>NC_089862.1:8807632-9495132 GCF_036373705.1 Amia ocellicauda | reverse complement strand
CCCTTGTCCTGGCTCATATTCAACACTCAGATGCCTTCAGCACCTTTGTAACGGTAGTCTGGTCTTTCTGGCTGGCATCGCACGTCACCGTCGGCTTTCTCTTCCACTGGTCCTCTGTTAGCGTCAGGGTGCTGCTCCAGCTGTACTTGCCATCACTCCCCAGGATCCCGGCACCGGTGGTGATACCACTGCTAACAGTGCTGCCATCCAATTTCCAATGCAGCTTCCAGTCAGACGGGAAACCTTTATTGGCCAGGCACATCAGTGTGGCAGTTTTCCTGGTTTTCAGCTCATCGCCAGATGGCGGCAAGACTGTAAGAACTGGAGAAGTATTACCTGGAAGAAACACACAGAGGAGTGACGTCAGAAAGGGAAATATAGAGAGAGTGACTCACAACAGCTGTCTAATAAAGTTATTTTCAGTACGGGTCAGCAGGAATAGGCAATTAATAAAAAGATAATTGTACAACATATGAACAGCAATCTACAAAAGCACTTTTCAAAGGAAAACACAACTAAAGCCCATGGGGAATCTGGTCAGGAAGTTCAAAGCCCATTGCTTTAACATGAAATATTTAAAGTATAACACTGCAGTTCCAGATGTATACCCCCACCTCTTACACTTTTATATTTGTGTAAAAAGAATAGGTAAAACAAATCTTGATGAAACTTTTTCCCCCAACAATCTTATATTCTATAATCCGTACATGTATATATATATATGTACAGAGAGAGGGATCAACATTTAATATGAAATATATATAATTTGTTATAAAACAATACATTTATTATTTTACTATGGCATTATGAACAAAACTGAATATATGTCTGCTTTTTCTGTTATTAAATTAACAATTGGATCATTATACTACAATGCATTTTGCATTATAGAACATTATAATAGTAAATTAAGAAGCCGCATTTATACAATGAATTAAGTCCTAAAATGTACAAATTATTTTTTTAGGAGATGATAAGAAAACAATAGTATGAAAAAGCAGATTGAATAAAAACTTTTAATTTATAATCTCTTCTCAGTATATCTGAGATAATACTTACCATAATTTTGAGTACATGAGTCTGAACCCTCACATGCTATACATTTTATATGAATTACAGAGACAAAAAACTAAAAACAACTAGAAAAGTTATTTCAAAATGGTATATATATATATATATATATATATATATATATATATATATATATATATAAAGTACAGTACAGTAATTGAGCCCTTTAGCCAGGATCCCTGAGCCACCAAGAAGACTTGCTCTCGCTGCCTGACTCCCAGCCCTGAGCCCCCTCTCACAGTGCCCTGTACGTTCTGCACTGACCCAGCACTGCGGATACACTGAACAGTGCTGCACACACACCCTGAATTATAGGTCCAATTAATGCAGACAGAATAATGATAAGCTACATTATTTAACAGTACTTTACCGTATTTTAACAAGAGTAACAAGTTTTCGATAATTTTAGCAAATGGAATGACAAAAAGTAAACTATTTTAAAAACACATTGTTTTTTAAAACACGTACTTATTACAATATTACACTTATGACTGCACACCAGAGCCCCAGAGAGCAGCTCTCACAGTTTTCTCTCATACCCTCTCAGACTCCCTTATCCAGTCTGCCCATGCCCGGCACTGTGGCTACTCTAAACTCTGCCATGAATACATTGTTTAAACTTTAGTTCTCTGGCACTGGATAAACTGCCTTAAATAGTATGTGGACATTAAAAAACTATTAAAAATCATTTAACATTACTATAGCCTACATTCATGCAAAGTTACAAAAGAATATACATTGTTTTAACAAAATTCACATTTTCATTAAATGCTAACTGTATTTGTCTTATAGCGGAGAACAATGGAAATCTTAGAAAAATGTAAAGGTAAGTACAGTCCAAATTGAGTAGTGAGAGATATGTGACTTACTTCCAACACTCAGTTTGGTTCCCCCGCCGAAAGTTCGCACAGTGACAGAGTCTCATAGCCTGCCTGTACAAGAACCTACAACCCTGCCTGAGCCCCGTTCAGGGGCTTCAATAACCTACAGAGCCGAGCCACTGCTTCAGAATCAAACCTGCCTAATCTCTCCATGAAGTCTGCCTTCCCTGCAAATGTGCAGATGCTTCGAACAGTGTAAAACTAATAAAACAGTCCAAAATGAACATCTAAAAACTTGACCATGATCAAAAATCTCACTGTAGTTTTAGCTTGCACTGTAACAATAACATTTTGGATTTCATCTAGGTGTTAAAGCCTATGCCACACACAAGTGGGGTTTCAGTCTTTGTAGAAAATTGTGGAAAAAAATGAAAAAAGATAGAAAACAGAACAGGCAATGATTTTAAAAGAAGAAAAGCTACTTACTTCCAACATCAAGTCTGGTGCCGCCACCAAAAGTGTACCACAGTGATTCAGCCTAATTAACTGCCCATACAAAAACCTCACCACATATGTAGTGCACAAGAGAGAAGTTCTCTTCCAAAGGAGAATATATCTATATTTCTAACTGTAAATCTATTTTTGTCAGTGAATTGCCAGTTAATGATGAAAATCATCACACACCCCATAAATAATATACATTTAGAGAAATATTATAATAATACCCATTCTACCACAGCTAAGAGCCCCAAGGCACTACCATCAGTAAAATTAATACATAAGCAAGTAAATAAAATACAACCACTTAGGCTTAACTATGCATTTTTAAAGAATTTCATATGTTGCCAGTTCATTTGGCATATAATTAAAGAATTGCCTTTGAGAATTCAATATTAGTAGACTGAACATGTTCAAAGTTAACAATATTCAGAAATAACATTAAACACCCTTTCATTCGAGTAAAGAAATGCAGATATGAAATTTTAGCTGTGGAAAAAAAAAGGTGGTGAAAGTGGAGCGGAGAAGCTGTACTTACTGCCGACATCCACTCTGGTCCCGCCACCGAAAGTCCACCACAGTGATTGACTCGGATTGACTGGCTGTACAAAAACCTACCATGCAGACTGACTGAATTACTCACTTCTGCTACTGTTGGTTCATTACATGTAAAAACTGTAAGACAAAAGAGTGCCACAGGACAGTCCAGCCTACAAATAAATCCAAATGATAAAAACATCATAAAGGTAAACGTACAACTAATTAGTATTTTTCCTGGAATAACTACAAGTTTTGACAAGCTCTTAATTAAGAATAGTGTTGCCAAAAAACAAACCTGAACTTGAAAAATTAAATAAATGAGCAACAAATAATGTTGCCATGTGCCCAATCCAACATGTTTTGTCTTTTTATTTAACAGTTATTCTATCCCTCCTGAAATGCAGCCTCCACTCCTCCACAGGTTACATGTCGCTGCTCTACTTATTTTCACTTTATACACTATTGTTTACATGCACTGTGTAGTAATAATAATAATTTAAAAAATAAACAAGAACATATAATTATTATTATTATTGCTGCACTGGGCAAAATCACAGAAAACAAGACACTGACAATCAGAGAAACCACAGCCAGATGCTACTCACTCCCCACCCCCGCCTCCTCCATGAGCCCTGAGCTGAAACACGGCTCCTCTCTCACATCATCTAAAACACTGCCTTACATGCTACACTGGCAGTTTTGCATACAGCCAACTGTACAACAGAGTGTCCCTGTCCATTACATTTGACCAAATGGTAGTTAATTTTAACACAATTTGTTTTGGTATGTTTCACATTTCTATTTTATTGTGAATACTTCTACTACTACTACTACCAATACCACTATTACTACTACTACTACTAATAATAATAATAATAATAATACAATCTTACACATCATCTTCAAAACAATGCTTTTACCAGTCATTTGTGAAGTGTTTGCTAATAAGCATTATTAGTAACCAACAAAGGCCAGACATGGGGCCAGATTCAATCAAAACTTTGACCCACCCGCTAATAGCAAACTACAAACCTGTTCACCATAGTGGTTACATTTCTGATTAGAAGAAAGTGTCATCTTACTGAAAATGAAGCTGCAACTGAGTACAGTTCTGTAGTTTTCTATTAGCGGGTGGGTCAAAGTTTTGATTTAATCCGGCTCATGGTTGCTATGGAAGTTCCCAATCATTTTAACTTAGTGGTTAAAAGATGATACTCAAAATAAAGTGTTAAGAAATTATTAATAAGAAACATAACCAATCCACAGGCCTTACTGCTTAGATCAGTATGCAGTGCCGGAAACATTTCAAGTCCTTGTGTAATATTCATGCCAAACTATATTCTCTGATTGATTCCTGTCTCTGAATCCCCTTTAGCTTTCTCTCTTCCAAATTCTCAGTTTCAGGTCTAAAGGAAACCAATCCAGATAGCACATCACACACCATGTTATACACAATTGGCTCTCCTACCCGGGAAATGACATCCTTCACAATTGGGTTTTATGGAAAATTTATTTGAGGGAAATATTTGAAATGCTACCATTTACCTCAAACATTTTATTTTGGCTATACATAAGCAGAAATAATATTGCAGGTCTTTTATAAGAAAATAATATAAGGGGAAATAAGAGGAAATACAAATTCTCAACATTTTCCCATAGTTTAACTGCTATGTTGTCTTAACAGTAAGAAATATGCTTTTCAGATTCTCCAGAATTTACAATATGAATGGGTAACATAGCTGTAGACACTAGTGTTTCTTTTTTGTAGTTACAGGTAATTTTAAATGCTTGCTATTGCAAATGCAAACTTTTCAAGAACTGTATCTTTGCTCAAAATCTGAATTATGTGCATATGAAATGTGTACATGTATATACTGTATTATTTTAGAATTAAAGGTTGTGGTAATGTACTGTGTTGGGTGTGAAGTCTATGGCATTTTCATAAATATCTGCCACATCCAGGTTTGGTGATCTTGTTAATCTGTCATTTGAAACCCCTTTCCTATTACAGGAGTAATAAGTAGACACTTTCATATGAAGAAAAGAGTATTAAAATAGATATTAATTGGAATTTTGAACTTAGGCCTGGATGAAATTAAAAGGTCATCGGACTCACCTTATTCTGTCACTTGATGGCAGTTTCATTTTGCTATCGTTGTCTTTCGTCTTCCAAATGGAGAGGACACATCAAGCACTGGGTTTAGTATTTATGACATGACGGTGGATTAAAATCAATCAATAAATAAGTTATTTGATTTTTAAGGGATCATTTCAGAATTAATATTGCTTTCCAACAGGTATTCACAGCAGCTTGAAGATTTCACAGATGATTTTTGTATGACTGTATCACTGTGTGAGAGGAGTGGTATATCCCAGCTGACAGTAGTAATCTCCCACATCTTCAGCCTGGACTCCACTGATTTTAAATGTGAAGATGGTTCCAGATCTGCTCCCACTGAACCGTTCTGGATCTCCAGTGAAACGCTCATCCCCTGCTTTAATCCACAGTGTGTCGGTCTGTCCTGGATTCAGATGTTCTAGGATAAATCTCAGTCAATGTCCTGGTTTGCGCTGCATTGGAGACTGACAGTCTGTCCAGAAGACACAGAGACTGTGGCTGGATCCTGAGTCACTGTGAGCTGATCCTCAGTCACTGCAGAAACAGGACAATGAAACTAATTAAATCACACTGGTCTTAATTTATAAAGGATACATATTATACAGGATACAAATTATTTATTTAGAGTGATAAGAAGAAGAAAACTAAGAAGAAGAAGAATCTGGACTCACCCACAGTGCACAGTAAAGTAATCCATGTGGATAAAACAGCTGATACCATGGCTGATGTTTTTAGAGACATTATATCCAGACAGCAATGTATCTGCAGTTTAAATCACTGTGAGACCTCTATAATAAACCTGTATGCAAAACAGACATGATTCAACATTATTTGCATGTGGTTTAAGGAAATTGCAGTTAAAGGATGACTGGCTATGACAGACTGAGGTGTAATCTTTTCTCTGTTGAGGGTGTGTGGCTAAGAAACAATTTAGGACCTTTTTGGACATTTAATGAGATTCAGGAAAGATATAATTAATTTATTTTGTTCAGACAGTAGCTAGTCCTTGAACCAGGTTAGAGAGGTATGTGTTTAAGGCCAATACATTAATTTATATTCTACTGAGGAGACAGGAGAACGTGCTGTTATCATCATTCTTGCATGGAGATGAATGGACTCTGATGGGCTGAAGGGTCTGTGACCTTCTAGTGTTGTGGATATAGAATGATTTTTTTTCATTTAAGAAGTAGTAGGTTGTCTCTCCTAAAATAATGCTACATAGATAATGAATACATTGGCTAATATATTATATGCTATTATTTAAATGTCCTTTAGTAGCCAATCAGTCTAAGCAGCCATTGGGATGTGGGAGGAAACCAGACACCAAAAGGCCAGAAATAAACTGGGGTCCCACAAGCTGTGAGGCAGCAGCGCTATACCAGTGGGTAATAGGAATGAAAATTAGTATAACACAAGAGTACAGTCTACTTAAGGATACTGAACAATGAACTAAACTCCGGGAGAAAGTAATACTGGAGTTTGGAAACATAGTGGGCGCAGAGAGTATTTGTAAAATATACAATTTTATATATTTTCATTTTGGATAGAAAAAATACTGGCATTAAAAACTGTTCTTAAATGCATTTCCATTTTATTTTTTTTGTTCTAATGTACATTTTTCAACATTCATTTTGAACAATGATCATCAAAGTGTACAGTACAGGCTAACACGTGTATTAAATGAAATATGTTTGTTTCATTTCAACTCTTTAATTTAATGTATCTTATTGCCACACAGCCAAGCCGGTGGAAATTGTTTTAAGTACAGCATGATAACAGTTAGCTCCTTTACATACATGACACAAGAAACATGATAAATAAGAAAACATCACACGAAATATAAATTTATAAAGCAGCCTGAGATGACTTGGCAGACAAAACTCATGTGCTAGATAAAGACATTGAACCCAGCACACAATCACCACTAAGCAAATATATATGTCCATGCAAAAAGCAGTATAAGACAGAGTTGAGAGAGAGAGAATGCATTAACACTTAAGTGTCCTAATAGCAACAGGAAAAAAACAGTTTTTGAATCAAGACGTTTTTGCTGTCAAAGATCTGAACGGTTTTCCAGAGGGGAGCAGTTGAAAGAGATGATGATCTGGATGAGAGGGGTCAGAGACAATCTTTTTGTCATGCTTGAGGCCTTGTTGGGTATAAAAGAGATACAACTGAGGGAAGGTCCATGCCAGTGATCTTCTTAGCCTTAGTGATGATGTGCTGAAGTTGTGTCCTTGTATGAATATTAGTACTTCTATTCATACAAGGACAAATGCCATTCATACCATTCATGAACAGATGTATGCCATTCATGAACAGATGGAAAAAAAACGAAACAACAATCATAATAATTATATTTATACAGTTTTCATCATAAATTACGGTAAGGTAATTAGTTCATTAGTTAACCCTTTTGGTAAAGTCTGATGTAGAGCAAACTGTTCATGAATTACCAATGCATTACTAGAGCTCCTTATGCTTTAGATAACATCAATAGGGTCTAGTAAACAGCTTTTGCTGCACTTCTGATAAAGTGTATACTGTTCATAACTTACCAATGCATGACAAGTGCTCCTTATGCATTAGATAACATCAATATGCACTGCTCATGATTTGCTAATATTTCAATCATCTTTTTCATTATGTTAACTAAGGTATTTAATGTTATTTCATAAGATCATTTAATTCCCCAAGGAAAATATGGTGAATATTCTTAATAATTAAAAAAAAACCATCTAAATACTGTATGTTGTCCTTAAAATGAGTAATGTTTATTCATGTTAACTAATTAATGTATCTTACTGCATCCAAATATTCAGACATGAAGAAATACAAACCAATACTTGAATCCATGCAGTAGTTAATTCTTTAGTTAACATTAACAAATATTGCATTAGTTAGTGACTTGTTCATTTTAACTAACATATTAGTTAATATTAGATAACACTTATTGTAACGTTTTAATAAAAACATCAACTTTATCCATTTAAAGACCCAAACTAAAAACTTTAGAGATACCTATTAAAATACAGTAACTGTGTAAGCTCTCCACAACAAACAAAATCACATAAGCATAATGGTAATGCTCATCTAGTTTGGACACAGGGAGAAGCTACACTTGAAGCAAGTCTTCAAAATCCTGAAGAGGACTGACACAGTGCAGCCAGGCCTCTGCATCAGGGCTCATGGAGCTCGAACCCACAGGACAATCATGAAGACTCCCCAGATTCTGTACTCTGAGAGCCTTCAACTGCCCACTGATTAAGCTGTCTTTGCTACTGTATTGTTTAACAGATGTTTTGTATACATGCATTTATATGTATCTAGGAACTGTGTGAGTTGCAGTTTAAGGCGATCACAAATGGAAAATCATATACAAATGTGTCTCAGTAGATAAAGGTGCATGTAGCGTCATCTAGTGTGAAAAGCCATGCAGTACAAGTAAGAGGGAAATATATTGAGCTGTAACAGAAAAATGTACACATTGCCATCTATTAGAGACCACATTAAATTATCATCTACATTTTGATGGTCTGTATTCCTGCGGAAACATTTTACAAATTCCCAATTTCGATTTTATGAAACGTATTTTTAATTAAAATAAGTGCCTGTCACTTCTTGTTCCCCCCTGTAATGTTCTTCCCCCATAATTTGAGGAGGTGCAGGGCAGTTCTGTGTGGTCTCTCTCTTTCCCTCTTGTACTATATTCTTTTAAGGCCCTTTCATAACTGCTTCAAGTACTTTGAGAAGCTAATCAATTTGAATTTTTAAAATAATATAGTAAATAAATGAATAAATAAATGTATATAAATGATTTAACAAAAAAGATTTGTGTGACTGAAGACAAACACATTGATGTATATGTCTCTCCACCCATCTCTTTATGAAGAGCATGTGGATGTCTGTATGTGGTGTGCACTCATCCCCAGAATGAACTGTAGCAACCTGGGGCCATGAAGACTGGAATAGCTCTGCTCACTATAGTATTCTTTAAGAACTTCTTGAACTACATTAAATCAGGTTTTGTTTTTGATAGTTTTTCAAAACTATTTTTCTAAGACATTTAAAATATAATAATTACATATGAGCTTTTATTTATGAGGCTGTTATTGTGTACTGTTTTCACAATATGCAGCACAGTATGATTGATTGGCATAAGAGAAGGATTACATCACTGACATTGAGCTCCAGCAATCTCACAGGATCCTGGAGGCAATTATGTGGCTGTTGTTTTTCATATTGTTCAAGAAAATAATGAATGCCCTGCTGTGTTGTCATATTGTTAAAAAGTGTTATGTTTATAAATATATATACACTCACCTAAAGGATTATTAGGAACACCTGTTCAATTTCTCATTAATGCAATTATCTTACCAACCAATCACATGGCAGTTGCTTCAATGCATTTAGGGGTGTGGTCCTGGTCAAGACAATCTCCTGAACTCCAAACTGAATGTCTGAATGGGAAAGAAAGGTGATTTAAGCAATTTTGAGCGTGGCATGGTTGTTGGTGCCACACGGGCCAGTCTGAGTATTTCACAATCTGCTCAGTTACTGGGATTTTCACGCACAACCATTTCTAGGGTTTACAAAGAATGGTGTGAAAAGGGAAAAACATCCAGTATGCGGCAGTCCTGTGGGCAAAAATGCCTTGTTGATGCTAGAGGTCAGAGGAGAATGGGCCGACTGATTCAAGCTGATAGAAGAGCAACTTTGACTGAAATAACCACTCGTTACATCCGAGGTATGCAGCAAAGCATTTGTGAAGCCACAACACGTACAACCTTGAGGCGGATGGGCTACAACAGCAGAAGACCCCAGCGGGTACCACTCATCTCCACTACAAATAGGAAAAAGAGGCTACAATTTGCACAAGCTCACCAAAATTGGACAGTTGAAGACTGGAAAAATGTTGCCTGGTCTGATGAGTCTCGATTTCTGTTGAGACATTCAGATGGTAGAGTCAGAATTTGGCGTAAACAGAATGAGAACATGGATCCATCATGCCTTGTTACCACTGTGCAGGCTGGTGGTGGTGGTGTAATGGTGTGGGGGATGTTTTCTTGGCACACTTTAGGCCCCTTAGTGCCAATTGGGCATCGTTTAAATGCCACGGCCTACCTGAGCATTGTTTCTGACCATGTCCATCCCTTTATGACCACCATGTACCCATCCTCTGATGGCTACTTCCAGCAGGATAATGCACCATGTCACAAAGGTCGAATCATTTCAAATTGGTTTCTTGAACATGACAATGAGTTCACTGTACTAAACTGGCCCCCACAGTCACCGGATCTCAACCCAATAGAGCATCTTTGGGATGTGGTGGAACGGGAGCTTCGTGCCCTGGATGTGCATCCCACAAATCTCCATCAACTGCAAGATGCTATCCTATCAATATGGACCAACATTTCTAAAGAATGCTTTCAGCACCTTGTTGAATCAATGCCACATAGAATTAAGGCAGTTCTGAAGGCGAAAGGGGGTCAAACACAGTATTAGTATGGTGTTCCTAATAATCCTTTAGGTGAGTGTATATATATATATATATATATATATATATATATATATATATATATATATATATATATATAATGTTATGTTGTCAATCTGTTTCAGAGTCATCTGGACAGATTGTGATGACTCAGACTCCTACAGTGCTGTCTGTCAGCCCAGGAGAGAAAGTCACTATCAGCTGTAAAGCCAGCAGCTCCATTACAGGCAGCTTTGGACATAAATACCTAGCCTGGTACCAACAGAAACCTGGAGAAGCTCCTAAACTCCTGATCTATGATGCCACTACCCGTCAGTCTGGGATCCCAGAGCGATTCAGTGGCAGTGGATCTGGGTCTGACTTCACTCTGACCATCAGTGGAGTCCAACTGGGAGATGCAGGAGATTACTACTGTCAGCAGTATAATAGCTTTCCTTTCACACAGTGATACACGCCTGTACAAAAACCTCCCTCAGCTCTACAGGAACTGCTCTGGCTAATGAAGAGGAACGAGAGGGAGCTAAAAACAGCTGTAGTGTGTCAGGCTGGGCTGTACCGGGACAGTCCAGTTGGCTAAGGGATTGTCAAACAGGCATAGAGGTCAGGAAACCGGCAAACAGTTGTATGCCGGCAGTGTATGCCGGTAGAAGAGACAAAAGGATGGTCGATGTAACAGGCATAGGTCAGGCGATCAGGCAAACTCAGTAAGAAAGGCAATCCAAAATCCGTGATGTAAAGGCAGGCAGGGGTCAAAACACTAAAAATAAACACTAGATAACTTTGGATAAGGCTCGGAATTGCAGTGGACACTAACAATACTTCGCGTCTTCTGTGAGGAACAAAGGGGAATATATATGTAGCCAAGTGGTGAAATATGTTCGCTATTGATTTGGTTTGTACTGTGATGGCGCTGCCCCTTTTACAGTGTTTTCGGTTGTTGTGTTTCCAGGGCGCGCTGCGTTGGTAGGAAGTGGAAGCGATCGGCGTGGTGATGGCGGTGTGTTGTGATGCGGGATGGAGGGCTGGAGAGTTTTCTGTTGAGTGTCTGAATCCACACCGTGTTCCTCACAGGTAGTGTTTGTTTCTGTCTCTTGTTGTCTGTGGCGATGTGTTTTGTGAGTGTCAGATCGGTATGGCATTTTAGTTTGTTGGATGCTGGGGGATTGGCTGTGCGCTGTTAGGAGCCGCGTGGGTTGCGGTGCTGGTATATATACTAGTTGTGTAGTGTTATGTTAAAAACCTTACATAATATTGCTCAACTTAATAGTATTGTGGATGTTTGTGAGAAACGATTCCCAAGGTTTATGCTAATACATGAAAATAATTTTAAGTATTGAAGCCTAAAAGTTTTTCTGCTAATCTGCACTGATCTCTTTAGAGTGACAGTGCGCCATCGGCAGGGTTATCGCTAACTTGTGATACTTATGGATGTTTAATTGATACACAAGCTGTAAGTGTGAATGTGTGCAATTTTTATTTGTTAATTCTTTTTTTTGTAGGATAAATCTACTACTGTATTTTCCTGGGGTTTATTTTTGTTGATATTGTATTTTTCTGAATTAGATGTTTATTTTCCTTTTCATCTCACAAACTCATATACTGACAACAAGAGAATTCTTGTTGTATTTAGTGAACTTTATCTAAAGAAAACTATTCTCTTATCGACCGCTGTGCTTTTCTTCAGAGCCAGCAATCAGAATAAAAACCCCAAAAGATATTTTCTGTGTCCTGTGTTAGTTTATGTACACCAGGCTACATATACATGAGTGAATAGGCAGATGGATTAGATGCAGGTGACAATGAGTGCGTAATTAGCCAGAGAAGATAATTCAATTATTAGATGGTGTAGTTATTTTTCAAGTCGGAAGCACTGCCCAAGGGAGAGGGGTTTCTGTGCACTTCCGTAGGAACCCAATCGAAACGTCACCCTATCAAAGCTGCCATTGGCCCCTGCGCTTGTCACTCAGAACAGGTCCCTTCCACTTCCTGTTCTATAAAAGGTGACGTCAGCGCAGGTTCGTCCTCTTTTGCAATTTCGCTGGACTCGAGAACGTAAGCTCTCTGTGTCTGTGTTTGTAATAAATATTCAAACTGCGTATTTCGGCTGGCCGGCTCACTTCATAGTGTTGTTCACCACCACATCGTCTCTGTCTTGTGTGTGTTTAGTTATTATTGATAGCTAATCCCGATTCTGTCCGGCTGCGCATTCAGTTTCAGTTTCATTCATAAGAAGAGTTTTTAAAAATAATAGTCGTGTTTATATAGTGCTATATATATTCCGACTGCTTTCTGTGTTGGTTTTGTGTCCACAGGATCTTTTCCTCCACTGCAGAAGTGCTAGCAGCGGCAGTAAAATCCGAGGCCCGGTTGCACGGCCAGGACGTAAGAGATCTCGCCCACGGGAGGTGCTCCTCCACCGGCTTGCACCCGTGCTATAGCCCACAGCTGCGGCTGTAGGAGATCTTGCTCTCTCAGTTCGCTGAGAACGAGCTCTGCTAGCCCTCCCCGTCTGTGTGTGTAGGCCTCAGTTTTAGATCCCGCTACAGCTGGTGGTCTACAAACCCCCACTCACCCCGGACTCCGCGTCACCCGGTGTCCCCAGAAACCCCGGCACACACAGTGTGGTTAAGCCTACGGGCCTATGCAGCGCTTGTATCCAGCACCTGGTGCTTGGTATACACAGTGTTCAGTCCGGCAACAGCAAGGTTGCGTGTGGTTGGTGTCGCAGCACCCCCGTGTATATAAACGTTGCCTGGTGGATACGCAGGGCGGGCGCCCGCTAGCTGCTCCACTTGTTGCAGAGGCGTTCCAGTTGTTGTGTGCCCCCGTGCAAACACTGATTGGCACCTCTGCTGCACGTTTCCCTGTGCACGCGCGTGTACGCTCAGCACTCTGCGATGAGCTCCTCTTGCCCCTGCCACTGTGCTGCTTGCAGCCACCGCACCTTCCGGACCGCCGTTCCACCGGGCGCCATGGCCAAATTGCCTTTGGTGCCCAGACAGACGGGGCATAAGACTTCCCCACTCCAGGCAGGCAAGGTGCGGTGGCCGCAAGCGGCACAGTGGCGGGGGCGAGAGGAGCTCATCGCCGAGCGTGGCAGCCACGCCCCTCCTGCCTGCAGTACCCGCAGAGAGTGCCGCTACGGCCCTGAATAGCAGGATGCACCACATCTGCACCCTTCTGTCTGCACAGGCAGCGCAAACAGCAGCCTCAAATCTCCACTGCCGGCCCATGTACCACAGACTCTGAGGGGAGCCTCTCTGCCCTGTCTATGGACAAGGACAGCAGACAGGTAATCTGGGAGGAGGAGCGCCTATTACTCAGAGGCGGAGCTCATGGAGGGGGAACCGGCCTCATCTCCACTCACTCCATTTAGCAAAAACATTTCCCCTGTTTCTGTAAGTCAGGACCGGGAGTTTTGGGCGGTGATCCAGAGGGTGCTGGAGAAGGTCAGTAGAGAACAAGCAACAGTTCTGCTGATAGCCCCTCGGTGGCCTCGCAGATTCTGGTTTGCAGACCTGATTGCCCTCCTCCATGGAGAACCTTGGCAGCTCCCAGTGAGAGCAGACTAGTTGTCCCAGGTGCAGGGAACGCTTTGGCACCCCAGCCCGGGCCTCCTCCAGCTCTGGGCCTGGCCCCTGAGCGGGAGCAACTGATTGCCTGGGGTCTGGTGGTGTCACGTAAGACTGCATTTTTGCTGGCATTCACCTCAGCAAAACGCGTGAGCAAGTTACACGCCCTGTTTATAGGTTTTCATCTTTTATTGACTGTGGTACCTTATATCATATGGTGTGACTAAATTATGTTTTTATTATAAAATTACTGTTTAAAATTAATTGCATTTGTGCTAGGTACTACTTAAGGAATTGTATTTTATAACCTGCATTATGACAGGTCATCTATTGTTCTTGAAATTGTATTCAAATGTATTTTTTCTATTTTATTCTAGAACATGTTTACTATTGTATTGATTTGTATTGATACATTCATTGTATGTTGACCATGATAAGGGCATCTGGCCTAAATCACATCATATTATATCATAATAAATAAGGTTGGGTTACCATATGTCTGTTATCTCCAAAAAATATGTATGGGATTTTGCCTTGATCATCCTTTTTTAAACACTGAACTACAGTTGCTGGTGTATGTGTGTCTTTATACTGGCATGCATGTTTAGAATGATATCTGAAAGTTACTGATTCTTCAATTTGCATTTCAACAGACTGTACATTTCAAAGTGCAACAGCTGCCATTTTGGCTATTTTCAAAATGTAAGTAAATCTACATGTACAATAGATACATGCATAACTGTTCATTTATTTTTCTTAAATACATGATTCAGTGGCAGGATTTCAAAGATGATTTAGAAATGTATAATCCATACTGCTTAGACTTACTTTGACAGTTGCTCACAATACCTGCTTTTATTTGTAACAACCTACAATTTGCTATTAATTTTAATATGCTTCATAATTCATAGCAAGAGCCTGTATTGTCTTACAAGGAATGTACTGCAGAAAATAGTAAGGGGGGGAAATTAGCAGGGCAGCACGGTGGTGTTGTGATTAGTGCTGCTGCCTCACAGCTCCAGGGTCCTGGTGTAACAGGACAAGGATGGTAGATCCAATCACAGGCTCACAACTTAGATGCGAGATAGACAAACAATCCAACAAGGGAAGATCCAAAAGGCAAAAACAAGAACATTCAAGTGGTCAGTCGATTGGGCAAACAGGCTAGACAGGGAGATCCAAGAGAGGTCGTCAGGAACGAGAAGGCAATGGTCAAAATACAGACCGCTACAAAGATAGGCACAATGCTCAGAAATGACTCCCAAGAGAATGCAAGACTTCACAAAGTGCCAGAGGAACAGAGGGGAATATATACTGTGTGGAGGGAAGCAGGTAACAGGGTTGTGAATGCTGGACCAATGGGTAGCATCCCATCCTGTCCGTATTCCTGGCTTGCACCCTATGCCTGCCAGGATCAGCTCCATCTTCCCTGTGACCCTCACCAGGATAAGTGGCTTCAAAAATGGATGGATGGCAAATTACCAATAATAATAAAACTCCAGATACATGTGCTGTATGTGAAAGATTTGCTTACTAAATGCATGGAAAGCTTTTAACCTGAATGGATGATATTTAATTTGTCTACATTCATATTTCATAATTAAGGTTTCTATACCTGTTAATATTAATATGGTGTTTCAACTGTAACAATGTTTGATTTCTTGCTTTTAACTTTTGAGCAGATAATGAACCTTCCACTGTAATACTAACCTTTTAAAACATAGTAGTCACAAAGACTGTATTGTGACATTTAAAGTATGAAGTACATCTCCAGCAGCTTCAGTGTTAAGCAATATTAGTGAATTTGACTTTCATGTTTTTTAACAAACTCAGTTCTACAGTTCTACTGCTCTAGCACTGTGTGATGCTCACTGCCTGTCATTCATCATGCTCACCGCCAGAGGCCACTCGCATTCCATTGTTGTTCCCCATCTCCTTCTAATGATAGGTTGTGTATGCAACCCCAGTTATCTGAAAAAGGAAGCACTGCCCAAGGGGGAGGGGTTTCTGCGCACTGCTGTAGGAACCCAATTCGTCCTCTTTTGCCGGGAGACAGGACTCCCGCGCGACCTTGCAACCCTTGGGCAGTGCTTCCTTTTTCAGATATCTTGGGCTGCATACGCAACCTATCGTTATCTTGCAAGTCGGAAGCACTGCCCAAGGGGGAGGAGTTACTGTATAACCAAGCTGTTGCAAGGGAGGAGGCAGCGAGCTGATAAGGGAGCCTGCCCTGAGGTGCACCGCTAGGGGCCTCGACAACACGACTCCAGACAGTAACCTCAGGGGCCCCGTAGGGCCAAACCTGAGCCGCCCAGGAGCGAGGACCGTAGTCATGCTCTACCGGGGACTGTCTGCAATCAGCATATACAAAGCGGGGCTACAGAGGACAACTATTACGCCCTCCACTTACAATAGCAAGGATGGCTGCTCTACTAGTGCATCTAGGAGCGAGGCCATATTCTACTTGCACAAAATATGCAGGGTTAAGGAGACCAGCGCAGCGAAGGTGGAGTTCACTCGGGGGAAGTCCACCAGGCCCACTTCAGCTGCACCCTGGGTTCTGGTATAGGCCTCCCCTTCCACGAGCCTGTGTGGGGGCCATTGCCGGACGGTCCCAGGTGGCTCTCAGGTCATTCAGGAGGTCTGGTAGCAGCTGGAGGGCCCGTGTGGGCTGCTGCGGTCGGTGCTCCCTCTCGAACCTGCAGCGTGGGGGGGCGGGGTCAGAGGGCCAGGGGATCTGCAAGCAGTTCACGGCCCTCTGGATCACCGCCCAAAACTCCCGGTCCTGACTTACAGGAACAGGGGAAGTGTTTTTGCTCAATGGAGTGGGGGGAGACGAGGCCAGTTCCTCCTCCATGAGCTCTGCCTCTGAGTAATAGGTGCTCCTCCTCCCAGATTACCCGTCTGCTGTCCTTGTCCATAGACAGGGCCGAGAGGCTCCCCTCAGAGTCTGTGGTACATGGGGCCGGCAGTGGAGACTCGAGATGTGGTGGGGTAAGGATCTGGGCTGCTGTTTGCGCTGCCTGTGCAGACAGAAGGGTGCAGATGTGGTGCATCCTGCTATTCAGGTCAAGGATGGCCTCATCTCTGCCTCTGTCTGTGAAGCTGGTTCTCCATCACCGATGGCGTGGCGGGGAGGGGGCTAACGATGACTCAGAAGAGGGGCGTGGCTGCCGCGTGGGGCGCAGCTGCCGTGGCAGGTGCAATAGCGGCAGCTGGCCCAGCAGCAGAAGCTGGAGGAGACGCACGGGGCGCGGCTGTCTCCATCACTGCAGCCCTGGACGAGGAGATGGAGGGGCTCGGGGACAGGCGGATATCCAGCACCCCGCCACTGTAAGTGCATCTCCACCTGGCAACGTTTATATATACGGGGGCGCTGCGACACCAACCACACGCAACCTTGCTGTTGCCGGACTGAACACTGTGTATACCAAGCACCAGGTGCTGGATACAAGCGCCGTGTAGGCCCGTAGGCTTAACCACACTGTGTGTGCCAGGGATTCAGGGGCCAGGGTGATGCAGAGTCCAGGGTCCGCGGGGGCCGAGGGTAGTAGACCACCAGCCATAGCGATATCTAAAACCAAGGCCTGCATACATGGACCGGGAGGGCTAGCAGTGCTCATTCTCGGCGAACTAATATAGCGAGATCTCCTACAACTGCAGCCGCAAGCCGGCGGAGGAGCACCTCACGCGGGCGAGATTTCTTACAACACACCGAAGTCTGATCCATGGAGGCCCCACCTTTACAGGACTTAAAGGATCTGCTGCTAACGTCTTGATGCCAGATACCACAGCACACCTTCAGCCTTCAGTGGTCTAGTGGAGTCCATGCCTTGACGGGTCAGGGCTGTTTTGGCAGCAAAAGGGGGACCTACGCAATATTAGGCAGGTGGTCATAATGTTATGACTGATCGGTGTATATTAAAGAAGGAGGCTTTGAAGTACAGAGAATATATTTATTACATACCAGCTCGGGAGCCCAACCACAGTTAAGACCAGTATCCCATCACGGGCTCATGAGAAGTGTTGCCTGGGGTCAGGTCTCTGGCCGCTGGGCTCTTCTGACATTGAAACACATGCTTCATGCTAATCTTTCAGAATGTGCGCAATAACCATTTTGCACTGGTTTGTTATGAATGCAATATGCTACCCTGAATTTTTAAAAACCAGGAAACCAGAAATGGACAACAAGACGTTTGCACTAGCTGTTTTGCAAACAGTATTTAGTTTAACCTTTAACATGCCTTTTTTATTTTTAATGCTAATGATAATATAGATTATACTGGATTCTTCTTATACAATAAGCATATATTTGTATTTATAATGTATTTCTTAGCAGATGCCCTTATCCAGGGCAAAAATGTATAGGAGACTCTTAAGATGACTTTTTCCTGAAGTAACCCAGACAATTTTAATTAGTACAGCCAACTCTCAAAGAAAACAGGAGTCCAATATTTTATAAACCAATAACATCGAAGGGACACTTTATTCATCTTGAATAAGAACATACATAACCAACTCTCCCCATCTTGATCACAGTTATTACTTTTTTGAGCACAGTTATGGTTTCACTAAAGTTTTCACAGTTGTGTCTCAAAACTCAAGGACACAGCATCTCAGAAATACAGTATACTAATACCATATCATTTTGCATTTTGAGACACATGCAGTTTGGTGAAAATAGATGTCACATCCAAGTATGTCATTAGGGGCGACACGCTGCGCAACCAGGCCACCTCTTTTTATAAATCGAGAGAGGACCTTGTTCACCCACTCTATCGCTCTTCCCGGACAGGCTCAACCAGACCTCAGAACACCACCACATGGAAGGTAAGTGTCACTGTTGTATCCCACACATCCCACAATTCACAAGCTCACCACTTGAGGTCATCACCAGAATACTAAACCCTCACATTCCCCAGCAATCAGCCACTTCACATTCCTCGGCACCAAGTGCACTTGTTCTATCATCCTCAAATTCCCATTGGACCAGCAGTCTCTTTCACTGTCCTGCTATACATATAAACCCCTTTGTGACTTCCATTCACTGCTAAGTCTTGTCTTTGTTCCTGTTGCATTTCTAAGTATTCCCTTATTTACTGATGGCCTGTTTACAACCTCCACGTGTACCTTGACCACTGATTCCCAGATTCTCCCTACCAGCCTGTTTGCCTGATCATTGACCCCCTGCTTGCCTTATCGACCCCCTGCTTGCCTTATCGACCACGACTTCAGGATTTCCCTGGACATTACTTTTTGCTGGCATTGACCCCAGCCTGTTCCTGACCACCTCTCACTCCGCATTGGGTTCTCTGCCATGGCAGTCCTTCAATACAGTAAGTTTTCAATAATCAGTTTATTAATACAATGCTAGGACAGGGCATGAAAACTACCATAGCAGGGAACACAATACAAAGGGAATTTGGGGGACTAAATACATAAAACACATCACTAAAATTGTCTAATTAAAAGGGGGAATAAAACTAGTAAAAACAAAAAAAAAATAAGAAAAGAGGTCATTTAGATTCAATAAAACCCCATATCCCCATTCTAAAAGGAAAGAAATTGGTAGCAACCATAAATGTACACAATCTCTTTGCTAGTTCGCAGAAAGTACAAATGTGCAGGGACAACCCTCTCCTCTTGATGGATGTTAAACAGTTTCTCTTTCAGATACAAGCCGGGACCATGTCAGCGAACTGGGACCCCGACCAGACTGCAGGTGAGAAATAGATGTTAAATCAGAACTCAAGATTGCACAAAATCAGAATATTGTAAATCACTGTCTTTTCTCTTTAACAGATGCAGATCCACTACAGGGGCTGTGGAGAAGAAAGCAGGTGACAGCTTTGGATACCCAGCACAGAGACCCTCTGTCCAGGTAAAATGCAGCAAGAAGGTACAAATGTCAACTCTGCTCACGTGTTTCAAAGGCAATTCATACACCCACTGTGTATGCTTTCTTTGTCTAATCACTTTTCAAGGAAACCAAAGGGAGATACTTAATGCTTCATAGTCTCACCGTTGACTCCAGCAATTAAATTTCCTCATCTGTCTTCACTATTCCACTCTCAGAGGGTTTTCCATTATTTGTAATCCTTCGTCTGGGAGATTTTCACGTTCCCCCTTAATTCTGCCATCTCCAGAAACTTGCTTTTCCTCCAGCCCTGTGTCTTGTGGTTTAGTCTGTGGAAACAATCAAGGGTTATAGTCCAGGTAAGTCCAGTCCAGCTGATTGGTGTTGTGCAGCAGACACAGAAACAGTAAATCCCAATCACCCAATTTAATAAAATATAATAAAAAACACAAAATAATAAGCGAAGCAATGCTTCCTTATAAATAAACAACCAGTGAGCCACACAAGTGCACAGATGTAAAAGAAGAATCATCAAGTGAAAAAGAACCGAATTAGATAATGAACTTAAGTGCACTAATTATGTCTTTCACGCCCCGCCTTTGACATAGATGAATTCACTTTACTGTTTGATACTTTAAGTCAATAAATGTAGTGTAATGGTTATTCCACCTGTTCAATTTGAATTAGATTCATGGAGGGATTTTTATTTCATTTAAATATGTTAAATAATAATTATAATCATAAAAATGAAATGAAATGCAACATTGCATGCAACTGATGTTTGTAGGCTGTGCTCATCTGTTTCACTTTTCACAAATATTCTGCTGTGGTGCAGGTACTGTCACAAATACTGTACAAAATGCAGCAAACTAGTTGCTGTTTGTGATCTGTATTGAGCGTCTTTAATCTAAACAAATCAATTTGTGCAATCAACAAAGAGAAATGTAATTTGTAACTACATGCAAATTAGGAAAATGCAGGCAAATGCATCTGCAAAATATTCATTATCATTATGAGCAGTGCACACAGACATCTCTTCACAGAAGTGGATTTATTCCTTGGTAATATTCCAGTATGTATTTTTGTGCAGACGTGTCTGTCCAATTTCTTTCATTGGCTTTCTTTTTAAGATCAATAATTGTGATGTGTGTCATCTATTATGTAATATAATTAGCTACAAGCCAAACGGCTCTATAAAGCAGACAGCATGTGACATGCTCAGCTCAAGCTGGATATATCAGAGATCATAAGGTTGGGAATTCGAGTCTCTGTAACATTTCTGATGAAATGAATTTTAAATAATACAGTGTGATAAACACTTGCACAATGTGAATAATTAATAACAAGGTATATGTGTTGTGTATGTACTGATTTCAATTTGTTATAGTAATATTTCATTGGGCACTAGTATTCTAGTTTAATGATAGTACAGTTACATTGTAGATTGGTAATGACAAATAACATTATCCTTATGCGCCCGAGTTCAGTGAGTGTTCTGTTCTAGATGTACACCCTTGTTTTTCCCAGTTATGTGCAATTCTATTCTCTGCAATAAACCTGTTAATGGTTACAGTTGCCTTTGAACTGCTTATTGGATTATCTAACCTGGTTATGGAACATAATACTGGCGCCGAGGTGAATCGCAAGACAGAAAATACGCATTAAGAGACAGCTGGGCTACAACCCTTAAAAACAAAAGCTGAGGGTGCTGAAAATTGGATTCAAATGGGAATAAGAGGGTCAGATGTATTTGCTTGTGCTGGAATCACCTGTACAAAGTAAGCCAACAACCCACGGATATACACACAGTGAGTAACCCTTTCTGTCCTCCCTGAAACATCTTAATAATAATAGTAATACAAAAAATCTAAGCGCATCTTTGAAAGACTGCATTATGACGACTTTAGGACGTATAGAAGAGTTCGTGGCAGAAAAAGAAAACTCCTGCCAGGAGTATGTTGAGAAACTGGAGTGTTTTTTTTTCATGCAAACAATATCGAGGAGGCAGAAAAAAAGCAGTCTTTCGCTGAGTGTGTGTGGTTCTGCAACTTACTCCACCTTACGATCCCTGGTAGCACCCCAGTTGCCGACACAACTACAATATGACGACCTAGTAGCTCGTTTGGAACGTCATCTTGAGCCAGCTCCATCAGCAATTGTGCAGCGTTTCCATTTTCATCACTGCAAACAACAACCACATCAATCAATTTCAAGTTACATTGCCAAGTTGAGAAAATTGTCAGTGCATTCTGCATTTGGAGACCGGATAGTCGGTGGAGTGCAAAATTAATTTTTACATTACCGCCTGCTGTCTGAACCAACTTACATTTAGAATGGTTGAGGATAAAGCTCTAGTCTGCTCCGTCCTGAACCTGAACCTCCTGTTTCAGCAACAGCATCAGCTGAGGTGCACCAGACTAGACTTGGGGAAAAATAGGTCAAAAGAAAAAAGTGACTTTAACAGAATCTGTTTTCACTGTGGTGGTGGTCATAGATTCACTGACTGCCATTTTATCACAGCTGCTTGCCAGTATTGCAAAAAAAGACGCCATATAGCCTGTGTTTGTATAACAAGATTGAATGCTAATAAGTCATCAACAGCTGGGGGAAGCGAGATAACAACACACACACAACAGACGCACACAGTCAGCATGGAGGAAAATGAGGAATATGTGATTAACAGTTTACAAGGGGTCATAATGAAAGAAAGGAAGGTGCCTTACCATGCTGAAGTCCACCTAAATGGGAAAAAGCTCCAGATGGAAGTTGACTCTGGATCAGCTTGCTCTCTGATAAATGATGACACATATCGTCATTAAGGCCAAGCAATGCACCAAAAATCACCCCTGAAAACTGTACCTTGCAACAGTGGTCCCAAATGCCACTTTTTTTGTAGATCTGGAAAACCGTCACATGAGGTGCACATTGCTATTGTTCGTAATTGAAGGACAAGGAACAAGTCTGCTGGGACATGACTGGTTTCAGAGCCTAGGCATCTCACTAAATGGAATACACCAGGTCTGTCAGGGAATCTTTTTCAAGGAATGGGGAGCCTGTAGTGCACCTCCCGTCAGCATTGCTGTGAACCCAGACGTCACTCCAAAATTCCTAAAAGCACGTCCTGTACCATTTGTGCTAAGTCCAAAGGTAGATGAGGCCTTGCACCAGCTGGTGAAGCAAGGAGTTTTCCAGCCTGTGTGCCATTCAAGGTGGGCAACACCAACTGTTCCGACCAAGAAGGACGAAAGCTTCAGGCTCTGTGGGGATTATCGCTGCCCAGTCAACACCGCAGTTAAACCGGATGTTTATCCACTGCCCACAGTGTCTGAGCTTTTCGCTTCACTAGCTGGAGGAACTATTTTCACAAACTAGATCTGAAGCAGGCCTACCAATATATTGTGCTGTATGAAAAGGCTTCCGATTTATTGACAATCAATACGCATAGGGGACTTTTCCATGCCCTGCGATTGCAGTTTGGAGTTTCAACTGCTGCGGCTATTTTCCAGCATTTCATGGACACAGAGCTCCAAGCCTTGTAAAATTTTTATAATACTTTTTTTGCGCAACAAAACCACTTTGCTGGAGCTGCTGCATCGACTATTTGATCAGTCTGCCAAATGGACCTGGAATGCTACACATGATGCAGCATATGCACAAGCAAAACAACTTTTGCAAGCAGATGATGTACTGGCCCATTATGATGAAACAAAACCATTAGTTCTAGTGTGTGACACCTCGCCATATGGGCTGGGCGCACTGCAGAGTAATGTGGAGCCGGACGGCCGTAAAGTGCCCGTCAGTTTTGCATCACGGACACTCAGTACAACTGAGAGGAACTATGCCCAAATTGATAAAGAGGCACTTGCCATTATCTTCGCAGTGCAGAAATTTAATCAATATCTCCATGGACATAATTTTGTCCTCTTATTGGATTGTTGCATCACACCAAGCCAATGCCCTTAATTCTGTCACCACGTATGCTAAGATGGAGTTTGATGTTGGGGGTCTATGACTATGAGCTATGTTATAGGCCAGGTAAGCTACTAGCCAATGCTGACGCGCTGAGCCACCTGCCATTGCAGACCTCAGAATGGAGGCACAGGTGGAAGAGGTCGTTAAGAGTTGCGAGACATGTCAGAAGTCATGGCTCAAGGTTTTTGTCATGCATTCGATGCCCTCCAGTGCCATCGTCTCCTGTTTGCAACACATGGATTGCCAGATGTTCTGGTCTCAGACAATGGCACCGCATTCACATCTACTGAATTCCAAGTCTTTGTCCACCACAATTCAATCAGACATGTGACTGCAGCACCGTAACATCCCTCTTCAAATGGGCAAGCAGAACGCATGGTGCAGACTACCAAGGAGGCTCTGAAGAAGATCACTGCAGGTGACTGGTCTACTCGCTTGAATTACCAATTCCAAAACTGGAAAGAGTCCAGCAAATCTCCTTATGAAGCGAAGATTAAGAACTACATTGGATTGTTTAAATCCTGATTTTGAGGCTAACATGCATGAAAAGTAAGTATTGGCCCAAAAGAGTCTTGGAACTGTTCGCCTGTTTAAAACACAGGATTCCGTTCTCATGCGAAACTATTCACCTGGCTCTAGATGGGTACCAGTGACCATTATAAAGGTAACAGGACCAGTATCATACCAGACCCAGACTTCTGAGGGTCAGATCCATTGGCGTCATGTAGATCAACTAAGAGAATGGATGCCAAGGGCATCGTTGCCGTGAATCTTTCAGCCAGCCCAGGGCTGAACCCACTGGTTACACCTCTGCGGCGACCCTGCCGCCAAAGCCTGCCTCCCAAACATTTTGAGGACTTTGTGACTGGGGGGAAGGGGTGTTAAGTATTGAAAGTACCGTTTGGAACAGAGAGATAAGTTGTCGTGAGAACATGACGTTATCCTTATGCGCCTGAGTTCAGTCAGTGTTATGTTTGAGATGTACACCCTTGTTTTTCCCGGTTTTGTGTAATTCTATTCTCTGCAATAAACCCATTAATGGTTACAGATGCCTTTGGACTGCTTATTGGATTATCTAACCTGGTTATGGAACATAATAGAAGAATACAAGGAAAACAATGGCATGTCTACAGCACTTCACATGTTTCTTCCACTATGCCAACACAGTAGTGTAAGTCATAGAGGTGTAGGAGTCTTGAGTTAATTTAATGACCTGGGAACTGTATACACTGTAGGAATGTCCTTGTGACAGGACGCTGTCTGTCACGGCACGGCTGTTGCTGACGCTCACTGATTAGGTGCTCATGTGCCGCAGCGGTGTTGTCCACTCCCTCGCAGACAGGCTGCGGGCAATGAGCACCATGGTGACTGTGACGTCAGCGGCAGCTGTGCTTTATCTATTTAATCCCTCTTCTTCCCCGACAGAGGCAGCTAACCGTAGAGAAGGAGGACTGCTTCTACAACCCCTGACTGCCCGGAGCACCCCATTTTGTGGATGTTTGTGTGTGTGTTTTGCTTTTGTTTTTCCGTTTGTGTGTTCCCCCTGGACGAGCCTGGACTAATAAAGCCCAGACACTACTGGAACTCGAGACTCCCTCTCTCCCCGTTGTTTGTGTCCAGCTTTCATGGTGCTATTATTAAGTGTTTACCTTTCAAAATGCTTTTTTATTTCCTCTATATGCTTATTAAAATATTTTGCTTAAAAAAAAGTAATTAATACTTGCATACATTTATATACTGTATATTACTGTATATGCCCATATAGCTTATCATACGCTGCCTGTATGATATTCTGAATTATTTTGAGATAATTTACTTTACTGTAATTCTGCCTTTTATAACATAGAAGACACAATGACTGTATTGTGGTATTTAAAGTATGAAGTATATCTCCAGCAGTTCCAGTGTTAAGTAATATAAGTGAATTTGAATTTTTTTAATAAACTCAGTTCTACAGAGTATAACTGCTACAGCACTGCAGCTGTACTCCGCTCCCTCTCGTTCCTCTTCATTAGCCAGAGCTGTTCCTTTAGAGCTGAGGAAGGTTTTTTATACAGGCATGTATCACTGTGTGAGAGGAGTGGTATAGTGCTGTTGACAGTAGTAATCTCCGGCATCTTCAGCTTGGACTCCAGTGATGGTCAGACTGTAGTCCAGCCCAGATCCACTGCCACTGAATCGCACTGGGATCCCAGACTGACGGGTAGTGGCAAGATAGATCAGGAGTTTAGGAGGGTCTCCAGGCTTCTGCTGGTACCAGGCTAGGTACTTATTGCCAGTGCTGCTACCCGTAATGGAGCTGCTGGCTTTACAGCTGATAGTGACTTTCTCTCCTGGGCTGACAGACAGCACTGTAGGAGTCTGAGTCATCACAATCTGTCCAGAGGACTCTGAAACAAATTGACAAAATCACACTTGATATATATGTACAGAGAAAGTGAGTGCGGTAATTGCCTTGTATTTTATGCTATGTATATATTCCAAGTAATATAATCAATAATACATTGCAATATATTTGAATTCCTATGAAGCCCCTACCATAATAATATTTTGAAAGAGTTACCAGTTACACTAAATGTGATTTTTAAATATTGTCAGCTTGATCACATTTACATAAATACACACTTGTTAACTATAAAGATAAGCAAAAACAAATACATACATACATACATACATCAGACTTTTTAACATGAAATACATACATAAATGTTTCATAATTATTATTAATTATTATTAATTTTAGTAGTAATTAGTAGTAATTGGTGATGGAATTACCCTGAGTACAGATGGCGAGAGCCCAGATGAAGACGGTGATGAAAGTCATTGTTGTTGTGGATTGTGTTGCCATGAAGGGCAGCTCTCAGTCATGAAGTGTTAAACTCACAGGGCTATAAACACTCCCAGAGCACTGAAGCATGTGCTGCCCATGCAAAGTGGCTTTTGTATGCAAATTTTCTCCCATACAATAGTCTCTTGTAGCGTAGCAGAGCTGTGAACACAGGCTAGACTTGTAGTCAAGTCACAATAGGTCAAATCCGAGTCCGAGTCTCCATGGGCTTACTTCCCATCACATTGTTGTCTGGAAAGCACATGAGCTCCAGTCTGCTAATGGGACGTCTGCTGCTCAATATAAAGCTGAATAAAGCCAGACACCAAGAAAAATACTGACCAAAAAGGTAATAAATATGCAGGTTATTTTGTCCCTCATTCAGTTTTTGCGCACAGATGATATTTTATTATAAATATAAAATTTCAAAAAATAGTAATAGCACTTGAGAATCTTTAATCTTCATTCAACTAAGATCAATTATAATTTTATAGCAGAACACCTTTCCAAAGCATGTCCCAACATAAATAATTAAGTGCATCATACAATTAATACATCATTTGAATGTTGCAGTATTGCTGCAGCGCTGTACAATACATGGATTACATTTCATCACATGAAATTAGAGGATCATAATGCTGAATTACATTAAAAATAAACAATCACAATGCAGAGGGACTCATGGTAGGTGATGTCACACACGTAGACTCCTCGCTTGCTTTCTATCACACAGCACCCACACCCATGTGAGTCCAACACAGAGTCCCACAGATCCCCCATTGCCCTGCCGTTACAATACAATAAGTAGACGTTTGTTAATTTGGCCGCATCAGTAATCCTTCCATGTTTAGATTTTTGTTTGCACTTGCACTGTGTACTAGTGTACCTTCATTTGTTTAGCTTATATTTAGCCTTCTTAAAAAAAAAAAAAAAAAAAAAGAATCTACTGATTTTACCTATTTATGTAAAAATACCCAAGACTGGTAGATAAACTAGTGGTATTGATTTTTTTTAATAAGAGAAAAATCAAACTACTGTAAAATGCATAAATGTACTCTACAAATCAAATGGATAATTTATTTATTTATTGAGGATTTAGAGATTTCCCCCCCCCCCCACACACTTTATTAAGTTGGGGAGTGTTAAATATGAAAGATTCTGGCCATTTGATAAAGGAGTAAACGGTAATCAAAATGCTTCTTTCCCGTGTGTCCAACAGACACGTCCATTGCTGACCACAATCACAACAGGAAAGACTTACAGGTTTTTCTAATTTCTCCCAGAGTGCAGCACAGCAGCATAAATCAGACATCACAACACTAAGGTCGTGTTTCTATTATATTATAGAAAGAAAATAACATAAGCACTGCTCAATTACTTAGGGCGGTGCCAATCCTTGACAAACACACTGATTTGAGTTTCTAAAGTACCAATCAGTTCAATTTTATTACGATAGCCATTTCATTTTTCACACACGATATAATCTCTGATTATGTAGTACAGAACTAAAATCTTCAGCAATAGTATAGGAAACAATGACTGGAGTCCAGAATGCTCTTTTCTGTGTAAGAAAAGTATTCCCAATGGCACAGAGATCAACACAACTAGTGTGCTTGGGATTAGTAAGGTCACACTTGCTAGAGGACCATTATGGTACTGGGATATCTGTCAGTTTAGTTTTTATTGTAATAACCTGTGTCATTATGGAGTCATTATTTAATTAACCGTCAGAAGTGTTGTCTCCCTCTTGTGGTCAGTGTTAATAGCTACAGTCCATATTGCTGTCATTGATGTTGCCAACAGACATCTGAAGAGGAAAGTAGCTCTAACACATCCAGGCTCCTGCTTCACCTGACTGCCATTCCAACAGATCCAGTGCTGTGCCTTGTCCAGTCACACATCATTCAGAAACAGGGAGACAGTGATCCAGTGTGGGTGAACAACAGGGCTTGTCCCCATTTCAGAAATCGGGGGGAGACCGAGTGCAGAAACTAGGTGTTGGCACCCTGTCTTCATCTAATGACTCGGGTCATTTGGGAGAGCAGACATGAAGATGAAAAGGATAAGCAGGCAGGACAAGGAGTAGGTGTGAACACATGTACAAGTGACAGTTTATTATACTGTGGCTGTGTCACCAGAGGCTCACAGGAGGTGAGCACTGTGTGAGCTCCTGTCCAATACAGGCACCAGGATGCATATGCATGACATCGAGTTGCAGTAGTGGAATATAGCCAATGGCATGGCTGGGAAAGGAGTCCGTTTCATGTCAGGGATCTGCTGGGAGTCTGTGGACTCAACCAGGACTTGCCGATGTTAATTTTTTTATTTTTTATTCTGCTCTCCCTCACCATGTTGTGAGGAACTAAAGTAATATGCGTCATGTATGCAACCCCTCCTCCCAACACACCTATGCCACCCCACATTGTTGAAGAGGTAGGGTACCTTGTGACCATCCATCAACCTGCAGGTGCATCTTGGATCCCAGGATATGCACCACAGACTCCACAGGCAGATACAATAATCACAGTGGCGCAGGGCACACAGTCTGCACAAATAATGGGCGAACTAACCTAAAATACTAATTCCTAAAATTGCCTTTAATAAAACAAATGGATGATAAAAGTAGAACACCTACCTCTCTACATAGTAGGTCTCTGGTTTCTTTGCAGATCATAGTCTTTATTCCAGTCTGTCCGGAGGGGCACACAGGTCCCTCTGGCTTCATCCAGACCCCAGGATCTCTTCCTCCAGCATCGCCTCAGCAGTGGAGAGAAAAGGGAGAGAGAGAAGGAGAGCACAGCATTGTCTTAGGACTTTTCAGTCATATTGCTAGGATTTACATGCCTCTCATTCATTCAGTTCTATTAGCCAATCCACATTGCCGTCTCATCTCACGGCTCAGCATTCTCCCTCTGTAGAGGCAGCACTTGACCCAGACCTGGAGACTGCTATGCCCAGAATTACCCTGTCGGCGACAGTGACAAAGAAACCAGTCAGACTTCTCTTGCTCCCGTTTTGTTATACACACAGAGACGAACGATATAAAGCACTTAACTTGCAATAGTTGGACTTCCGTCAAAGCTATAGTCCTCCAAGTTATAGTCTTCCTCTACCCTGTCATTTGCCTTCGCTGTCCCACTTGGCTTGTTGCATAGAAGTTCAGCACAGTTCTGCATTGCTCTCAGCCGCTGCCGTATCCTCTACCTCCCCTCCATGCACTGCCTTTCTTGCTGCTGTCCATGGGCTTCTCTTTCTTGTTCAGCTGCTCCCCTACCTTTATGCAGTCAAAGTCAATCAGTGGAAGGAGGGATGAATGTGGATGTAGAGTCAGTGAGCAGGATAGAGGCACACTCGAATTAGCGCAGGTGTGGATGATTACTGCAGGAGGCTCAGCTAAAACTAATTAGAAAGAAACACATTTAACAACCATTTGACAGCAAATCAACAATCTTCCCCAAAACACTGCCCATCAATAATTATAAGAAACAGAAAAATCCAAAGAAAGAAATAACCCATTTGTTTTCTATTATATTTAAACAATTGTAGCCTAAGCCTCTGGTACTTCAGGTCTATTAATACGTATATTAATTAATTAAGTGCTTAAGTGATTTCAGTGTCATCTGTAAGCTGAATAATATAATTATTGTGCACCCTTTTGTCAATGGCCTGTGTAAAATATTCTAGGGTACAGCATATTTCTCTGCCATGGAAGATTCTCTCTCCATGGGATACTGTGTCTCCCAATGACCTGCAGTTTAACCATTCACATTCACACATGGTCTGAACTCATCCAGTCAGACCAGGGTCCAGTGCATTCTTGTGTTTACCTCATGACCTCAGGCATGGGCACAGGAGAGGGATCCATAGTCATACATGATCTCATCACATATGGAGCTCATGGTATAGAGGTGTTTCAATATGATTGGTTCAGAGGAAACACTATAAAGTTGCAAACTGAACAAAGAAGAAAGAAGAAATAGGTAATAATTTGAGTTTGTTAAACTTATGCAGATTGACTAGGAATCATATACAGAAAAACAAAATCTTACACCTGTATTGTAAAACACAGAGCCTCAAAGCTGTGTTTGTTAAAGATGTCTATTTTACCACAAGTCTACATTTCTCAGTTAGGAATGTCTATACATTTATCAAAATAAGGCAGTATGACTTACATAAGGAACATCAAGACCAAGACACAAAATAATCTGATTAGATATTAGTAACAGACTTTGAATTCTACTGGGTAAATACAGATGAAAACCATAACATTAGCCCAACCCTATCAAGTCCACCCGTGTTCACAGCTCATCTAACTGTCTGTGACAGGATTTGTATAAAGGAAGCTGCTGTGCATCCCTGTCCTGCCTCACTGCTCTGATCAGCAGCTATAATAACTGCGCTGCTCCATTGCTCAGGGTTTTAAAGCTGACAGTTCAGTCCTCTCACACTCACTGAGACACACAGAGAACATGGCTTCACTGGGGCTCCTGCTCTGGACACTGGCTCTGCTTGCTCAGGGTGAGAAAGTTGTAATTTATATCATTCATTGTGAGTCATGTAACCATATTGTATTATCTATTGTTGAATTAATTTAATGAGTAATTTGTGTTCATTTTCCTGACCAGAATCATGTGGTGACATTGTGATGACTCAGTCCCCTTCAGTGAAATCCGCTCGTCAGGGAGACAGTGTCACTATCAGCTGTAAATCCAGTCAGTCTCTATGGAGCTCTCCTTATCACTACCTAGCCTGGTACCAACAGAAACCTGGAGAAGCTCCTAAACTCCTGATCTATTATGCCACTACCCGTCAGTCTGGGATCCCAGAGAGATTCAGTGGCAGTGGATCTGGGACTGACTTCACTCTGACCATCAGTGGAGTCCAGGCTGAAGATGCAGGAGATTACTACTGTCAGCAGCATGGTTGGACTCCTCTCACACAGTGATACACGTCCGTACAAAAACCTCCCTCAGCTCTACAGGAATCACAGGCGGCTGCTGTTAAGAACAGCTGCACAGGCACTATAACTGGACTACACAGAGTTGGTCTTGACGTGAAAATCAGATAAACATGAAACATTAGTAAAATGTAACATCTGTAGAGCAGACTGCACTAATAAAATCCACAGATAGTATTAATTACCCAGTTAATACAACATAATGGCAGGGCCGGCCCTTGGCATAGGCAAATGCTAGGGGTGCGCAAATGAGTGAAGAATTTTTTTTTTTACTAATACTATTTTCATACTATTAATTCGAAATATTAAAAAAAATGCAAAGCCCCCAAAACAACATAACTTCATAGCTTATTAGGCCATATTTTCCGCATCAATCCTTCCCCCTGCTCTTATAGTTAGACTGAGTGTGGGGGGGGGCAAGTTCAGGAATCTGAAGCAGTGAGTAACACTGAACACGAAACATGATCAATTAGCATCAGTATCCACTTCACGGGTATACAAAACAATGCCCCTCTCACTCAACTAATTAAAATAAATTGTTACAAACCCACATAATTACAGAAATGAATAGTATACCTTTGTCATAGCCCTATCATATACATCAGCCTGTAAAATGAAACCCCAGCAACACAATACATTTTGTAGAGGATTGTGGTTAAATTATGCAAAACACAGAAATCAAAATAAAACAATGTTTTAGTATTGATGTGCAAAGTCCTGGATCTGGGCATCTGCTAATAAAGCAACAATGGCAACTGTGAGGTACTTGGGCTGTAGCAGATCTGAGTAACAGGCAGTGGTCTGGGGCCCATGAACACAGTTAAGGTGATCCAAAAGGCGTGATTATATAATCAACCAGATGGTCAATCGATCAGGCAAACCATCGGACTGAGAGCAAGATTTTGCAGTGGAAGGAATACATAGAATAAACTTGAATTAGGTTAACCTTGCAGCCCACAAGGGGGTGCTCTGGGTGTCCACAGAGATCCCTAGAGTACCAGCAGCTCTTCAATATTGCTAGACTTCTATTTCTAACTAGTCATGGGCTGACTGTATCTCAGCCTGTCAACAGTGTTGTCTCAACAACCCCCCCCAGCTGTATCAATCTCATTCTCCTTTTTCTCCTTCTCTCACACAGTATCGACACAGGGCCCAGCAGAGACAGAGACAGCACCGTCAAATACATGCTACTAATCATGAATGCATTAATGGTCATACACTGCAGATATTATTGACAAAATGTAATGAATATCTATCTATATAATTCCTTATGCAAAGTCTATACATTTTAAGTTTTATAAACACTTGTAAGAAATGTAACTATGCGATGCAACCCTGTGGCGTAATGCACACAGATTCTCTTGTACCCAGTAATTAATTAGTCTACTACACCACTTCGGGAATTTTACTCAAATAAGTATTTATAACTAAGGCCCGGTTCCCCAGTGCAGGCCCCTCTTAAACAAATAGGAGTAAGCGGAGATGTGAAATAAAAGAAAGATGAAAGGTAAACGTTTATTTCGTATAGAATAATAAAACAAATTAAAATTATTCACAACAGATTCCAATACATATAGATACAATCGGACAATCACCACCAGGGGCCGACCAGCACTCGCTTCAGCCCAACCTGAGTAATACATTACACATGCAATTACATTAATCAATCCCAAGACACATACATATATACACACACACACACACACACATATATACATTATACACACTATAAGAAAATCACTGCACACATACGTAAAATATAACTAGTTATAAAGTGAAACCAAGAAATCAACCAAGAAACAAATATTATCCCATATCCTAAAACAATTACAAGAGCTGGCTACGTTCTCTTGCCCCCTCCTTCTGGTTACATACATCCACAAAAAGAAAACTATATCATGAAGAAATAAATTTAATGACAAATAGAAAGACACGTAGAAAACAGCTCATGTGCCCTGGCGTAAGGGAAGGGAGAGACTTGCTGCCCATAAGCCTGCATTAAACCACATTGGGCCCTGGGGCTATGATGTTTTTCTAGGCCCCCCCATCTAAGCACCCACCCCGTCCACACACATACACACACACACACACACACACACCAAACCCCATCCAGTCCATTCACAAGCAGCAACACGCAGACATTGTACAGTCTGAAGTGTCCATTCACAGCAAGCTGAAGATAATGCTTCCACACTGCAAAATATTATATTCTCAGACACGCTATCAATGGACATGAGTGACTAAAATTTATGATGATAATTTACCATACTAAAACATCACTAATCTGATTGAAATAAGCCAACTGAGAAAGCAAAGTAACATCGTCATATGCCACACATTTTAGTTACCAGTAAACAAATCATGCAGCATCAACATTTGTTCTGCAACATGTATAACATTATTCACCACCAACACAGCAAGAGTAACACAAACACGGACCACGGAGCATATCTTCAGAAGAGGGCATAGAGTCAACTCACCCAGCGAGTCGTGTTGCCATGTCTGAGCGTAGTTCACAGGCTGCTACTAAACTTGATTATCCTATTGCATTCAACCTACACAACAGAATACTACTAATAAAAAAAATGCTTTAGTGCTCCTCAAGCGTCCCACATACATGCATCTGTCATTCATGTCACTCACAGACTAATTAGCCACAGAGGTCAGATTCACTTCCAGCCCAGTCTGACTAGAGAAACATCAACCGCATGTTTAGGCATTTCCACAATGCCTCATGGTTATTCCTACCACAAATATATTGTGTTAGATATGCAAGTATGAATGAGCGCATATACAGTACTGTGCAAAAGCTTTATGCAGGTATGAAAAAATGCTGTAAAGTAAGAATGCTTTCAAAAATAGACATGTTAATAGATTATATTTATCAATTAACTAAATGAAAAGTGAGTGAACAGAAGAAAAATCTACATGTAATCCATATTTGGTGTGACCGCCCTTTGCCTTCAAAACAGCATCAATTCTTCTAGGTACACTTGCACACAGTTTGTGAAGGAACTCGGTAGGTAGGTTGGCCCAAACATCTTGGAGATCTAATCGCAGTTCTTCTGTGGATTTAGGCAGCCTCAGTTGCTTCTCTCTCTTCATGTAATCCCAGACAACAGTGTTGAGATCAGGGCTCTGTGGGGGCCACACCATCACTTCGAGGACTCCTTGTTCTTCTTGATGCTGAAGATAGTTCTTAATGACGTTTGCTGTATGTTTTTGGTCATTGTCATGCTGCAGAATAAATCTGGGGCCAATCAGATGCCTCCCTGATGGTATTGCATGATGGATAAGTATCTGCCTGTACTTCTCAGCATTGAGGAGACCATTCATTCTGACCAAATCCTCAACTCCATTTGCAGACATGCAGCCCCAAACTTGCAAGGAACCTCCACCATGCTTCACTGTTGGCTGCAGACACTCATTCATGTACCGCTCTCCAGCCCTTCGATAAACAAACATTGCCTTCTGCTCCAGCCAAATATTTCAAATTTGGACTCATCAGTCCAGAGCACCTGCTGCCATTTTTCTGCACCCCAGTTCCTGTGTTTTTGTGCATAGTTGAGTCGCTTGGCCTTGTTGCCACGTCGGAGAATTGTAGATGGGTGTACCAGGGTCCCACTGTTTTCTGCCAATTCTGAGCTGATGGCACTGCTGGACATCTTCCAATTGTGAAGGGAAGTAAGCATGATGCGTCTTTCATCTGCTGCAGTAATTTTCCTTAGCCAACCACTGCGTCTATGGTCCTCAACGTTGCCCATTTATTTGTGCTTCTTCACAAGAGCTTGGACAGCACATCTGGAAACCCCTGTCTGCCTTGAAATTTCTGCCTGGGAGAGACCTTGCTGATGCAGTATAACTACCTTGTGTCTTGTTGCTGTGCTCAGTCTTTCCATAGTGTATGACTTTTGACAGTAGACGGTCTTCAGCAACCTCACCTTGTTAGCTGAGTTTGGCTGTTCCTCACCCAGTTTTATTCCTCCTACACAGCTGTTTCTGTTTCAACCTACATGTTGAATTGATGATCATTAGCACCTGTTTGGTATAATTGTTTAATCATACACCTGACTATATGCCTACAAAATCCCTGACTTTGTGCAAGTGTACCTAGAAGAATTGATTATGTTTTGAAGGAAAAGGGTGGTCACACCAAATATTGATTTTATGTATTTTCTTCTGTTCACTCACTTTGCATTTTGTTAATTGATAAATATCATCTATTAACATGTCTGTTTTTGAAAGCATTCTTGCCTTACAGCATTTTTTCACATCTGCCTAAAACCTTTGCATAGTACTGTACATATACATACAGACGGGTGACAAATTAAAGTAAAGACAAATAAAGTGTCTCAGTAAGGTGTTTTGCCACCATGAGCCGCCAGAACAGCTGCAATGCTCTTGGCACAGATTCTACGAGTCTCTGGACTCTACTGAAGTAATGAGCACCATTCTTCCAAAATATATTCCCTCATTTGGTGTTTTGATGATGGTGGAGAGTGCTGTCTAACACATTGGTCCACAATCTCCTATAGGTGTTCAGTTGGGTTGAGATCTGGTGACTGTGAAGGCCATAGCATATGATTCAAATCATTTTCATACTCATCACACCATTCAGTGAGCCCTCATGCCCTGTGGATGGGGCATTGTCATCCTGGAAGAGACAACTCGCATCAGGATAGAAATGTCACCACAGGATAAAGGTGACCCTTCCCTCTAAGGCAAGGATTCCCAACCCTGGTCCTGGAGGAGCCCCTATGCTGCCGGTTTGTGTTCCAACCAAGCTCTCAATTACATTATTGAACCATTAATTGAACTAATGATTTCCTAAATCGGAGCCTTTTCATTATTTTAAACAGCAGGTGGGTTATATTACGTATAGAATTGTATAAATAACTTATTAAAGAACAAACCCTTTTATTACTCAATTAAAAAGGCATATGTAAGCAGATTTTAACTTCAATTAAGGTTCAATTAAATAGAGCTCGGTTGGAACAAAAACCAGCAGGGTATGGGGTCCTCCAGTACCAGGGTTCGGAACCATTGCTCTAAGGGGACAAGTGGACCCAAACCATGCTAGGAAAAATCCCCCCCAGCATAACAGAGCCTCCAGACCCCCTCAGTGTAGGGGTCAAGCAGTCAGGCCTGTCCTGTTATCTTGGTGTCCCACACCTGCACTTGCCCACTTGTCCAGAACACGAGCCAATTGATTGTCTTTGTGACTGAAGCTCCTGCCATTCATGCCACAATAATGACCCCTCTTTCAAAGTCACTTAGATCCTTTCCTCTTGCCATCTTGATCCAAAATCAAGGTCAACTGGGCCTGCTCAGCATTTGTATACATGCCACACAGCATGATAGGAGGTTAATTGCTTAATTGTATCATGCAGTACACCTGTTTGGAGGCATCTGCATTCGTTATATTCCGCCACTCATATATTCACGTTTCTCCATTAATTTGTCACACACGTGTGTGTGTGTGTGTGTGTGTGTGTGTGTGTGTGTGTGTGTGTGTGTGTGTGTGTGTGTGTGTGTGTGTGTGTGTGTGTGTGTGTGTGTGTGTGTGTGTGTGTGTGTGTGTGTGTGTGTGTCAACAAGGTGCTGAAAGCATTCTTTAGAAATGTTGGCCCATATTGATAGGATAGCATCTTGCAGTTGATGGAGATTTGTGGGATGCACATCCAGGGCACGAAGCTCCCGTTCCACCACATCCCAAAGATGCTCTATTGGGTTGAGATCTGGTGACTGTGGGGGCCAGTTTAGTACAGTGAACTCATTGTCATGTTCAAGAAACCAATTTGAAATGATTCGACCTTTGTGACATGGTGCATTATCCTGCTGGAAGTAGCCATCAGAGGATGGGTACATGGTGGTCATAAAGGGATGGACATGGTCAGAAACAATGCTCAGGTAGGCCGTGGCATTTAAACGATGCCCAATTGGCACTAAGGGGCCTAAAGTGTGCCAAGAAAACATCCGCCACACCATTACACCACCACCACCAGCCTGCACAGTGGTAACAAGGCATGATGGATCCATGTTCTCATTCTGTTTACGCCAAGTTCTGACTCTACCATCTGAATGTCTCAACAGAAATCGAGACTCATCAGACCAGGCAACATTTTTCCAGTCTTCAACTGTCCAATTTTGGCGAGCTTGTGCAAATTGTAGCCTCTTTTTCCTATTTGTAGTGGAGATGAGTGGTACCCGGTGGGGTCTTCTGCTGTTGTAGCCCATCCGCCTCAAGGTTGTACGTGTTGTGGCTTCACAAATGCTTTGCTGCATACCTCGGTTGTAACGAGTGCTTATTTCAGTCAAAGTTGCTCTTCTATCAGCTTGAATCAGTCGGCCCATTCTCCTCTGACCTCTAGCATCAACAAGGCATTTTCGCCCACAGGACTGCCGCATACTGGATGTTTTTCCCTTTTCACACCATTCTTTGTAAACCCTAGAAATGGTTGTGCATGAAAATCCCAGTAACTGAGCAGATTGTGAAATACTCAGACCGGCCCGTCTGGCACCAACAACCATGCCCCGCTCAAAATTGCTTAAATCACCTTTCTTTCCCATTCAGACATTCAGTTAGGAGTTCAGGAGATTGTCTTGACCAGGACCACACCCCTAAATGCATTGAAGCAACTGCCATGTGATTGGTTGGTTAGATAATTGCATTAATGAGAAATTGAACAGGTGTTCCTAATAATCCTTTAGGTGAGTGTATATATATATATATATATATATATATATATATATACACACACACACACACACACACCTATGTGTCAGATATATACATACACATAGGTGTGTGTGTGTGTGTGTGTGTGTGTCTGCTTGGAGATCATGTAACAAGGCTTTGTTGAAAGTAACTATGTAATTTTTACTCCAAGTACTTCTTAAATGAGCTCCATTTTGCTTTTACTTGAGTAGTTTTTTTATACCAGTACTTTTACTTCTACTTCTATTTAATTATTTTGTTACTTATAATTTGTTTAGTTTCTCCATTATGGCACACATTTACTGATGTATGCTAATACCCTTGCATACACTCTTAACCTTCAGTGCAAATAGTGTATTAAGACTTCTGGAATTCAAATATGATTTATTTGAAGAAGGAAATGTACCAAACCTAACCTGAATAATTGAATGTGTTTAACTATCATAATTATATTGAAAACATCCACCTTGCATTGAAATTGATTCAATCGTTTCAGTTGTTTAGATCCCTCAAAAGCCCCATTTATGCTATCACTAGTGAAAATGCATATTTGGTGGGGTGGCCGGGAATGGAGGCTCAGAAAGACCGCTGGTAACGAAAAACAATACTTTTTTTTTTATACAAACACAAAGTAAACCGGCACGAGGGCTAACCAAAAAGATACACAGAAACACAGAAACCAAAATACAGAATACACGGCATGGTCAGCAGACTGTGTCTCAACAAACCGAACAAAGTTACATGCACACTTTGCTCTCTCCAACTCTCAGCAGCTAATGAGAGGCAGAGGCCTCCTTATATAGCAGGTGGCTGGGGTTGATTGATTGATTGGGACTGCTCTCACCTGGTTCTCCTCCTACCTCAGTGAACGGACCTACCAAGTGACATGACGAGATTCCTCATCCACCCCCCAGCCTCTCCTCACAGGCGTACCCCAAGGCTCTGTCCTGGGCCCCCTCCTGTTTTCTCTCTACACTTGCTCCCTGGGCCCCCTCATCGCATCCCAAATTTTCTCTTACCATTTTTACACAGATGATGACCAGATCGTCCTCTCTCTCTCCCTCTTCTTCTGCAAAGAACCTATGAGTGACCCTCGATCCTGCACTCTCCTACACTCAGCACACGCACTTTCTCCAGAGCCAGCTCCTTCTCATCCCTTGCCCCTAAGTGGTGAGAGATAATTAATTAATAATAATTAAGGTCAATCATCCCACCCACCTGCAGTCCATGAACAGGCATGGAGGGACATTTTACCCCCTCCCTGCCACAGCATATTTAACTAATAATGGTTCAGGTGCCATTATCAAAAAAATTTACAAAATAAACAAAAGTCAGACAACTTGTGTCTGTGAATCCAGTGTAGTAGTCAGTAGCTATTTAAATAAATAAATAAATAAATAAATACATATTTTTTCAGGTCCTTCAGTTCCCAGTGAGGGTTTGTGCTCAGCTCATCGTGCTGCCTCTGCTGCCACTGTGTGTCTGCAGTAAACAGTTGATACTGTAATATGGTTAGTGGAGTAATAACTCCATTAGAAGACTAGTTATTACAGTGAAAACAAAACAGACAGATGTCCCAATACCATGATGGTTGTCTAGCCATTGTGACCCTGTTAATATCAAACATGCCAGTGGGGCAGAAGTGCTACCCTCAGTGCCAGTGAGAACTCGTCAGTAACAAGAAATAATTAACACAATTCTCTTCCTGAAGACTGACATAGTAAGTTATATTCTTATGGTTCATCCCTTATACAAACATAAATCTCTCACAGTCTTGCACAGGTAAGTAACACATATAACATTATAGGCTGGTTTCACAGACCTCAACTAGAATTAGTCTAGAACTACGCTACCATTTGGAACACCAATGTTAATGCGGGTCTGTGAAACCAGCCCTAAAAGCTTTTTGTCCTAACGTCCAACAACTTTTAAACTGCTAAATTGGTTCACAGCACTGCTGTCTCACTGTCTCGCCATGTCTCACTATCCTGGATGCGATAATGTCAGGGTAATGTTAATAATCGTATTAAACACTCAGTGTGGTCTTAATCAGAGACTCCACACTTTATTTAATTTGTGTTGTGCTGAGTATGTTCACTACTAGTACTAGTGCTGCTGTACTAAGGATGCCAATTTGCATAGAAGAGCCACTTTGCATGGGCAGCACATGCTTCAGTGCTCTGGGAGTGTTTATAGCCCTGTGAGTTTAACACTTCATGACTGAGAGCTGCCCTTCATGGCAACACAATCCACAACAACAATGACTTTCATCACCGTCTTCATCTGGGCTCTCGCCATCTATGTACAAGGTAAGATGTATGTATGTACTGTATGTGTGTATGTATTTGTTAATGATTATCTTTATATGTAACAAACATGTATTTTTATTAATATAATGCGATCAAGCTGACAATATTTAAAAATCACATTTAGTATAACTGGCAACTCTCTCACGTTATTAGTATGGTAGCGACATCAAAGGAATTAGAAGATATTCCAATTTGTACTTCCAATTATATTACTTGGAATACATATAGTTAGAATGCATTTAGCATAAAGTGTAATTATCTAATTCACTCTCACTTTGTACATATATACATGTAAAATGTTATGTTATCTATTTGTTTCAGAGTCCTCTGGACAGATTGTGATGACTCAGACTCCTACAGTGCTGTCTGTCAGCCCAGGAGAGAAAGTCACTATCAGCTGTAAAGCCAGCAGCTCCATTACAGGTAGCTTTAACTACCTAGCCTGGTACCAGCTGAAAACTGGAGAAGCTCCTAAACTCCTGATCTATTATGCCACTACCCGTCAGTCTGGGATCCCAAAGCGATTCAGTGGCAGTGGATCTGGGACACAATACACTCTGACCATCAGTGGAGTCCAGGCTGAAGATGCAGGAGATTACTACTGTCAGCAGGGCTATAGCACTCCTTTCACACAGTGATACACGTCTGTACAAAAACCTCCCTCAGCTCTACAGGAATCACAGGTGGCTGCTGTTAACAGCTGCACAGGCACTATAACTGGACTACACAGAGTTGGTCTTAACTTGAAACATGAAACATTAGTATAATGTGCTTGTAAAATCAGTAGAGCAGACTGCACTAATATAATCTGCAGTGTTAATAACTCAGTTAATACATCATAATGACATCATCCAGACCCTATAAAATTCAGAACTACAGGTTCAGCTGTATCTCAACTAACCAGCCTAATTTCTGAGAGGTTTCACTCCAGTTCTGATAACTCTGCCTTAAGCTACATGAACCTTGTAAATGTGTTTATCAATAACTCTAATACTCTTCCTTCTGAATAAAATAGGAACACATTAAATCTTGTTTTTATGTATTAAATAATGTAGTGTCACAGATGGTGCCAATGGTTTTGTGTATCTCCTTATGTCACTTATGCACTCATATTCATTCGTGTTCACACTTGGCAGGTTTGGTTCGATTGAAAAGAACTCTGGTTCGATTGTTCTGTTAGTGTGGTTCATTTGAACCTGAACCTTGGTGCACAACCAAACAAGCAGACCGAGACCGCCTGAAAAGTGGGTCTTTATTTTTAACATTACTTGTCATTTTAGCAGACACTCTTATCCAGGGCAACTTACATTTGTACCCATTTATACAGCTGGGCATTTTACTGGAGCAATCTAAGTGAAGTACCTTGCTCAGGGGTACAACAGCACTACACCACCCAGGATTGGAAACCACAACTTTCCAGTTATGAGTCTAGAGCCCTAACCACTACTCCACATTGCTGTTTTTCGCCATGTTCGTTAAATTCCGTTGCAAAATATACGTCATAAATCTGTCCAATCAGGTTGTGACTTTATCCTTATGCCTTTTGTTTAGGTTCAGTGTTAAAAATGCCAGTGTGAATGCAAAGCGAACCAGGACTAAATGTATCATTTTCGTTTTTTGTCTGGACCAAGAGAACCAAGAGAACCGAACTACAAGTGTGAACACACCCTTATTCTTTATTGTTTTTTTATTCCCTAATTATTTCACTGATTGTTTTATTATCACTAATTTATTTATTGATGTGTTGGATTGTTTTCAATTTATTTCACGTGTGTTTGAGTACAGGAGCCACTGACAACTAAAGGCCAATATATACTTCTGCGTAGGTACGCGTATGCGTCTCTGGGTAGCGACGCAGAGCAGGAGTTTCTGGTTAAGTGTCACCCAAATTGCACCTGTTACATAAGCGCAGCCCACAGAGGCCCGCAGACGCGCCGACGTCACTCCTCCGCAATCTCAACAGCGCGTCTCTGCGTCTCTGCGTCAGGCAGCGCTGATTGGCTGAGCAGGACATTCTGAGAGCCGCGGCCAGGCGCGCAGTGCTGGGGGCCGCTGTGCGCTGTGTGTCTGTGTGTAGCGCCGCCGCAGAGGAATTATGTGGTGACATCCGAAAGTATTTAAAATGCATCCACAAAACGCATTTGTCCACATAATGAGTATTTTGTCCCCCAAACAGCACATTTAGTTAATATAATTAACATTTCGTGAACATAATTCACATTTTGTCCCATGAAATGCCCACGTATTTTGTGCTTGGCAATTTTGGACGAAAGTTAAAATGTACTTTGCTTTCCCTGGACGGAATGAACAATTAGCATCAGGATCAAACGGTGACTGATCAAGGCATTGATCCAGAGACCCGGGTTTACAACGTTATCAGGATTGAATTCCAAAGAAAAGTTAGAAACTTGCTGAGCCGATCAGACGCAAGCTATATCAAGTGCAAATCTAATACAATAAATAATGATAATAATTAATATATGATGTGTAGCAAATAGTGAGTTTCACCAATCAACATGATTATGAATCTTTCACAATTACTAATTTGATTAGAAAGCCCATATTGTCAGCTATATTTATTAAATTATTCAGTGGGATATAGCCTCTCACATAAACTGCAGGTCTGGCGGTTGGAGAAGAACGTATTTAACAAAGAAGAACAAGTTTAACAGCAGAAACGCCATATAGGTATTTCATTCAAATATTTAGTAACATACATATTGTAATGTATTGGGTATACATTATAATTGAACAGTATTAGGCTGTAATGTTTAGATACTGACATCTAGTGGTTACTAGATGTAAGTTAGAGACAAGGATTAATAGCCTGGGGTTCCGGATGTTGTATTCAGGTGCCAGATGTTGTATTCAGGTTACTGAGAGTTAAGATGGCGATCACCAGAAAATAAACCACGTTGTGTTTATGCAATATCGTGTCGAGTAAGTACTTTACAGTATTTTCAAGGATAATTCACATACGCAGAGATGTGTGTATGTATCTTCTAGTGTTAAGTGTCTAGCCAACTATAACCAGACAATAGAGATCTGCACATACAGGATGCAATTCATAGGTGTGTGCGTGTAGTTTCTGTAATAATAATAAAATAACATGTAAGTAACAGTATTTGTTGATTAACATCCATACAATCGTAGGTGCACCATAGAAATTGGGTCTTGTTTTGTTTTCGACAGATGGCAATGTGTTAATGCGACACTGCCCCCTATGGAAAAGCAGCACTTTTGCTGATGCACTTACTATTTTTTATTGGAAAGTATTTTACATAACAAGATAAAAACATTCAAAATTGTGGTTACAATTTTTAAAATCAATTCTAAAATCACTTAAAATCTTAATGTGAAGTAAACCAAAAATCCCAAAACTCAAAATACTTCTTCTCAGGCCATCGGGACTATTTCTTTCTCCTTTTATCGTTGATGTTTTTATTCTTTCCTGCTGTTTTTGTATGGTTTCTAGAGCTTAATTTTAGGACTTTAGCATAGTTTATTTTTGTAATTTTTAGTCTTGTATTGGTTTTAGTATTTTATTGCCCAGATAAAGTCAATTTTAACTTTTAGATTAGGATTGAGCCCTGGGGGATGGCAGACTTCATGCCCTGCTAATTGCCCCCTGTCGTTACTGGACGTATTGTGGATATTTTGCTGTGTCATGCCCTTTTTTTTCTTATTGACTTCCTGAAGGCGTGGTGTACGCACGGAGATCTTGCCTAACCTGCACAGGGAATACTGGGTGGTAGCGAGTGCCCATCTCGCATTAATAAACTTGGGTGGCGTAGTGGGACTAGGTTTGAGTTCAGTATTCACTGGCACCCCTGACAGTATCTGCTAGATGTATCGTTTTTTTTTTTTAATTAGAAAAATGCGGATATACAAAAAGTAATTAAAGTAAAGTAACTAATTAAAATAAATTGTTACAGAATAATAATTATATAAGTGAATAATATCCCTTGTCATAGCCGTCTCGGTGTATCATATACATCAGCCAGTAAAATGAAACCCCAGCAACACAGCAGCAAAAAAATAAATACAAAAAAATGTAAGGGATTGTGGTTAAATTATGCAAAATACAGAATTAAAAGAAAACAACAATTTATTATTGATGTGTAAAGTCCTGCTAATAGAGCAACAATGGCAACTGTGATGTACTTCTGTAGCAACCAGGGAGAGGGACCAAAGTGCGGGGCTGTAGCAGATCCGAGTAACAGGCAGTGGTCTTGTGCCCACGAACATAGTAGTTAAAGAAATCCAAAAGGTGAGATTATATAATCAGGCAAAAAGTCAAAACGGGGGATGCATAAATCGTAGATTGAAAGAAATGCACAGGGTGAGATTCACAAAGAGAAAACCTAGAATAATGCTTGGAATTGACACTCAGAATGAGAGCAAGATATCGCAGTGGATTTTGGGAGTGGGAGGGTATATACACTGTGTTAAATCAACGGGGATAACAGGGGCGAGGTGTGTTAATTGAAGGAATACATAGTGAATTTGAACTAAGGTGACCTTGGAGCCGAGCTTTAAATAGTGTGTGATAAATGGGGCAGAGGTAATGAAACAGCACACACTGTTGGTGAAAACTGGAAAGTGTCAAAGGAAAGATGATGAGAACTGGGAGCTGTCAGAGGGAAGATGTGACAACATCAACAAAAATAACAGTGAAGCACAGAGCACTGAGTCTGCATTGTCCACAAGCGGTGCTCTGGGTGTCAGAGAGATTCCCAGAGTCCCAGCAGCTCTTCAATATTATTAGACTGTTCCATTTCCATCTCGTCCATTTCCATCTCTGTCTCAGCCCGTCAACACCCCCACCAGTTCTAACAATCTGATTCCCCCCTTTTCTTCCTTCTCTTACACAGCATCAACACAGAGCCCAGCAGAGACAGAGCCAGCACTGTCCAAAACATGCTACTAATCATGAATACATTAATGGTCATATACTATAGTTATTATTGACAAAATGTAATGGATATCTATCTATATATCATTCCGACAAGTCTATACATTTTTATAGACACTTGTAACAAATGTAACTATATGAATGTAACTATATGAAGCAAACCTGTGGCTTAACACACACACATTCTATTCTACCCAGTAATTAGTCTACTACGCCACTTCAGGAATTTCACCCAAGGAAGTACTTCTAACTAAGGCCCGGTTCCCCAGTGCAGGCCCCTCTTAAGCAAATAAGAGTAAGCAGGGATGTGAATTAAAAGATAAAAGGTAACCATTTATTTTGTATAGAATAATAAAACTAGTTAAAATTATTCAAAACAGATTCTAATACATATAGTTACAATCGGACAATCACAACCAGAGGGTGACCAGCACTCGCTTCAGCCCAACCCGAGTAATACATTACACATGCAATTACATTCATCATCAATCAAGACCAGTGTATAAATGCACATACATATATACATTATACACTCACCTAAAGGATTATTAGGAACACCATACTAATACTGTGTTTGACCCCCTTTCGCCTTCAGAACTGCCTTAATTCTACGTGGCATTGATTCAACAAGGTGCTGAAAGCATTCTTTAGAAATGTTGGCCCATATTGATAGGATAGCATCTTGCAGTTGATGGAGATTTGTGGGATGCACATCCAGGGCACGAAGCTCCTGTTCCACCACATCCCAAAGATGCTCTATTGGGTTGAGATCTGGTGACTGTGGGGGCCAGTTTAGTACAGTGAACTCATTGTCATGTTCAAGAAACCAATTTGAAATGATTCGACCTTTGTGACATGGTGCATTATCCTGCTGGAAGTAGCCATCAGAGGATGGGTACATGGTGGTCATAAAGGGATGGACATGGTCAGAAACAATGCTCAGGTAGGCCGTGGCATTTAAACGATGCCCAATTGGCACTAAGGGGCCTAAAGTGTGCCAAGAAAACATCCCCCACACCATTACACCACCACCACCAGCCTGCACAGTGGTAACAAGGCATGATGGATCCATGTTCTTATTCTGTTTACGGCAAATTCTGACTCTACCATCTGAATGTCTCAACAGAAATCGAGACTCATCAGACCAGGCAACATTTTTCCAGTCTTCAACTGTCCAATTTTGGTGCGCTTGTGCAAATTGTAGCCTCTTTTTCCTATTTGTAGTGGAGATGAGTGGTACCCGGTGGGGTCTTCTGCTGTTGTAGCCCATCCGCCTCAAGGTTGTACGTGTTGTGGCTTCACAAATGCTTTGCTGCACACCTCGGTTGTAACGAGTGGTTATTTCAGTCAAAGTTGCTCTTCTATCAGCTTGAATCAGTCGGCCCATTCTCCTCTGACCTCTAGCATCAACAAGGCATTTTCGCCCACAGGACTGCCGCATACTGGATGTTTTTCCCTTTTCACGCCATTCTTTGTAAACCCTAGAAATGGTTGTGCGTGAAAATCCCAGTAACTGAGCAGATTGTGAAATACTCAGACCGGCCCGTCTGGCACCAACAACCATGCCACGCTCAAAATTGCTTAAATCACCTTTCTTTCCCATTCAGACATTCAGTTTGGAGTTCAGGAGATTGTCTTGACCAGGACCACACCCCTAAATGCATTGAAGCAACTGCCATGTGATTGGTTGGTTAGATAATTGCATTAATGAGAAATTGAACAGGTGTTCCTAATAATCCTTTAGGTGAGTGTATATACATACACACTATAAGAAAATCACTGCACGAATACGTAAAACATAACTAGTTATAAAGTGAAACAAAGAAATCAAACAAGATACATAAATCCTTAACCCAATCACTTATCCACTATAACAAAAGCAATTACTAGAGCTGGCTACATTCTCTCACCCCCTCCTCCTGGTTACATACAGTACTGTGCAAAAGTTTTAGGCAAGTGTGAAAATGCTGTAAAGTAAGAGTGCTTTCAAAAAAATACATTAATAGTTTATATTTATCAATTGACAAAATGCAAAGTGAGTGAACAGAAGAAAAATCTACATCAAATCCATATTTGCTGTGACCACCCTTTGCCTTCAAAACAGCATAATCAGTAATCAATTACAGAGAAGCTCTTTTTCTCATTACAAGAAAGTGAAAGTGAAAATAATATTTTTTCCTTCCATAGCTACATGTAGCTCAGTGTTATTATTGAAGCTCAGTGTGTGTGCAGTGGAGCTCCTCACAGGCTGTGTCCCATTTCACTGCCTTCACCCTCAGCACCTGCAGTAGGTCCCAATAATATTGCAGTCACTGTGTAAATCAGATGACGGAAGTTTTTGTATGGCTCTGTAGCACTGTGTGAACACCCAGCTACTACCAGTGTGGTGTGCACTCTGACAGTAGTAATCTCCTGCATCTTCAGGCTGGACTCCACTGATGGTCAGAGTGAAGTCAGTCCCAGATCCACTGCCACTGAATCGCTCTGGGATCCCAGACTGACGGGTAGTGGCAGCATAGATCAGGAGTTTAGGAGCTTCTCCAGGTTTCTGTTGGTACCAGGCTAGGAAGTTATTACTGTACACTGCACTGCTGACTTTACAGTTCACAGTGACTGTCTCTTCTGGGTGAACAGATTTCACTGATGGAGTCTGAGTCACAGTAAACTGTCCACTGGATTCTGAAACAATTAAATATATCAATAAATATAGCATTATTATATATTATGTTTTTTTAAACACTACATTTATCTACTTATGTCTCCTTATTTAAGACATTCATTATATTCTTAACCATAATATAAGCATTGTTATGCTTCACAAATGGTTTATTATTTTAAATAATTTGACCAGCCCTTACCTTGAGTGCAGATGGCGAGAGCCCAGATGAAGATGGTGATGAAAGTCATTGTTGTTGTGGATTGTGTTGCCATGAAGGGCAGCTCTCAGTCATGAAGTGTTAAACTCACAGGGCTATAAACACTCCCAGAGCACTGAAGCATGTGCTGCCCATGCAAAGTGGCTCTTCTATGCAAATTGTCTTCATTAGTACAGCAACACTTGTAGTCTAGATGACAGCATATGCTTGTAGAAGGATTAATAGCTTAGCTCGAACCATCTGAGAACAGCAGTAGATTTACACAAGGTAAATATTTATTAGAAGGATATGATGAGACACCATCAAAACTGAGTAGACAAAGCAAGAACACTTCCAAGAAGAGCTTTTGTGTGCATAATTAATGTATCATTAGAAGATTCAATACCTGTAATCTAATGCTTGTTTAGCAGCAGAAAATACATTATTAAGGTGCATTTGAATTACCACTCTCTTCAACAACACAGGAAGACATTGAGCCCATTGCAGATGTTTCTTTAGCACATTAGACTCAGCCCCATTGTTTTCAATGATACTTCTGCTCACTTTCCGTAGGAACCTGATCGAAAACATCACTCTACCAAAGCTACCATTGGCCACTGTGCATGTCACTCAAAGCAGGTCCCTTCCCACTTCCTGGTCTATAAAACGTGATGTCTGTGCAAGTTTGTCCTCGTTTGCCATTTCGCTGGACCCGAGAACATGAGTACTTATTATTGTTTTTCACAGTTTTTCAGTTGGTTGGCTTCACGGCTGTGTTGTTCGGCACCATTTTACTAGTGTGTGTGTGTGTGTTTATTTGTTATCTTTCAAGTCGGAAGCACTGCCCAAGGGGGAGGGGTTTCTGTGCACTTCCGTAGGAACCCGATCGAAACGTCACTCTATCAAAGCTGCCATTGGCCCCTGCGCTCGTCACTCAGAACAGGTCCTTCTACTTCCTGTTCTATAAAACGTGATGTCAGCGCAGGTTCGTCCTCTTTTGCTATTTCGCTGGACTCGAGAATGTAAGCTCTCTGTATCTGTGTTTGTAATAAACATTCAAAATGCGTATTTCGGCTGGCTGGCTGGCTCACTTCATAGTGTTGTTCACCACCACATCGTCTCTGTCTTGTGTGTGTTTAGTTATTATTGATAGCTAATCCCGATTCTGTCCCGTCTGGGCACCAGAGTTCCGGCTGCACTTCGGTTTCAGTTTCGATCACAAGAAGAGCCTCTTAAAAATAATAGTTGTGTTTATATAGTGCCTTATATATTCTGTCTGCTTGTTGTGTTGGACTTTTCCCTCCACAACAGGAGCGCTAGCAGCGGCAGTAAAATCCGCGGCCCAGCTGCACGGCCGGAGCCGCGGTGTGTCGTAAGAGATCTCGCCCGCGTGAGGTGCTCCTCTGCCAGCTTGCACCCTCACTACAGCCCGTGGCTGTAGGAGATCTCGCTCTCTCAGTTTGAGGAGAACGAGCTCTCCTTAGCTTCCTTGTCCGTGTGTGCAGGCCTCGGTTTTAGATCCCGATATGGCTGGTGGTCTACTATCCTCGGCCCCCTCGGACCCCGTGTCACCTGGTGTCCCCGGAAACTCTGGCACACACCGTGTGGTTAAGCTTACATGCCTGGTGCTCGCATACACAGCGTTCTGTCCGGCAACAGCAAGGTTGCATTTGGTTGGTGTTACAGTGCCCCCCGTACATAAATGTTGCCGGATGGAGACGCGCTTCCAGCGGCGAGCCCGCTAGACGCCCCAGTTGTTGCAGCGGCGTTTCAGTTGTGTGCCACGGTGCAAACACTGACCCCCACTCCATGTTTCCCTGTTCACGCACGTGTGCGCTCTGCAATGAGCTCCTCTTGCCCCCAACACTGTGCCACTTGTGGCCAACGCACCTTGCCCGGCCTGGAGTGGGGAGGTCCTATGCCCTGTCTGTCTGGCCACTGACATCGGCCACAAATTGGCCGCAACTCCTGGGTCCGCTGCGGCCACCGTGCCCGGTGATCACCCACTGTGGCGAGTGACGGTAGGGGTTCGGTGGCACTGGATCTCCGCCTCTCCCCGAACCCCTCCATCTAATCCTCCAGACACGCAGCTTTGGATACAGCTGCCCCCCCCCGCGCTCGCTGCTCTGCCTGCATCTGCTGCTGTGCTGGGTGCCATGACCACACCTGCCACGGCAGCTGCTCCCCCCACAGCAGCACGTGAGCAACAGGGAAGAGCAACAGAGCGACACCCACGGGCTCCCTCCCAATCTTCTGAGTCGTTAGCACCCTGCTTTCAAAGACACAGGCAGAGATGAGGCTGTCCTTGCCCTGAATAGCAGGATAGACCACATCTGTACCCTCCTGCAGCGCAAACAGCAGCCCAGAACCTGACCCCCCCACATCTCGAGTCTCCACTGCCGGCCCATGTACCATGGGACTCTGAGGGCAGACTCTCTGCCTTGTCTATGGACCGATTACAGTAGACAGGTAATCTGGGAGGAGAACCGCCCATTACTCAGCCAAGTCTGTTATTAGGAGCAGGCTCCTGTGCCCCATGGTTTATATAGTTCGTTTGAACAAAATCTAATTATAGAGCTCTTCCACTCTGTACTATTCAGTTGAGTTGGATGCTCCTGTGCTGTGCGCAGGTGGTATGAATGTTCCTGCTGCCATGCAATATATATTGTTGTTCATTTGAACAACATTGTAGAGCCGGTGTGGCCTCGCTCCTAGCTGGGCTAGTGGAGCACGTGGCCAATGCTCCCATGTTATGCGAAGAGTGCATGAACAGTTTCCTGCGCACCGCAGTGTTATTATTAATAATAATAATAATAATATTATTTCTTGGCAGATGCCCTTATCCAGGGCGACTTACAACATAAGTGCAAACAAAGTGCATAGTTAAGTACAAGGCATCAATCATTACAAATTCAATTTAGCTAAAACATAGCAATTCAAAATAGTGTTATGGTTTGATGGTCATTGTAGAGCCTGCTGCTGTCCTGCATTAGCTGCGCTAATAGGTGACAACTGCTCCTGTGTCACGTGGTGGTGCATGATTTGCTTCCTGCACCCCGCAGTGTGTTTAGTTGTTATGACAGCACAGTGGAGCTGGGTGCTCTGTACCGTTCAGTGAATGTGTTTTTCCTGTGCTGCGCGGAGGCAGCATGAATGTTCCTGCTGCTGCGCTGTGTATACTGTAATATCCAGCTGTAGCTACTCAGTGAACTAGCCAGCTGTGTGTTATTCAGTGGGTCTGTGGCCCACCCCGATATGCAACCCCGGTTATCTGAAAAAGGAAGCACTGCCAAAGGGTTGCAAGGTCGCGCGGGAGTCCTGGCTCCCGGCAAAAGAGGACGAACCTTCGATCGGGTTCCTATGGAAGTGCGCAGAAACCCCTCCCCTTGGGCAGTGCTTCCTTTTTTGGCCCGAGACGCTCAGGCCCCAGCCCAGCTCTTGTCCGACAGCTGTCCATTACACAGCCTTATACTACTGTTGCAGCCATTAAAATAGCTCAGTTTTGTTTTTAATGGCAAAGTAGTTATTTATTTTCATTTCTTTATTAAGTTAATTTAGAAAAAAAAAATTGAGCATTTTTTGTTTGTTAAAGTTTTAGTTTTTTAAAGTGACGACCAAGTGCCCAGCGGCCGACAGTGAGTTGATCGCGTTTGATCAATTTAGCCTCTCAAATCAACACTTGACTTGCCTACAATAAAATACATAGATATAAAACACTCAAAGCATATCACACAGTTTAAATGTTTATTATCACTACCACAGTAAAAAGGCATGTTTGACAAGCTGACCAGGCTGCTCTGCTGCTCGCAACGGCGTACGGAAAAATGAACAAACGGGCTGTACGATCTAAACAAAGAAAATAAAAATAAAAACACACAGGTTATCTTACCTCAAAAAACAAGGCGTCACCAAAGAACATGGCCATTCTGATTTCCAATAGTTTCCAACAGACTAATGACAATAAAGTCCAATCAAATGAAAAACAAGACTTGTCTAGTCTTAACATGGCTACAGCCAGAAGAACAGTCTCTTACCAAGCATCGTGGAGAAAAACCCAGCATCAACAGTGGAGGTTTCTGTCTAGTCCTGTTTCTTCTGTCCTCTTCCAGCTGCGTTGAAGACATGCTGCTGCTGCCGCTGGCGGGGACACTAACACCGTGCGAGCCAGTGTGGACAGGCATGGTAGCATGCTCTCTGTGGGAAACCTGTGTGCTTGTGTGTGCGTGAGCAGACTGTGACATGCGTGTCAGTGTGATAGGTTATAAAACGTCTTTCTAGGTTTGTTTTACCATCATCAGCTTCTCATAGTTTCTTTTAATTAATTCATGTCTAAAATATAAAAAGGAGGAGGAGCCTAAAACAGGCCCGATGCCCGGCCCGCGTGTGAACTATGACGTGAAAATTGGCCCGAAGCCCGGCCCAAGGGGTGTAAATAAGTCGGGGTCCATCGGGTTCGGGCTGAAATGCAGGGCTCTAGCATACGCAACCTTCAATCTTACTGATCGTTACTGATTCTTCAATTTTCATTTCATCAGACTGTACATTATGAAGTGTAACATCTGCCATTTTGGCTGTTTTCACTCTTCAAATGTAAGTACATCTACATTTATAAAAGACACATGTTTAACTGTTCATTACTTTTCATCCACAATTCAATGGCAGGATTCCAAAAATGATTTAAAAACATATAATCCATACTGCCTAGATCCACAATATATTATTATATTTCTTACAACCTACACTTTGCTATTGCTATATTGGATTCTGGTTTCTCGTCATTACCTGATGGGGGACCCGGAGTAGATTTTATTGACAGAGACTGACATTTGTTTTTGTATTTAAACAGGCAGTGTGGAGGCGACCAAGAATCCTCTGGAGTTCCTGATCCAGCGGTGTTCCTATTCCTGTGCGAGGGAGGCCCAGCTGAAGATGAACCACCTGAGGGGAGCAGCCAAGGAACTGTACCTGCCTGAACCAGTGGGACCGAGGAGCAGGGAGGACCTCGATCGGCAACCAGGCTTCAGGAAAACTGTGCCCCCCGGCGACAAGGATCAGGCCTCAGCGGGAGGAGTGCAGTCCACTAGAGCAGTGACACCAGCCCGGGCTTGGACCAGCCTAGCAAACCCAATCAGCAGAGTGGGGTCTTCTTCAACAAGGGAACACAAAACTTCCATCATCTGAGACTACTCTATCTGTACTTCACCCGCCCCCCTGGAGACCGCTAAGAGGTGATGGAGTTTCAAATCCGCCTCCGCATCCATGCGGTGCAGTTCACCAGGGAAGGTGGAGGAGACCAGCGGATGTCTAGACTCCAGTTCAGCAGGGAGGTGCTGCAAAAAGGTATGGGCTTTGCTCCAGAGGATCTAAACTGTCTGGTGAAGCTGCCGCATAAAGAAAAAGACATTTTTGAGGTGAGTTTTGTCAATCATGATTTGCTAGAGGAGTGCTACAGCTTCTACAGAAAGGAGAAATATGGGGCGCTGGCAGGTTTTGTAATGATAATCCTGTCGGACATCCCTTACAGAATTGTAACTGTGCAGTTTTTCTGCGAGATGGTCTCTGGCAAGGATATTGAGCTTTGGTTCACGAGGACTTGTGAGCTTTATGCTTGGATAGATAAGGTGCTGGACAAGGACGGTGTGTGGGCGTAGTGAGCGTGGTAGTGCCGGATCCGGTTGAGGCGGAGTATGGAGAATCACAATACAGGTAGGGGAAGATAGGGGGTTGATATACTATGACGGGATGCCAAAACTCTGCAGGCAGTGTCAGGGCTGAGATCACGTTGTTGCCCAGTACACTGTGCAAAGCGGTGGTCTGCAGCAAGTGTAGGGGAGGTCAACTGACACACGCTTACAGAGAAAAGATACCTCTGTGGCCGTAGGGGCCATATTTATAAGAATTGTCCAGAATCGTATGCAAATAGTCGGGTCTCCCTTCTCACAGACAAGTAATTCAGTTCCAGATCCTGAGCTGTAACAGGAGGGAGACCCGGCACGGGACGAGGAGGGAGAGGTAGAAGAACAGGTATTTGCCTAGGCTCCAGAACCCCCCACCACCCCAAAAGAGCCTCTAAGGGAGGGGGGAGAATGCCAAAAAGGCGAGGGTTGGGTGAAGGTTGCGAATAAGAAGAGAAAAGTGGTGGACAGGGAGGGAAAAATTGCCAAGAAATTGAACATTGTTTCCTCTCTGGAGGAATCCAAAAATAGCCAAGCACTCAACCCAACCATCCCCTTGCTGGAGCCAGGGCAGAAGTCCCACTCCCTCTTCCAGTGAAAAAATGGGTTGCAGAGTCCGGAACATCAAGACCCGCTGTGGTGGACCGGCCCCTGGAAAAGGAAAATAGACCCACCTTGCCAGTGCCTGCGAGAGTGGAGAGCAGAGCTTCTGGAGCCGGGGCTAAGGACAGTGTGGCCAGGACCGTCTCGCAGAAGAGAGCTAGCCCTCCCTCCGGTTGCGACTGGCCGGTGGTGAGAGAAAATCCCGGAACCGTTGCAGTTGGATGGTGAACTAGATCAGGTGCTGGCTGGAATAGAGAAGAAAGCCAAAGGCCAGGACTTCAGCACTGCACAGGGGTCCGACAAAGATGTTGGGGGCCAGGGACTCCGCGACGGAGGAGGAGTTGGCCAAACAGCCAAGGGAGAGAAGTAGAGAAGAGAAGAGATACCCCTACTCCCCCCTTCCCTCTTGTTAAGAGGATCAAAAGTTGGGGTGGGGGAGGCTGAAAGGCACTCCTCCTCATAAAACACTTAGTCCGGGGGTCCTTAGGCCCCCACCTCAGGGCCGCTCCTCAGGAGCAGAGCCCGACCTGACACGCTGGTCCCAGTAGTACAGATGTTGAGTGAAGCTTCCCATGTGCAACTGGACTTTCTCTTTTTGTCTCTCTCTCTCTCTCTCTGCAGGTCTGTGAGGACGCCTAGGTGCTGGCACCTAGACAACATCCACACAGCGTGAGGGCGCCGACGAGGGTCCACAGCCTGCGGAGAGGAGTTAGCATAGCAGAGACAGGAACCGGTCCGGAGTGGAGCATCAGCACTGGGAAGCATGATAAGAACATCTCAATCAGGAGTGTGAGGGCCTCCTCTGCAGGATTGTATAAAATAATAATTGTTTTAAATGTAATTAAATAATAAAACTGATGATTGTCTTTGTTTCAAATGGTTTTAAAGCATAGGGTTTTGAGTTGGTTGTTTTTATGTTTATGGTTTGTCTGATGTGTTGACCATTTTAAATATTAGAAAAAGATGTATTCGACTGTTTTGTTTTGTTTTAGAAATATGTTTTGTTCTTTATTTTGTCTAATGCATCTACCGTCTTAAAACAACACATCCAATGTTTTGTTTTTCATTATAGTTATTTTGGCATTTTGCCATATGCAACAGATTGTTTTGATATTTAATGCACTTTTGAATTCACTTGTTTTGTTTAAAACTTTTAAGGATTTTAAAAGTTTTAGAAATGATTTTAGAATTGTATTTAAAAAAGTTTGTAATCATAAGTATTAAAACTGTATGTTTTAAATTTTGTAATGTAAAATAAACGAATAAACAGTATTTTACACTGCTATTTATTTTGAAATGCTTTATAATTCATATCAAAGGTCTTACAAGGAATAGCAGTGGGGGGAAATTTGCAATAATAACAAAATTGTAGATACATAGGAAGAAATGGGAAGCTTTTCACCTAGATGTTTTGTAAACATGGTTTATGAATGTATTCTTACATTATGAAGAGCAATTAAACTTTTTCCCTCTTGTGGTCACTGTTGCAGTCTGTGATGAATATTGTTGGTCTATAACATTCTGATAAAAGAAAATGTTCTTTACAGAGCCCAGTTTCTGTTTCGTTGGATGTAAAGAATATTTTCATTGTGTGCCTCATGTGCTCATCGTTAAAAGTGGCCTGATCTTAAATATAAGGTGTAACTGGCCAGTCTTTGGCTGGACTATGAAATTGTGGGTTGAGCAGTTCATGATGAACACTTCTAGGACAGCAGGACTACAGAAATAATGTTGAAAGTCATATGTTTTATGTGTTATCCCAGCCTGATGGTTAGTAACTCTATATGCCAGAAGTTTGGGAGCTTATGCAGGTTTCTAATACTACCAAGCAACACAGGGGTATGATCTGTAACTGTAATAAAAAGTGTCCACAGAGCAGCTAGTACTACAGTCTCTACTGAAATAACTGGTTTCTTTTTAGACATGTGAGTCACAGTAATCTACCCACTGCACTTTGAAACAAACACAAAATATTACACTATTTTAAATTATAATATTGAAATGTTAAACACTTTATATCAGGCTAGAATTCCCTTTGCATGTTAAGTTTCATTGGTGTATAGAGATTTGTACTTCAAAGTCTATACTTTGTTTTTGGACAAGTGATTTTATGTCTGACACAATAAAAGCACCATATGAAGTCTCATTGTAAAACAAATATGTATATGAGTGTAATCCACTGACTGACAATATTAGACAGTCAATGCCCATACAGTTGTTTGTTGAGGGCTTGTGTGGATTCTATAGGACATAGATTGAAGGATAACATTTTTAAGTTTATTTCACTGTTTACTACACTTCATCCTAATGGACTGTCAACTCTTTCAGTTCAACTAGCGGCTCTGCAGCAGTTTTCAGCCTCAGCAGTTCCAGTAGAGCTGAGAGAGGTTTTTGTAGGGGTGTGTATCACTGTGTGAGAGGGATGCTGTAGTATCCCTGACAGTAGTAATCCCCTGTGTCTTCAGCCTGGACTCCACTGATGGTTAGAGTGAAGACAGTTCCAGATCCACTGCCACTGAAACGACTTGGTATATCAGACTGCAGGTGCTTTTCTCCATAAATTAGGTTTTTAGGAACTTCTCCTGGTTTCTGAAGGTACCAGCTAATGCATTTATATTGCACGCCATTAATTACAGTACAAGCCTGCAAAGGAGTAATTGTTGTACAGCTGATAGAGACAGTGTCTCCTGGCAGAACTGACTGAGTTGGTGGAGACTGAGTTATCTGGGAAATGCAATCTGGGGGAAAAAGAATAGTAAAAACATACTTGTAATAATGAGTGTATTAATCAAATTAATCAAAATGTATAATTTCTGCAAATTACTCTCAGAGAAATGCAGCACATAGAAAGCAGATTGTGAAGTTATGATTCTCTATTATCCTCACCTGTTGCAAAGAGCCCCAGTGTCCCCAGCAGTAGAACCAGTGGCATCATTGTTGTGTTTGTCTCAGTGACTCTGAAAGGGCTGAACAGTGTCTGATCAATACTGTGTGTCTTAAAGGGTTTGCAGCAGTGAGGCAGGACAGGCATGCAAAGCAGCTTCCTGTATACAAATCCTGTCACAGACAGATGACATATGAACCATGAATACAGATGGGATGAGGGTTGAGATACTCGAATTGTGTTTTTCTATTCATACCCCAGACAAAGCTCAGTGTAATCTAACTGTCTTGTGTTTTCAGTGTGTCATTAAAATGAAAATGTACAGACTTGTCATTAGGAATGATGTATTTAACTAGATAGATATCTATTACATTTTGTAAATAATAACTACAGTGTATGACACAAAACAAAATAAACAATATAAAATATGCAGTGATCACATTTGTTATAATATAATGTATTGCACTGTGGTGCAGGAGACTTGGTTTGAATCTCAAAACAGTATATATATTTTAAACTCATCTGTGCACTGCAGTGTCTTGATTCCCATGTGGTGCTGGCCCATATAAGGCAAATATATATAATTAAAAATAGATTTTGTAGCTTATTAGGTATTTGGACAGGACTCTTGTATTACACAAAATTCATTTTATTGAATAACAATCCCTTTCCTCACTACTGTGTTTTCATCTGGGCTATAAATACCTAATAAGTGAGAGTGTGGCTACAAAATCAACTTTTCATTATATATAATTATAAAATTTGATGTCCTTATGCTTGCCATCGTAAAAACTTTTGTTTTATATAAAATGTAAACATCACCATGGACATGATTTCAGGACCTTTTCTCATATACACTCACCTAAAGGATTATTAGGAACACCTGTTCAATTTCTCATTAATGCAATTATCTAACCAACCAATCACATGGCAGTTGCTTCAATGCATTTAGGGGTGTGGTCCTGGTCAAGACAATCTCCTGAACTACAAACTGAATGTCTGAATGGGAAAGAAAGGTGATTTAAGCAATTTTGAGCGTGGCATGGTTGTTGGTGCCAGACGGGCCGGTCTGAGTATTTCACAATCTGCTCAGTTACTGGGATTTTCACGCACAACCATTTCTAGGGTTTACAAAGAATGGTGTGAAAAGGGAAAAACATCCAGGAAGCGGCAGTCCTGTGGGCGAAAATGCCTTGTTGATGCTAGAGGTCAGAGGAGAATGGGCCGACTGATTCAAGCTGATAGAAGAGCAACTTTGACTGAAATAACCACTCGTTACAACCGAGGTATGCAGCAAAGCATTTGTGAAGCCACAACACGTACAACCTTGAGGCGGATGGGCTACAACAGCAGAAGACCCCACCGGGTACCACTCATCTCCACTACAAATAGGAAAAAGAGGCTACAATTTGCACAAGCTCACCAAAATTGGACAGTTGAAGACTGGAAAAATGTTGCCTGGTCTGATGAGTCAGAATTTGGCGTAAACAGAATGAGAACATGGATCCATCATGCCTTGTTACCACTGTGCAGGCTGGTGGTGGTGGTGTAATGGTGTGGGGGATGTTTTCTTGGCACACTTTAGGCCCCTTAGTGCCAATTGGGCATCGTTTAAATGCCACGGCCTACCTGAGCATTGTTTCTGACCATGTCCATCCCTTTATGACCACCATGTACCCATCCTCTGATGGCTACTTCCAGCAGGATAATGCACCATGTCACAAAGGTCGAATCATTTCAAATTGGTTTCTTGAACATGACAATGAGTTCACTGTACTAAACTGGCCCCCACAGTCACCAGATCTCAACCCAATAGAGCATCTTTGGGATGTGGTGGAACGGGAGCTTCGTGCCCTGGATGTGCATCCCACAAATCTCCATCAACTGCAAGATGCTATCCTATCAATATGGGCCAACATTTCTAAAGAATGCTTTCAGCACCTTGTTGAATCAATGCCACGTAGAATTAAGGCAGTTCTGAAGGCGAAAGGGGGTCAAACATAGTATTAGTATGATGTTCCTAATAATCCTTTAGGTGAGTGTACAATGTACTATTTATATCACAAAGTGATAAATAATGAATAACATTAAAACCATAATAGTTCAAACATTATTTTCAACGGCACAAACGTAGTACAAACGAAAGAGGCATGTTTGTTTTGATTCTGTTGTTGTGGGGGGGCTGAGTGACGTAACTCGCCGAAAATAAATAAATGTTAATATCTTCAAATATCTATCAAATATCTAATATCTACCAAAGCAGCACAAACGTTTATTAGGGCTCTGGACTCAAATCCTGGGTGGGGCAGTGCTGTTGTACCCTTGAGCATGGTACTGTACTTAGATTGCTCCAGTAAAATGCCCAGCTGTATAAATGGGTACAAATATAAGTTTCCCTGGATAAGAGCATCTGCTAAATGACAAATAATGTAATTTTAATTCAATGCTCTATGCACTCAGTGCTGCACAATAAATAATTTTAATTCTCAGTTGTCATTCATTGGTCTTTCAGATTCCTCAGATCCCCAGAGTTCAGATTGATGAGTTAGAGCCACATCACACATTGCAGTATCAGGCTCAGGGTCAAAATCAATCAGAAACAGATCAAGGTTGATGTTCATTTGTAGGAGCTTAAAGCCCATCAGATCCAAATCCACAGAGAACATCCTAACGAAGGACCTTGGCTTCTCCAGGTGTGTATAGGTGTGGACAAACTGGAGTGGGTCTGTAAATCCCACTAACCTCCTTCTGCAGCTGGGAAAGAATTAGCCAAAGAGCAAAGCTCTTCATCACCACGCAACATGATGTTAGTCTTTAGCAGACGGCCAGAAGCCTTGTTTGGGTTTGTCTCCTTCAGTACCCATTCTACATCCTGAGGTTGTAGTTCTATATTGGAAAAGTTCTCCCCTCTGTGTGAAGTTATGCTGGTCAAATCTGCAGTAGAAGTTGTTCATATTCTCTGTAAAGTCCACACATTCCTCTGCCCTTTAGAAAGGTAGTGATGGGATGTTTGAGAGGCCTGTCTGTCAGTGTCCTTACATCTTGCCAGGTATATCTGACATTACCATCCTGGAAGAGCTTCTTCATCTTAACCTTGTAGGGTCTTTTATCTCTTTATTCAATTTGTCTTGAATAAGTTTAACCTGTGTCCTGTTTCCAGAGTGATTAAGTGTGGTTTTCAAGTCCCTTGTAATGCAGAATGTATCATTGGAACAAACTTTCACACATTTAGAAGAAACAACCATATCCTCACAAAAGATTATATATTTAGTGACAACATCTGTAGCCTCTTTAAGACTAGCTCCCTGTGTGAGCACCTCCCAGTCTGTGCAATTGAAGGAACCCTGTAAAGTTTCACAAGTATCATTTTCCCACTGTTTAACCTGCTTCCTGGCTACACCCTCACACTGTAATCTGGTGCAATAGACTGAAATATGTTGTATTCAATCTTCAACCATTAAAATCACAGAGAATCAGAACAGGGGAGTTGGGAGAATCACTTTCTATGTGATGGACACATGCAGCCACAGCCTCTACCACGCTTTTGGCGTTATCAGAAGTACTAAATTGAGCTGGCCAAAATCAAAATATTTTGGGTCTGAATGTCACAGAAAAAAGTATCAAGTATCAGATTCGCCTCCATATAAGCCCACTGGTGTAGCGTAAGGTACACTTATAAATTTCAATTAAAGAAGTGAATTTATAGTATCACCTTTCATGAATCCTGGAATCTTGTAGAACTCAATTTCCATAATAATTAGATGCAGACACCAATTCCAAAGATATAAGTTGTCAAATTTATTAAAAACAAAGACTCAATGTAACACTACACTAATTATACAAGGAAAAACTAATTCAACTCTAGATCAACAAATCAAAGACAAATCACTTCCGTGACCAAATCAAAGACCATGGGATCGCATATGATATCACACAAATCATTAAACAAGAAAGGTTATAAACACATTGACTACAATACCGCTTAGTAAGACGAAGGTGAGTCTCTCATTAGTATTGTTAGTCGGACATCAAATAACTACGCAGGTTAGTATTTATGTCAGGTAACTTCTCGTTATATATATATATATATATATCAGTCTCATTTACGTTTAGAAAGATCCTATCATTTTCCCTTAACTGATTATTATTCAATGATTAAGGATAGGCAGGGCCACCAATAATCTAATGTCTATTAACGTGTGTCAAAACTAAACAGTTAAACAGGAATGAGAAGATATTTCTCAGCGTTGACAGATTTTATTTCTAAAATTATCAACAAAACAGTTTAATGCAACACACATTTATATTTAAGAAAACTAAATGATATTACACATTCTAGAGTTATGAATCACAGATTAACATTTCTAATTGATTTCTCAAATGTCATGAATGATGAACGATGTAACGGCGACAGGTGGAATGGCATTTGTCAGTGTGCATATGAAGTTCTGTTTATATCTTATTGTGTTTGATTTGAGAGTTCTATGAACACGTTCTGTGAAGATTATATTGTAATATATTGTAATTTATTGAATATTTTGTAATTTGATCTTCATTATTATTAATTACAGTAAGGCTATTACAGCAACACACAGACTGGACCACAGCTGGGCTACAGCTTATACAACTATGGCTAAATGGTTAATGTTATTTACTTATCTATGGACTCTCGAACTGGACCTTGCTATACCCGTGGACCCAAACAGAATTATCCAGTACTCCCAAGATAATTTCCTACTGCTTTTTGGGAACACAGGGAAGAAGGGGTGGAGTCAGGCAGAGGCTTAAGAGACTCACTGGTCAATAATGCTAGCTAACGCATGCTCCTTAAGTAATAAACTGGATGGACTGCATGCAAATATATAATACCAGTGTAGCATTATGTTTGGTGTATTTTGATAAGACCATTTTAGCTCTGATCTAAAGAAGACCTCTCCTCCCCAAAGTTATGGCAAATTTGACAAGTTTGCTAACTATCCCAGAGTCCAGATCATTAATATAGATTAGAAAAAGCACAGGCCCTAATACTGATCCCTGTGGAACTCCACTAACAACCTCATTCCAGTTAGAAGCAGCTCCTCTAATCGACACCCTCTGTTTCCTATACATCAACCAGTTCATAATCCATCTACTTACATTACCCTGAATGCCTACAGCTTCCAATTTGAGGATCAGTCTTTGGTGTGGAACCTTATCAAAAGCTTTTTGAAAATCGAAGTATATCATATCATATGCTTTCACATGATCTGCAGCTGCAGTTGCATGTTCAAAAAATTCGAATAAATTAGTAAGACATGATCTGACCCATCTAAATAAAGAATATGGTTTTCTTTAAGATGCTCCTCTCTTTTCTGTCTAATAATTTTCTCCAACATTTTACAGGTGATGCAAGTGAGACTGATTGGTCTGTAATTTCCTGGCTCAGGTGTGTACTTATTTCACAATACTTATTTCACAAAATGCAGCACAGTATGATTGATTGGCATAAAGGAGGGATTACATCAATGACAGTGAACTCCAGCAATCTCACAGAGACTCCTGGAGGCAATTATGAAGCTGTCAGTTTTCATGTAATTCATCAAAACAATGATTGACCTGCTGTGTTTAGTCATATTGTTAGAAAGTGTAATTTTATTAATTTATAAAATTACATACACACACAAACACCCGGCTCTATGTGGTCTCTCCTCTGTCATGCTCACTTTTACTGTGCCTTCACTCCCACTTTTTATCTACCCACCAATCCCTTAATTAATTCAGGTGCATCTCCCCCTCACTACCTTTCAACTGGGAGAGCAAAACAAATCAACCAGTTTTCACATTTTAACTATTAAGAGGCAATTAAATCGATAAAAACTCAATTTACTAATTAACAAATAATTTTTTACTTTAACTTTTACTGTCTGTGACATATATTACAAACGTTTTACTGAAGCTCAGTGTGTGTGTGTGTGTGTTCAGTGAAGCTCCTCAGCCCCCTTTCCATTTCATTGCCTTCACCCTAGGTTGAAGTAGGTCTCTGTGCAGTTCAGCTGAGGGAGGTTTTAGCCATACATGTCCATGTATAACTGTGTGAACACCAAGCTACTACCAAGGGTATGTAAACTCTGACAGTAGTAATCTCCTGCATCTTCAGGCTGAACTCCACTGAGGGTCAGAGTGAAGTCAGTCCCAGATCCACTGCCACTGAATCGCTCTGGGATCCTAGACTGATGGTAAGAGGCATCATAGATCAGAAGTAACTGAAGTGTCCTCACTGGCACTGAGGGTAACATTATTGGTGTGTTTGGGATTAGAAAGGTCACAATTGTTAGTCGACCAATATGGTACTGGGATCTGTCCATTTAGTTTTTAATGTAATAACCTGTATCATTACTCCACAGAAGTGTTGTGTCTCCCTCTTGTGGTCAGTGTTAATAGCTACAGTCCGTATTGCTTTCATTGATGTTGCCAACAGACATCTGAAGAGGAAAGCAGCTGTAACACATCCAGGCTCCTGCTTCACCTGACTGCCATTCCAACAGATCCAGTGCTGTGCCTTGTCCAGTCACACATCATTCAGAAACAGGGAGACAGTGATCCAGTGTGGGTGAACAACAGGGCTTGTCCCTATTTGAGGGATCGGGTGAGACTGGGTGCAGAATCCAGGTCATTTGGGAGAGCAGACATGAAGATGAAAAGGATCAGCAGGCAGGACAAGGATTAGGTGTGAACACATGTACAAGTGACAGTGTATTATACTATGGCCGTGTTCAGCACCCAAAAAGCTGCACAGGGAGACATCACAACTTCCATGCACTTAGAGTATGTGGGAGGGGAGTAGTCAGGCTGAAGGGAAGGGCACAATACTCGAATGCTCTGCCTTCAAAGGCAAAGCGAACAAAATTCCTGTATGCTGGAACGATTGGGACATAAAAGTACAATCACCGGTTCAAATGGACTGGGTGATGGGTTGCTGATTTAGCATTTGAAGCGCAATACCTTCATCTGGTGGTTCAGGTGCCTCAAATCAAAGATGGGACGGGGACGTTGTCTTTCTTGGGCACTATGAAGTAATGAGAGTGGAAACCTTCACTTCACCCTTCATGCTCCAGGGTTCAAATTTTGGCATGAAATGTTAAAGCCAAAGCATCCTTTACAAATGTCGATGCCACACCCTGGCAGTCTTGGATTCCAGACCAGGACTCAAAAGGCCAAGGCCAACATCGAGGCCAGGATCCACAAGGTCAAGCCGAGTTCAAAGCCGGGTGCCTTTTAGGGCAAGGCCAGTCAAAGTAAATTAGAAGCAACGGTCATTAAGTTTATTAATTGGGTTAGATTAAGTTTTAATCTAATTAGTACAACAGTAAACTTTAAAATAGCTATTTCTAAAGTGTACAGTATAGGAAATGTAAACAGTTTTTGAGACTCACTGCACATTAAATGTTGACCAGATAGACATTCATTCAGAACCACACTGTTCTCAAGAAAAACTTGCATTTTACTTATTTCATGAATTTCCCTTTAAAATCACTTCTCCAAGAGAAGCTGGTCTCCCATTCTTGCTGTGTGTGTGCATTTAAGCAACATGCTTGCATATGTATAGCAATTCCTAAATTCCTAACAATAGATTACTGTACACCGTTATTCCAGTTATAATAATCAATCAATTTTTCTCCTAATGAAAACAAATCATTGTATTTAATAATGATTTACATAATACATTACTATATCCAAATTCAATAATAATGAATGTGATCAATTTAATATTTATCCATTATGATAATATTTCTAACACACCTATTTAAAACAATATATTGCATTGGTTTACTATTTGTATTATTAGATTAAAGATACTTGCATTCCAATATAACGTATTATTATTACTCTTACTAGTACTATTACTGCAATTGTCCGTGATACTTGCTCTTACTGTACAAGCACTAAAGTTATTATCTGTGTTGTAAAATACAGATTCTTTCTCGGTTTCCTTATTATTTTTCATATTCTTCTTCTCGTTTCCAACCAATTTTTGTAAACGCATCTCCTCCTACAGTTTCTCAGCCATCAAAAGGAAACTTCACACTTTTTGCACTATATCTGAAAATGGTTGCTATTACTTTTGGTGCTGATTGGTGGTTCAGATTGTCTTGGGGCCACCAAGGACCACAACAATACTGATAGGTTACTTTTGGCATACTATTTACAATTGAACACGAATAGGAAACCATAGATTAACTTTAAAAATCTATCATTACTTCTGACCTTTGACCCACAGAGCCAGACACTGTACGTTAGTTACCTTAGATTGTTTTCTAAGATATTGAACATCTCTTTACTCCTTCCAGATGTTTTACGGGAAATAGTGTCACGGACGGTGTAAATTAGCTCAATGAACACCAGTTATGTTATTTCCTTAAATTGATTTTCTCACATTGATTTATTGTGGTTGATTTATTTTTTCTTTCACCTTGTGGTTATTTCTTTTCACAAATGTATCTCTTATTATATAATGGTTTGCACATGAGCCTTATTATTGTTTGTTTCTTTTGAACACGCCATTCTAACCTGGCTCCATCCACATTCCATTACTAAGCATTCTCACTTGATTTCCCTGCCCTGGGAAGAGTACAAAAAATCAGCCCGATGAGAAAACATAAGATGTGATTGGACTTTGAAGTATAGGAGCAGGCAAGCCTCTCTCGCGGTTTACAATTAAAACTGAGGGGAGATGGCAGAACCAGGACAGGAGAAGCAACCATTTAACATGGTGCAGAAGAACAAAGGGACACTTGAATCGAGAGGGAAGGATTTCCCGTGGGCTAGGCTAAGTACTGATTGTTTCCTAAATACACTGCTCAAACAAATTAAGGGAACACTTAAATCACACATCGGATCTTGATGAATGAAATATATTAAAGATCAAAATCTTTACTGTACATTGTGTAATTCGTTGAGAACAAAATTACGAAACAATGGTCAATGGAAACCAAAATCCCCAACCGATTGAGGGCTGGATTCAAACTCGCACCAAAAATCAAAGTAAACAATTGAAATCACAGGCTGTTCCAACTTGCGTGAATTTCATCACTGCAACTCATAATGTGACTAAGTAGTGTGTATGTCCCCCACGTGCCTGTATGCACTCCCGACAACGTCTGGGCATGCTCCTGACAGCAGTCAGGGTACCGTTGGCTAGGACGTGGAGGTCTGTGCGACCCTCCAAAGATATGGTCCAATGGTGGACCTGCCAATTCTGGTGGTTTCTGGCGAATGCCAGTTGTGCTGGACTGTGAGCACAGGTCCCACTAGAGGATGTCAGGCCCTCATGCCACGCTCAAGGAGTCTGTTTCTGACAGTTTGGTCAGAAACATGCACACCAGTAGCCTCCTGGAGGTCATTTTGAAGGGCTCTGGCAGTGCTCCTCCTGTTCCTCCTCACACAAAGGAGCAGATACCGGTCCTGCTGCTGGGTTGATGCCCTTCTACAGTCCTGTCCAGCTCTCCTCGTGTAACGGCCCGTCTCTTGGCATCTCCTCCATGCTCTTGAGACTGTACTGGGAGACACAGCAAACCTTCTTGTGATGGCACGTATGGATGTGCCATCCTGGAGGAGCTTAATTTTGTTGAGCAGTGTACTAAGGAGTGTGGACGGATTGAGCAAGAGCCTGGAACACACTTGAACTAAAGCGACTGGAAGTGCCTTGTTTGACTTTGTAAACCCGTTGAAACCTCTGTTACTTGTTCACTGTATGTATCTTTCATTGCAATTAGGTTAGAGTGTTAGCTTTTTATTGCCCCATTTTAAAGGCAATTTTTAGTTAGGTTTTATATATTGTAAATGTTGCACACTGTTTTCTATTCTGCAGACTTCATGCCTTGCTTCTATTGATTGTTGTATTATAAACATTGTTAAATTTTGCCTGTGCCTGTTCTGGGGTTCTGGGGTCCTAGTCTGTGCCTGCGCAGAGGGTGTAGTTAGTAGTTCCTTCCCTGACAAAAAAATGTTGTCTGTAAATTGTTTAATGCTTATAAAGACTACAGTTTATTTTGTTCTATCTGTGAAGATCAAGCAACTTGCTATAATAAAGGGGATTTCATTGTTATCCATATTATTGATATCACCGGTTTCAATTCACCAGCACTGAAAATGCAGTTTAGAATTATGGAAGCGTATTGCTGCCACACATAATATATATATATATATATATATATATATATATATACACTCACCTAAAGGATTATTAGGAACACCTGTTCGATTTCTCATTAATGAATGTCTGAATGGGAAAGAAAGGTGATTTAAGCAATTTTGAGCGTGGCATGGTTGTTGGTGCCAGACGGGCCGGTCTGAGTATTTCACAATCTGCTCAGTTACTGGGATTTTCACGCACAACCATTTCTAGGGTTTACAAAGAATGGTGTGAAAAGGGAAAAACATCCAGTATGCGGCAGTCCTGTGGGCGAAAATGCCTTGTTGATGCTTGAGGTCAGAGGAGAATGGGCCGACTGATTCAAGCTGACAGAAGAGCAACTTTGACTGAAATAACCACTCGTTACAACCGAGGTATGCAGCAAAGCATTTGTGAAGCCACAACACGTACAACCTTGAGGCGGATGGGCTACAACAGTAGAAGACCCCACCGGGTACCACTCATCTCCACTACAAGTAGGAAAAAGAGGCTACAATTTGCACAAGCTCACCAAAATTGGACAGTTGAAGACTGGAAAAATGTTGCCTGGTCTGATGAGTCTCAATTTCTGTTGAGACATTCAGATGGTAGAGTCAGAATTTGGCGTAAACAGAATGAGAACATGGATCCATTATGCCTTGTTACCACTGTGCAGGCTGGTGGTGGTGGTGTAATGGTGTGGGGGATGTTTTCTTGGCACACTTTAGGCCCCTTAGTGCCAATTGGGCATCGTTTAAATGCCACGGCCTACCTGAGCATTGTTTCTGACCATGTCCATCCCTTTATGACCACCATGTACCCATCCTCTGATGGCTACTTCCAGCAGGATAATGCACCATGTCACAAAGGTCGAATCATTTCAAATTGGTTTCTTGAACATGACAATGAGTTCACTGTACTAAACTGGCCCCCACAGTCACCAGATCTCAACCCAATAGAGCATCTTTGGGATGTGGTGGAATGGGAGCTTTGTGCCCTGGATGTGCATCCCACAAATCTCCATCAACTGCAAGATGCTATCCTATCAATATGGGCCAACATTTCTAAAGAATGCTTTCAGCACCTTGTTGAATCAATGCCACGTAGAATTAAGGCAGTTCTGAAGGCGAAAGGGGGTCAAACACAGTATTAGTATGGTGTTCCTAATAATCCTTTATATATCCTAAAAATATACTAGTTCAGTTTGTTTTTATGTGTGAATTCCCTAACACGTAATAACGTGATTAGCCACAGGAAAATGTTACAGTATTTGGCTCATGTACACCACGTAATATAAATATGTAATTATTAAAGCGTATTTATTTTAATTATTAAAATGCATATTTTCTACTCACATGTAGCAGATACATCGAAGGTCACTATAGTACATATGTAGGAAACCATATGTGCTCTATCAGTCATCATATAACATGTTATAAAGGTATATGAAATTATATAAAATTTAACTTTGACCTTTCCTTCCAGGTCAAACTGGGAGTATTGAAAAAAATAAACTACATATGTGTTCTCCAAAGCTGCAATCTGACTTCAGATTTGTAAAGAACATATGTCTACAGCTAAAATAGTCCAAGCACCTTCATCTTGACCTTTGACCTCCTCTGTAAAGGTCAGTCAATACTTAAGTGTTTCTATTGCTCTGAAGAGTATAGATAGGCTATAGAACTCTAATAGGAACTTATATGTGGTCTGTTCAAAAACATCCTCCAGTGTGACCTTTGACCTTTCAAAGTCAGTCAAAATGAGAACTGACTCATAACTCCATAAATGGTGCAGTTAGGCTGATACTTACTATGGAACACATATAGGAGCCCATTTATGATGTATCTGGAAATGCCCTTCCTGATTACCTTTGATCTTCCTGTCAGGCCAAATGCAAAACCCTCTCATAAAGCTGTCCTGAGAAAAGTAATTAAGCTGCTTTTTTAAAAGGTGAACTGCTGAACTGATTGTATTAACGCAGATTACGTTTCTGAAAACGTCTAACTCTAGTTGTATATAGTTGTATTGTAATTATTTATGTATATTTTGTATTTAATTCTATGTCACCCTGGACAATGGCATCTGCTAAGAAATAAATAATAATAATTAGCTTAACAATACTTTTATAAAGGAAACCTAAATGGCTATAAACTATTGGATTAAAAATATAAATTCTAATTGGGAAGACAAAATAATCAGATTCACAAAATAATGAACAGAATACTTCAAATACACTATAGACTGCTAGTTTTTTGTTTGTTTCAGTTTGCATCAACCATGTGCATCTTGTGCATTTCTTCTCTTTAATATCAGATATTTCAATGAAATGCTCGGTTCTTAATGGCCATACACATTTTTTAAATAGGCTGTAAACTGTAAAACATCCGTGTTATATTGGGATTACCACACATTGGAATCGTTAAGCAAAGTGCACAATTCAATTCATATGTGAATGTAGGGAACATCTGGATTTTATTTATTAACCCCCTCCCTGCCACAGCATATTTAACCAATTTTAGTTAATCTGCCATTATAAAAAATAAAAAAAAGTCAGATAATTTGTGTCTGTGAGACCAGTGTGGTATTTCCAAAAAGGAAAAATAGTTGTAATTGACTGTAAAAGTCAGTCACTGTTTTTTTTTTTTTTTTCAGGTCCTTCAGTTCATCATGCTTCCTCCGCTGCCCAAATGTGTCTGCAGTAAACAGTTGATACTGTAATATGGTAAGCAGAGTAATAACTCCGTTAGAAGATGAGTTATTACAGTGAAAACAAAACAGACAGATATAGGACAGACCATGATATTTGTCTAGCAGTTGTGACCCTGCTAATCTCAAACATGGCAGTGGGGCAGAAGTGTTGCCATCAGTGCCAGTCAGAACTCTTCAGTAACAAGAAATAATCCACACACAGTCCTGTTCCTGAAGACTAAGTTACATTCTAAGACCTCACTCTTTATGGTTCATCGCAATAATCATTCTGTGACAGGCCGCTGTCTGTCATGGCACACTCGCAGACAGGCTGCGGACTCACGGCTGCGAGCAATGAGCACCGTGGCGACTGTGACGTCAACCGCAGCTGTGCCTTGTCTATTTAATCCCTCTCCCTCCCCGACGGAGGCAGCTAACCCGCTGAGAAGGAGGACTGACACTACAACCCGTGACTGTGTAGACATTTGTGTGCCTGATTTGCTTTGTTTTTCCCCTTCTGGTGTTCCCCCTACTGGAGCTACCCGACCCTTAATAAAGTCTGGACACCACCGGAACCCGAGACTCTCTCTCTCTCCCGTGTTTTGTGTCCGGCGTTTACACATTCCTTATAAAAACATTAATCTCTTACAGTCTCGCACAGGTTATAACACATATGACACTATAGGATGGTTTCACAGACCTCAATTAGAATTAGTCTAGGACTATGCTACCTAAAATAACATTTGGAAGTCTATGACCAGTGTTAATCCAGGTCTGTGAAACCAGCCCTAAAAGCTTTTTGTCCTAACGTCCAACAACTTTTAAACTGCTAAATTGGCTCTGTCAGAAGCCTGTGTTCACAGCACTGCTGTGTCACTGTCTCACCATGTTTCACTGTCCTGGATGTGATAATGTCAGGGTAATGTTAATAATCGTATTGAACACTCAGTGCTGTCTTAGTCAGAGACTCCACACTTTATTTAATTTGTATTGTGCTGAGTATGTTCACTACTAGTACTAGTGCTGCTGTACTAAGGAAGACAATTTGCATACAAGAGCCACTTTGCATGGGCAGCACATGCTTCAGTGCTCTGGGAGTGTTTATAGCCCTGTGAGTTTAACACTTCATGACTGAGAGCTGCCCTTCATGGCAACACAATCCACAACAACAATGACTTTCATCACCATCTTCATCTGGGCTCTCGCCATCTATGTACAAGGTAAGATGTATGTATGTATGTGTGTATGTATTTGTTAATGATTATCTTTATATGTAACAAATGTATTTTTATTAATATAATGCGATCAAGCTGACAATATTTAAAAATCACATTTAGTTTAATTGGCAACTCTCTCACGTTATTAGTATGGTAGGGACATCAAATGAATTAGAAGATATTCCAATTTGTATTTCTGATTATATTACTTGGAATACATATAGTTAGAATACATTTAGCATAAAGTGTAAAGTGTAAAGCAATTATCTAATTCACTCTCTCACTTTGTACATATATATATGTAAAATGTTATGTTGTCAATTTGTTTCAGAGTCCTCTGGACAGATTGTGATGACTCAGACTCCTACAGTGCTGTCTGTCAGCCCAGGAGAGAAAGTCACTATCAGCTGTAAAGCCAGCAGCTCCATTACGGGTAGCAGCACTGGCAATAAGTACCTAGCCTGGTACCAGCAGAAGCCTGGAGACCCTCCTAAACTCCTGATCTATCTTGCCACTACCCGTCAGTCTGGGATCCCAGAGCGATTCAGTGGCAGTGGATCTGGGCTGTACTACAGTCTGACCATCACTGGAGTCCAAGCTGAAGATGCCGGAGATTACTACTGTCAACAGCACTATACCACTCCTCTCACACAGTGATACACGCCTGTATAAAAACCTCCCTCAGCTCTAGAGGAACTGCTCTGACTCATAAAGAGGAACAAAAGGGAGCTGAGAACAGCTGCAGTGCTAGAGCAGCTGGACTCTTAGAGCTGAGATTGTTTCAAATTCTGAAGTCAAATTCACTTATACTACTTAAACTGGAGCTTCTAGAGATTCGCTTCATATTTTAAATGCCACAATACAGTCATTGTGACTACTAGGTTTTAAAGGCAGAATTACAATGGAAGGTAAATTATCTACTACAACTCAAAAGATAAAAACTGGTGGATGAAATCAAACATTGTTACATTTGAAACACCATATTAATAGGTATGGAATAGAAAATTACAATTAATTCATGTTACGATATGAATTTAGACAAATGGGAACACTTTACAATAGGTCTCCCTAATTAGTGTTTTAACATAGTAGGCACTCAGTAACTACATGTTAATTACTCATAAGAACAGTGTAATTATGCATTTTGTAACATATACTTAATGTGTTAAAACTATGCCTTGCAGGGGCATAGTTTTCATTTCAGAACTTGGGAGGACAACATCAATATTTACGGGGGCACTCTTAGTATTGGGGGGGAGTGTCTCGCTTGCCTATGGAGCCGGGGCATTATGGGGGCATTTAAGGTTCTCTAAACATTCCCCACCTAAACCTACACCTATGATGCCTAGTATAGCTCCAAAGGTATCCTTACAAATGCGTATTTACATATACTGTTAATCATTTTACATATTAGGTACATTGTAACGGTGTGCTCTGGGGTGCCAGGTAGGTGTAGACAATCCTATCAATAAAAATGTTGAATGTTGACCAATAACCTGTCTACTTGAATGTAAATTATACCATTACTAGGACTCCTCCGAAACAAGTTTGCAAATCACCCATATTGAGCAATATTATAAATGCAACTAATCCCTATTTGCCACTCATTTAAAGCAGCAATAGGCACACTAATTGTAAATTCTATTGCAGTCAGCAATACAGCAATGCATTCAAACAGTAATAGATAGCAATAGTTCTTTAGTGTATCAATTCAGCAAAAATAAAACAGCATAGGAAGAGAACCACATAACATGCAGACAACACAGTACATTCCCTCGTATCTGTCTATAGTTTATGACATTACAGTTTCCTTCTTTTATCTATTGCCAAACCAGCAGATTCATACCTATAAATAACTCAGGTGGGGGCTAATATTCAGTGCGAGCTAAACCACCAAATAGCACTCATGTATGGTTTCATATTAGTACTTACTGTAAGCATAATAGGAACATGGTAATGAAACAAACAGAAAAGGCATACAAACACCCATTGGATTGTACACAATTGGACATGGCAAGAACAGGACACAAATAGCATGTTATAATCCGTGGCTGTATCATGCATAGATAACGTCACTGATAAAGTCAGGCAACAGCCACAAAATAAATTTCTGAAAGTTCAAACCAGATTGCCGTCTTCATCCCATAAGTCCCAGACTGTGTAGGGCTCTCCATCCTTTGTAGAGTGGGTATACAGTTTAAACAAATGTCGGTATACAAACATACAAACAAAGAGGTGGATGTTTCAAAGTCCCGATTCTCTGCTGTATTGTTTCTGTTCCAAAACAGTTCAAAAGGTCAACCAAAAACAGTCAAACTTATGTGTGAGTGTGGGTGAGAGAGATGTGTGTGATTGAGTGAGTGTGTGGGTGTGTGTGAGAAAGATAGTGTATTGAATGAGTGTGTGTGCCCTGTGGCCTACATTCCAGGAGTCTCTTCAGCTACTGATGCCTTTAAGCACAACTAACTTTTCAAAAACTGTGGCATTTAGATGTCGTTGATGGAGCCGGTTGATCAGTCCAACAAAGGAAAATAAATGCTCTACTGGAGCTGAGGATGGGATGATTGTGTTAAACCACACAAGAAGGTGCTTGATTAGGGGATACTGCTCCAAAGATGCCAAGTCACTCCTTTGATCCTCAAAGTAGTGCAAAGACTCCAGCTCTGCTTTGCTCTGAGTTGGCTTCTGGAAAACATCCCCATCTGAAAACTTAACATAGGCTGAAAGTAGCAAGTGAACATGAACTGTGATGACTGCTACTGGGGTCAAATTGTTAGCTTGTATTGTGTCTGTAGAGTGGTCTCACATTTGTATCAATATATGCCAAAACAAAGAAGATAAAACCAAACCATATGCAACACCACCATGGTGGTAACTCAAAAACAGAAATAAAGGCTCTCCCACCAGCTAATTCAAAAGAGATTCCACCCTCCCTCCATGCTTACCTCACTTATAGTACCCCATTGGTACACAGTGACTGTTTAAAGGGCCAAAGCATTGAATACACCGATGCATGATGCTTCACTAACTGTGTGCATTACAGACCATCACAACATGTTAACAGATGCATAATTACACTGCTCTTATGAGACCTAGGGAGACCTATTGTAAAGTATGACCATATAACTTAAGTAACAATCCATGCAGATGAAAAACTTCCTATGCATTTACTAAACATGTCTTTCACATGCAGCACATATATCTGAAATTGTATTATTGCAAATTCCCCCCAACTGCTATTTTCTGCAGTACATTCCTTCGAAGACATTACAGACCCTTGATATGAATTATAAAGCAAAGTCGTTGTTTTTTTTTTTTTTTACAAATAAAAGCATCTATCCAAAACGGCAGCTTTTGCAGTTCTAAATGTAGTATGTTAAAATGCAGATTTAAGAATCAGTAACTTGCAGTTATCATTCAAGTCAAGAATAACACCCAGAGGGACTATGAGTAATTAAGCTTCCCCATAGAATTTGTGAAATATTTTTATATCAAAGCTGCTGAAAGGTATCTGTGCACTTTCACTCAGGCAGACCCTCTGTCACATACCACGGGACAGGGGAACCCAGTTGCGGTGTGAGGTAGAGGTGGTCAGTCAGGTGTGGCTCAGATACCGGCAGGAGGGCAAACAAAGGCAAGATGAAGTCACAGTCATTGGTTGGGCGATCAGGCAAACAAAGAATCGCAGGAGGTAAAAGCTGTTACTAGACACAGTGCAACTGCTCAGAAATGTCATAAACACCGACGAAACTTCACAGAGAGTGTGTCAGTCAGGGTGTTACGTGCGTGTGCTGTGTCTGTTCTCCTCCTATCCCTATTGTACGCAGGTGCCCCGCTGTGATTGGCTCTCGACCCCGTCACTCAACTCCGCTGGTCCGTGCTGTTCCTGTCCAATCAGATGTCTCCAACTACTGCTTAAATACCCCGTCATTGCTCCATTACGGGAGACTACCGATTGCAACGCCTTTTCGTGTTGCTACCCTGCCTGTTTGTGTAAAATGCCTTTGTGATTGATTGTTTTTCCTTGTGTAAATATCCACTGTTTCTTCTGTTTTGTTTCCGTTTACATTGTATTGTGTATTGTGCTCTGTTCAGGGGAGAGGGTAGATAGGCGAGACACCCATGGGTTCACACGCTTACACGTAGGGATGTATGTTGTCTAGCACATGAGGTATTAGGTAGGTGCGGTGATCACCCCTCTGTACTAGTTAGGTTTAGATAGTTTAGTTAGTGTAGCTAGTTAGGGTCGTCCTACAAATACAAGTCAGGTAGTGGTTTACTCTTTTAGACTAGCTTAGATAGGTTTTGTTTTGTTTCAGTGTGAGCCGACACCGCCCAGCGTGTTTTCCTCTGTATATTTGTTCATTATTTGTATCATTATCATCACGTGTTTTTGTATACTGTACATACTTGTACATACTCCCCTCCCCATTGTAAATAAAACCTTCTTATATATATCTTATTGATATTGTGTTGGTTTTTGCACTCCCTTCACTCTCCCACTACTGCATTTGTGTGTTTCATGTTACGTTCCTCTTATCCCCTTACATCAGCCACTTGGGGTCGTAACAGAGGGGTTTATATGTGGAGCAGAGGGAAGCAGAAAACCAAGTTGGGAGGTGCAGAGCGAATGGGAGCAGAGGGTGATTGAGCAAGTGAACAAGATGTTCAGGAATATTGATTGAATGATTGCATGTGGGGAGCTGGGAGAGGTGGCTGGTATGGATGAGGCAATAGCGACCTCTGGTGGGAAAGTGGGGAAGTGCTTTTAGATAGGGATTGTGACACCCTCCCTCTGCCTGCTTTAACCACTTCAGCTCACAATTTTAAAATGTCATCTTGCACAATGAAAATGATGCATATCCCTTGTCCAGAGTGAAATACCTTGTATTAATATACTACTAACCTATTCAGAGAAGAAATGCACAGGTATGATTTGTTACAAGTATTTTTTGGGTTAATTGAACAAGTGAAGTAATGAATTTTCCATGAATAAGGAAACAAAGATCTATGGGCAATCAAATGAAACATGTTTCCAATGCTTATATTTTCCATTAATAAATTCCATTATTATTTATTCATACACATGGTTGCAAATGGATTGACATTTTGGAGGACACAGTAACTGCAACACTGGTGACTCACACACTCGCACAGTGCTGAAACACTGACCCCACATCTAGACAACAGCTCCCATCAGCCAGTCCTTTTACTTTCCCTGTGTCAATGCCTTTAATTTTCCAAGCAGCCACCATGAGAACTTCTACTGGAGCAGCTCAGTGCTGACCTCAGCTCCTCTGTCCACAGAGCCCTGTCTGCACTGACTGACCCTGAGCCTGATGCTGCACTGTGTGATGTGACTGCTGGCATCTGAGGTGATTGACATCAGCCCAGAGGTTAAAGACCAATGATTAGCAACTAATTAACTAATATATGGATGTTTCATATGATGGATCTTATCAGACCCTGCTCTTCTGGGTATTGAGGGTGAACTATGGCACAATTGCTATTTGGGACTGAATCCCCTCCTGTATCATTTGCCTGTAGAGAAGAAGGAAATAGGAGTACATTAAAAGCTCATATTACTGTTCATTGTTGTCTGTGTTGGCTTACCTTCCAGCTTTGATGTGGCGGAGACCTTCTGGGCGGAGTGGTCAGTAGTCTGGATCTGAAGCTGCACCTGTAGAAAGAGAGACACACTGAACCAGGCTGTGGAACAGGGAGGTGGACTGGTGAACATGATTGGGTGAATGAGAGTGTGAGTTGCCGGCCACTTATCTAGGTAGCCCCTGAGACTGTGCTGTTTTATCTCTCTCTCCCTTCTCTGAGACGTGTGGCAGGAGGCGCTGCCTGTGAGGTCCAGAGGAGACTCAACTAGCAGCACAGAGGACCACTGCCCAGAGGGACCTGCTTGTCACCTGAGCTGCAGACAGTGCTTCTGAAGGGATTTCGCGAGGAACAACAGTGACTGATAGACCGGGACTTTCTCTTTTGTTTCACACTGTGATTGCTGCTATTTTTCATGGTTTTAGATTAGGTTCTGTTGTATTGGTGTTTTTTAAGTTCAAGGTTAGGTTAGCTATCTTTTATTACAGGCAATTTTAGCAGTGAGTGTTTTAGTTTAGCCATTGTAATTGTAATAATGCAATGTCTATGTCATGTGAGTGCAGATTTCATGCCTTGCACTGCAGTTTACCTGGTGCCCAAATGTAAGGGAACAAGAAGGAAACAATAAATACTTTCTGTTACTTACCTGAGTCTGCTGTGGGTGTCCTGGGGTCCAAGTCAAGCCTGCATGGGGAGGATGGTTGTGAGGTCCCCTGCCTCATTAAGTTCATGGGTGGCGTACTCGCTTTTATTAGGAGGAAGTGTTGCATACCACCCATGACATGATCACATTTCATAGCCATAGGTGAGCTCTGGTAGAATGCTTTGATCAAATGTTCCCTTCAGGCAAGTGGGTAGATTTCCTTTCAACAGTATGCGGTTTCTTCCAAATGCACTCCATTTCACACCATTTCTTCCATAATATTCCTGTCTGTGCTGATTTGTTGTCCAACTTTTGACTTCTTCGAGTATCCATTGATCAATTTTCAATTTCAATTTTCTTAGATTTAACAATGTGACTGAAGACAAACATTTTTTAGGCATTGTTTTACTTCACCCATCTCTTCATGAAAAGTGTGAGCAGGTCTGTTTGTGGTGTGAATAGGGTCAACAATGTCTCTGTCCTTTTGTAGTGTGGATGGTCTCAGAATTGTAGCAACATGGTCTAACACTGAGTCTGTGAAGACTGGAACAGCTCTTCTGTTGTTCTTCTACTATGTCCTTTTTGTTTCTCAAAACGAGTTTTCTAAGACATTTGAAATATAAATGTATTATTAACAGAATTTGGTATACTGTTATTGTGTACTTTTTCACAATATGCAGCACTGTGTGACTGACTGGTGTAAGAGGATTACATTCATGACTGAACTGCAGCACTCTTACAGAGACTCCTGTTATCTTATTATTCAACAAAACAATTAATGCCCAGCTCTGTTTAGTCATATTGTTAGAAAGCATACTTTATGTTGATAAATATATTTTGAAACCTTGTCATTGAAGGTACCCATTGCCCTCAGCACCTGCAGTAGGTCTCAGCTGCAGCAGTGCAGTCTCTGTGCAGTTCAGCTGAGGGAGGTTTTTGTACGGCTGTGTAGCACAGTGTTAACATAGGACCACTGTGGGAACTCTGACAGTAGTAATCTCCTGCATCTTCAGGCTGGACTCCACTGATGGTCAGAGTGAAGTCAGTCTCAGATCCACTGCCACTGAATCGCTCTGGGATCCCAGACTGACGGGTAGTGGCAAAATAGATCAGGAGTTTAGGACCTTCTCCAGGTTTCTGTTGGTACCAGGCTAGGTAGTGCTTGCCATTGTAAGTGTACACTGCACTGCTGGTTTTACAGTTCACAGTGACTGTCTCTCATTGTTGAACAGATTTCACTTGTGGAGACTGAGTCACAGTAACCTGTCCTCTGGTTTCTAAACTTAATTAATCAAATGTGAGGTTAGTAAAAGTTTGTAAATATACACATTACATGCGTATCTTGTTATAACTCTTTTTGGTTTAATCAGACTTTTTAACATGAAATACATACATAAACTCACAGGGCTATAAACACTCCCAATGCAAAGTGGCTCTTCTATGCAAAATGGCTTCCTCTGTATAATAATTTCTTGTAGCCAAGCTACAAGCTTGATGATGTGTCTTCTAACAGAGGAAGATGAGCAGTTTAGGATGAAGTTTCCAAAACACCAGGACTACACAAATAGCTTTATTAAGTCATTGGTTTTATATGTTACCTAAGGACTTATTCATGTTTGTTTTTGTTTTGATGAGCCTTTGATGAAGTTTTATTAATTTAATTGACTCCATCATTATCAGACCCACTGCATGAATGTCATCCCTATCTCACATTGTGTGATTTTCCCTTCTGATAATTGAATAATCATCTTCACCTATCTCCTGTCTCCCTGCTCATCAACCCCATCTATTTATACTCTGTCTAGCCATTTCTCCCATGCAATGTCTTGTTTTGCCTCCTGTGCAGCAACTCTGAGCATTTTTCTCTTGAATAGTCTTTTAAGTACCTGACCTCAGCTATTCCCTTTTTGTGACAACTGCCTTTTGGATTTACCTTCTGTTTCTTTTACGTCTAGTCTATCGACCATCTGCCTGTTCTCTGACGATTCCTGGTTTTCCCCTCTCAACCTTGTTTGCCTGATCCTGATCCTGATCCTGATCCTGATCCCTTTCCCTCTACCTGCTAAGGGTCCGACACTCAGTCAGTCAGTCAGTCAGTCTCAGCATGACAGACCCGACAATCAGTCTGTTTTCAGGCATAGTATAGGAACCTGACTGGAGTCCAGAATGCTCTTTTCAGTGTAACTGAAGAGTTCTCACTGGCACTGAAGGCAACACTGCTGCCCCAGTAGTGTGTTTGGGATTGAAAAGGTCACAATTGCAAGAGCAATAGAAAAACCATGCTGAAAGGATAGGGTAAACACTGAACATTGTCTTCCATTATATGCACAACAAAACATATAAACATAAACAAAAAAGTCCACTAGAGTGCTCCAATAGTCTTTGATATACAGAATAAAAAATGTTTTACTTTAAATTAAACAAGTTGCTCTGTATATCCTATTTATAACATAGAAATGTTTTTGGTACACAAAACACAAACCACGAACCACAAACCCAACATGGGGTTTGTCAGACCATTTCAACAGAAATATTTATCCAATATCCAAGGGACTCTGTATAACCTAGTATTACAATAACAAATAGAACAAATTATGTTACCAGGATATATAGGGTGAACATCCTCTGGGATTTTCCATATGCCCAGAAATAAAATGGGTTGGGGGATGTTACTCTAGTGCCCTCTAGGGTCAACACAGACAATTATGTCCTTGGTAGAAAGACAGCCTTTTCAAACAGTTAAACCACACCAAACTGTGCTGGCCTGGCAACAAATTATCTCTGGTTTGATGGAAATGTGTATTTGGGGTCACTTGCAATAAGTGGTTACTTTCAATTGTAAAGGGATATTCCACACAAAATGCATGTCAGCTTTATCTCCCCCCTATCATGACAGTGGTTAATTCCTCAAACAGCTTTTAGCTACATGCTTTGGTTACAAGCACTCAAATGTAATTCCATCCACAGCAGAATGAATGAACAATTGAAAAGATATTTGGCAGCTGTGGTAGGCAGTTATAAAGTGGCACATATCTGTCTACTCATGTGAAAGTAAGAATATTGTGATTACAAACTACTGTTGCCTAATACTTGTTAGAAATCCAATGTCCTTGTCATTGACAAATCCATACAATATAATGACAGAAGACCACAGCAATTTTACTTGTTCATCAAGCTTGTCTAGAAAGGAATGCATATCATCTCCAAATTTTCCTCTTCTTCCTCGATACAACCTGATCAGTTGTGCACAATGTTTCTCCAAGGAAACATGGAAAGTGCACATCAGGTCAACAGTTGTGATTCTGTAGAACTCTGCACAGATCTGTTGGTAACAAATAAGCTCAGTTTGTTTCATTAGGTACATTAGAGTTTCCCAGTCTATTCATTGCAGACATCCAGGATGTGATTGTTTTCCCATTGTATCCCCAAACTAACACACCTGATTAAATGATCCAACAAAGGTTTGTTCATGTATTGAGGAAAGCTGATGTAATATTTCAAGGCTGATATAAATAAAAAAACAGTAATGCAACTACTATACTATACCTGTTCTTCTGTAAACAGTGCAGGCCACCTCTCTCTGACTACAGACACCAGTGGCTCCTCCACAACTATCTCTTTCCTCCTCAAAGCAAATGCGAGGTCCATCTTGGAGTTGATGTATGTCTTGTTTACACTTCTCATCTTCATTTCTTTCACCAATCCACTTTGTTCCACTTCAAGAGTTTCATCACTCTGCCCATTAGGATGATCTGGGAGGAAATTAAATTCTGAAAGCTTTGATTTCTTGACAGTGTGTCTCGATTCCTCTCCCCTATTATACCTCCCTCTTTTAAGATTTGTATTCACCTCCTTGCAGCCGGCAGCACGCAGTTTCTGACAGTAGTTACCAATCCTGAACGTTATGCTAATTTTACACCCATTCCAGCCAGTTCCAGAGCCTGGCCCTCGCAAGCATGGATGCTTCAGAACCAGTGTGGAGGCAACCTCATTAATCTTGTGGGCCACGGGGTAGGCGTTAAATAAAAAAAAACATGAGCAATTCTGTCAAGAATTTCTGATTTAATTTCTCTGGTAACTTCGATTGGAGTTTCCTTCTCATAGATTTGGTTTCCCTTGCATCTCAACTCTACATCATATGAAAAAGTGGGGATTTTGAATGCAGATGGCCACTGCTGAGATATTTCGGACATGATCAAGTGTTGTTGAGTGTTGTTATGTTGATGGTGAAGTTGTCTGCGAGGAACCAGATGATTGAGAGTGTGACACACTGGCACGGTCAAGAGAGGATAATTATATATTGGACTCGTCAATATCTTTCCCATCAGAATCCCAGATCACTTTTAAGGTAGCCTTTTCAGCGGGTAACTCATCAATTGTGCATAAGTTGCAAAAATCAGGGTCCTCGAATTGCAGTTCAAATCCATCTTCAACTTGAAGATGGTCTTGAAGCTTGTTCTTCTGCTCTAGTGAGTCAGAACTCTCAGGGAGTTGGACGCTCCTGATATTACCAGGAGAAATGACCACCCGCAACAACACTGTCTGAGGAAAAAGTAACAGAATGAGAAACAGGAAAAATGTATGTTGGTGTTTAGGACTTGCCCTCACCCCTTGCAAAAACATTTTTTTTGTACATTAATCAGCAAGTTTGTTGGAGCTAATATTTTTCACCTCGGTCTCTTAAGTTTTCATACCTCCCAGTGGAGTAAGAATGTCCTCAAGGTCACCAGCAGCTTTCCTCCCACAGTGTATGCATGCAATGGGTGGAAATCATTTAAAGCCTCACAACTCAGGACCTCAACTTTTCCGTAGTTGCCTTCCACAAGCTTGTAAGGCCTGTAATGTTCCACATACCAAGATGAGAGCTTTCTGGAGACAAATTAAACCCCATTGCTGTTAACAAGAATAGTCAGAATCTTGTAGAACTCTGACAACCCACTGCATTGCCCAGCAGATATGATCATGCCCTCCAGATATCGGATCCCATGAAAATGTACGTGGTTAAAAACACAGTGCTGCACTGTGGATACTTTCTCTCTATTGCAGACTTCAGTGTCGCATCCAAAGAGAAGGTGTTGATGACTAGCTCAATGATATCTTTAAGGTCCATCAATATCTCCCATAAAGGCTCATTTTCTGGCACATAGCTGCCTATCAGGAGAGGGAGAAATCATAACAATGCCCAATTTACATGTCCGTTGCCACCAACCCTTTGAAAAGCTTTATGCAGGAATTTTCTGTGGTCTATTGACTGCATACTTATAAGGAAATGCCCTAATGTGGTTGTTCAGTACATCAAATGAAATTAATCCTTTTGAAATCAAGTCTTTCAGGCACAATTATAATTCTAGATGGATAATTCCTCCAAAAAGGTCATGCAAAATATCAGGAGGAAATCCTGTCACAGGATGGAAGTATGACAGATGCTTACTTAACACACATTACTTTTTAACACCATCCACACTTTGCAACTTGTCATCTGCCTTGTCATTTTCCACCAATATGTTGTGTTGCTGTGCAGTTCTCAATGGGAAATCACTGACCTTAAGGGTCGGAATGTTGTGTCTGCTGCTTAAACAAAATCTGCAGAATTTCTCTACCTGAAAACTTTCTAGAAAGCCTGGATGTCCATGGGCTCCAAGGTTGCCTGCACAGATACAAGACAGTTCCCTTAACATATCTGTCTAAAGACTCAATGAATATCCCTTCCTGTTCTATACTCTATCTTTAATCAGTGGGTCAATTAACTTTTCAAAACCAAACAAATGGACATCAGTCTTGCCAAAGACAGCAAGCTGAATAGATTGTAGACTGGAACGGAACTTTGCTGGCAAATTAAGAATGACCCAGTAAACAGCCGAAATCTTATGTTTTTTCTGGATGGAAGGCAAAACATGGGTCTTGCTGTCCTAAATGTGTGTTATCTTTGAAGTATTGTCCATCTCTAAAAGACTTACAACATCCAGGTAAAGTGGTTACATCAAACACAACGTTGTCTAACACATCCACACGGTTGAGTAAGTGTTCAAGTACTTCAGAGAGTGACACATATACATAAGTATTTATCTGCCTTCTTTCATAAAGATATTCAGTTGGCTCAATCACTGCAAAATGCTCCTTGAAGTACACATTCCTTCTGTGCTCAGTAGATAGACTTCCTTTTTCTGAGGTGGTTACAAGAAGAGGATTTGTTTGAAATATTACATTTGTAATTTCCTCAATAACAGTATCTGCAATATCAATATCGTATTTGGTCAGAATATCTTTGATATTTTGCAGTGTATGAAATCTAGAAAAGAAAAATATATCACTAAATTGCTCTATTATTTTCTGTGTTTCACTGTTGGAAACATGAAAAACTGTTTGCATGCAAAGAAACAATAAAGCAAGTTTATGTTCGAGCACTTCTTCGTCTGCTCTCTCTTCGAAATGTAGAGTATCTGTCACTAATTCTGGACCCGTTTGTGTAGATGGCCCTGCATCATCTTCATGATCAGAATTAAATGGCTGGTCAAGGCCATGTGACAACTCCTCATTGGTGCTTGTTACTGAGGTTCTGAAATCTTTAAGAGAGTGATTTCTGTGTTTCCTATTTTAATGAGCACTAAAAGTTGAAAGCATGTTGCTTTGGCACTCATGATTTTTTAAATGCTGTCCAATATGGCCAAAAAACTCTCTCATTACAAATGTCTTTGATGTTGCATAGACCACAGCGAAATGTAGAATTTTCCTGACTTACTGCCCTGGCATGTGATTATGTAAGGTGTGATTTTAAAGCACCTGACGTCCTGATGGAGAAGACACAATCTAGGTAGAGGCAAGGGTAATCTCTTGTCTGTTGTCTGTGATGTATCCTGTAATGTTTGAAGACCGCCTCTTGATTAGGATTTGAAAAAAATCCATATTTTGCACTGCATTTGTTGAATTGCATTTGGAGGTCCTGCAAAAAAAAAAAAAAGTTACATTTACATTCACTTGTGTCAATTCTTCATAACACCTAACAAACAAAGTAAACAGTTGAGTGAATCACAGTCCATATTTTCACATTCAAAATAATAGACCATTTCTATCACACAGCTATAATATTGTAATGACCCCCAGGGGATGGGGGTGATTACTAAAAATAATAAAAGGGGTTTAACAAACAATTACAAAGGGTTTATTAACAGACCAGGGTGGTACATCCACTTTCCCGCCCCTGAACATCTCAGCAAAAACACTCACTGTTAACCCTAACATACTCCTGCTCAACCACTTATATTCCTCACTCCCACATGACCCCCACCCCCAATCACCGCTACCAGATGGGGGAGCCACAAAACCCCAGAACTCCCATAACACAGAACATACCTCCTCAACACATAATAACCCCACACAATAATGAAACCTCACCCACACACACACACACAAGAGATTCTTGGCCCTCATTGACCCCCCCCCTCCCTTCCTAGTGCTTCATTGACGCCTGCAAAGGCAGCAACAGCAGCTGTCACCCCCACCTCTGGAGGATCTAGCTAGCCTCTTTCCCTGGTGCTCCTGGTGTGGGGAGCTGGACCGCCGCTGGCGATCCTGTCCTGACCAGCCACCGGTGTACTGGTGTGGCCACTGTGAGGTGGACGGCCACAGCTGGGAAGGATGCCCCCACAATCAAGCCAGAAAATAACAACGGCCACCCCAGGCAAAGTGAAAGGGGTTCAGGCTGAAATAAAGAAAATAAACCCTCTTGCCACATATTAACCCTGTGGCTCACACTCTCTGAATCTTGTTGGTGTACAAGCAGCAGAGTCATGTCCTGAGCTGTCCACATTTTTTGGCTGTTTGAACCGCTTATACAATCTCTTTAGTGCAAGTCCAGAATGGTGGGCAATCCTTAAAAGTCAGACTGACTGCTCCCTTCATCGCTTGTCAGAGACCAGGGGGAGTGCACGCATTACTGCAGTTAATCCTGTTGCAAACCACTTACCATCAATCATAGAAGCTCTGGACACCATGCTTGCTAAGTGCAGTTTGACCAATGAAGCCAGGTCAGAGGCCAGTGGTCTAAAACAGTACTTCATGTCCTTCAAAGCCATAGTTCTTCTCACTGCATGGAAGGAAATCCTGCAGTCCATTGAAGACAGAAACCTAATTCTGCAATCAGGGAACATTTCAGTGGAAGTTGAAATAGGCAACATATGGGCACTGAAAGAAGAGATGGAGGTTTTGCGTAACTCATGGGATAATCTTTTTGTAGAAGCCTCCCTAATTGCAGAAGCTATGGATGTGCCCAGGGGGTTTCCAGTCAGCCACAAGAGAAGGAGAAAGCAGTTTGCAGATGAGAGTCAGAGTTCAGAGGATGCCAACCAACAGGAGACAGAAGAAATTTGGTTTCGAAATTTAAAAGACTTAGAAGAAGAAGAAGAAGAAATTTGGTTCTTAAATTTAAAAGACTTAGAAGAAGGTCAGATTCACCCAGATTGCCACTCATTAGTGAGCAAATATACACAGGATTTTACAGCAGAATGAAGTGAGGCATCTTGTCTGTGTATAATGCCACATTTGCAGACTGCCAGTCTCCTCTCGACCTGCTGAATTCAATCTACAGGTGTCAGGGTCTCTCAGGGGAGGCCCGCAGGGTAAGGGAGTTAGGACCCAGGTGCAGTTTATGTAGAGTGGGTAGACAAGACAAAGGGGCTAGGCCGAGGAAACAAGCAATGGTCGTGGGATCGGGCAGACAGACTAGCAAAGGCAAGACGGAATCGAAAACGGAAAAACAGGCAATGATAATACAAGGAGCGCGGAGATGGCTTGGGATCATAGCAAATGCTGACAAGACTTCGCCCCGAGTGAGGGCAGTCAGGGGTTTTAGACAGGGAGCAGGAACTGGGAAGAAAGGTGCCGAGCCAATGGAAACAGAGGAAGAGTGAACAAGTGCACATGGGAGACCGGAATGTTAATAGGCAATTGACAGGTGAGAAAAGAACAATGAGGGGAAAGGAAAGACAGGGAGATAGCGGCCTCTAGTGGAGAGAGAGGGTGTATACTGGGGAGCCGTGACAACAGGATGCAGCTCCAGAGCATTTTTGGAGAAGTGTGTGTTGCAGTGCGCATCTTCTGCACTCTACCTCTGTCTCTGTTTCTGGTGCAGAAAGGGCTTTCAGCAAGTTGAAGCTTGTCAAAAACCTCAGGTCTACTCAAGAAGGGTTTAATAGCCTTGCCCGACTTTCAATTGAAAGCCAGCTAAGCAGACAGCTGCACTTCAAAGACATCATAAGTGACTTTGTCAACAAAAAGGTCTGACAATGGGATTTTGCTTGTGAAGTGAATTTTGAAGTGACGTGAAAGGTCATCAAAGGTTAAAGATCAATCAAACCGATATACATATAATAATTTGTATAATTTTCATAGCCTGACCCAAGGTGTATCGCTAGGGGCCTCGGCAACACAACTCCAGACACTAACCTCAGACCACACCTGAGCCGCCCAGGAGCGAGGACCGTAATCTAGAATCAGCATATACAAGGTGGGGCTACAGAGGTCAACTCTTACGCCCTCTGCTCACAATAGCAAGACCAGCTGCTCTACTAGTGCAGCTAGGAGCGAGGCTACACCAGCTCTACAATGTTGTACAAATGAACAACAATATATATCATGTGGCAGCAGGAACATTCATGCTGCCTGCGCTCAGCACAGGACCATCCAACTCAACTGAATGGAGTGGAAGAGCTCTATTGCGCTTTAGTAGATTATGTACAAATGAACTATATACACCACGGGGCGCAGGAGCCTGCTCATGCGCCACACGTGAGACATCAGAGCGGTGGCCGCTTGCTACACTAGTAGAGCTAGAAGCAAGGCCACACCAGCCTGATTGTGTCGTGACAAATTAACTATATACATCATGAGGCACAGGAGCTGGCTCATGCGCCACACGTGGAAACACAGGAGCAGTTGACACCTGCTGAATAGCGCAGCTAGTGCAGGGCAACTACAGTTCTTACTGTGTGAATAAATTAACTATGTACACAGCAGGGCACTCCGCTGGAGGACAACAGCAGCGGTCCCCTTGCTCCATGGCATACACAGGCAGAATGGCCACAGACCTGCTGACCAAGGAACTATATACACAGTTAGGCAGCGAAACTCGAGCACCATCAGCTGGAAACAGCGAAAGTGAGCTCCATGCTGCACAGGTCAGACGGAGCCACAGTCCTGCTGTTTAACACAATTTATATATATACAGAGCGGGGTACAGGCCAGACGCATACACCACCACAACACAATGTATAATGAACGGACTATATACAGGGCAGCCTCATAAGGCCTTGGTGCAACAGGACTTGCCTTGCAGCTCTTGCAGAAATTGCAATATGACCCCGATGGGGCAATGAATTGGGTCTTGACCACCGTCTTGGCACCAGGTGCTAAACGTAAGCCTGCGGTAGGAATACTGCGACCTCGTTGAGGGAGCTCTCGCCGACTGAATAGTAGCTACTACCGCGTCTAATCAGTCGCTCCCACTCAGGGGCCAGGCCCAGAGCTGGAGGAGGCCCGCATTGGGGTGCCAAAGCGTGCCCTGCACTTGGGACAACAAGTCTGCTCCCACTGGGAGCTACCAAGGCTCTCCGTGGAGGAGGGCGATCAGGTCTGCGAACCAGAATCTGCAAGGCCACCGAGGGGCTATCAGCAGAACTGTTGCTCGTTCTCTCCTGACCTTCTCCAGGACCACCGGGAGAAGGGGGAACGGTGGGAACGCATAAAGCAGACAGCGTGGCCACGTGTGGGATAGCGCATCGATCCCTAGGGTTCCTGAGTGGTCTTGGACGGAGAACCATAGTGGGCAGCGTGTGAACACTGCCGAGGCAAAGAGATCCACATCCGCTCTGCCGAACCGGCTCCACAGTTCCTGTATCACAGACAGGTGGAGGTGCCATTCCAAGACCAGGGGGCCTCCCCGAGACAGAATGTCCGCCACTGTGTTGGCCAAGCCTGGGAGGTGCTGCTCTGATGAAACGGAACCGTGGCTCTGCCCACAGAAGCAGACAGTGCGCTAGACAGTACAGCCTGCGCAACCAGAGACCCCCTTGCCTGTTGATATAGGCAACCACCGCTGTGTTGTCCGTCCGAACCAGCACATGTCTGTCCCACAGGACCGGCAGGAAATGAAACAATCTAAGGAGTACTGCTTGTAACTCCAGGACATTGATATGGAGGGCCCGTGCTGGCTCCGTCCACCTGCCTCGGACTCCACGTCCGTCACAGACTGCTCCCCAACCCTGCTTGGAGGCGTCTGTCGTCATAACTGCTTGGTGATAGACCGAGGGTTAAACTGTGAGGGCTCTGCCACCAACGGAGCACCTTCCAGCACGCCGGAGTAACTGTGACTTGGCATGCTCGATTGCGGCGAGGTTGCATCCTGACTATGAACCCAAGAACACCATCCCCACCGTCAAACATGGAGATGGAAACATTATGCTTTGGGGGTGTTTTTCTGCTAAGGGGACAGGACAACTGCACCGCTTCAAAGGGACGATGGACGGAGCCATGTACCATCAAATCTTAGGTGAGAACCTCCTTCCCTCAGCCAGGGCATTGAAAATGGGTCGTGGATGGGTATTCCAGCATGACAATGACCCAAAACACACAGCCAAGGCAACAAAGGAGTGGCTCAAGAAGAAGCACATTAAGGTCCTGGAGTGCCCTAGCCAGTCTCCAGACCTTAATCTCATAGAAAATCTATGGAGGGAGCTGAAGGTTCGAATTGCCAAACATCAGCCTCGAAACCTTAATGACTTGGAGAGGATCTGCAAAGAGGAGTGGGACAAAATCCCTCCTGAGATGTGTGCAAACCTGGTGGCCAACTACAAGAAACGTCTGACCTCTGTGATTGCCAACAAGGGTTTTGCCACCAAGTACTAAGTGGAAGGGGTCAAATACTTATTTCCCTCATTAACATGCAAATCAATTTATAACTTTTTTGAAATGCGTTTTTCTGGATTTTTTTGTTGTTATTCTGTCTCTCGCTGTTAAAATACACCTACCATTAAAATTATAGACTGATCATTTCTTTGTCAGTGGGCAAACGTACAAAATCAGCAGGGGATCAAATACTTTTTTCCCTCACTGTAACAACCCACCACTGACAGCAAACCAAAACAAAAACAAAAACAATCAAAGCACTGCCCATCAACCGATAATGATAAGAAATAGAAAACCCCAAAGAAACAAAGAAATAACCCGTTTGCAGCCTGAGCCTCTGGCACTTCAGGTGACATGTATATTCATTAAATCAGTGCTAGTGATTTCAGTGTCATCTGTAAACTGAATAATATAATTAAATCTGATAAGACAGAAAGCTTTTTGCTCACAAGTCAGAAGTAAAGTCCTGGGTTGAAAGGCAGAACGAGTCTGAATCACTGCAGGCGGTCTTGTTGAATTCCCATGGTAATGGCAATATCCCATCCCCTCTTTGCAGACGGGGCATTGCAGTAACCTGTCTGGTCCCTGTTTTGCGCCCTTTTGTCAATGGCCTGTGTAAGATATTCTAGGGTACAGCATATTTCTCTGCTATGGAGGATTCTCTCTCCATGGGATACTGTGTCTCCCAATGACCTGCAGTTTAACCATTCACATTCACACATGGTCTGAACTCAGTCAGACCAGGGTCCAGTGCATTCTTGTGTTTACCTCATGACCTCAGGCATGGGCACAGGAGAGGGATCCATAGTCATACATGATTTCATCACATATGTACCTGAACCAAGAAGAAAGAACCAAGAAGAAAGAATAAAAAGGAGAAGAAAGAGAATAAGGACAGCAGGAAGAAGAGTGACGACACACCAGACTGCCTGCTACTGACCAGACTGACCACAGCTGCTCTGTGAGAGGAGGAGAGGAGAATAGGGGAATAATCTATTTTTATTATTTATTAATATTATATCATGTTTTAGAAATACTCAAATGATATTAGTTTAACATTAATTCTGTCACAAATAAATGATTGCACACCTGTGATTGGACTGCGTCTTCCCTCAGAAAATAATATTTTTGAGGTAATGAGTTTGTTAAATTTATACAGATTGACTAGGAATCATATATAGAAAAACAATATCTTACACCTGTATTTGTAAAGCACAGAGCCTCAAAGCTGTGTTTGTTAAATATGTCTATTTTACCACGAGCCTACATTTCTCAGTTAGGAATATCTATACATTTATCAAAAGAAGGCAGTATGACTTACATAAGGAACATCAAGACCAAGACACAAAATAATCCGATTAGATATTAATAATAGACTACTACTAACCTACTGGGTAAATACAGATGAAAACCATAACATTAGCCCAAGCCTATCAAATCCCACCTGTGTTCACAGCTCACAGCTCATCTAACTGTCTGTGACAGGATTTGTATAAAGGAAGCTGCTGTGCATCCCTGTCCTGCCTCACTGCTCTGATCAGCAGCTATAATAACTGCACTGCTCCATTGCTCAGGGTTTTAAAGGTGACAGTTCAGTCCTCTCACACTCACTGAGACACACAGAGAACATGGCTTCACTGGGGCTCCTGCTCTGGACACTGGCTCTGCTTGCTCAGGGTGAGAAACTTGTCATCTTAATCATTAATTGTGAGTCACGCAAACATGACTGTATATGTATTGTTGAATGAATTAATTAGTAATTTGTGTTCATTTTCCTGACCAGAATCATATGGTGATATTGTGATGACTCAGTCCCCTTCAGTGAAATCCGTCAGGGAGACAGTGTCACTATCAGCTGTAAATCCAGTCAGTCTCTATTGAGCTATGGTTATCACCGCCTAGCCTGGTATCAGCAGAAACCTGGAGAAGCTCCTAAACTCCTGATCTATGATGCCACTACCCGTCAGTCTGGGATCCCAGAGCGATTCAGTTGCAGTGGATCTGAGACTGACTTCACTCTGACCATCAGTGGAGTCCAGGCTGAAGATGCAGGAGATTACTACTGTCAGCAGCATGGTTGGACTCCTCTCACACAGTGATGCACGCCTGTACAAAAACCTCCCTCAGCTCTACAGGAATCACAGGCGGCTGCTGTTAAGAACAGCTGCACAGGCACTATAACTGGACTACACAGAGTTGGTCTTGACTTGGATTTGAAAAATCTAATAATCATGAAACATCAATATAATGTGCTTGTAAAATCAGTAGAGCAGACTGCACTAATATAATCCACAGTATTAATTACCCAGTTAATACATCATAATGACATCATCCAAACCCTATAAAATACAGAACTACAGATTCAGCTGTATCTCAACTAACCAGTCAAATTTCTGAGAGGTTTCACTCCAGTCCTGTTAACCTTTGCTTGAAAAAAGCTACAGGAACCTCGTAAATGTGTTTATCAATGACTGTAACACTTTTCCTTCTGAATAAAATAGAAACACATTCAGTCTTGTTTTTATGTATTATTTAATTAATCTGCTAGATTATTTTTTTTTAGGAAAATGCAGATACAAAAAATAAATAACAAATTAATGCCCCCATTGTTGTTGTGATTCTGTTGCCATGAAGGCCAGCTCTCAGTCATGAAGTGTTAAACTCACAGGGCTATAAACACTCCCAGAGCACTGAAGCATGTGCTGCCCATGCAAAGTGACTCTTCGATGCAAATTGGCTTCCCTGGTACAGCAGCAGATTGAAATCAAACAGTGCTGTGAACTCAGGCTTGATGCTGAGTGCTCCGACAGAGTAAGATGATCAGTTTAGGATGAAGTCTCCCAAACAACAGGACTAGACAAATAGCTTTGTAAGTCATAGGTTTTATATGTTACCTGAGAAGGACTAATTAATGTTTGCTTATTTTAATAATCCTTTTGGAGTGAAGTTTTATTAATTTAATTTACTTCAGGAATAGAATAGGCAACTGCCCCACTGGTGTGTTTGGAATTTAAAAGGTCACAATTGCTAGAGGACCATTATGGTAATAGAATATCTGTCTGATAGGGGCTGTCAGTAAATCCAGGAGCAGCTCGCATGGGTGCCCGACTGGAAGGCATAGTCCAGTGGAAGGGAACAACATGGTTCACTAGCTCCCTCAGGATGCTGAGGAAAGGCAGGAGCCAGAGCCCGTAGGCTACTGGGGCTCGACTGCAGCCAACACCGGGTTCCCAATGGAAGGGACTGGTCCCGGCACGTCCAACCTGTAGAACCGGGCAAGTGTAAGTGGCAAGGCCCAAGCTGCAGCCACACAAATGTCTGCCAAGGGGGCACCTTGAAAAAGGGCAGAAGATGTGGCAAAGCCTTGAGTTGAGTGGGCCACCAGGTGTTCAGGCACCGGGGTCCTGGTAGACTCGTAGGCCATGGTAATGGTGTCTACAATCCAATGCAAGAGGCGCTGTTTTGAAAGTGCCTGGCCCTGTGTCCACATTCCATAAGACACAAACAGTTGGTCTGAGCGCCGAATGTCCTAAGTGCATTCCAAATAGCACCTGAGGGCCAGCACAGGGCAGAGCAGGTGAAGCCGACTCTCTTGCTCTGAAGCGAAGGGAGGAGGATGAAAAGCCATCAACTCAATAGGCCTGTTGACATGGAATGGAGACAGCACTTTCGGAAGGAATGCAGGGTTAGGCCCTGGAGCCATCTCCCACAAAGCGGACACACGATGGGTGTACGGACAGGGCGTGTAACTTGCTCACGCATTTTGCAGAGGTGATTGCCAGCAAAAACTCAGTCTTAAGTGACACCAGCTTCAACTCAGCTGAGTTCAGTGGCTCAAATGGGGCTTGGAAAAGTGTGTCCAGCACTACATCAAGATGCCATGCAGGCAGTGAAGGGGTGCAAGGAGGCCGCAGCCGTTGAGCTCCCTTTAAAAATTGCACAGCCAGGAAATGAGACCCAGGGGGCTCGCCATCAATCTGGAACCGATGGGGCAATGAATCGGGTCTTGACCAGGTGCTAAACGTCCACCAGCGGTAGGAATACTGTGACCTCGTTGAGGGAGCTCTCGCTGACTGAATAGTGGCTACTACCGCGTCTGACAGACCCCGGGGGAATGTTCGGGGGAACGATGGGAATGGGTAAAGGAGACGTGTGGGATAGCGTGATGATCCCTAGGGTTCCTGGGCGGTCTTGGACGTAAAACCTTAATGGGCAGTGTGTGGACTCTGCCGAGGCAAAGAAATCCAGGTCCGTCCTGCCAAACCGGCTCCACAGCTGCTGTATCACAGACGGGCACCATTTCAAGACCAGGGGGCCTTCCCTGAGAGAGGAGGTCCACCGCTGTGTTGGCCAGGCCTGGGAGGTGAACTGCTCTGATGGAGCGGAACCGTGGCTGCACCCACAGAAGCAGACGGCGTGCCAGACAGTACAGTCTATGCGACTGGAGACCCCCTTGCCTGTTGATATATGCGACCACCGCTGTGTTGTCTGTGTGAATCAGCACATGTCTGTCCCGCAGGACTGGCAGGAAATGAGACAGCTTGTAACTCCAGGATGTTGATAAGGAGGGCCCGTGCTGGCTCCGTCCACCTCCCTCGGACTCCACGTCCATCATAGAGTGCTCCCCAATCCTGCTTGGAGGCATCTGTTGTCATAACTGCTCAGTGGTAGACTGGCCCCAGGGGCACACCGAGGGTTAAATTGTGAGGGCTCGATCACGGCGAGGGTGCATCCTGAGAGACCTGAACCACCACTGCAGCAGCCTCAACTGAAGGAGGGTGAGGGGGAGGGCCTGTTATGCAGCTGCTAGGAGGCCCAGCAGCCTCTGGCAAAGGGATACCCTGACACGAGCTCTCAGTCAGAAGAGGGAGAGACACATGTGTATTGAGGCAACTCTCTCTGGCGCCAGTGTGGCGAGCATGGCAACGAAATCGGAGAGGCGACCTAAAATCAGGTTTGTGTGTTCCTGAACCTGCTCCCTCAAGTGAGAACAAACCAGCCAGTTGTCTACATAATTGAGAATGCGGACCCCCTGACAACGCAAGGGGGCTAACATGATGACGATGCACTTGGAAAAAGTGCGTGAGGCTATCGACATGCCCAATGGGAAAACAGCAAACTAGAAAGCTCAGTCCTCGAAGCCGAAGTGGAGAAACTTCCTGTGCACCTGTGTAATGGGGATGTGAAAGTAAGCATCTTTCAGAGCCACTATGGTGAACCAGTCGTCGGGATTGATGGCCTGGGAAATGGTGCGCAGGTTGAGCATCTTGAAGCGCAGGACCTTGAGGAGGCAGTTCAGGCGCCTCAGATCCAAGATGGGGTGGAAGCCGCCATCTTTCTTGGGCACAAGGAAATATGGGGAATAAAATCCCTTGTGTTGCGCTTCATGGATTGCTCGCTTCTCCAGGACAGCGGCGCAATGGATCCCTCACTTGCATCCACACCACGCCCTAGAAGGGAGGTGGACGTGCCTGAAATTGTAGGGAGTAGCCAACTGATATAATTTGGAGCACCCAAGAGTCTTGGTTGCAGTGTAGCCAATTTGAGAGTTGATGAGGGGTGTAAGGGTGGGCCAGAGGCTGCTGTAAGTACAGGGCCAGCAGGCTCTCTGTGTTTCGGAGGCGAGCCGCTTGGGCTCCAGGCTTATACGCCCTCCGGAGCAGTGTCTCCGTGATGCAACACTGCCTGTTGGGGCAGGGCAGGTCTCGTGGCTCTGTGGACAGCGGAAGTAGGGAGATGAGCGCGGCTATGGTGGAATCACGCGGGAAAAATCCACCAAGCTCGCTTCTGCAGCACCCTGGTCCTGGCATAAGCCTCCCCTCTCCTGGCTAGGGTGGGGGCTGTTGCCGGATGGTCCCAGGTAGCCCTCAGCGGGCAGGATCAGAGGGCCAGGGGAGCTGGAGAGACTCCACAGCCCTCTGGATGACTGCCCAGAACTCCCTGTCCTGTCCCGTGGGAGCAGGATGGCTGGAAGCGACCAGCTCCTCCTCCATGAACTCCGCATCAAGCTCTGAGTCCTTGTGAAGACCCAGAGACAGGCGGTCCCCCTCCCAGGTGACCCCTCTGCTGCCCTTCTCCTGGGATGGGGCAGACAGACTCCATGAGTCAGCGGTGGAGCATCATGGTGTCGGGGGGGCAGCGACTGTTGCGCTGCTTGCGCTGCCTGTGCGGCCAGGAGAGCGCAGATTTGGTCCATCCTGCTGTTGAGAGCGAGGATGGCCTCATCGCACTCCCTGTCAGTTGAGTCTGAGCCGACAGCCCGGCAGGGAGGAGGCCAGCGAAGACTCAGAAGAGGGGGAGGGAGCCCGGGGTCATCGATCCACCGCTCTTCCTTGTCATTCACGTGCACGGCGCAGCAGTGGGAATAGGTGGGGAAACCAGCGCAGGAGGCACGGCTGTCCCCAGCACTACCATCCTGGAGGAGATGGAGGGGCTCGGGGAGAGGCGGAGATCCAGCGCTCCCGAGGTCCCCACATCACTCGCCAGAGTGGGGAATCACCGGGCACGGCAGCGAGTGCAGCAGCACCCGGTAAGATGGCAGACCTCCAGGCGCCATAGTGGACCCGGAAGTCGCAGCCAAATAGCGCCCGGTGTTGGTGCCCAGACAGACAGGGCATAAGATTTCCCCACTCCAGGTGGGAGAGGTGCGCTGGCCGCAAGCGGCACAGTGGTGGGGACAAGAGGAGCTCATCGCCGAGCACCAAGTGCACATGCATGTGCACAGGGAAATGTGCAGTAGAGGCACCGGTCAATGTTTGCACACAACAACTGGAATGCCTCTGCAACAAGTGGAGCGCCTAGTGGGCCCTCCACTGTAAGTGCGTCTCCACCCGGCAATGTTTATATACACTGGGGCACTGCGACACCAACCATACGCAACCTTGCTGTTGCCCACCTGGTGCTGGATACAAGCGCCGCGTAGGACCGGGGTTTCCGGGGACACCGGGTGACGCGGAGTCCGGGGTCCGTGGGGGCTGAGTGTAGTAGACCACCAGCCGTAGCGGGATCTAAAACCGAGGCACGCATGCACGGAGCGGGAGGGCTAGCAGTGCTCATTCTCAGCGAACTGAGAGAGCGAGATCTCCTACAGCCGCAGTAGTGGGCTGTAGTGCGGGCGCGAGCCAGCAGAGGAGCACCTCACGCGGGCGAGATCTCTTACGACACACTACTGCTGCTAGCGCTCCTGCTATGGAGGAAAAAGCCCTGTGGACAAAAAACCAACACAGCAAGCAGTCCGAATATACAGTTTATAGCACTATATAAACACTACTATTATTTTTAGAAAGGCTCTTCTTGTGAACGAAACTGAAACCAAAAGTGCAGCTGAACCTCCAGTGCGCGGACAGGACAGAATCGGGTTTAGCTATCAATAATAACTAAACATACACAAGACAGAGACAATGTGTAGTGAAAATGATGGTGAACAACACTATGAAGTGAGCCGGCCAGCCGAAATACGCAGTTTGAATGTTTATTACAAACACAGACACAGAGAGCTTACGTTCCTGAGTCCAGCGAAGAGGCAAAAGAAGACGAACCTGTGCTGACGTCACGTGATATAGAACAGGAAGTGGAAGGGACCTGTTCTGAGTGACGAGCGCAGGGGCCTTGATAGAGTGACGTTTCGATCGGGTTCCTACGGAAGTGTGCAGAAACCCCTCCCCCTTGGGCAGTGCTTCCGACTTGAGAGATAAACACAATTCGAGTGTCTCAACCCTCATCCCATCTGTATTCATGGTTCATATGTCATCTTACTGTCTGTAGCAGGATTTGTATAAAGGAAGCTGCTTTGCATGCCTGTCCTGCCTCACTGCTGCAAACCCTTTAAGACACATTATTGATCAGACACTGTTCAACCCTTTCAGAGTCACTGAGACAAACACAACAATGATGCCACTGGTTCTGCTGCTGGGAACACTGGGGCTCTTTGCAACAGGTGAGGATAACAGAGAATCATAACTGCACAATCTGACAATGTTTTCTATGTGCTGCGTTTCTCTGAGAGTAATTTGCAGAAATTATACATTTTGATTAATTAATACACTCATTAATACAAGTATGTTCTTAATTTTTTCCCCCAGATTGCATTTCCCAGAGTCTCCACCAACTCAATCAGTTCTGCCAGGAGACACTGTCTCTATCAGCTGTACAACAGCAGGCTTGTACTACAATTAGTGACGTGCAATATAAATCCGTGAGGTGGTACCTTCAGAAACCAGGAGAAGTTCCTAAAAATCTAATTTATGGAGAAAAGCACCTGCAGTCTGGTATACCAAGTCGTTTCAGTAGCAGTGGATCTGGAACTGTCTTCACTCTAACCATCAGTGGAGTCCAGGCTGAAGACACAGGGGATTACTACTGTCAGGGATACTACAGCATCCCTCTCACACAGTGATACACACCCTACAAAAACCTTCCTCAGCTCTACTGGAACTGCTGAGGCTGAAAACTGCTGCAGAGCCACTAGAGTTGAACTGAAAGAGTTGACAGTCCATTAAGATGAAGTGTAGTAAACAGTGAAATAAACTTAAAAATGTTCTCCTTCAATCTATGTCCTATAGAATCCACACAAGCCCTCAACAAACAACTGTATGTGTATTGACTTTTTAATATTGTCAGTTAGTGGATTACACTCATATACATATTTGTTTTACAATGATACTTCATATGGTGATTTTATTGTGTCAGACATAAAATCACATAAAAGTATAGACTTTTAAGTACAAATCTCTATACACCAATGAAAATTGAGCTGCGGTGAGAAGACCATTCTAACTTGACATAAAGTGTTTAACATTTCAATATTATAATTTAAAATAGTATAATATTTTGTCTTTGTTTCAAAGTGCAGTGGCCAGATTACTGTGACTCAGATGCATAAAAATAAATCAGTTATTTCAGTAGAGACTGTAAAACTAGCTGCTCTATAGACACTTGTTAGTACAGTTAGAGATCATACCCCTGTGTTGCTTGTACTATCAGCAACCTGGAGAAGCTCTTGAGCATCTGGTGTATAGAGTTACTAACCATCAGTCTGGGATAACACATAGTTGAAACATGACTTTATAAAAAATATTTCTGCAGTCCTGCTGTCATAGAGGTGTTCATCATAAACTGCTCAATCCCCTCTTTCAAAGTCCAGCCAAAGACCAGCAAGTTACAGCCTACATTTCACATCAGGCCACTTTTAACAATGAGCACATGAGGCATACAATTCAAATATTGTTTACATCCAGCGAAACAGCAATTGGGCTCTGTAATGAACATTTTCTGTTATCGGAATGAAATAGACTCACAGAATCACAATATTCATCACAGACTGCCAATATTAACACTGACCACAAGAGGGAACCAGAGTATTAATGCTGTTTATAATATAGTACATTTATGAAACGTTTTCAAAAAATCGAAACAATGATACTATTCTTGAGTGTTCTGTTTATTGTGAGCCACAGAGAACTATTTAACTAATTACAGGGAGGAAAATTGAATTGATTAAGTTGGAATCTGCAAATTAGATTCTTAAACTGTGCTAATTGTCACACTAATTGTATATATTGCTGTTCTGAGTGGAATAAGGGCTCAGATAATTTGTCTCATCATTTACTCCTTATAGGGATGTTGCTTGTTTAATTCTACTGTCCCAGGAATCTGCAAACTAACCTACTAATCTTTCTCTGTCAGAACACACAACACCAAGCCTGTGTTTATAACACCGTTTTGCTTCATGTACCTACTATACCAAGGGACACAATTTGCATACAAGAGCCACTTTGCATGGGCAGCACATGCTTCAGTGCTCTGGGAGTGTTTATAGCCCTGTGAGTTTAACACTTCATGACTGAGAGCTGCCCTTCATGGCAACACAATCCACAACAACAATGACTTTTATCACCATCTTCATCTGGGCTCTCGCCATCTGCACTCAGGGTAAGATGTATGTATGTATGTATGTATGTATGTATGTATGTATGTATGTATGTATGTGTGTATTTGTTAATGATGATCTGTATAGGTAAAAAACATGTATTTGTATTAATATAATATGACAATATTTAAAATCACATTTAGTATAACTGGCAACTCTCACTGTATTAGTATGGTAGAGGCTTCAAAGGATTAGAAGATATTCCAATTTGTATTTGATTATATGACTTGGAATACAGATATAGCATAAAATGCAAGGCAATTAACTCTCTCATTCTCTCTGTATTTATATATCTAATGTTATGTTATCTATTTGTTTCAGAGTCCTCTGGACAGATTGTGATGACTCAGACTCCTACAGTGCTGTCTGTCAGATCAGGAGTGAATGTCACTATCAGCTGTAAAGCCAACAGCTCCATTACAGGCATCTTTGGAGATAAGTACCTACACTGGTACCAACAGAAACCTGGAGAAGCTCCTAAACTCCTGATCTATCTTGCCACTACCCGTCAGTCTGAGATCCCAGAGCGATTCAGTGGCAGTGGATCTGGGCTGGACTACAGTCTGACCATCAGTGGAGTCCAGCCGGGAGATGCAGGAGATTACTACTGTCAGCAGAGCTATAGCGGGTGACACAGTGATATATGTCTGTACAAAAACCTCACTCAGCTCTAAAGGAACAGGTCTGGCTAATGAAGAGGAACGAGAGGGAGCTGAGTACAGCTGCAGTGCTAGAGCAGTTGGACTCTACAGAGCTGCGATTGTTTAAAATATGAAGTCAAATTCACTTATATTACTTAAACTGGAACTGCTTGAGATGCACTTCATACTTTAAATGCCACAATACAGTCATTGTGACTACTATGTTATAACAGGTAGTATTACAGTGGAAGGTAAATTATCTGCTACAACTCAAAAGATAATAGCTGACGCATGAAATCAAAGATTGTTACATTTGAAACACCATATTAATATTAACAGGCATGGAAAGCGCATGTAAAATAGAAAATTGCTACTTTGATTATGATATATTAATGTAGACAGATGTTAAGATAAATGAAGTAACAATCCAACTAGGTGAAAAGCTTCCAATTTCTTCCTATGCATTTACTAAACAAGTATTTCACATACAGTACATGTAGCTGCAGTTTTGTTATTATTGCAAGAAAATTCATTGTAAGACCCTTGTTATGAATTATAAAGCATTTCAAAATAAATAGCAAAGTGCAGGTTGTTACAAATTGAATAATGTATTGAGAACAACTGTCAAAATGGATCTAGGCAGTATGAATTATACATTTTTAAATAATTATTGGAATCATGCCATTGAATCATGGATGAAAAGTAATGAACAGTTAAACCTGTGTCTTTTATAAATGTAGATGTACTTCCAATTTAAGAGTGAAAATAGCCAAAATGGCAGCTGTTGCACTTCAAAATGTACAGTCTGTTAAAACGCAAATTGAAGAATCAGTAATTTGCAGATATCATTCAAATCTAAAATAACACACAGAGGGACTATGGGTAATGAAGCATTATTGTGGAATTTGTGAAGATTTTTATATCAAAGCTGCCGCTAGGCCTCTGTGTGTTGTCACTCGGGCAGACCTTCCCTGTGCCTGCTTTAACTACTGCTATGCACAATTTTAAAATGTCATCTTGCACAATGAAAATGATGCATATCCCTTGTCCAGAGTGAAATACCTTATAGTAATATACTACTAACCTATTCAGAGAAGAAATGCATATGTATTTTTGATAATAATTGTTTGGGTTAAATGAACAAGTGAAATAAGATCTGAACATTTTCCATGAATAAGGAAACAAAGATCTATGGGCATTGTAAATTAAACATGTTTCCAATGCTTATATTTGCCATAAATAAATTACATAATGTGTATTCATGCACATGGTTGCAAAAGGATTGACATTTTGGAGGACACAGTAACTGCTACACTGGTGACCCACACTCACACAGTGCTGAAACACTGACCCCACGCCTAGACAAGAGCTCCCAGCAGCCAGACCTTTTACTTTCCCTGTGTCAGTGCTGCTGGAGGGTAGATGTAGATTGGTTCCAATGAAATCAAGCAGCCACCATGAGAGCTTCTACTGGAGCAGCTCAGTGCTGCCCTCAGCTCCTCTGTCCACAGAGCCCTGTCTGCACTGACTGACCCTGAGCCTGATGCTGCACTGTGTGGTGTGACTCTTGGCATCTGGGTGATTGACATCAGCCCAGATGTTAAAGACCAATGATTAGCCACTACTTACTAACAACCCAGTAATAACTGTGCAGAACTGAACACTACTGTAATTGAAGAGTGCAAAATTAAGTATTTTAAAATATGCATGAGCAAATGCGGGTGCTTCATATGATGTATGAGCCAAAAACTACAAGTAAAAACTGGATCTTATCAGACCTTGTTCTTCTGGGTATCTACTATGGCACAGTACAGTAGCTCAGTAAGGCAGTGACCTCGATCACAGACACACAAGGGAAAACATGCAGTTATTCAGAAAATACAAACATTCAACATACAGCATACTTATCAACACTAATAACCGCAGGAGGGAACTAGATAATGACTGATATTCATATAATATCATCATAAATAGATGTCACTGCACAACATCCCTAGACTAACACTAATCAAATTGACATTTTGTTTCCCTAGTCTTCAGGGGGTTAACAATAGTTAATAACAGTGCTAGCCACAGTGCCAGTGAAATCTCTCCAGTATCACAGGAAGGAACAATCTAAATTTCAGGCACAGTTTCCTTTCCCATTCCTGAAGACTGACTAATGGAGTAAATTACATTCATGAAACTCCTAAGATGCCAGGAGAGTGATTTCGTTGATAGATGCTCATTACAACAAGCATCTTTTTTCACATAATAAATAAAACTAACAACTGATAAGAATGTTATTTTTAAGTCTTGCTTTCTTGAGTGTGTTCATACTAATCCTTTAATAACACTTCTTGGCTACTGTTGTTGTTCGAGGGAAAATAATTTGCATAGAAGAGCCACTTTTCATGGGCAGCACATGCTTCAGTGCTCTGAGACTGTTTATAGCTCTGTGAGTTAAACACTTCATGACTGAGAGCTGCCCTTCATGGCAACACAATCCACAACAACAATGACTTTCATCACCGTCTTCATCTGGGCTCTCACCATCTGCACTCAGGGTGAGAAATGTGCTATTTAATTTGTCATTTTCTTTACTATGGGATACACATTAAGACTTAACATGCACATGCTACTAACTTATAATTGTTTTATATACATTTTGATGGATATATATATATATATATATATATATATATATATATATATATATAATTTCCAGAATGCAGAGGTCTGATTAATGTGACTCAGACTCCATCAGTGAAATCTGTTCGCCCAGGAGAGACAATCACCGTGAACTGTAAAACAAGCAGTGCATTGCATAATAACAATGACCTAGCCTGGTACCAACAGAAACCTGGTGATGCCTCTAAACTCCTGATCTATCTTGACACTACCCGTCAGTCTGGGATCCCAGGTCAATTCAGTGGCAGTAGATCCAGAACTGACTTCACTCTGACCATCAGTGGAGTCCTGAAGAAACAGGAGATTACTACTGTCAAAGTGTACACATCCCCAGTAGTGTCTGGGTGGGCACAGTGCTACACGGCCGTACAAAAACCTCCCTCAGCTGAACTGCTCAGTGACTGCACTGCTGCAGGTGATTCCTCCAGCTACACTGAACACACTGAGCTTCAATAACAAGTACTCAGATTATACACCAATCAGCCATAATATTATGACCACTGACAGGTGAAGTGAATAACACTGATCATTTTGTTATCATGGCACCTGTCAGTGGGTGGGATATATGAGGCAGCAAGTGAACATTTTGTCCTCAAAGTTGAATTGTTAGAAGCAGGAAAAATGTGCAAGCGTAAGGATCTGAGCGACTTTGACAAGGGCCAAATTGTGATGGCTAGACGACTGGGTCAGAGGTGGAAAGAGTACTGAAAAATCCTACTCGAGTAGAAGTACTGTTAGTTTGATAAAATTTTACTCAAGTTGAAGTAAAAGTACTGGTTTAGAAAACTACTCAAGTAAAAGAAAAATGTAGCTCATTTAAAAAGTAAAAAGCTAATTTAACAAAGCATTGTCATATAATCTCCAAGCAAACACTAACACTATATATATGTGTGTATGTGTATATATATATATACGACAGTGCAATTGAGGGGCTTTTTATGATAGTTTGGATCCTGATTATATCCAACTTTTATTTAAGTGATGGGCAGTATGCAAATCTAATGTTTTAATGTAGACAGAGGGACATCTGAAGTGTGCTTTGGTATTGTAACTTGCAGGGGCTTCCAAGCAGTCGACCCACCTCATCAATGCAGTGCAGAAACTCGTCATATTTATTCTTAGTGCAGCCAAGCAGACGCAGACCTCATTTCCCCCATCCCTAAACTCCTCTCCTCTGCACCCTGAAAATAAAATGAATGTGATTGTCACATGACTAACGTTTGAAGGTCTGGACACCGAACGAAGCTTCGAAGACAGCCCTCACTTCAAATGTCAAGGCCCTGTACCAAGTTCAATAAATCCACCTCCACCCCCAGGAGCACAAAGTCCGAGTGCTCCAGTGTTTCTATTAAACACATCGTCTCCTCATTAGACGAGTCCTGTCTGTTCGCCGTGTTTTTGAATGAGTCCGCTACGTCAGAGCAGACCCGGAGGAGCATGCACACCACACTACACCTCTGAAGGTGTTCTGTGATATCTGGCACCAAGACGATAGCAGCAGATCCTTTAAGTCCTGTAAGTTGCGAGGTGGAGCCTCCATGGATTGGACTTGTTTGTCCAGCACATCCCACAGATGCTCAATTGGATTGAGATCTGGGGAATTTTGAGCCCAAGCCAACACCTTGAACTCATGATTCATCAGACCAGGCCACCTTCTTCCATTGCTCTGTGATCCAGTTCTGATGCTCACGTGCTTTCGACAGTGGACAGGGGTCAGCATGGGCACCCTTACCAGCATTAACTTTTTCAGCAATTTGAGTTAAGTAGCTCGTCTGTTGGATCGGACCACATGGGCCAGCCTTCGCTCTCCATGTGCATCAATGAGCTTTGGCCGCCCATGACCCTGTCGCCGGTTCACCGCTTTTCCTTCCTTGGACCACTTTTGATAGGTACTGACCACTGCAGACCAGGAACACCCCACAAGAGCTGCAGTTTTGGAGATGCTCTGACCCAGTCGTCTAGCCATCACAATTTGGCCCTTGTCAAAGTCGCTCAGACCCTTATGCTTGTCCATTTTTCCTGCTTCTAATAATTCAACTTTGAGGACAAAATGTTCACTTGCTGCCTAATATATCCCACCCACTGACAGGTGCCATGATAATGAGAATATTATTCTTATTTAAATATTTTCAGATTTATCCTGTTTTATATACGTAAATAAAAATGCAAAATATAAGGGAAAATAAACAATAAACACATGTACAAATAAATCAATCAATCTTCCCATAAGTAAGTTTATCGTGTTTTAATATTCACATAAATGTTATGAATGACACATTAGTATAGCCTATATATTTACTATATTACTATATTTACACATTTCATACCTTGTACACAGATGGCGAGAGCCCAGATGAAGATGTTGATGAACCGGATCGAAACATCACTTTATCAAAGCTGCCATTGGCCCCTGTGCACGTCACTCAAACAGATCCCTTCCCACTCCCTGGTTGTATAAAAGATGACGTCTGCACAGGAACTTCCTTTTTTGCTGGGAGCTTGGACTCACCTGTGACCTTTAAACCATTTTCAGATAACCGGGGTTGCATTTGCAACCTATTGGTATCTTTCAAGTTGGAAGCGCTGCCTAAGGGGGAGGGGTCACTGTTTAACAAAACTGTCGCAAGGGAGGAGGCAGCGAGCTGATAAGGGAGCCTGCCCCGAGGTTACCACTTGGGGGCCTCGTCAACACAACTTCAGACAGCAGACACAAGGACCCTATGGGGCTACAACTGGGCTGCCTAGGAGCGAGGACTGCAATCACGCTCTTAGTGGGAACTGTCTACAACCAGCATGTACAAAGAGGTCAACTTTTATGCCCTCTGCTTACACAATAGCAAGACCAGCTGCTCTAGTAGTAGCACAGCTAGGAGCAAGGCCATAGATCTACTTGCACAATATACAGCGCGGGGCAATCAGAGCAACTCTTGTGCTCTCTGCGCCACATCGTGGCAGTGGGGCCACAGACCCACTGTATAACTTGAACAAATATACACAGCTGGCTAGTATATACAGCGCGGGAAGCAGGAACATCCATGCCGCCTCTGCACAGCACAGAAGCAATTTAGCTCAATAGAACAGTACAGAGCAGCCAGCTGCACTGTGTGATTATATACAAACTATATACAGTGAGGGAAAAAAGTATTTGATCCCCTGCTGATTTTGTACGTTTGCCCACTGACAAAGAAATGATCAGTCTATAATTTTAATGGTAGGTGTATTTTAACAGTGAGAGACAGAATAACAACAAAAAAATCCAGAAAAATGCATTTCAAAAAAGTTATAAATTGATTTGCATGTTAATGAGGGAAATAAGTATTTGATCCCCTATCAATCAGCAAGATTTCTGGCTCCCAGGTATCTTTTATACAGGTAACAAACTGAGATTAGGAGCACTCCCTTTAAGAGAGTGCTCCTAATCTCAGCTCGTTACCTGTATAAAAGACACCTGTCCACAGAAGCAATCAATCAATCAGATTCCAAACTCTCCACCATGGCCAAGACCAAAGAGCTGTCCAAGGATGTCAGGGACAAGATTGTAGACCTACACAAGGCTGGAATGGGCTACAAGACCATCGCCAAGCAGCTTGGTGAGAAGGTGACAACAGATTATTCGCAAATGGAAGAAACACAAAATAACTGTCAGTCTCCCTCGGTCTGGGGCTCCATGCAAGATCTCACCTCGTGGAGTTACAATGATCATGAGAACGGTGAGGAATCAGCCCAGAACTACACGGGAGGATCTTGTTAATGATCTCAAGGCAGCTGGGACCATAGTCACCAAGAAAACAATTGGTAACACACTATGCTGTGAAGGACTGAAATCCTGCAGTGCCCGTAAGGTCCCCCTGCTCAAGAAAGCACATGTTCAGGCCCGTCTGAAGTTTGCCAATGAACATCTGAATGATTCAGAAGAGAACTAGGTGAAAGTGTTGTGGTCAGATGAGACCAAAATCGAGCTCTTTGGCATCAACTCAACTCGCCGTGTTTGGAGGAGGAGGAATGACCCCAAGAACACCATCCCCACCGTCAAACATGGAGGTGGAAACATTATGCTTTGGGGGTGTTTTTCTGCTAAGGGGACAGGACAACTGCACCGCATGAAAGTGACGATGGACGGAGCCATGTACCTAGAACACAATCATGCACAATCATGCAAGAGAACACAATCATGCAGTCCTGCCTGGCAGGACTAAGCGGAACCAAGGTGTGCTCGGCTCCACCGCGCCTGTTCCCTGGCTCCGGCAGGCGGTCAGGGCCACAATCTCCCACCTACCATGTCCCAGACGCAGAGCCGAGCTTCTCACTCCCCCTTCCATTCGCTGTCACCCATCCCGTCGCTGCTTCCCCTGCTTTTTTCAGTGAGCGCCGGCCACTCTATCCCCTATGCCCAACCACTGCCCAGCAGCTGTACCATTGCGCATTGTACCATTTTTTACGGAAATTATTTGATTCTTTCCCATTTTCCTGCAATTTAATTTGGTTTGCTATTAAACTTTCTTACATTTTAAATAATACATTTCCTTAATATTTTGCACAGCTTAATGTAATTAACTACTGATTTGGGGTTTTGCATTAGAAACTTTATTAAAATTGGATGGTGCTCAGCCCTCCTTGATTCTATAGGTGTCATCAAGTCTTCGTGAGAGAGTTAAAAGTATTATAAAACAGTGTGAGTAGTCTCCACTTATTTGTAGCTTCTAGCAGCTCCTGAAGAGGTTGACAGACCTGTGAAGGGTCCAGAGTGTCACAATCCGGTGTAAAGAGACGGAAACTCTAAATGAGATGGGTCAATAATGAACAGGGTTTCATGGAAATAAATTTACCACGGCAGAAGAGGATTAGCTTCCCCCGAAGGGAATGATAAGGACTGAACTAAGTCTTGTTTAATTTCTGTGTTTTATTATGTACCATTGTGTACGGTCTCTCCTCTGTCATGCTCTCTTTTGCTGTGCCTTCACTCCCCCATTTTATCCCCCATCAATCAATTAATTAATTCAGGTGCATCTTATCCAAAAGCTCACCGTCACTACCTTTCAACTGGGAGAGCAAAACAAATCAATAAGTGCGCAATTAAACCAATAAAAACCAAATTTACTAATTAACACATAATAATTAACTTAAACCCCTTTTACCGTCTGTGACATATATTTAAAACTTTTTACTGAAGCTCAGTGTGTGTGTGTTCAGTGAAGCTCCTCAGCCCCTTTTTCATTTCATTGCCTTTACCCTTAGCACCTGCAGTAGGTCTCAGCTGCATCAGTGCAGTCGCTGTGCAGTTCAGCTGAGAGGTTTTTGTTTAACTGTATAGCACTGTGTGAACACCAAGCTACTACCAAGGGTATGTATACTCTGACAGTAGTAATCTCCTGCATCTTCAGGCTGGACTCCACTGATAGTCAGAGTGAAGTCAGTCCCAGATCCACTGCCACTGAATCGCTCTGGTATCCCAGACTGACGAGTACTTGCATGATAGATAAGGAGTTTAGGAGCTTCTCCAGGTCTATGCTGGTACCAAGCTAGGCAGGGATATGAACGACTACAATCATTGTCAACTGCACTGCTTGCTTTACAGTTTACAGTAACTGTCTCTCTTGGGCGAACAGATTTCACCAATGGAGTCTGAGTCACAGTAACCTATCAAACAATAAATTAGTCAAATAAAGGCAATACAAATATTAATTACATTAATCTACAGATTCTCAGTTTGATCCTGTTTTATATATAAAAATATAAAAGACCAATTAAGATAAATAAATAAACATATTTACAAACAAATAATTACATCTTTCAATACGTCAGTTTATTTTGGTTTTAATATGTACCTCCATTTTTTTTAATGATACATTAATATAGCCTATATATTTATATGTATATATTTACAATTCTTTTACCCTGAGTGCAGATGGCGAGAGCCCAGATTAAGATGGTGATGAAAGTCATTGTTGTTGTGGATTGTGTTGCCATGAAGGGCAGCTCTCAGTCATGAAGTGTTAAACTCACAGGGCTATAAACACTCCCAGAGCACTGAAGCATGTGCTGCCCATGCAAAGTGGCTCTTGTATGCAAATTGTCTTCCTGGGTACAACAGTCTCTTGTAGTCCAGCAGTGCTGTGAACTCAGGCTGGATGCTGTGTGTCTGACAGAGTGAGATGAGCAGTTACCAACAGGACTAGACAAATAGATTTATAAGTAATAGGTTTAATATGGTACCCAAGAAGGATTTATTCATGTTTGTTTTTGTTTTGATGAGCCTTTCAGAGTGAAGTATTTTGAAATGTACTCAATCAGTCAGTTTTCAGGAATAGTATAGGAAACTGACTGGAGTCCAGAATGCTCTTTTGTGTGTAACTGAAGTGTTTTTACTGGCACTGAGGGCAACACTACTGGTGTGTTTGTGTTTGTTTTTGGGATTAGAAAGGTCACAATTGCTACAGGACCATTATGGTACTGGGATATGTGTCTGTTTAGTTTTTAATGTAATAACCAGTAGCATTACTTGATTAAACACAAAAGCATTGTGTCTCCCTCTTGTGGTCAGTGTTAATAGCTACAGTCCGTATTGCTTTCATTGAAACAGACATCTGAGGAGGAAAGTAGCTGTAACACATCCAGGCTCCTGCTTCACCTGACTGCCATTCCAACAGATCCAGTGCTGTGCCTTGTCCAGTCACACATCATTCAGAAACAGGGAGACAGTGATCCAGTGTGGGTGAACAACAGGGCTTGTCCCTATTTGAGGGATCGGGTGAGACTGGGTGCAGAATCCAGGTGTTGGCACCCTGTCTTCATCCAATGCCTCAGGTCATTTGGGAGAGCAGACATGAAGATTGATGTGGGACAGTGCCCTGTCCGAATGCCAAATATATTATATTTGCACCATTGTTGCAGCAAGATTGTGTAACCCATGTATAAATTTAAGATTTGTGTATTGGTCCAAAGAGGACACGTGCAGTAGTCCTGTTTAGCTGATTTTTAGAAAAACATTTTCATCCATGGCCAGAGAGCGAACAGAAGACAAAGGAGAAGTGTGTGATCAAGTTTGGGGTACCTCACTGACGTCATCTACTTGCCCAGCAACCAAAGGGAGTCATCTTGTACATGATAGCATGTTTTTTAGAAAAACTTTAGATGTGTCTTTCTGACTGACTATCTCCGGAGCACTTTGTTGTAGTTGAATAAACTATTTTGGTATTATTTCAGTTAAATCAGGTCCTGAGTATTCCTTGTCCGCCTGTTTATTGAGGGAATAAAATTCCTCCCTATCATTTGGTGCCGAGACCTGGGAGCCAACATTTTGTCTGCGCAGATATCAACAAAGCAAGGTAAGAAGTATTATTTTTTTGCCTTTTAGGGATAGTGAGAGTGATTTATGTTCAGACAGTTGACGGCTATCAGGAGTAAAATTAGTTTGATTGAACGGACGAGGGATAACAGGGGAGGGTGTCGCCTGGCATTCTTTGTCAAAGAGACGGTTTGGTTTCACCTGCAGAGTCAAGGGTCCTCTGGTGTCGCCTAGCAGAGTCAAGTGTTCTCTGTCAGAGAGACGGTTTGGTGTTGCCTGCAGAGGCAAGTGTCCTCTGGTGTCGCCTTGCAGAGTTAAGCGTTCTCTGTCAGAGGGATGGTTTGGTGTCACCTGGCAAAGTCAAAGGTCCTTTGTCAAAAAAAGTTTGTATTGTCTTAGTATTGTGCGTCTCCCTGGTAAAGTTCAAGTGTCCTTTCTAGGGAGATACTTGTGTTGTTTGTGTGTGTGTGACCGTTGTAACCGTTTAATGCTCTGTTTTTTGTGTGTGTGTCTGGATTTTGGAGGGAGTGCAGTGTGATCATAGGTCACTGAAACAGTCTGCTGTGTCCGAGCTGCGCAAAGGAGTGCCTCTGTATATGTCAGTGGTTGTGATCAGGTGATTTCTGATGTACATAGAAATCTGTTCAGTAAGGCAGGCTGGATGGCACTATAGAGTATTGTAGAGAATAAAGGAATTGATTTGAGGTGTAAATCATTAATAATTATAATTAAAAAATATATAATAAAATAAATAAATAAATAAAATCAGAAGACTATGGAAAGTTTAAAGTTACCAAACTCCATGGAGGTTGTAAATTCCATGAATGAAAAGCTGCAGACAGTAAGAGACATGGCTGTAATTAAAGTGTGGGACCCTGAATCTTCAGTTCAGTTACAAGTTCAGTGGTGGAGAGGTTTAAATTTGGGGGAACAGAAAAATATGCTGTGGTGTTGTTTATTCAGTGGACAGAGGGACAGGAGGGAGTCTGCTGTGGCGTAGAAGGCACAGTTTGTAGCTTGGAGGCTGCGATCAGGAAAACAATGGGGACGATGCAATAGAAACTGTACAGAGTTATGTGACTCAAACCAGGAAGTCTGAGTGAGGGGAATGTGGAAGTTGGAGACTGGGAGAGAGGGTGGGATGACATCATAGCTGAAGCAGAAAGGCAGTACCAAGCTGATAAGGGATATGATCCACCTCTCGGGAGAGGGGGGCCAGCTACAGTAGCTGCAGCCTCTGCTCCCCTGCTGTATGCTTGCAAGCTGACCTCAGATACAGAGAGACAGAGAATACTGTTTTATTAGGTGTAGTATTTTACATGACATAGATAAAAAACAATTCAAATTTTTAATACTTATGATTAAAAACTTTTAAAAACAATTCTTAAAATCACTTAAAAAAAAATTAAAATCTTTGTGATTTTAACGAAAAACAAAATAATTAACTTCAAATAAAACATGTGCACAAAACAACAAAACAAACGTGATTAAAGCAAAACTGCTCACCAAAATAAAAGTCAAATACATTGAAAATAACTGAAAATGAATTGGACAAAATAAAGAAACAATTAAAAAGGTCAAAATAAAAAACAAACAAAAAAGGTCCAATGCATTTAAAATTAAATCCAAAACGGTCAATGTATTTGACAAAAAAATATAACAAAACTAAACCAAAAAACCCCTAAACAATTAGTGATTTAAAAACAACTAAATCTTTAAAAACAGTTAAGATTCAAAAATCGTTTTAAAAACAATCATCCATAAAATAATTAAAAGATCTTGGACTCGGGCTCCAGCAGGGGGAACTGACCGTCCCCGGAGGTGGGTCCCATCATGGGATCCTGAGCTCCCCCAGATCTTGTATGTGCCAGTTCTTATAGGCTTCCTCCTTGCCCCTCTGGACCTCCAGATTGACGTAGTCCCTCACGAGCACCATGCCCCTCCGCGCGATGACAATCGGGTCCAGCTCCTGCTTATTGAATAGACAGATATTCCGTCCCTCCCACAGGGCCTGCTTCACTGCGCAGACGACACGCCACCAGCACCTCAGGGTGGAAGATGCTGGGCGGTCGCCCGCGCAGGAACGGAAAACCTGTGGAGGAACGGAGAAAACAGGAGCCAGACCCTGTAGGCGGAGGGGCAATCTCTAAAGATGTGAGCCTCCGTCTCCTTCCCCAGGCAACCCTTATAGGGGCAGGTGTCATAAGGAGCTATGCCCCTTCTGTGCATGAACACTCGGGTGGGGAGACACCGACTCACAGCCATCCAGGAGACATCTTTCTGCGTATTCGTGAGGCAAACGTGCGTAGCGTTAGCCCAGATAAACCGGCAGGTTTCGGGAGGGAAATCTTCTATCCGGCTGGTCTCCTGGGTAGATCTCATCTAGCTACAGATGGTCTTATAATCCCAGGAGGCCAGCACGACTTTATGGAGGCCTACTTCGAGCGCAAAGGCGCCCTGTAGAACGGCGGGGGATCCCACGAGTGCGGCCTGGTGTTATCCATGGCGCAGAGGCCGAATGGTCTCAGGCTGCTTGCAAAATAAAAGCGGTTCATGAAACTCACTTTCTTGCCAGCAGCCTGGATGTTCTTGACCACATAGGCCAGCCCCTGCGCCTTTATCAGCCGCACAACGTCCGGGACCCCCCTGCCTCCATCCAGGGTACCCTTCACCATCTGCACTCTTTTCAGCCTCTCCATTTTGCTCCCCCAGACAAACCGAAATATAATTCGGGTCACTAGTTTTGCGATGACCTTGTCTGGGGGGAAGATCATTCCTACGTAGAGGAGTATCGGGAAGAGGATGGCCTTTACGACCAGCACCTTACCAGCCATCGTCAAGGTCCTTGTGCTCCAGCCGTGGATCTTCTTTTGGACCTTAGATATGGCCTCCTCCCAGCTCCGGGTGCCCGTGTTGGTCCCGTCGATCGTGATCCCCAGAACCTTGATAAACAGCTTCACAGGAAACACGGTCGGCGGGCCCCGGCCGATAGGCCATGCCCTGGAGAGGTAGACCTCGCTCTTGGCCTTGTTGACAGCGGCCCCCGTCGCCCTGCAGAAGCCGTCCAGCAGTTCCTCGACCCTGGCCACGGACGGAGTGTCCGTGCAAACCACGGCCACGTCGTCCATGTAGGCCAGGGCCTTCAGTTGCTCTCCGCCGGAACCCTGTCTGAGTAACGTAATTCAGTAACATCTCTGAATTATATTGTCACATTTGCCTCGGGGGCCCCGGAACAGGGGACCCAAGTGCAGTGCTGGATCGCGGGATGGTCGGACAGGCGTGGGTTGGGTACCGGCAGATCAGGGCAAACAAGTATAGACATGGTCGTGGTAACGGGCGATGGTCGAAGGAACAAGGGCTCAGAGTTGGCAAAACTTTGCCCTGAGTGAAGGCAGTGAGGGGTTTATAACGGGGAGCAGGAACCAGGCTTGGGAGGTGCAGGGCGAATGGGAACAGAGGGATGGAACAGGAGTGCACATGGGTGAACGGAATGTTAATTGACAGAGTGAAGAAAGCAGGGAGAAGGCAGGGAAATGGCGGCCCCAAGTGGGGATAGAGGGGGAGCGCTAGGGGACTATGACAACCATACAGTAAACACACATACAAAATATAAACAATCAAATTGTATTAATCTAAATTAAATATATATGTATAGATTAGTTAATTTAAATTTGTATTTTTCATTTCCAGAATCCAGTGGCCAGATTACTGTAACTCAGACTCATCACTGAAATCTGTTCGCACAGGAGACTCAATCACTGTTATCTGTAAAACCAGCAGTGCAGTGTACAGATATTCAGATGGCAGCCTAGGCAGGTATTAGTGGCTAGTGGTAATGCTTCTCGTTTGCCACTCAGATGTATGGCTCACTAAATATCCTCTTATGTCACATACTGCACGTACTTCCTCATATGACCTGGAGCTCTTCATTCCCACCACATCAAATGATGGTCAAATTAAAGCATCTCTCTTATCTGTCTCTCTAAGACTGAAACTATCAGCTTAATAAGATCTCTCGGCTATGTTTGACTTCCTGAGACTCACTAGCCCAGGCAGCCTAGCCTGGTATTAACAGAAACCTGGAGAAGCTCCTAAACTCCTGATCTATGCTGCCACTAGCCGTCAGTCTGGGATCCCACAGCGATTCAGTGGCAGTGGATCTGGGACTGACTTCACTCTGACCATCAGTGGAGTCCAGCCTGAAGATGCAGGAGATTACTACTGTCAGAGTCACCACATTGGTGTGTTCACACAGTGCTACACAGTTGCACAAAAACCTCCCTCAGCTGAACTGCACAGAGACTGCACTGCTGCAGCTGAGACCTACTGCAGGTGCTGAGGGTGAAGGCAGTGAAATGGGACACAGCCTGTGAGGAGCTGCACTGCACACACACTGATCTTCAATAATAACATTGAGCTATATGAAGCTAAGGAGGACAACATTTTTAAATATAACTTGTTGATATATTTTATTAATTGACTAATTGTTATATTAATTTTATGTTACATTAATTTGAAATCAGATACTGTCTTCAATTTCAAAGAATATACAATTATGATTTGACAAGACAAACTAGGTTCTCCTCACATTGATGTCTTTCATTTATTCCAGTCAGCACTGGCACTTATTAACCTAAACATGTAAATCAAGTGGAATAAAAGTGATCAAATGATTTTCAAATTATCTAAAACATCATGAATGTTAAACATATAAATTCCCTCCAGCCTCCCTCCAATCCTCTCCACTTCTCATCCCCTATCATTGTTACCTCTCTACACCTCTATATTTTACACTATATTTTATTCCACTGCTGTCTCATTGGCCTTTCTTTATCAGATTGTGGGAATACTTTACAAATCAGTGTTAACTTGTTAAAGTTATGTGAATGATGTTTATCAATGTGTTAATGTTATAGACTCATATAAAATAATTAACTTTCAATATAGATATTTTAGTGACACACCAGATGAGAAATGTAGTGTATCCGAAAAGTATTCACAGCGCTTCACTTTTTCCACATTTTGTTATGTTACAGCCTTATTCCAAAATTGATTAAATTAATTATTTTCCTAAGAATTCTACAAACAATACCCCATAATGACAACGTGAAAGAAGTTTGTTTGAAATCTTTGCAAATTTATTAAAAATAAAAAACAAAAAAAGCACATGTACCTAAGTATTCACAGCCTTGACACTCATAATTGAGTTCAGGTGCATCCTGTTTCCACTGATCATCCTTGAGATGTTGATATCAATGTTGTATCAACAAAATAATAATGAGAGACACATGCCACTAAATGTGTGAAAATAACAGATTTTCAAAATCTAAATCAAAACTTTGACCAACCCACTAATAGTAAACTACAAAAAAAAAAAAAAATATATATATATATATATATATATATATATATATATATTCAAAAAAATATATTCTGAAATTGAGAAAATGATCTGAGCAAAGTATGCTTGATGGTGTGTGGGTTTATTAGTTGTTAAACAATTTGAGAAATAACAAAGGCGATAGAGTGCAAGAGGTCACTGTCAGACACGTAAGCAGCGCCATTCTGAATGTCATTCTTTGACATTGTAAAATATTCCTGAACTGCACTGCAGAATGTAAAAAAACATACATTCTGCAGTGTTACACTATGTTACCTGGAAAACAATAATTTATGTTTATTTATTAGTCCGGCCCTGGGCCGCCTCAAATTTCACCCCGTTCACACTTGCGGTTGTAGGAGGCCTCAGTGCGTCACATATGCCGGCGAAAAAGCAGCCTAAACGAAATGCATGCCGGGAATAAACACATCTGCTCAAACAAACCAGTGACACAAGACATTAGGTCTGCTTACAGGTGTATGCGATGTGTTTATAATCACAACTTATTAATACCGATTGGCTATTGTTCGGTTCTATATATTATTTGAAAGTAATCTTAACCCTTTGCAGCCGAAGCTTTCTAAAATAATTAAAAATGTGCTGGTTCAATGGGGAATCTAATTGATATATTTCCCTTTTCAAATGTCTATCTTCGGTTCTGCAAGTCTAAAAGTGCTGTTATGCAATTCACCCGAAAGCGAAGCACCTTTATTAGGACATCAGCATTAAATCACAAGAAATCATGTGCATTAGTATCCAATCATATGCATCGAAAGCAGCCTCTGTGATGCGTCTATAGTGATATCAGACAGCAGGGCTGTGCACTTCCTGCGGTTTCTGTTTTAACTTCATCTTCATCCACATTGTAAACAGCGCTTTAATTTCTGTATCGTCCCAGTTGTCACCTCTAATGCTGGCATTTGTGATTCTACTGCTCAGCTCAATATAACTGCATTTCGGATTGGATAGTAAACAGCTGGTCTCGTATTAAAATGTACTGATTTCAATGGAAACCTGCTTCAGTTAAATGTATATCGTTTTATTGCAAAATTCGGATAATTAATAAAGTTACCTGGTCCCGTTCACAATTTCACAATGCAATTTCCACGTGTAAAATGCACACTGTTAAATTTCAGACTTCAATCCTACTTAGTACAAGAAAAAACAATAGCAAGTTTACCAGCTATACACTTTTATTTTAATCGACCGAGTAGTCTGAACTGTTTACATAATTATAACTCATTACTTAGCTTAGACTTTTATAATGTATATAAATATGTGAGCTAACAAAATGTATCAGTACATTTAAGGCTATAGATCGATGACATTCAAACAATATAGAGACAATACTGTGTCCTGCAGTGGTGTGAGCTGTTTCGGTGCCCGTGTTTACTCTGCGTTTATTCCACATCTCTCAGAAATGCAGTCTCTGGGGGCGGGGCTTGATTTGCGTCACATTCTGATGTTTTCCTGCCCTGGGCCGGCCTAAATCTCAAGTGTGAACGGGGTCTAAGGTCTGGGCGAATGACAGAATGCCAATTCATGCAGACATCATGTAACACCCAAAAGCCTGCCTGTCTTCAAGACTGCCAATCTGGTTAGACCAGCCGCTAGAGGACCTGAGAGCTAATTTGGGATGGATCGCTGAGTGGTCAACAACAGACACTGTGAACTGCTCCCTCAAAGCCGAGCTGTCTGTCTGTCCCTCTGGCTTCAATCTACCACATCGCTTGTGGTGAATGCTGAACCATTTTCAGATGGGACAGGGTAACTGTGCTGTCAACCTCATTCTCTGGGGTCAGGCCAATGACCTTAACCGCAGCTGTGGACCACCACAGACTATGTCTCACATTTAGCGCTATTCCACCGACAAGAAGCTGGTGCCAGTTCGGAGACGGTGCCTAATCTGGAACCGTTCCTCGCTTTTCCACTGCAAAAGAACTGGCTCCCGGATGGCACGGAGCCGCTTTTTCTGGCACCAATAACTTGCTGGTCTGGAACCAAATAACCAGTGACCTCAGGGGCCGGGGGGCAGGGTAAAGACGTTTCCACCATAAGTTATGTGCTGGAGTTCAGCCGCCATGTTTAAAATGCCAGCAGAGACATGAGCAGTGAGGAGAGTTTTGATTTAAAATGACCAAAATCAGCAGCAAACAGCAGTCTGTTGAGGAGAGAGACACTTTAGTAACAATATGGTCTCACCAGGTCAACTAACTAGTTAGGAGTTGATAAATGGCAGCAATGAAAGATGACTGAGCTCATCTTCTGTGAAAGGAAAGACGTGTTACAGCAATATTATGATGATGGAGAGTTAATGTGACGATATAGATTGGGCAGAAATGTTGTTTGTTAATGAACTGGTCATTCACTGGTCCTTATGGCAGTTTCTTCTGCCACTGGCAGAAATGCAGTGTTATGCCAAATCCAGTGCCCCTACGAGTCATGTGTCCCGGGTTGGTTTGCACATGATTAATAATTCATGAATAAATTCATTTTCTTAGCACAGGGCGAATTACACAAAACATATATTCTACAGTAAGAGAAGATCAAATACACAATAAGATCTGTTACAGTGATGTGGTTTGTGCTCACATGCCAGCAGAGGGCTGACAATGTATTATTATTATGTATTTGTTAGTAGACGCTCTTATCCAGGGCGACTTTCAAAACATAACAGCATTGTTGTGGTGTCTGGCAACAGGGACAATGCAACAATGATTTGGGAACATCATCACAGACTTCATCAATAAGCAGAATTTCCCATCAAACCATTAACATCACCTGAGATGTCGGACAGTTTATTGATCTGCACACGACTGCACCGCAAATACCCCCAAAACAACCGCATTCATATTCAATAGGCTAGCCTATAGTCACTGTTTTTTAAACAAGAGTAAAATTAAAAATATGCCACAAAATGAATGAAAATGTATCCACTCATACAAAGTATATGTAGCCCGTGAAATTGATACACTACACAGGACACATTAACTTTTTTGGGTGTTCTTTATTTTTGTTATATGTTGCTGAGAGGGTGTGCAACTGGCCTTTCTAAATTGGCATGAAATGAATTTACTATAGGACATACGAGGTACAGGATATAAAATAAAAACAATACAAGATAATACACAACAATACTAAACAATACGGCAGTGGGCTTACAGCTTCACTAACCACGAGGAGACATCAGGTTACTTCATTAACTCAAGGCATCCGTCACGATAAACACCCGCGATCAGCTCCGATGCACCACAGCATCCATCTTGCATCACTCTCCCCATTCAGCTCTACCCGGAAACGCAATGTAAAAGGAAGTGCTTAACTTAACCTAATTAACTTCTACGGAACAGCGGCCCCTAGTGCTGGGAGGTGAGAAGGACCTTAGAGATGTCACCATTTAGATTAATCATTGTATTCGTTTCTCTGCGGTCCTCAAATTAGTTTTAACACTTTCCTTTTCTACCCTTTTAAATGACCAATCAGTGGGTATGCAAACTTCAAACTGTATAGAGCTTAATAAGTTTATACATAAATTAATTAAATCTAAATACAACACAAGGAACCTAAACTACAAGGAAATTAACTTTATCCAAATTTACCACCTGGCTACATATATTCATAATGAACTGTGTGCATGGTGACGAATGCATGTTAACTCTATCTTGTATTTTATTCAATACAGTAAAAGTGTCTGAAAAAGCGAATCAGTGTAAATCCCTTAATGCATCAATAAAAATAAATAAAAATAAAAGTGAGTTATTTTAGCATATTCGTATAGTTGTATTTTTGTTTCTGCCTGTCTACATGTGATCTTGCATTTTTTTGTTTTGTTTTTTACAATCTGTGCTGTGTGTAGACACTCAATATGGTTTTAAACCCTCCTACCACTCAAGCATACTTTACACGGCTTTCTTAAATTAATATATCATATATAATCTGAGTACTTGTTATTGAAGCTCAGTGTGTTCAGTGCAGCTGGAGGAATCACCTGCAGCAGTTCAGTCACTCAGCAGTTCAGCTGAAGGAGGTTTTTGTATGACCGTGTAGCACTGTGTGCCTACCCAGACACTACTGGGGATGTGTACACTCTGACAGTAGTAATCTCCTGTATCTTCAGGCTGAACTCCATTGATGGTCAGAGTGAAGTCAGTCCCAGATCCACTGCCACTGAATCGACCTGGGATTCCAGATTGAAGGGTAGTGGCACGATAGATTAGGAGTTTAGGGGCGTCACCAGGTTTCTGTTGGTACCAGGCTAGGTCGTTGTTATTATGCAATGCACTGCTTGTTTTACAGTTCACAGTGACTGTCTCTCCTGGGCGGACAGATTTCACTGATGGAGTCTGAGTCACAGTAATCTGACCTCTGCATTCTGGAAATTAAAAAAAAAATAAAAAATTATATATATATATATACTGTATTATATATACACCAATCAGCCATAACATTAGGACCACTGACAGGTGAAGTGAATACCACTGATAATCTCTTGATCATGGCACCTGTCAGTGGGTGGGATATATTAGGCAGCAAGGGAACATTTTGTCCTCAAAGTTGATGTGCCCAACAGGAAAAATGGACAAGCGTAAGGATCTGAGCGACTTTGACAAGGGCCAAATTGTGATGGCTAGATTACTGGATCAGAGCATCTCCAAAACTGCAGCACTTGTGGGGTGTTCCCAGTCTGCAGTGGTTAGTACCTATCAAAAGTGGTCCAAGGAAGGAAATCACGAGTTCAAGGTGTTGACTTGGCCTCCAAATTACCCAGATCTCAATCCAATTGAGCATCTGTGGGATGTGCTGGACAAACATGTCCGATCCATGGAGGCCCCACCTCGCAATTTACAGGACTTAAAGGATCTGCTTTTAACGTCTTGGTGCCAGATACCACAGCACACCTTCAGAGGTCTAGTGGAGTCCATGCCACGACGGGTCAGGGCTGTTTTGGTGGCAAAAGGGGGACCTACACAATATTAGGGAGGTGGTCATAATGTTATGGCTGATCGGTGTATATATCCAACAAAATGTATATAAAACAACTGTAAGTTAGTAGCATGTGTATGTTATGTGTTTTCTACACAAGTCTTAATGTGTATCCCATAGTAGAGAAAATGACAAATTAAATAGCACATTTCTTACCCTGAGTGCAGATGATGAGAGCCCAGATGAAGATGGTGATGAAAGTCATTGTTGTTGTGGATTGTGTTGCCATGAAGGGCAGCTCTCAGTCATGAAGTGTTAAACTCACAGGGCTATAAACACTCCCAGAGCACTGAAGCATGTGCTGCCCATGCAAAGTGGCTCTTGTATGCAAATTGTCTCCCATGGTACAGTAGGTATATGAAGCAAAACTGTGTTATAAACACAGGCTTGGTGTTGTGTGTTCTGACAGAGAAAGTTTAGTAGGTTAGTTTGCAGATTCCTGGGGCAAAAGGATTAGACAAGCAACATCTCTATAAGGAGTAAATGATGAGACAAATCACCTGAGCCCTTATTCCACTCAGAACAGCAATATACAGCTCTGGAAAAAATTAAGAGACCACTCCAAGTTCAGAAATCAATGATGAGGGTTCTTTTATTTTTTCCCAGAGCTGTATACAATTAGTGTGACTATTTAAAGCACAATTTTAGAACCCAATGTATAGATTAGGTGTAACTCACTGGTCTTTGGCTGGACTCTGAAAATGGGGGTTGAGCAGTTTATGATGAACTCTTCTAGGACAGCTGGACTACAGAAATAATATTGAAAGTCATATGTTTAATGTGTTATCCCAGACTGATGGTTAGTAACTCTATACACCAGACGTTTAGGCTGGACTCCAGTGATAGCGTGAAGTCAGAGCCTTTCTTGCTCTGTACAACAGACGTTTAGGAGCTTCTCCAGGTTTCAGATAGTACCAAGCAACACAGGTCAGTGACTCTGAAAGGGCTGAACAGTGACTGATTGTCTGATCAGTCTTAAAGGGTTTGCAGCAGTGAGGCAGGACAGGCATGCAAAGCAGCTTCCTGTATACAAATTCTGTCTCAGACAGTTAGATGAGAATTGAGCCATGGAGACACATGGCATTTGACAGGGCATCTATTACTGCCTAAATCTATTTGTAACCTCTGAGAGTAGGGCAGATCATTTTTAATTATGTTATTATTCACTGGCTTTTTGCACATTTTCTTTTATATTTATTTTTTCTTTGTCCCCATTGGCATGTGATACCCCTGTAAACAGTTTAGCATGAGCTCTCCTAGCACCGCATGACTAGACAAAGAACAGCTCTGTGAGTTGTATGCAGTACTTGATATTATTGTTTGTGTTTTCAGCATGGATAATTGTTTTAATGGAACTGTGAAAGTCAGTCCTCTGGCTTCTGTAGAGCCTCAAAAATGTTTTCTACTTCATCTGCTAGTCTTCAGGATCAGCAGGGGAAACTGCTTTTGTAGTCCGTGCTCTTTTCCATCTGTTACTAAAGAGTAATAGAGTCTCTGGGCTCTGTTCAACAGGGCTTGTGTGGAATCACAGGACAGAGAGAGCCAGACAGCAGGGACACACAGGCTGCTCCTACTGCACTGGGCAGGGTCTGCAGGAGAGAGACTGGGACAGCAGGGGGAGAGAGGGATGATCTGTTTTCCTCATGTAGTTGGTAACTTTGTTCATACTTTGTAACACTGAGGAAGGCTTGGGGACATAATAGAAATATATAAAACTCAAATAAGAGATAAAAAGTTATAAGGTCATTGTTCCTGCTAGTCACCAACATATCAAGCTCTCTTAGAACATTTAAGAGTCCGAGTTGAGAGCAGGACACCAGGAAAACACGGCTCCTTTTCACTGCACTGGGCAGGGTCTGCAGAAGAGGGGGTGCAGAGACTTCATATGTATTTCAAAATGTCAGTTTTCAGGTGCAATTGCTTTATAGCTGACATATTTGAGCCTCAGTCTCCTTCATTTATAAGTTGGACAGCAAGTCCCAGTGTCATGCATTTTGAACAATGCCTGTGTTAAACTGTTGTTAAATGTTTGATAAGATGGTGGCAAGTATCCAGTCACTGAGCCTGGAATTTGAATACACTGTTCAATGTGTATCTTTCGTTACAAATGAATGTGAGTATTATAAATGTAATTTTTTATATAATACAATTCAAGAAAAACAAATAATTTCTTGTTGTTCCTGTGGTGAGTTCTGTATGTCCTTCATAAATTGTTCTTGTTGAGCAAATATGATGTTCTTGATTCTTCTGTTTGGGTTTTGAAAGTATGAATACCATAAAAGAAACCTAAACTAACTAATATTTGGTTGCATTTATCATCTGAATAAAACCCAGATCTGTAGTGACTGCAGCTATTTTCAGCCTCAGGAGAGTCGTCTGGGGGCCGCAGTGGGAGAGGGGGACTGGCTGTCTCGTGGTTTTTGATGTTGTTTACACAATCAATTAGGATGGGGAAATCAATTAGGAACACTTTAGAAGTAAATTCATACTCAAATAATTCAGGTTATGAGGCCACTTACCTCAGTAATTTTACATCACTAACATATCAGCTATACGTTGCAATGTTATTGAGTTCTGCTTTTATAGTTCTGGATCAATTTTACGTACTCTAATGGAATATGAGTATATCCCTGACACTGACTTCTGGCACTCTAATAGTTGACTATGTTCATAAGAACATAAGAACATAAGAAAGTTTACAAACGAGAGGAGGCCATTCGACCCATCGTGCTCGTTTGGTGTCCATTAATAACTAAGTGATCCAAGGATCCTATCCAGTCTATATTTAAATGTTCCCACATTTTTAGCTTCAACCTCATCACTGGGTAGTCAAAGCTAATCAAAATGTGTAAAAGTAAAGAACATAACAAGGAACAGTTTTTCATTTTGAACATTCAATTGTGAGAAAACCTAAATTCTATTTTATACATTTTAGACTAATGTTAAAAAATTGGAAGCCACTAATCTATCAGTACTAAAACTGCACATGTATTATTATGGTATGATCAGAAGACTCCAGTTGAATTAATCACATTTGCTACATCAGCAAAAACATCATAAACAATGTGCGTATCATCCGATCACCAATGTGAGTATGCAACACAAGTGATCAGATGAAATGTTATGCTTGCAAACCAGAACTGAAAGCAGGGCAAATGTGGTAACACTTTAGTTTATGTATCCATTATAACTATGTATGAACACTGTGTAATGCTGTTATATAATAAGAGTGGGTTTTCCCCAATTTAATAACTCTTATGTTTGACCAGTAGAGCTCAAATCATTAGAAAAGATCAGAACCAAAGTTCAAAATATACCAACAACTCTTTATTATAAAACAAAGATACACTGACAATGCTAAATTACTAAAATAATAGATACTATAGGCAGTTAGATCAGTTTTATGAGAAACAGTGTCACCTGTGAGACATTAAGAATAATGTGTGCTAGTCTATTTAGGTATTCTGTTCTTATTTATGCATTTTTGTGTGGCCTTTTTTATTTATTCGCTATATTTTCATATAAATTAAAAGTTATGTTTTATTTGTGTTTGTTTTTTTACTGATTTCATGAGGCACATGAGTTTTATTGATATTTCATTAATTACATAATTACTGCACTTGGCTAATCATACATTTACAAGAGGGTGAACCCGCTGCCTCGCCAGAGTTCATGGAGGTAACCTGCAGATATTTACACCTGTTAGACTGAGGATAAAATCCTTTCTGGTTTTAGGGCAGTGGAGTGAGTATGTATTACTATAGTGCTCAGATTATTTTTTTCTGATTAATTGCCAGTGATATCTTTACTGTCACATGTTTCTTTCACTATGATAACCCACTTATACACTGATGACATATTCACTCTGTGAACAAATAAAACAAGGAAAAATTTAATGATTTGTAACTTACATTTTAGATTTTTCAGCTCTCCTTCAAACCTTAAATTAATACTAAAGAAGAAAACAGAACAATAGACGTTTTTAAGAAGCACAAATTCCCTATTACATGAAACCTTTTTAAAATTGGAGTTTCTGTCATGATGATTCTACACTGTGACATTAGAGTAGCGCGTTCACAGACCTTGATCACATAGTAGCACCTGAAGTAATTCGTAATCAATCGCACATCCTTGCTATGAACTGCAAGACAATCCGAATTCTCATAATATCAGTGAATCGCATTTAGTTTGGGAAAAATGTAAATTAACAAATACAACTCCATGTTAAAGTGACAGAGCTGACACAGTTCATGTGTTTCTGAACTCCAGGTCAGATCTGATCACTAGATGCACCTGAGGAGTGGGGAGCACAGATAGGGAGCTCGATACAGACAGAAGAGACTGTTTCAGCTGGCACAGTGTCACACTGTCACCAATAGTTTGAACCCAGAACGCAGGATAGAGCGTCTCAGTGAAGGTGGTCTGGACTCTGTAGAGGAGGGTCATGGTGCCACAGACGCTGTAGAATGACAGAGTTCCAGCTCCATTGTCCACAAACACCCCTATTCTGTGGGGAGAGGGTATGGGCATTATAGATGATTAATCGTGAAACGTGTGTATTTTGTTTCAGTTGTAACTTGCCCTGGTTAAGGAGTCTGATAAGTACATTATAACTAATATGGCAAAAAGTATTGTTTGCAGTTACAAATCTGTAGCAAGAGTAATGAGTCATGCTGGTTTTTGACTGCAAATAGTCAGTATAGTTTAGATTATCCGGGGACGAGGCCGCACTCTAAATCCTCGCTGTCGTCGTGGGAGCTGTAGTCGGGGAAGAGACTAGCGCCACCATTCTGCTGACCGCCAGGGAGACTACGGGATGATCTGCCGCTTCCGAGGAAGAAATCGCGGAGTTCAGCTGCCTTAAAACGGGTGCTTAGGTGAGCTGTTTGATTTTGGTTTGGCTCATTAGAGTGAAGAGGCCATTATCTGTTTTCAAGGCCCCAACGCTCCCCAGCAACGTTACAGGCCTGCAACAGGGTGGGTTGTGTGACTGGTGTGTGTGTGAGTGTGGGCCCACAATTGTCGTTTGACTGTTAAACTAAACGTTTACTTTCTACTTACATGCAGTAAGTAACGTTTGGTGAGTCATACTGTTGTTTTGTATTATTTAAACGAACTAAGTGTATTAAGGGGTTTTGATTTTTCCCACATCTCATTCAATCAGTGTTTGCTGGTTATTTCTTTTGGTAATTGAGGACCATTTAAGGTGAAATTCAGTAATTTGGGTTGTGTGTCATTTTTTTGAGACTGTGAGGTACTAAAAGGTTATTTTAACTTGTATTTATCAAAAGTTAAGATACACCATAGACCTTCTGATTTTTCTTTTCAGTCTTTATTCCAACATTTTATTTATTAATTACATTTCTCCTTTTTGGTTTATAAATAAATCTAATTGTTAACTTGTTTAAACTTACTTTTTCGTGTTGTTTGAGTTTTTTTGGTTGGTTTAATTTTCATTTTGTATAGGAACGTTACTGTGAGAGTATAAATATATTTAATCTGGGTTGCAGTGATCAAAAAGGGTAATAGGGGGCATATTAATTTATAGTCTGGAGACACACGGTCATAAGCCAGTGCTCTGCCCTATTGAAGGTTAAGGGTAGGGGGCGCTGCATAAGTACTGTGTAGATAATACACTAGTTTGGGTTATTTCAGTTAGAACATTTATTCAGCACCCCCTCCTCCCCCCTTTATTCACATAATTTTTTTATGATAAGTGTTGTTGTGGGAATGAAGTGTAGTAAAATATTTTCCTTTACCCTCAATATATTGCACCAAAGGGATCAGCCTGTGAATAGAAATAAATATTCAGATCCAGTCTAACACTACAGTATATGCATTGTAGCGTAAGATACACTTATAAAATTCAATTAAAGAAGTGAATTTATAGTATCACCTTATCACGAATCCTGGAATCTTGTAGAACTCAATTTCTGTAATAATTGGACGCAGACACCAATTCCAAAGATATAAATTGTCAAATTTATTCAAAACAAAGACTAAATGTAGCACTACACTAATTATACAAAAGGGAAAAACTAATTAAAATTCAACTCTAGATCAACAAATCAAAGACCATGGGATCGCATATGATAACACAAATCGTTAAACAAAAAAAGGTTATAAACACATTGACTACAATACTGGTTAGTAAGATGAAGGTGAGTCTCTCGTTAGTATTATTAGTCAGACATTAAATAACTACGCAGGTTAGTATTTATGTCAGGTAACTTCTCGTTATATATATATCAGTCTCATTCACGTTTAGGTGCCGAGAAAGATCCTATCATTACTTGTTACCACAATTTCCCTTAACTGATTATTATTCAATGATTAAGGATAGGCAGGGCCACCAATAATCTAATGTCTATTAACTTGTGTCAATTTCAGACTAAACAGTTAAACAGGAATGAGAAGATATTTCTCGGCGTTGACAGATTTTATTTCTAAAATTATCAACAAAACAGTTTAATGCAACACACATTTATATTTAAGAAAACTAAATGATATTACACATTCTAGAGTTATGAATCACAGATTAACATTTCTAATTGATTTCTCAAATGTCATGAATCATGAACTCCAAACTGTTAAACTTATCTGAACTTCGTCGCAGAGAGGCCTCTCTGGCTTCGGGCTCAGATAACAGCACACGGCATGAGGTCCGTGTGGTTTGGAACAAAGGCAGTCCGGTTCGGCTTTGTCCAAGAACTTCCACTCAGTCGTTGCACCTGGAAGTTGGGGTTTCGCGAAAGTAGAGTCGTTTCCAAACAGATTTTCCACTGGTTTGAAGGCTCCAAGGTTGTCCACAAAATCTTCTTGGCAAGCAGAGTCTCTCACCGTACTTATTTGAAGACAAAGTCTTTGAGGAAAGCAGGGCCCTGTTTGTTCCAAGGGTCAAGTTTCTTAAGACTCAAATAGCTATTTAAATGACTGACACTTTCGTATACAGTCGACTTAGTCAATTGTCCAGCTGTAAAACTCCACTGATCAGGTGGGCACAGGCGGGCAGCGCAGTCTGTAAAGTTCTTTATTTAATAAAGTCCTTTAAAAGAATTCTTCGTACGGCTCAATCTCCTTCTCCCAGTTTAACTCTTCTGTTGCCGCAAAGACTTAGTTGATTTCTGGTTCCGGTTCAGGCAACAGAGCTACAGGTTGAGCTGTGGCAGAGAGTTTCTGGTTCAGGTGAGAGAGAGAGAGAGAGAGCAACTGACTGTCCGCTGTTCCTTATAGTCTGTCAGATCAACAGGTGATTGGTTCCTGAGTTCTTGAGATTGGATTTCGGTTTCAGCCCCCAGTGTCCTATTGGAGGGGGGCTTGATTTATGACTGATGTCAATCCATGCCATCTTTTGGAAATGCCGGTTGGCTTGGGTTCATAGCTCTATGTCGGGATTTCGGCTCTCGTCCACTTCAAAGAGTTTTTATCACCTACAGGCCCCTTTCTCCAGACATTTCACAGCAGGACTCTAAACCATTCGGCCCATTCTCGATGCCATCCTCCCCAAAACTGTCACTTTGATGCAAACCAGTTCCAAGCTGATGAGCTAAGGAAATCTGATAACTTTGGGGGGGGAGAGGTCTTCTTTAGATCAGTGCTTCAGCTCAGAGCCCAGATGCTCTTATCCAAATACACCCAACATAACACTACAGCATGAAACCTTGATATTCAAATGTAGACATAACTAAATATCCCAGCTCACACTCACAGCTTCTTATCCAACAGATAATTTTCCTTCTCTGCATTCCCAATCTTTAAGGAACTGTAATTCAAATAGACTGTAAGCAAGATCAAACACAGCACATGTTCCAACAGCCTAGAAATAATATAGGCAGCTAAATAATGAATAATATATGATGTAGGCTACTGTTGGCCAGCACAGAGGTCTATGTAATATCTTCACAAGTTTGGGATACATTACATTGAACACCACCGTGTTTAAGCGTCATTAACATCAATGCAATTAAAAAACAATAAACTAAAGCATTTAACTTATTTGCAATTGTTTGTCAGGCTTCTTCCCTTACTGCTAACAGACAACATGTTATATTTAGAAAGTATAGGTACAACCTTTAATGTAAAAAGTTCCCCACCTTTAAAGGATACAGTCTTGGATTTCCATCTTCTATAATTTACTGTAACACATCACAAGGTTGTTGAATTGCATTGGATTTAATGTGCCTTTCTACTAATTATGAAATGTTATAAATAATATATTATAAAGAGGTTCTGCCTACAGCAGGATTTGACCCCAAGTCTCCCACACCGGCATACAGTGACTAAACCACACCACTATGGCCCATTTGCTATGATGATGTAAATCTTAATTGAATCAGGGGGTGATGAGTGATTTCGTACCATAGATAAAATTAAATTAAATTAAATTAATACATAAAACAGCAGTGAGCAATGTTGTGTGTTGGCTTTTGAAGACGCAGCAGTGTTAGCTTTATCCAATACCATGTTATTGGCCTCCTACTCTTCCATAATAAGCACTGAAATAGGCAGGAGCTCTTTTGCCTTCGCCAAATCATGGATTCGACGCGCCACTAAGCATCCTTTCCTATCCAAATGGGAATATACATTTATCCACCATAAGGAAAGTCTGTTTTTAGCTGAGGAGCTAATTAAATCTGAGATAAGCATTTAAAGAACCCAAAATCCTGCATATCAGTTATCCCGTTTGCTTAAGCCACGATAAATCAGTATAGCTTGGATTTGTTAAACCACGTACGAAGTATCCTCAGCTGGAAACAGTGCTATTGAATTTTTGATCCAATCGCATGTTGTTTACTGTTTCCACTGCACATGTACATCTAGAAGTCTTCTGTCTATTGCAGCAATAAATTCACCCTTTATAAGTATATAAATAGTTTCATATTATTATTGCTCATTTTATTGTTAGCTGTACTTGTTAAGTTGTAGTTTATGTAGCTTTTAGCAAAAGCTATACAGTGCTGTGATGAGATACGTTCAGAATACAGAACTGAATAGAAGGCGCGTCTGCGCAGTCAGATCCATCACAGTGCTGCGCAGCTGACCCTGTATCGCAGCCTTCCAAGTTTATTGTATTGAACATTTCAGTAAATGGCACAGGTTTTGATTAGTTTTATTATATAATTACTGTTCATTGTTTATTATCATTATAGCGTTTCAGTGTATTATTTTCATTTTAATTTCAGTGTATTGCATATTATTTGTATTTGTTTTGTTTATTTGCATGCATGTACCTCGATGTTGTAATTGAAGCTCAGTGTATGTGCAGTGGAGCTCCAAACAGGCTGTGTCCCATTTCACTACCTTCACCCTCAGCACCTGCAGTAGGTCTCAGGTGCAGTCTCTGTGCAGCTGAGGGAGGTTTTTGTACGACTGTGTAGCACTGTGTGAACACACTCTTACTGTTGAGATAGTGGTCACTCAGACAGTAGTAATCTCCTGCATCTTCAGGCTGGACTCCACTGATGGTCAGAGTGAAGTCAGTCCCAGATCCACTGCCACTGAATTGCTCTGGGATCCCAGACTGACGCATAGTGGCAGCATAGATCAGGAGTTTAGGAGCTTCTCCAGGTTGCTGTTGGTACCAGTGTAGGAAGTGCTTGCCACTATTACTGTACACTGCACATTTCTCACCCTGAGTGCAGATGGCGAGAGCCCAGATGAAGACGGTAATGAAAGTCATTGTTGTTGTGGATTGTGTTGCCATGAAGGGCAGCTCTCAGTCATGCCCATGCAAAGTGGCTCTTCTATGCAAATTATTTCTTAATACAGAGACACTTGTAGCCAGTCAGTGGTGTTTACATTTTAGCATGAATACTCTAAGGAAAGCAAGACTTACAAAGAACCTCAGGAAATTAATATTGTAATGAGCTTGTTTCAGTGAAGTCCCTAGGCTTCTTCTTTATGGCAACGGTTTCCAAACTTTTTGCTTGTTGCCCCCCATATATATTTGGTGCAAAGCTCGCCCAACTCGCCTCACAAGTTCATATTTATATTACCATTTATATGTTTTAAAGCCTTAACGCTTAACAAAGATGAATACACTTACATGCTTGTTTGATTTTTACTTTTCACACTTTATTTATATCGGTAATACCAGAAACTTTCTATGCAGGAACCAATTCAATCCATCTACTACTCACTCAAATTTATAAGATGGGTAAGCCTGAATCCACACAGTTACAGAAGATACAGTAATGCCACTTATAAAATATATATTGCATCTTTGTAATACAAATTATTTAATGTAATAAACTTCTGCAGTTGCCAACTTTTTAAAACTGTCAAAGTCTAAACACATCTTCACACGTGATACCCCAGAATTACCATCTGCACAGTCAAGGGAAGTTTTTTTTTTCATCCCATACCTCTGAACTCCAGATGTTTTGGCCATGGACTCTGACTCCAGCTGCAGTGTTCGATTCCCAGAGGGCTTGTTTCCCACTTGCTGACATTTTGGTCCTGCAAGTTGTTTTTATGTTTTTATTTTACGGTAATTATCACTTTACATAAATGGCTGTGTATTTTGGTCTGAAACTACAGAGAAGCGGCTCACAGATGCAACACGACAATCCTCTATTCTGATTGGCCATGACCGGATATGTATTAATTCCATAACCAAGTACCGATTTCCACTCTCATGAGTCACTACAGTAGTTTGTTTTTAATGTGTGAAGTGTGGAAAAAATAATTTCACAGAGATTGGTCTATGCAAAAGGAATCACTTTATTTAATGCGATTTCAGCAGAGCGGCAATGTACGGTTGTCAGATCCCTTTGTGGATTTTGTGTGTCTCATCTTGACTTTTTACACATTCAGCTCTTTACCCGCTCCCCCCCATAGAGGGTCTTGCACCCCACAGTTTGGGAACCACTGCTTTAGGGTCTCATGATTGCCATGCTCTCCATCTGACACTTTTTAGGAGAACAGCGGGCTAAAATGTGTTTCTGTTTTTCTGAAGAGTCATTGGGACTCCACTTTCCCCCTGGAATTACTGGGATTAGAAAGGTGAGGAAGACGAGAAGTCTGTCCTTTTAGTTTAGTTGTCTGTTGTAACAACCTGTGTTGTTACTGTGTTATAAAATATAGACCACAGGAGTTATTTGTATTCATCCATAAATTATACTGTTCATAAGATGGTTATGTAGCGTTATGTTGGATGTATTTTGATAAGAGCATTTTAGCTCTGAGCTGAAGCACTGATCTAAAGAAGACCTCTCCCCCCCAAAGTTATCAGATTTCCTTAAAGCGTGGGACTGGTTTACATCAAAGTGACAGTCTTTGGAGGATGGCACCGAGAATGGACCAAATAGCTTGGAATCCCTGTGGTGAGATGTCTGGGGAAGGGGGCCTGTAGGTAATAAAAACTCTTTGAAGTGGATGAGAGCCGAAATCCCGACATAGAGCTATGAACCCGGGCCAACTGGCATTTCCAAAAGATGGCATGGATTGACATCAGTCATAAATCAAGCCCCCCTCCAATAGGACATTAATCCAATAATCGAAATCCAATCTCACAAACTCAAGAACCAATCATCTATTGATCTGACAGGCGTATAAAGGGTAGCGCACAACTCATCTCTCTCTCTCTCTCATCTGAACCAGTAACCCGCTGCCACAGCTCAACCTGTAGCTCTGTTGCCCGAACCGGAATTAGAAACCAACTAAGTCTTTGCCGGCAACAGAAGAGTTAAACTGGGAGAAGGAAATTGAGCCGTACAAAGAATTCTTTTAAAGGACTTTATTAAATTAAGAACTTTAGAAACTGCACCTGCCCACCTGTGGAGTTTTACAGCTGGACAATTGACTAAGTCGACTGTATACGGTAGTGTCAGTCATTTAAATAGGTATTGAGTTTTAAGAAACTTGACCCTTGGAAACAAACAGGGCCCTGCTTTCCTCAAAGACTTTGTCTTCAAGTGACTACGGTGGAAGCCCTGCTTGCAAAGATTTTGTGCACAACCTTGGAGCCTTCAAACCAGTGGAAAATCTGTTTGGAAAAGACTCTGTTTCGCGAAACCCCAATTTCCAGGTGCATCGACTGAGTGGAAGTTCTTGGACAAAGCCGAACCGGACTGCCTTTGTTCCAAACCACACGGACCTCGTGCCGTGTGCTGTTATCTGAGCCCGAAGACACAGAGGCCTCTCTGCGACGAAGTTCACATAAGTTTAACAGTTTGGTGTTCATCATTCATGACATTTGAGAAATCAATTAGAAATGTTAATCTGTGATTCATAACTCTAGAATGTGTAATATAATTTAGTTTTGCTTAAATATAAATGTGTGTTGCATTAAACTGTTTTGTTGATAATTTTAGAAATAAAATCTGTCAACGCCGAGAAATATCTTCTCATTCCTGTTTAACTGTTTAGTCTGAAATTGACACAAGTTAATAGACATTAGATTATTGGTGGCCTTGCCTATCCTTAATCATTGAATAATAATCAGTTAAGGGAAATTGTGGTAACAAGTAACAAGGTAACTTCTTTAATTGAAATTTATAAGCATACCTTACGCTACAGTCATTTTTAGGATCAGTGGATGGCAATCTGTATTGAGTCCACACTATTTCTTTCTTTCAGCAGATTTCTCACTGGCACTGAGGTCTATTGCTCTGCCCCACAGACAGGAGAAACACAATGTCAATGGGATTACTGTCATACTAAGATTTTATTGAGGTAATTTATCTGTAGTAGTGTTCTGCTTCCCTCTTTTGTTCAGTGTTAGTAAATGCAGTTTGTGTTGAAATCTGTTGGTATATTTGATATTAATTACAGAGGACATACTTTATTAAGCCTTTGCTGCATTATGTATAAAGACTTTAATGATGTGCTCTCTCTGCTAAACATTGTACATTTAATTTTTAATTCACTGGCCTTCTAGCTTCTGACCTGAGATCAAGCCCCCACAGATCCCAAGAGTTCAGAGTGTGGAGATCTAGAGCCACATCACACAGTGCCGCATCAGGCTCAGGGTCAGTCAGTGCAGACAGGGCTCTGTGACAGAGGAGCTGAGGGCAGCGCTGAGCTGCTCCAGTAGAAGCTCTCATGGTGTCTGCTTGTTCTGACTGAGGAGAGTGAGAGCCATTTGACCCCTTCAGCACCACTGACACAGGACAGCAGGAGTTCTGGCTGTCTGATGTGAGATCTTGTTTGGCCACATGGGATTTTTGTTTCAGCAGTTTGTGAATGTGCTGTTGATCAGTGTAGCAGATTAAAATCCATGTTCAAGAGATAACTCAGCTCCCCCATCTTTCCATCAGCTCCATGACTCATTTCACCTATTTGGGGGTTAGATAGCATTGTCCTCTTGGCCAGGATGTGTATATGTTTGCCAAGTGTGATTCAAAAAATATATATACATGAGGATATAATAATTTCCATTACCAATCCTCTCAACAATATAGGTTTGAAGTATTTGAAACATGTGAAAAGGTGTTTAAAGCTTTATTCCTTGAGCGACACAGTCTCACAAACTGAGTATAATTTTCCAGCTGTAGCAGTACAGTCACTGTGCTGTTCTGATAATAGTGGTTTTTCTACAGACATAAATCACTGTATGAGAGGGTAACTGTCAGTCTGCTGGCAGTCGTAATCTCCAGCATCCTCGACCTGGACTCCACTGATGGTCAGAGAGAAGTCCCAGATCCACTGCCACTGAATCACTCTGGGATCTCAGACTGAAGACGATTTGCCAGTAGATTAGTGGATTATATTGATAACAGTACAGCCAATCATCTCCATCACTATCAGTAACAGAATGAATGAATCATAGATTACTGTATAGAAAATATTATGAATACCATCTTTATTCTTAAGCATTTCATAATTGTGATCATAAAACAACAATATTTGACCCAAGCAAACTGAGCCAGTGTCCAGAGCAGGAGCCCCAGTGAAGCCATGTTCTCTGTGTGTCTCAGTGAGTGTGAGAGGGCTGAACTGTCAGCTTTAAAACCCTGAGCAATGGAGCAGCGCAGTTATTATAGCTGCTGATCAGAGCAGTGAGGCAGGACAGGGATGCACAGCAGCTTCCTTTATACAAATCCTGTCACAGACAGTTAGATGAGTTGTGAGCTGTGAACACAGGTGGGACTTGATAGGGGTGGGACACTTATAGTTTCTTCTATTTGTTACACAATCAGAGATCCCAGTTTAATACAAATGTTTAATCAGATTCATCTGTGTCTCAGTTTACCTGTTTCATATAATATATAAGTATAACTGATTTTACAAATACTGTGTTTTTTTTCTGGAAGGTGGTTAGGTGACACACAAGCTGACTAAACTATGTAGAAACTATTTTTTGATGTATATATGCATGTATTATTTATCAATAGTGAACAGTCATGCTGGATTCCGAGACATGTCTCAGGCCTCCCTCTGACAGGAATGGGAGTATTAGAGGTCATGTGCTGTGTGCAGGGTGTTGTGATTGTTGTATTGCTTTGACCAGCAGTACATATTGTGATATTGTGGAGCACAGTGCAGCACAGTCACTCAGAGATGGCTCACACTCTGGGCCCTCATTCACCACAGCCCAACACTATAATGGCATGTCAAAATGCTTTCCATGTCATATGTTTTATTTCTGAAGACATAGAGAAATTTCTGACATAGAGGGGAATACTTACATGTTTAGGATTAGTGGTATGAAGAGCTAGAGGAATATAATGGTGTTAGGAGAATGTTGTATGATATCGTTTTTATGTCTATTTGTTTTGATTCACCCCCTTTCACTGTGACCTTGACTTTTGTGTTTGCCCAGCACTGTGGAGACCCCCCCACCATGGTGCCACAATATAAAATAATGTTCTTTATTAGGTATCTTACATATTTCAACACATACATGGTGATATTAAACTGTGTTTTTCTAGTCTCGTCTTCTTATAAGCTTTCATAGTGATAATGTGCCACAGCAAGGAAGGCATTGTGCTTCATCCTGAGGTCCATTCTGCCAGTCTGGTATGAAGAGTGACAGTCATCCAGCTGACTGAGGCCCCCCTGGGGAAAGCAGAACAATGGACAGATCAGGCTTAACAAAGGGAGGTGTTCACTGGCTGTGGGGAGAGATCTGATCAGAGCATGTGTGGGCTGAGAGGAGAGTTGGCTTGTTGGTAACCCGTGGTTGTTCTTCTCCTTCCAGTTTACTTCTCTACACCCATCGGAGGCCATGGGGGGTAGGTTTGCTTTACTTTCATATACAAATGTAGACTGATGAGTAAAATTACTTGTGTTGTATTTGCTAGAAGCGCATCCACATCACTTACTATTATCTTAAACAAATAGGATAATTTGGGGGCGGGGGGGTGGTCAGGTTATTTCACCATCCTTGCTCAAAGAGAGGCCTGTGAGAAGCTAAACTCTTCCTCCTTTAAATAATTTACTGCAGCTGTCATATGGCCTAGGAATAGTTTTATATTGTTGATAGTTTTAGGTTTATTTTTTAGTTTTCATTTCTCCTTTCAGTTATGGTTTTATTCGTCCAGGTTTATAAAAGCAGATTTAAGAATGCACATTTTACAGTATTTGAGGATTGTGTTGTCAGTGCTGATACCTCTTATGGTGTGCTTCTTCAGATGTACATGTTGTGCTCTCCACAGTCACCTTAAACATTTATATTGTCAAAATACTTTTCAAATACATGTCAATATAATTTAAACTTTTTTTTTTAAACTGATACCCGTATATAGTGTGGTGCAATGGGAAATCTGCCAGGATATGCATGTGAGGTGAGAGTGACAGGAACTTGGCATCATAGAGGTCCTTAAATTTTAAACTATTAGGAGGCATAGGTATAGATTCATTAATGAAGTAATGTCACCCGTGACATTAAACCAAAATGGTCAAAAGACATCTACATTCTTCATGGAACATAGAAGTTCAAATAACATGTGGAATCACACCAATTATATAAGATAAATATAAAATATGAACACTATGAATTTCTATCCATCATTGTCAATACTGTATGTGGATTCATAACTAAACCAGCATCTGCAAATATGGATATGAAAGGTGTGCATTTCAACAACAAATATTTAATGTAACAAAAAATGATGCAGTATCATTCATCAGTACTGCAATTCTTTCAGTGTAATTTGCTTTACTAAAATTACCTGTGTTGAATTTGCTAGAAGTTCATCCATATCAATTAATATTATCTAAAATGAATTGGAATAAAATATTAAATTGTTGGTGTTCCTATTTCTGTAAAAGTTGACATGATTTTGAAAACCAATACACTGTTAAATGTGGGTATTTCATTACAAATGAAAATGTCCATATATGTCCAAATGTCCCATTCTCTGTGCCATCCTCCCAAGACTGCCACTTTGATGTAGAACAGTTAATGGGCCGAGCTCAGGAAATCTGATAACTTTGGAGGAGAGGTCTTCTTTAGATCAACGCTCCAACTAAGGGCTCTGAATGCTCTTATCAACATACACCCCCCTTAACGCTATATATATATATATATATATATATATATATATATATATATATATATATATATATACAAATTCAAGACAAATGTTCATGTGTTCAGTTTAATCTGCTGGCCTGTCAGCACATTCACAAACTGTATGTCCTTCATAAATTGTTCTTGTTAAGCAAATATGATCTATTCTTCTGTTTGGGTTCTGAAAGTATGAATATCATAAAAAATACTTAAACTAAGTAATATTTGGTTGCATTTATCATGTCAATCAAACCCAGAGCTGTAGCGACTGCAGCTATTCTCAGCCTCAAGGGGAGAGTGGGACTGTCTAACTCCTACACCCTGACTGTTCCCACTTTCACCGCCAGAGGTCACCTGAGCCACACTTTCCCCAGACTCTGTTCCCGGACCGTGATCAACTCCATTATTGAATTATCATCCCAGCGATGAACTGGCTTCTAGGACAGCTGGACAGCTGGACTACAGAAATAAAGTTGAAAGTCATACGCCTATGACTTTCAACATTATTTCTGTAGTCCAGCTGTCCTAGAAGTGTTCATCATAAACTGCCAAAGACAAGTGAGTTACAGCTGACATTTAACATCAGGCCACTTTTAACAATGAGCACATGAGGCACACAATTAAAATATTCTTTACATCCAGCGAAACAGCAATTGAGCTCTGTAAAGAACATTTTCTGTTATCGGAATGAAATAGACCAGTGGTTCTCAACCTTTTTTTCCACTGGGCCGCACTACGGACCAAGTGCAAGTCTCACGGGCCACACACCATTTGCATATGACATCATCAATGCAAATGAACCGGATTTAATATTATGGTATTAGCGGTTAATAGTATGATATATAGACAATTACATTTAAACAGAGTATAATGCTACTCACCGTTAATAGGACACCTGATTTTGTCGGGAGCTGACCAGTTTGGTGAAATTGGGCTCGAATGGAGTCACAGCGCAATGAAGCTGCGACTGTAACTCAGTCTGTACGACGTGCACAGAAGCATGACTTGATGCGCGACATCGCAGAAAATGTGCACTCGCTAATGTTTGTTGATCCAAATATGGAAAGCACTTTCAAACTTAATAATAAAAGCTTCTGTCCAGGGATGTTTCACCACATTTATAGTTCAGAAATAACTTTTATCAAAACACCATGTAAACTTTGTTTTTAACATACAGTGCTTGTATTCACTGTAGCTTTGTATTTCAATAAACTATTGACTATATATGTAGCCTGCATACCTGACAGCTCGGGCCAGTCCACAAAGGACACGTTTCTCCACTTTCCCTGCATGAGCTCGTACCTCACAATGCATTTTGACAGCCCTCTCCAGGTGAACACGAATATATAGCATCACTATAAATGCTCTTCCACTGAAAATGCCCATGAATCATTATTTTGGTGCGATGTGCCTGCGTTATTGCACTCTGTACTATGTGCAGTAGCAATTGCATATTGATCAGTAAAGTAAAAGAACTCGGTGCCAATTGGACCTGGCCTTTCACTCGCAATGTTTTCACAACACTAGCATAAACCCACGAATGCTCTGTCATTCCCAGTATCACTGATGCCCCTGAATCAGTCATGTTCATATACACGGCATGTCCAAAACTCGCACTCTTCAATCTCCATTTCCAATCCATGTTTATTTGCGGGTCATCACTGTATCAGCTCAATCTGAGTACAGCCATAAGAAGACACCTATAATGCTGTACAATGCGTGTGTTTTTCAAGTACATGAAAGACTGTTGACAGGTAGAGATCGCCACTTGAGCGCCACACTGACTGTATTATAAAGGGAAGGCAGGATTATGTGTTATATTTGAGTTATTATGCATTTAAATGACCAGTCAAAATAACCCAATTTTGGCTTTTCTAGGTAAATGTGTTTATAACTTATTTATTTTCGAGTTTATGCAGCTAAAACGTAGGCATGTTTAATACATATAGTTAGGAAAAGTCACGAATGGGTATGCGCAGTGTATTTAGAGTAACACAGAGTAATTCAAATTCGAATAACCAATCGTCTCAGCGCTTCTAGTGTTAAATGTGGGTGTCATATCGTGGGCCGCACTTCCATGAAGTAGACCAACAATATTCATCACAGACTGCGATTATAAACACTGACAACAAGAGGGAACCAGGGTTTTATTGCTGTTCATGATGTAATACTACATTTATAAACCATGTTTACAAAAATCTAAACAATGACAGTAAAATTCAGTGTCCTGTATTTTGTGAGCCACTGAGAACTCTTCAGTAACACCTGAATGTAAAATTTACACTCCAGTCACAGTTTTTTTTCTCTGTTCCTGAAACCTTCATTAGAGATTTTGAAACAATTAATGAAATATAAAGAGCACAACTAGAAAAGCAAACATAACGTACCATGGAGCACGAGAACAGGGGACCCAGTTGCGATGCAAAGTAGAGGTGGTCAGACAGGCGTGAGTCAGATAACGGAAGGACAGGGCAATCAAGGGCAAGGCAAAGATGTGGTCGTGGTCACAGGCAAGGGTTGGGTGATCATGCAAACCGAGTCAAGAGGAAAGTCCAAAGTCGTGGTCAGGCAAGGCAATAATAAAGGCACGGGTAGACTGCTCGGAGATGTAGTTAACACTGACAAAACTTCACATTGATGAGAGGTCTTTATAGGCAGCAGAGAACCAGGTTGGAAGTTGCAGGACGAATGGGAGCAGGGGTAAATTGAACAAGTGCACATGGTGTTCAGGAATGTTGATTGAAGGAAGCTGGGGGAGGTGACTGGTAAGAAAGGTTAATGTGACATCTAGTGGGGAAAAGTGAAAGTGCTAGATGGTGCTGTGACAGTTTTCTGACTAAACGTGAATTAGAAATCACTACTACAGAAGTCAGGCAGACTATTTAAATACTTCAAAAATTATATTCTAGACAATTACTAATTACAGAGAGGTCAATTTCATTGATGAATTTGCAATCTGTAAATAGTCAAAATAATTGTATATATTGCTGTTCTGAGTGGAATAAGGGCTCAGGTGATTTGTCTCATCATTTACTCCTTTTATAGATGTTCCCTGTCTAATCTTACTGTCTCAGGAATCTGCAAACTAACCAACTAATCTTTCTCTGTCAGAACACACAACACCAGGCCTGTGTTTATAACACAGTTTTGCTTCATGTACCTGGTTTACCAATGAGCACAATTTGCATAGAAGTGCCACTTTGCATGGGCAGCACATGCTTCAGTGCTCTGGGAATGTTTATAGCCCTGTGAGTTTAACACTTCATGACTGAGAGCTGCTTCATGTCAACAGAATCACAACAACAATGACTTTCATCACCGTATTCATCTGGGATCTTGCCATCTGCACTCAGGGTAAGAAATGTGCTTTTGAATTGTTATTTTCTTGACTTTAAAGGTTATGTACAAAATACAGTCAACACAAAAACACATATACAGATAAAAATTGTATTAACTCATAAATGTTTTTTGTAAATACAATTATTTTATTTATTTTTTTCATTTTTAGATTCCAGTGCACAGTATACTGTGACTCAAACTCCATCACTGAAATCTGTTCACCAAGGAGAAACAATAACTGTGAACTGTAAAACCAACAGTGCAGTGCACAATAACAAAGAACTAGCCTGGTACCAGCAGACATCTGGACAAGCTCCTAAACTCCTGATCTGTGCTACCACTACCCGTCAATCTGGGATCCCAGAGTGATTCAGTGGCAGAGGATCTGGGACTGACTTCACTCTGACCATCAGTGGAGCCCAGCCTGAAGATGCAGGAGATTACTACTGTCAAAGTGTACACATCCCCAGTAGTGTCTGGGTGGGCACACAGTGCTACACGGCTGTACAAAAACCTCCCTCAGCTGAACTGCTCAGTGACTGCACTGCTGTAGGTGATTCCTCCAGCTGCACTGAACACACTGAGCTTCAATAACAATTATTCAGATTATATCTTAATTTAAGAAAGCCGTATAAAGAATGCTTGAGTGGTAGGAGGGTTTAAAACCATATTGAATAAAATGAAAAACAATATATGTTGTGCCAGAGGTCAGTGTTACGGATGTAATCAGACTTGTACTACAGGCAAGAGTTTTTCAACATTTTTAAATAATCCAATCACTGTACTGCAATATGTCTTCTTAATGTTTGCATTGTGTGCCGAGCCAATGAACAGCATCCTCTTCAGCAAGGTGCAAATCCCAAAGACCACCATCAAGACATGTTAGTAGACAATTGTTCACAATGTGAGACAGTCTGTGGTGCTCCACAGCTGCAGTTAGCATCATTGGCCTGACCCCAGAGAGTGAGGTTGACTGCACAGCGACCCTGTCCCGTCTGAAAATGGTTCAGCGTTGACTACAGACGATGTGCTAGATTGAAGCCAGAGGGACAGACAGACGGCTCAGCTACGAGGGAGCGGTTCACATTATCTGTTGTAGATCACTCAGAGATCCATCTTGAAGACAGGAAGGCTTTTGGGTATGACATAATGTCAGCATGAATTGGAATTCTGTCAGACCTTAGTCAACAGCTAACTGGGGGTGCATTAGACTAGCGTTCATGTCACGCTCCCTGTCAGCACCAACCCAGCCTCTAACTGGAACAAGTGTTGTGAATGATCAAGCCAGCAGACGAATTGACTCCACACTAAAAAGATTATTAAAACAATCATCCCTGTTATATAAATAAACATGAATTATTGTTTTCCAGGTAACATAGTGTAACACTGCAGAATGTATGTTTTTTACATTCTGCAGTGCAGTTCAGGAATATTTTACAATGTCGAAGTTTCCTTGCTTTCTGAATGGCGCTGATTATGTGTCTAACAGTGACCTCTAGCTTCTATCGCCTTTGTTATTTCTCAAATTGTTTAACAACTAAAAAACCCTCTCACTCAGCATACTTTGCTCAGATCATTTTCTCAATCTCGGAATATATTTTTTGTACCTGTTATTGAATCTCACTGCCCATAGTGTCTGTGCATTTCAGCTGAAGGAGGTTTTCTTATGGCTGTGTATCACTGTGTGAACACAGGACCACTCTGGTAACTCTGACAGTAGTAATCTCCTGCATTTTCAAGCTGGACTCCAGTGATAGCGTGAAGTCAGAGCCTTTCTTGCTCCGTACTACAGACGTTTAGGAGCTTCTCTGGGTTTCTGAAAGTACAAATCAAATCAAAACTGTCCCACCCACTAAAATGTTTTTTTTAAATCAAGCCACGATTGAGAACAATTTTGTAGTGGGTTGGTCAAAGTTTTGATTTTGATTTTGAAAATCTGTTATTTTCACACATTTAGTGGCATGTGTCTCTCATTATTATTTTCTTTCAGATTTTCTCAGCTCCCCCTTTTAGTTTTTTGGGCACTTTTTTTGTCCATATCTGTGACTTAGTCCATTTAGTTTTATCCAGCTTTTACCATAAACGGATAAAACTAATGTCTTGTGTGATTTAGCAACATAACAAAGTAATCATCAGAGCAAATACAAATGAATAAAACTAAGGAGTGATTAGATGTTTGTGCTGTGTATGGCAATACAGCAAAATAAAGAACGTATTTTTAAAAGAAAAATAATACAATGTTTTCAAGAAAGAACATTTTATTTTCTTACTTTGAGTCTGAGTCACAGTATACTGTCCGCTGGATTCTGAAACAAGTAAATACATCAATAAATATAGCATAATTTGTGTCAGTTTTATGCAGAACATACATATGAAAAAAAAAAATTACCTATACCTTTTTAATTTGAAACATTTTTATTATTATTATTATATGTTGGGGTAAAATTGCCCCCTATGTATTGTATATACCCACTGTATAATACTCTGCATGTACAAGGATTTTTATATAACATATTCATATACTAACTGTTGGGGATAATTAAGTTTGGTAGGCATACTGATTATTTAACCTACTGTAACCATGTAACTCATTGTATTGTATTCTTATTGTAGGATTAGCCTTTAACAGAAGTTGCAGAGTTAACATTGTCATATCTCACTGGAAACGTTGCCGTGGCAAGGAGGGCTGAAATTTGTCATTATTGCAGAAATAACAGAAATAACATACTTGCGCATAACTATTTCTGTGAAAGTCTAGACACTTGAACTCACGGCCATCCCCTCACCTCTATTTTGGAAATGTCAAACCACAATCTCCCTATATTTATATTATATTTTGAAGGAACAGCTCAGAGCTGACAACATAAACAATATACATGCTGCTCTTCAGACAAACCAGAAATAAGACCCATGTCATCTACAGCTAGGCAAGCCGTGCAGACATGTCAACCGAAACTCTCGAGTGTGTTAGGAGTTATATCGAACACATTCCATGTCTGCCTAGCAACTAAATCTGTAATATGTCCTGACATGTATAAAACTGTGTGCTGTGGCAGAAATAAACTGAAGACAAACGATCTGGCATTGTGTTGGTTACTTTTTTCTTCCCAAGCTCATCTCCTGCGGAGGATCCACCATCCTGCACTGACGGCGCTGGGTTATCCTAGTCCAGAGGTTATCCTAGTCCAGGGAACCTGAAGGGTTTACTTCTGGTGAAGTGGTTGTACCTTAACAATCACTTGGAGCATTTTGACACACTGTCGTCAACATCAACTTCAGGAAGGTTTTCAGTGACAGATACAACACCACAAACCCACTTTTCCACAAAATTTATAAATTTATATATTCCACATCAAGTTTCATCATTTTTGGTACAAACCAATCAATTTGATCCCCCTCATTTTCATCATCATTTAATAGGACTTGAACAGAATTGTGAAGCTGTATGAATTCATTCAGTGTACTTTGAAACCCATTAACAAGAGAAGATACTTAATCAACATGTTCTTTATCAGCCATGAGCGCTTCAATTTCATTGTTTTCTCGTCAAGACTCTAAGCTTCAGTTGCTCAGTTTTATTATTTATAATATTTTATTATTTATACAATTGGCTTATGAGCCACTACAACACTTTTGAGATCATCATGAATATTTACCCTATAAAGAGATGTACTTTACACAGCACTGAGGAGCTTCGTATTTTTATTATTTATTTCAAGAAAGTTAAGGACAGGAGGGACTGAGAGCTGCAGACAGTGACAGCCACACTGGAGATAATGTTGCTGTCTATACAGTATGTTTACAATGACAGTGACAAGGCTGACAGTATATTACTGCTTTTTAAACTGACCAGTGAACTGAGACAATGTCTGACTTATTGTACAGTCAAAGTATTTTATCAGCCTAAAACACATTTTAAATAGCAGATATTAAAATGATTATAGTACATACATCATGCAATACCTTAAAATACTGCTTGCCATAGCTACATGTATCTCAGTGTTGTTATTGAAGCTCAGTGTGTGTGCAGTGCAGCTCCTCACAGGCTGTGTCCCATTTCACTGCCTTCACCTTCAGCACCTGCAGTAGGTCTCAGCTGCAGCAGTTCAGTCTCTATGTATTCTAGCTGAGGGAGGTTATTGTATGGGAGTGTATCACTGTGTGAACACCCAGCTACTACTGGGGTAGTGTAAACTCTGACAATAGTAATCTCCTGTATCTTCAAGTTGGACTCCACTGATGATCAGTGTGAAGTCAGTCCCAGCTCCACTGCCACTGAATCGTTCCGGGATCCCAGACTGACGGTTAGTAGCACGATAGATCAGGAGTTTAGCAGCTTCTCCAGGTTTCTGTTGGTACCAGTGTAGGTAGTGACCATAACTACTACTACTGTAAACTGCACTGCTGACTTTACAGTTCACATTGACTGTCTCTCCTGTGCGAACAGATTTCACTGATGGAGTCTGAGTCACAGTATACTGTCCACTGGATTCTGGAAATGAAAAGTAAAAATAAATCTATGTATACATATACAGTATATGTAACAATCTGATTTAATCTATGAGTTTGATGTGCGCCTCTTCAGATATTAAAAATAAATACATACAAAATGGAAATAATAAAATTGTAATAATTTTTACCCTGAGTGCAGATGGCGAGAGCCCAGATGAAGATGGTGATGAAAGTCATTGTTGTTGTGGATTGTGTTGCCATGAAGGGCAGCTCTCAGTCATGAAGTGTTAAACTCACAGGGCTATAAACACTCCCAGAGCACTGAAGCATGTGCTGCCCATGCAAAGTGGCTCTTCTATGCAAATTATTTCTTAATACAGAGACACTTGTAGCCAGTCAGTGGTGTTTACATTTTAGCATGAATACTCTAAGGAAAACAACACTTACAAAGAACCTCAGGAAATGAATATTGTAATGAGCTTGTTTCAGTGAAGTCCCTAGGCTTCTTCTTTATGGCAACGGTTTCCAAACTTTTAGCTTGTTGCCCCCCGTATACATTTTGAGCAAAGCTCGCCCAACTCGCCTCACAAGTTCATATTTATATTACCATTTATATGTTTTAAAGCCCTAACGTTTAACAAAGATGAATACATTTACATGCTTGTTTGAGTTTTACTTTTCACACTTTATTTATATCAATAATACCAGAAACATTTCTATGCAGGAACCAAGTCAATCCATCTACTACTCACTCAAATTAATAAGATGTGAGAGCCTCAATCAACACAGTTACAGAAGATACAGTAATGCTTTTACCACTTATAAAATATGTATTGTGTCTTTGTAATAAAAATGATTTAATGTAATAAACTTCTGCAGTTGCCAACTTTTTAAAACTGTCAAAGTATAAACACATCTTCACACGTGATACCCCAGAATTACCATCTGCACAATCAAGGGAAGTTTTATTTTTCATCCCATACCTCTGAACTCCAGATGTTTTGGCCATGGACTCTGACTCCAGCTGCAGTGTTGTCTTTTAACTGTCTGCCTCAGATGAAGTTGATGTCAGACTGTGCAAAGCAATCGATTTTATTTTCTTGTTAATGCTATTTCTTTTCTTGTTAATGCATTTCCAAAATATTGTAGCATTAGATTTCTGGGGAGCTTGTTTCCCACTCGCTGACATTTTGGTCCTGCAAGTTGTTTGTATGTTTTTATTTTACGGTAATTATCACTTTACATAAACGGCTGTGTATTTTGTTCTGAAACTACATCGAAGCGGCTCACAGATGCAACACGACAATCCTCTATTCTGATTGGCCATGACCGGATATGTATTAATCCAATAACCAAGTACCGATTTCCACTCTCATGAGTCACTACAGTAGTTTGTTTTTAATGAAGTGTGGAAAAAATCATTTCACAGTGATTGGTCTATGCAAAAATAATCACTTTATTTAATGCGATTTCAGCAGAGCGGCAATGTACGGTTGTCAGATCCCTTTGTGGATTTTGTGTGTCTCATCTTGACTTTTTACACATTCAGCTCTTTACCCGCTCACCCCCATAGATGGTCTTGCGCCCCACAGTTTGGGAACCACTGCTTTAGGGTCTCATGATTGCTATGCTCTTCATCAGACACTTTTTAGGAGAACAGCGGGCTAAAATGTGTTTCTGTTTTTCTGAAGAGTCATTGGGACTCCACTTTCCCCCTGGAATTACTGGGATTAGAAAGGTGAGGAAGACGAGAAGTCTGTCCTTTTAGTTTAGTTGTCTGTTGTAACAACCTGTGTTGTTACTGTGTTATAACATATAGACCACAGGAGTTCTTTGTATTCATCCATAAATTATACTGTTCATAATATTGTCATTTTTAGGATCAGTGGATGGAAATCTGTATTGAGTCCACACTATTTCTTCAAATTTTTCAGCAGATTTCTTACTGACACTAAGGTCAATTGCGCTATCCTACAGACAGGAGAAACACAATGTCAATGGGATTACTGTCAGACTAAGATTTTATTGAGGTAATTTATCTTGTAACAACATGAACAGCAGTAGTGTTCTGCTTCCCTCTTTTGTTCAGTGTTAGTAAATGCAGTTTGTGTTGAAATCTGTTGGTATATTTGATATTAATTACAGAGGACATACTTTATTAAGCCTTTGCCGCATTATGTATAAAGACTATTTTAATGATGTGCTCTCTCTGCTAAACATTGTACATTAATCATTGGTAATGTTAAGTTTTAATTCACTGGCCTTCTAGCTTCTGACCTGAGATCAAGCCCCCACAGATCCCAAGAGTTCAGAGTGTGGAGATCTAGAGCCACATCACACAGTGCCGCATCAGGCTCAGGGTCAGTCAGTGCAGACAGGGCTCTGTGACAGAGGAGCTGAGGGCAGCGCTGAGCTGCTCCAGTAGAAGCTCTCATGGTGTCTGCTTGTTCTGACTGAGGAGAGTGAGAGCCATTCGACCCCTTCAGCACCACTGACACAGGACAGCAGGAGTTCTGGCTGTCCGATGGGAGCTTTTGTTTGGCCACATGGGATTTTTGTTTCAGCAGTGTGTGAATTTGCTGTTGATCAGTGTAGCAGATTAAAATCCATGTTCAAGAGATAACTCAGCTCCCCCATCTTTCCATCAGCTCCATGACTCAGTTCACCTATTTGGGGGTTAGATAGCCTTGTCCTCTTGGCCAGGATGTGTATATGTTTGCCAAGTGTGATTCAAAAAATATATATACATGAGGATATAATAATTTCCATTACCAATCCTCTCAACAATATAGGTTAGTTTGAAGCATGTGAAAAGGTATTTAAAGCTTTATTCCTTGAGCGACACAGTCTCACAAACTGAGTATAGTTTTCCAGCTGTAGCAGTACAGTCGCTGTGCTGTTCTGATAATAGAGGTTTCTCTACAGACATAAATCACTGTGTGAGAGGGTAACTGTCAGTCTGCTGGCAGTCGTAATCTCCAGCATCCTCGACCTGGACTCCACTGATGGTCAGAGAGAAGTCCCAGATCCACTGCCACTGAATCACTCTGGGATCTCATACTGAAGATGATTTGCCAGTAGATTAGTGGATTCTATTGATAACAGTACAGCCAATCATCTCCATCACTATCAGTAACAGAGCTGCTGGTTTTGCAATTGATCGTAACACTGATCAGTACAGTGGAGTCTGAGAGGAGAAAGCTCACAACGAAGCAGAAATACAATAATGAATCATAGATTACTGTATAGAAAATATTATGAATACCATCTTTATTCTTGACTTCATAAGCATTTCATAATTGTGATCATAAAACAACAATATTTGACCCAAGCAAACTGAGCCAGTGTCCAGAGCAGGAGCCCCAGTGAAGCCATGTTCTCTGTGTGTCTCAGTGAGTGTGAGAGGACTGAACTGTCAGCTTTAAAACCCTGAGCAATGGAGCAGCGCAGTTATTATAGCTGCTGATCAGAGCAGTGAGGCAGGACAGGGATGCATAGCAGCTTCCTTTATACAAATCCTGTCACAGAAAGTTAGATGAGTTGTGAGCTGTGAACACAGGTGGGACTTGATAAGGGTGGGACACTTATGGTTTCTTCTATTTGTTACACAATCTGAGATCCCAGTTTAATACTAATGTCTAATCAGAATAATCTGTGTCTCAGTCTTCCTGTTCATATAATATGTAAGTATTACTGATGTAACAAATATTGTTGTTTTTTGGAAGGGGGTTATGTGACATGTTAGATCACTACAGTAGTTAGAAATTATTTTTTTATGTATGTATGGGTCAGTCGAGACCTCAAGACTCACACAAATTTTTTAAGCCTATATGTGGATAGTATAATTAAGAATTATTACTACTTCTACTATTAATAATAGTAAGAAACACCACCACTACATCATATTAAATTAAATATCCACATCTTTATTCCATATTATTTAATATCTATTTGGTCAAATATATATATATATATATATATAAATACCTTTCATTATTGGTTCAAAAAGTTGTTGTTCATCTTTTTCTGGAGAATTCATATTTAGACCTTAAAGTAAATGTATACCAAACAAAAGGTATTATATTATTTGTACATGGCATAGTTGTTATTAAACCAAGGCAGATGTTATAGCATTCCCAAAATGAACACATGAAGTGAGAAGATGGTAAAGAGCCTTATATTCCAAACAGACAGGGACTTCAAACAACATCTTAAGCAACATTTTCAGTTTTATGCACCTACAGTGTGTTTTGTATTTGGACCAAGCAATGGAAGTTACTCAAGAAAAAACTCACTACAAAAGCAAGCAGTTCTTACAACTGTCAAATAGCTCCAATACTGAAGTGAAATACTGACCTATATTTGCATTAATAGTACAGTATTTCACAAGGAAATCAGGTGTAATACAAACGTTCAGTTTATTATTGAATACAGAGCTAGATGCACACTGACATTACAGCCAACAGAGAGGAAATAAAATGCAGCATGACATACATTAGCACAGCGTTTAGAGTGTTGGGGTGGGAGGGGGTGACAATCATGTCATTTCATTGCTCAATTGTATGTGTGTTGGGGGGGGGTTGAAGTGCCCATGGGGTGGTTCAACAACTATGTTCCGGCGGAGGGGGGGAGGCGGTTGCTGACGGGGGGCAAGTATTAATAACCAAGTTGGGGGGGGTACTTGGCTTGAGCTCCCCCATGAACTTCAGTGATATTAGGTCAATAAAATCAACACCAAAGTCTTAAATGAAGAAGATAAAAAATAATACAGTATCAGAGACGTATGTGGTCTGCTTATTCAATTATATTACATTGCTTTTTCCATTAATCTCAGATGTTGAAAATTATACCACCACATACTCAAGACTAAAGATCACTAAATACATCACTAAAAATACAGTGAAAATGGTATGGACGTACCAACTTGACCTGTAATTGATGTAATCTGCTTGCAGAGGAATCGCTTGGTTTCTGTGCAGAAATGGATGAACATGGCGCTGATTCCTGTACTGTGTGACAGCGTACTGTACTTCTGACATCTGCACCTTCACACTCATCTGTCCATCTGGGTGATGTTTTTGCTCATCTTTAGAAAGTGAGATTGCTTTAAAAGAAGGCTATATATATATATGCACACGCATGCCGCCCCACTTTAACCACTGAGTTAGCATATCTTTTTTGTATTTGGCGGCCAAGCTTACCAAACTTGCAGGTAGCAGGAACTTGGAAGCACTGGATATATTGTGCGTATTATTTAACGTACTGTATTACGATTTTATTTTGTAATAACCTGCTTTTCTATTAGTTGTATATATTGTGTTAAATTTTAACAGATACAGATGCTTTGTTTTACTGCAGACACAGGAAATGAAATTGTGTGCAATATTGACAGATCCTGTTCTGCGGACTCGGTCCGGTCTCTGCCGAGACATTGAATCCTTCAGTGCAGAGTCCTATTACAAGACCGAGTCCAGATAGGGTCGAGTCAGAGATGGGACTGAGACCATTCAAGACCGGTTTCAAGTACTACAACTCTGGTATGCATGTATTATTTATTAATAGTGAACAGTCATGCTGGATTCCAAGACATGTCTCAGGCCTCCCTCTGACAGGAATGGGAGTAGTAGAGCTCATGTGCTGTGTGCAGGGTGTTGTGATTGTTGTATTGCTATGACCAGCAGTACAGATTGTGATATTGTGGAGCACAGTGTAGCACAGTCACTCAGAGATGGCTCACACTCTGGGCCCTCATTCACCACAGCCCAACACTATAATGGCACAGAGCTGAGAGCATAATCCAGTGTTTAAGGGAGAAGAATAGTAATGGAAACAATTCCTGACTTGCTCAGAGGCCTGATCTCAGTCCTATGGATTACCTCTCAGAGGAAGTGGAATGATAAACTGGCAAAAGACGGCATCCCATCTTTTCAAAACGCTCTTTTCATCACGCACTTTTCATCACCAGTGACAGTTCATCACCAATTCCATATTCATCAGCAAAATGCATATTCAGTTACAAATTACACACAGACTTGTAGACCAGGGTAATTTGTGCAAAAATATATATATATTTCAATGTATACCCTTTTTTTATTCATCTATGTATTTATTTATATCATATTTTATTCATGTATTTCATATATATATATTTAATTTTGACACAATTATGTTGTATATAAGGAAATATGTATATATATAAGGAGTATTTAACAACCAGTTTATTCACACAATAGAATACAATTAATAAGTAGGTCAGATAAAACGAGCAGACAATAACACTCAAAACAGTTTAACACCAGAACTGCATTAGCCGCTTTTTGTGCAGCTTTTTCAATTTAAAAGTAAATATCTCTACAAATGTGAATTTCTCCCACATATCCTTAGGCCTGTATGTTAATAAACATTTAAATTAAATACATATATGGCATTTCAGCTGTAGACTCCTCAAAATGAATAACTTTAAATACTTTCTCCTTCAACCGGGACCCACAGTTTATGTTTATGTAATATAGCTGACAATCTGGGCTTTGTGATAATATTAGTCATTGTGAAAGAGTTATAATCATGTTTGATTACTGAAACAAGTGATTTTCTACACATCATTCATATATAGCTATTATTATTATGTATTTTATTGGCAGATTTGCACCCGATATAGCTCTCCTCTGTCTTTCTTGTTCGGCTCAGCAAGTTTCTAACTTTCCTGTGGAATTCAATCTTGATCACATTGGAAACTCAGGTCTCTGGATCAATGACTTGATCAGTCAACTGTTTGATCATGAATGCTAATTATTTTGTATTAGTGTAGAGCACTGTAGTGTTGAAAGTGTGTTTTCTGCATTGATACACAGCTGTAATAGACGAAGCCATATCAAAGTGCTTTCGTTGCATATTTATTTCATATTTCAGTTTTATGCTATTTTTATAATTGGTTATTTATGTTTTATAATTGTATAAGTCTGCCTAAATATGTGCATACCAATTTATAAACCAGTTTACACAATTTATTGTGAAAACTTTATTATTAACTTTTCTTTTTTCTTGTTTATGTATATGCAAACATTTTGATAAACAATTTAAGAATCTTAGGTGATCTAGCTCATCTGCCTGTCCTCTGATCAGTTCAGCAAATGTATAACTTTCCTTTTGAATTCAATATTTTGCATTGTGTAAGGCTGGCGATGTGCTTTACTGGTGTTAGCGTTTAGCCTGCTGTTGGCATTACAATTCAGCATTTATACAGGACTGAACGAACCTCTCTCCCTTCAGCCACACTGGCACATGATATAAAGACAATGTCAGGCTGCTAAATGCAACACAAACAGCCCTGTTGAAAAGCACGTTTTCTGCATTGATGTACGCAGCTATAATAGACAGACGGAGCCATTTCAAAGCACTTCACGTTGTATAAAGCAAAAAGTAAAAGATGAACTTCAAATTTTGATTAATACAATTTAATAAAATATGTATACACTTTTTTATGTTGTAATATATAACGTGTCAATAATTGTGTTATTTCCCTTTTTTAAACAACCACCCTCCTCCTCATCTCTCCCTCAACTAGTTATTATTATTTTTATATATATTTTTTTATATATGTACTGTATATACAAAAAAAAAAAACTTACATTGAGTTACCACAAACAACAAATATTCAGCTGGTGTATTGCACATTATGTTTACATGCTGGTTCATATGCACGTATTCCGTATTCCTCCCAATATGTATTACTAGAATATTAGGTCATGTATACAGCTTCCTTCACACTGACTGCAGAAAGTCTGCCAGACTTAACACACCCATGTAAAAAAGCCAACTGAGTGATGCATTAATTGATAAAAAGGGGCGAAAATAAAATGTTGAAAAACATTAGAACTAAGGGATGGGTGCAATTAAACAGTTGAAAAACAGACTACAACTGCCATCAGTGTAGGATTCCATAAAATTCTGTTTTGGAATCGTAAGTAATTATAGAATATTCAATCTAAATCAAAAGAGACAGTGCGTGTGTGTAGAGTGCGTGTGTGTAGTTAGTACCTGAACATGCAAAGTGCTGATGAATATCCAAATTGATGATGAACTGATGCTGGTGATGAAATGTACCCCATTTTAACAGCATATATGTAAAATTCATCCTCATTACAGTTTCAGATTGTTTTTGGTGTGAAATTCCCACTATGGTGCACTTCAGGAATATACTTTATAGGTGCTGTGCTCCCGTGCTGTCCTGTCAGCTCCTTTCTCCCCCTCCATCCATTACAGTGAAGTCAATACAATCTTAATAAACATCTGTGAACAATATTACTATGACTTTGAAAACAAGGCTTAAGATACTAATTTTAAAAATCTGTATTAATACATACAACATTATATGAAAGGAAATATGCTCCTAACCAGGCCAGTAGGTCTCAGCTGCAGCTGTGCAGTCTCTGTGCAGTTCAGCTGAGGGAGGTTTTTGTACGACTGTGTATCACTGTGTGAACACCCAGCTACTACTGGGGAAGTGTGCACTCTGACAGTAGTAATCTCCTGCATCTTCAGGCTGGACTCCTCTGATGGTCAGAGTGAAGTCAGTCCCAGATCCACTGCCACTGAATCGCTCTGGGATCCCAGACTGACGGTTAGTGGCATAATAGATCAGGAGTTTAGGAGCTTCTCCAGGTTTCTGTTGGTACCAGTGTAGGTAGTTGTTATTATATACTGCACTGCTGACTTTACAGTTCACAGTGATGGTCTCTCCTTGGTGAACAGATTTCACTGATGGAGTCTGAGTCACAGTGTACTGTCCACTGGATTCTGGAAATGAAATAAAAAAATACAAATACATTAATGTAATACACATTTAAACAATCTGATTTTGTGTATGGGTTTGATGTGTCACTGTTTAGATATTATGAATACATACAAAACTGAAATAATAAAATATAAATAATTCTCACCCTGAGTGCAGATGGCGAGAGCCCAGATGAAGATGGTTATGAAAGTCATTGTTGTTGTGGATTGTGTTGCCATGAAGGGCAGCTCTCAGTCATGAAGTGTTAAACTCACAGGGCTATAAACACTCCCAGAGCACTGAAGCATGTGCTGCCCATGCAAAGTGGCTCTTCTATGCAAATTGTCTTCCTTGGTAGAGCAGATATTTTTAGCAAAGTGGTGCTGTGTGTTCTGACAGAGCAAGATGAGCAGTTTAGGATTAACACTCCCCCTAGACAAAGAACAGCTTAGAAGGATATAAGGAGCATATGATAAATCTGTTGTGTGTTTATTGAACTCATCATGACTGCAGTGGAGAAATTATGTGTAGAGCTCCTGTGTGTTGAATAATTGGGACTGTGTGTTCTAGTAGTAAAATAATAAAGGGAAGCAATGCCTTAGCTTTGCTGAAATATAACACAGCACAACTACAGTTAAGTGTAGAAAAATGTGTATAGAAAAAAAAGGTATGTAAATAAACTACTGCCCATTGTCAGTTCCAGGTACTCCGGGGGTGCCAACTGAGGTGAGGATCCAATTGTGGTATCTGAAGGACAGTACAGGAAGAGGTGAAAGGTTTGGGTCGAGGTTGTAAGAGAATTGTATATGCTTGGTTTTTCAGTCAATCTAAATAAATAGTTGAACTGAAAACTCATAGGTCAATTGGTTTCTCTTTTAAGATTCTTATAGGGAACATGCAGTCAAGTCACAAATGTGCAATAATCATTTATTTGTGACAAAAATAGAAAACTAATATCATTCAATTACATTACTGACTATAAGTAATATTACCCCTATTCTACTCTTCTCCTCACAGGGCAGCTTAGGTCAGTCTGGTCAGGCAGGCAGCGGGTCTCTCTCTCTCTCTCTCTCTCTCTCTCTCTCTCTCTCTCTTCCTCCTGCTCTTTTTCTTGTCCTTGTTCTTCTGTTCCAACTATATCCCACCTTCTCTTTGTCTGTCCCATATAAATATATCAATATGGCAATAGGAAACCTAACTTCTGGGCCTCTTTGTGGTATTTGGCTAGGAGCCAGTAAGAGGACAGGTATCTTTTTGGACTCTGGACACATAGTTAAGCTAGGGTCTAGCAGGGCCCCTAGGAATGTGGGGCGCTAGGTCAAAAGGGGATAACTCTGTTTCCTGTACTATACCAGCGGCAGAGATATTCCTCTAGAGAAATACATTCTAATGAAGAATATCTTACAGGGTCACAAACAGAGGGTTAATTGATCGGTCAAACAAGGCAGACAAGGCAATCCAGGAAACAAGAAATGAAGGTCAGGCTTAGGTCAAAAACACAGGAAATCAGTCAGAGGATAGATCAGAATGCTCAGAATTGTTGCTTGGGAGGCAAAACAAGACTTTGTCCAGATGAGAGGAACAGAGGAGTTTAATGCGCTACCCAATAAAGACTATTACCTGTTTGTTTGTGTAACAGGGATGGTTGTTTCAGTGATGTCATTACTTCTCAAATGCTATGTAATCATTCAGATCATGTTCATTAATGGATGAGGAAATATTCACATGAGTCAGACAGTTATTTCCTGTGATACTGTGTTCACTGATAGTGGGGAATTGCTACTGCCCCACTGGAGCCATTGGGTTAGAGGGGTCATAATGACAAGAGGGACATGATGCTACTAGAATGCCTGTCAGATTTGCTAGATATAATCTGGTTTGGCAAGGTCCACAAGTCAGTCAGACACAGGGAGACAGTGGTCCAGTGTGGGGAGTGGCAGAGCTCTGATAAAGGCTTGTGTGCCACTGGGCTCTGATCAACAGGGCTTGTGTGGATAGAGAGGGGCAGACAGAGCCAGACACCACACCAGACCTCCCACACCCCGGGGGAGGGAAATTACCAGGGAAACACCTGAGCCAATGATGATTTGTTTGTTTATGACCCAGAGCACCAGACCACTGGACAGATCAGGCTTAACAAAGGGAGGTGTTCACTGGCTGTGGGGAGAGATCTGATCTGAGTGGAGCGTTGGCTTGTTGGTAACCTGTGGTTGTTTTTCTCCTTCCAGTTTCCTTCTCTACACCCATCGGAGGCCATGGGGGGGTGGGGGGTCATAGAGGTCCTTGCATAGGTACAGATTCATTAATGAAGTAATGTCACCGTGACATTAAACCAAAATGGTCAAAAGACATCTACATTCTTCATGGAACATAGAAGTTCAAATAACATGTGGAATCACACTCTAATTAAATAAGATAAATATAAAATATGAACACTATGAATGTCTATCCATCATTGTCAATACTGTATGTGGATTCATAACAAAACCAACATCTGCAAATATGGATATGAAAGGTGTGCATTTCAACAACAAATATTTAATGTAACAAAAAATGATGCAGTATCATTCATCAGTACTGCAATTCTTTCAGTGTAATTTGCTTTACGTTTATATATAAATGTAGACTGAGTAAAATTACCTGTGTTGAATTTGTTAGAAGCTCATCCATATCAATTAATATTATCTAAAATGAATTGGAATAAAATATTAAATTGTTGGTGTTCCTATTTCTGTAAAAGTTGACATGATTTTGAAAACCAATACACTGTTAAATGTTGGTATTTCATTACAAATGAAAATGTCCATATATGTCCAAATGTCCCATTCTCTGTGCCATCCTCCCAAGACTGCCACTTTGATGTAGAACAGTTAATGGGCCGATGAGCACAGGAAATCTAATAACTTTGGGGGAGAGGTCTTCTTTAGATCAACGCTCCAGCTAAGGGCTCTGAATGCTCTTATCAAAATACGCCCCCCCTTAACGCTACATATATATATATAATATATTTTTATATATATATATATATATATATATATATATATATATATATATATATATATATATATATATATATATATAAAACAATTCAAGACAAATGTTCATGTGTTCAGTTTAATCTGCTGGCCTGTCAGCACATTCACAAACTGTATGTCCTTCATAAATTGTTCTTGTTGAGCAAATATGATCTATTCTTCTGTTTGGGTTCTGAAAGTATGAATATCATAAAAAATACTTAAACTAAGTAATATTTGGTTGCATTTATCATGTCAATCAAACCCAGAGCTGTAGCGACTGCAGCTATTCTCAGCCTCAGGAGAATTGTCTGGGGGCCACAAGGGGAGAGGGGGACTGTCTAACTCCTACACCCTGACTGTTCCCACTTTCACCGCTAGAGGTCACCTGAGCCACACTTTCCCCAGACTCTGTTCCCGGACCGTGATCAACTCCATTATTGAATTATCATGCCTGCGATGAACTGGCTTCTAGGACAGCTGGACAACAGAAATAATGTATGACTTTCAACATTATTTCTGTAGTCCAGCTGTCCTAGAAGTGTTCATCATAAACTGCCAAAGAGAAGTGAGTTACAGCTGACATTTAACATCAGGCCACTTTTAACAATGAGCACATGAGGCACACAATTAAAATATTCTTTACATCCAGCGAAACAGCAATTGAGCTCTGTAAAGAACATTTTCTGTTATCGGAATGAAATTGACCAGTGGTTCTCAACCTTTTTTTCCACTTGGACGCACTACGGTCCAAGTGCAAGTCTCACAGGCCACACATAATTTTCATATGACATCATCAATGCAAATGAACCGGATTTAGTATTATGGTATTAGTGGTTAATAGTATGATATATAGACAATTACATTTAAACAGAGTATAATGCTACTCACTGTTAATGGGACACCTGATGTTGTTTGGAGTCACAGCGCAATGAAGCTGCGACTGTATCTGTACGACGTGCGCGGAAGCGTGACTTGATGCGCGACATCGCAGAAAATGTGCGCTCGCTAATGTGTGTTGATCCAAATATGGAAAGCACTTTCAAACTTAATAATAAAAGCTTCTGTCCACGATGTTTCACCACATTTATAGTTCAAAAATAACTTTTATCAAAAAATAATTGTACACTAAAGTAAAAATTTTCAACACCATGTACAGTGAGGGAAAATGTATTTGATCCCCTGCTGATTTTGTACATTTGCCCACTGACAAAGAAATGATTAGTCTATAATTTTAATGGTAGGTGTATTTTAACAGTGAGAGACAGAATAACAACAACAAAATCCACAAAAACGCATTTCAAAAAAGTTATGAATTGATTTGTATGTTAATGAGGGAAATAAGTATTTGACCCCTTCGACTTAGTACTTGGTGGCAAAACCCTTGTTGGCGATCACAGAGGTCAGACGTTTCTTGTAGTTGGCCACCAGGTTTTACAAGTCATTAAGGTTTCGAGGCTGACGTTTGGCAACTCGAACCTTCAGCTCCCTCCACAGATTTTCTATGGGATTAAGGTCTGGAGACTGGCTAGGCCACTCCAGGACCTTAATGTGCTTCTTCTTGAGCCACTCCTTTGTTGCCTTGGCTGTGTGTTTTGGGTCATTGTCATGCTGGAATACCCATCCATGACCCATTTTCAATGCCCTGGCTGAGGGAAGGAGGTTCTCACCCAAGATTTGACGGTACATGGCCCCGTCCATCGTCCCTTTGATGCGGTGCAGTTGTCCTGTCCCCTTAGCAGAAAAAACCCCAAAGCATAATGTTTCCACCTCCATGTTTGATGGTGGGGATGGTGTTCTTGGGGTCATAGGCAGCATTCCTCCTCTTCCAAACACGGCGAGTTGAGTTGATGCCAAAGAGCTTGATTTTGGTCTCATCTGACCACAACACTTTCACCCAGTTCTCCTCTGAATCATTCAGATGTTCGTTGGCAAACTTCAGACGGGCCTGTACATGTGCTTTCTTGAGCAGGGGGACCTTGCGGGTGCTGCAGGATTTCAGTCCTTCACAGCGTAGTGTGTTACCAATTGTTTTCTTGGTGACTATGGTCCCAGCTGCCTTGAGATCATTAACAAGATCCTCCCGTGTAGTTCTGAGCTGATTCCTCACCGTTCTCATGATCATTGAAACTCCACGAGGTGAGATCTTGCATGGAGCCCCAGACCGAGGGAGACTGACAGTTATTTTGTGTTTCTTCCATTTGCGAATAATCGCACCAACTGTTGTCACCTTCTCACCAAGCTGCTTGGCGATGGTCTTGTAGCCCATTCCAGCCTTGTGTAGGTCTACAATCTTGTCCCTGACATCCTTGGACAGCTCTTTGGTCTTGGCCATGGTGGAGAGTTTGGAATCTGATTGATTGATTGCTTCTGTGGACAGGTGTCTTTTATACAGGTAACGAGCTGAGATTAGGAGCACTCCCTTTAAGAGAGTGCTCCTATTCTCAGCTCGTTACCTGTATAAAAGACACCTGGGAGCCAGAAATCTTTCTGATTGATAGGGGATCAAATTGAAATGCGTTTTTCTGGATTTTTTTTTTGTTATTCTGTCTCTCACTGTTAAAATACACCTACCATTAAAATTATAGACTGATCATTTCTTTGTCAGTGGGGAAACGTACAAAATCAGCAGGGGATCAAATACTTTTTTCCCTCACTGTAAATGTGTTTATAACTTATTTATTTGTGTGTTTATGCAGCTAAAACGCTGTAGGCATGTTTAATACATATAGTTAGGAAAAGTCATGAACGGGTATGCGCAGTGTATTTAGGAACACAGAGTAATTCAAATTCAAATAACAAATCGTCTCACTGCTTCTAGTGTTAAATGTGGGTGTCATATCGTGGGCCGCACTTCCATGCATGACGGGCCGCAGATTGAGAACCACTGAAATAGACCAGCAATATTCATCACAGACTGCGATTATAAACACTGACAACAAGAGGGAACCAGGGTTTTATTGCTGTTCATGATGTAATACTACATTTATAAACCATGTTTACAAAAATCTAAACAATGACAGTATTATTCAGTGTCCTGTATTTTGTGAGCCACTGAGAACTCTTCAGTAACACCTGAATGTAAAATTTACACTCCAGTCACAGTATATTACTCTGTTCCTGAAACCTTCATGAGAGATTTTGAAACAATGAATGAATTATAAAGAGCACAACTAGAAAAGCAAACTTTTTGTAAAGTACCGTGGGGCACGAGAACAGGGGACCCAGTTGTGGTGTGTGGTAGAGGTGGTCAGACAGGCATGGGTCAGATACCGGAAGGACAGGGCAATCAAGGGCAAGGCAAAGACGTGGTCATGGTCACAGGCAAGGGTCAGGTGATCAGGCAAACCGAGTCAAGAGGAAAGTCCAAAGTCGTGGTCGGGAGGTCAGGCAAGGAATCCAGGGAACAAGGCAATAATAAAGGCACGGGTAGACAGCTCGGAGATGTAGTTAACACTGACAAAACTTCACGTTGATGAGAGGTCTTTATAGGGAGCAGAGAACCAGGTTGGAAGGTGCAGGACAAATGGGAGCAGGGGTAAATTTGGCAAGTGCACATGGTGTTCAGGAATTTTTGAAGGAAGCTGGGGGAGATGACTGGTAAGAAAGGTTGATGGTGACATCTAGTGGGGAAAAGTGGAAGTGCTAGATGGTGCTGTGACAGTTCTCTGACTGAAATGTGAATTAGAAATCACTACTACAGAAGTCAGGCAGACTATTTCAATACTTCAGAAATTATATTCTAGACAATTACCAATTACAGGGAGGTCAATTTCATTGATGAATTTGCAATCTGTAAATAGTCAAAACAATAAGGGCTAAGGTGATTTGTCTCATCATTTACTCCTTTTATAGATGTTCCCTGTCTAATCCTACTGTCTCAGGAATCTGCAAACTAACCTACTAATCTTTCTCTGTCAGAACACACAACACCAGGCCTGTGTTTATAACACAGTTTTGCTTCATGTACCTAGTTTACCAATGAGCACAATTTGCATAGAAGAGCTACTTTGCATTGGCAGCACATGCTTCAGTGCTCTGGGAGTGCTTATAGCCCTGTGAGTTTAACACTTCATGACTGAGAGCTGCCCTTCATGGCAACACAATCCAAAACAACAATGACTTTTATCACCGTCTTCATCTGGGCTCTCGCCATCTGCACTCAGGGTAAGAAATGTGCTTTTGAATTGTTATTTTCTTGACTTTAAAGGTTGTGTACAAAATACAGTCAACACAAAAACACATATACAGATACAAATTGTATTAACTCATTAATGTTTTATGTAAATACAATTATTTAATTTTTTTTTTTTTTTTTTTAGATTCCAGTGCACAGTACACTGTGACTCAAACTCCATCACTGAAATCTGTTCACCCAGGAGAAACAATAACTGTGAACTGTAAAACCAACAGTGCAGTGCACAATAACAAAGAACTAGCCTGGTACCAGCAGACATCTGGACAAGCTCCTAAACTCCTGATCTATCTTGCCACTACCCGTCAGTCTGGGATCCCAGAGCGATTCAGTGGCAGTGGATCTGGGACTGACTTCACTCTGACCATCAGTGGAGCCCAGCCTGAAGATGCAGGAGATTACTACTGTCAAAGTGTACACATCCCCAGTAGTGTCTGGGTGGGCACACAGTGCTACACGGCCGTACAAAAACCTCCCTCAGCTGAACTGCTCAGTGACTGCACTGCTGCAGGTGATAACTCCAGCTGCACTGAACACACTGAGCTTCAATAACAAGTATTCAGATTATATATTATATATTAATTTAAGAAAGCTGTGTAAAGTATGCTTGAGTGGTAGGAGGGTTTAAAACCATATTGAATAAAATGAAAAACAATATAAGTTGTGCCAGAGGTCAGTGTTACGGATGTAATCAGACTTGTACTACAGGCAAGAGTTTTTCAACATTTTTAAATAATACAATCACTGTACTGCAGTATGTCTTCTTAATGTTTGCATTGGGTGCCAAGCCAATGAACTGCATCCTCTTCAGCAAGGTGCAAATCCCAAAGACCACCATCAAGACATGATAGACGACAATTGTTAACAATTTGCAGTTAGCATTATTGGCCTGACCCCAGAGAATGAGGTTGACCGCACAGCGACCCTGTCCCGTCTGTAAATGGTTCAGCGTTGACTACAGACAATGTGCTAGATTGAAGCCAGAGGGACAGACAGACGGCTCAGCTACGAGGGAGCGGTTCACATTATCTGTTGTCAAACACTCAGAAATCCATCCCAAATTATTTCTCATGTCCTCTGGTGGCTGGTCTAACCAGATTGGTAGTCTTGAAGACAGGCGGGCTTTTGGGTGTGACATGATGTCAGCATGAATTGGCATTCTGTCATTCGCTCAGACCTTAGTCAACAGCTAACAGAACCAGCGTTCATGTCACACTCCCTGTCAACTCCAACACCAACCCAGGCTCTAACTGGAACAAGTGTTGTGAATGATCAAGCCAGCAGACGAATTGACTCCACACTAAAAGGATCATCAAAACAATCATCCCTGTTATATAAATAAACATGAAGTATGTTTTTTACATTCTGCAGTGCAGTTCAGGAATATTTTACAATGTCAAAGTTTCCTTGCTTTCAGAATGGCGCTGATTGTGTGTCTGACAGTGACCTCTTGCTTATATCGCCTTTGTTATTTCTCAACTTGTTTAACAACTAATAAACCCTCTCACTCAGCATACTTTGCTCAGATCATTTTCTCAATCTCAGAATATATTTTTTGTACCTGTTATTGAATTTCACTGCCCATAGTGTCTGTGCAGTTCAGCTGAGGGAGGTTTTTGTACAACTGTGTAGCACTGTGTGAACACAGGACCACTCTGGTAACTCTGACAGTAGTAATCTCCTGCATCTTCAAGTTCTTCAAGCTCCAGTGATAGCGTGAAGTCAGAGCCTTTCTTGCTCCGTACAACAGACGTTTAGGAGCTTCTCTGGGTATCTGGAAGTACAAATCAAATCAAAACTGTCCCACCCACTAAAATGTTTTTTAAAATCAAGCCACGATTGAGAACAATTTTGTAGTGGGTTGGTCAAAGTTTTGATTTTGATTTTGATTTTGATTTCTGTTATTTTCACACATTTAGTGGCATGTGTCTCTCATTATTATTTGGTTTCAGATTTTCTCAGCTCCCCCTTTAGGTTTTTTGGGCACTTTTTTTGTCCATATCTGTGACTTAGTCCATTTAGGTTTATCCAGCTTTTACCATAAACAGAAAACACTAATGAAGTCTTGTGTGATTTAACAACATAACAAAGTAATCATCAGAGAAAATACAAATGAATAAAACTAAGGAGTGATTAGATGTTTGTGCTGTGTATGGCAATACAGCAAAATAAAGAATGCATTTTTAAAAGAAAAATAATACAATGTTTTCAATAAGAACATTTTATTTTGAGTCTGAGTCACTGTATACTGTCCGCTGGATTCTGAAACAAGTAAATACATCAATAAATATAGCATAATTTGTGTCAGTTTTATGCAGAACATACATATGAAAAAAAAATTGTACCTATACCTTTTTAATTTGAAACTTTTTTTTTTTGTATTATATTTCTAAGAAACAATTATTTTAAAATGGGACGGAGACCATTGTCTTTCTTCAGCAATCGGACATAATGAGAGTGGAACCCAAAGCCAAAGCATCCTTCACAAATGTCCATGCCACACCCTGGCAGTCTTGGATTCAAGGCCAGAACTCAAAAGGCCAAGGCCAACATTGAGGCCAGGATCCACAAGGCTAAGCCAGGGGCCAAGGCCAGTAAATGACAAGCATTTTAAAAGATAAGGCCACAGTCATGCAGTTTATTAATTGTGTTATATGTAGACTCTTTAAATCAAATTTGTATAACAGGAAACTGTAAAAGAGCTATTTCTAAAACTTACAGTATAGTAAATGTAAACAGTTTTTCACAGTAGAAAACACAACAAATTACATGCTGACCAGATAGACACAATCAGAACCACACTGTTCAGAAGAAAAACTTGCATTTATCTTATTTCATGAATTGCACTTTAAAAACAATTCTCTGAGAGAAGCTTGACTCCCATTGTCTTGTCTTGCTCTGTGTGAACATTTAAGCAGCAGTTAGAATGCTTGCATTTGTATAGCAATTCCTAAATTCCTAACAATACTTTAGATTACTGTACAACATAATTCCAGTTATAATAATCAATAAGAGTAATATTTGATTCCAATTTTCTCCTTATGAAAACAAATAATTGCATTTAATAATTATTATTTACAAAATACATTACTATATCCAAATTCAACAATATTGAATGTGATCAACTTAATATTTGTACATTATGCAAATATTTCTAACACACCTATTTAAAAACAAAATATGACACTAGTTAACTATTTGTATTATTAGATTAACGATACTTGCATTGTAATATAACGTTTTATTATTATTAGTAAATTTAATTGTACAATGTCTTATTACTCTTACTAATACTGTTACTGTAATTGTCTCTGATACTTTCTCTTACAAGCACAGAAGTTATTATCTGCATTGTAAAACACAGATCTTGTTCTTTCTCAGTTTCCTAATGATTCTGCTTCTTCTTCTTCTCGTTTCCGACCACTTTTTGTAAACACATCTCCTCCTACAGTTTTCAGCCATCAAAATGACACTGCACACTTTTTGCACTATATCTGAAAATGGTTGCTATTACTTTTGATGCTGATTGGTGGTCCAGATTGTCTTGGGGCCCCCAAGGACCACAACAGTACAGATAGGTTATCTTTTGGCACACTATTTACAATTGAATATTAATAGGAAACCATAAATTAACTTTAATAATCTATCATTACTTCTGACCTTTGACCTCCACGGAGCCAGATACTGATACATACCTCTGATTCCTGTATTAATGACCCTTTCCTTTGTTTTGAGCTTTCTCCTGGATTTCCTGCATTGCTACTTTTGCCAGTGTACCGACCTCCCTGCTTGTTTAACAACCACATCTCCTGGCTCTCCCTCTGTACTCAGTCTGTTGGTTTTGACCCCGTGTCTGTTTCTGTCTCTGCCTTTTGCCCCCCCCCACCCCCCCCATAACACATAACAAATAAAATGTTTCCGCACTTGAGTCTGAACCATCTGTCTACAGCCCGGCCGGGTTATAGTTCCAAAGCATTTATTTTCATAAATATCAGATATTTAAATGATATCATGTGACCATTGTTTTTTTAGTTTATGAATCACTAATCGATCAATTACATCTTGAGTGTACCCCCGCCTGAGACTAATTGCATGCTGGATTGGTCACCTTGCAGTTTCCCTCCCTCTATTTGGGGGATATAAGCCTGGAAGGAAGGCTATTACAGGGGATAATTTTAATGGTAGGTGTATTTTAACAGTGAGAGACAGAATAACAACAAAAAATCGAATCAATGTATAACTTTTTTGAAATGCGTTTTTCTTGGATTTTTTTGTTGTCATTCTGTCTCTGTTAAAATACACCTACCATTAAAATTATAGATTGATCATTTCTTTGTCAGTGGGCAAACGTACAAAATCAGCAGGGGATCAAATACTTTTTTCCCCTCACTGTACCTCTACCTGAGAGTCAGATGAGGGACATGCTGGTGGCTGGAGCAGATCAATAGTATCCCCCTGAACTGTACATAAGACAGGCATGTGAACTACATACAATTATTTTAAACTGGGCAATCAAAACAATTGATATGATATTACCCTGTACATAAAGGGTGGACATTGAGCTGCCACCAGGGTCAGAACTGACAGCTCCCTCAAACCCCTCCATTATGGGCCTTCCTCTATTGTTCTCCAATGTCAACTCCTCTGCCTGTGAAAATGTAGCAGGGGGTGGCCGTCCTCCAGTTTTCACTGTTCACTGTTCACTTTTTCTGTTTGCTGTGAACACATGAATAGGCTATTGTAAGTGAAGTGTAGGCTACACACCACATCTGCACTGTGTATTAATGATGAGAAGTATTAATACGCACCACTTGATAGAATATTTATATCTTTCATCCGGACTTGTTGCCAGGTGCACTTTCCACTTGGGTTGCAGCTGAAATGATTGTTAGAATGAAGTTATTCCGAACACAATAGCATTACATTCATATAGACAGCCCTACACCCTAGGTGCTTTAGGGAGTAGATCTTAATTCATTAACAGTGAGTAACGTGTCAATTTCAGAAATCCCATGTGTAGGATATATTTGAATTATCCTAATTGTTGTCACATATTTAGATAGACTATTTTACGTGTCCTTACATCTCAATCATATTACAAATAAAAGAAGAATCCGTGAGACAAAATAGAGAACATGTGACAAGAACACTGTTCTTACGAATTTTCTGTTGGCAATGCGCTGCCAGCAAGCCTCCCTGGCTTTGTTTGTCGCCATGTCTACCTCCTCTCCACTCTCCTTCCTCCAGAGCCGCTCCTTCTCATCCCTGGCCCCTAAATGGTGGAACGACCTGCCCACCGAAGTCAAAACAGCAGAGTCCTTGACCTCATTCCGGCACTTACTCAAGACGCATCTTTTCAGACAGTACTTGTAATATTAGTCCTTTTATCCCCGCTAGATAGCACTTCACAGTTTTATTATGCTTCTTGTGTTTTTGATTTGTTTTCCTCCTTGCTCCCTTTCCCATAACCCCTGACTGTGACCCTACATCTTGACAGCACTTAGCTTTAACTGTCCAGGATGTAGGACCTCACTTACTGTACTTGCCTGTGTAAATTTTAAATTGGAATTTGTAAAATGTATTATATTTTGAATTGCTATGTTTTAGTTAAATTGAATTTGTAATGATTGATGCCTTTTACTTAACTGTATTTTTGTACTTTGTTTTGCACTTGTTGTAAGTCACCCTGGATAAGGGCGTCTGCCAAGAAATAAAAATAATAATAATAATAATAGATTTAGCCATTAACCTTTCTTTAAACTCCCCATATCCACATTATCAACGTGCATTCTTCCGGGGAAAAATGTGGAGCACAACCACAAACTCAGCACTGCTGAACCCACCCCTTTTACGTGAACATGCACAAACTCCATTTAACACCGAATCAAATAACTGACATCTTAATCAGTGTCGTTGTACAGTTTAACACCAATTTATGCAATCAGAGTTGGTCAACCCTGACTTTCCTTGATGACCCCGAGTTAAATCTGAGTTGGTTAAACTCCCTTCGTAGTACACCCCTCTGGTGTCTTGTTTGTGTGCCAAGATCCAAATGTCCTGCGTGGGGTGGGTGTGGGGAGTACCTCCCCACACCCTCTGAAACTCTGAAACTGAAATTGTGATCTTGTTTAACTCAGTTTACAGATATCTGGAATTAATTTCCCTGTCTTGATTCTCAATGTATGAAACAATTTGATATTTCTTGCATCCAGGAATCACATTTGAGAGAACGTGATGTTAACAAGTTTGATAATAATTATTATGTTGCTGCTTCCAGCTGTGCTGACTCCAGGTCTAAAAATGCATTGATATTACTAAGGCTTAGTTTACAAATCACTGTGCCGGAGTTACACAGTACTCAAAATGGCAAAAATCACATTTTTGCATGCTATTATATCTGGCAAAAGTATCGGTCTATGCCCCAATGATTTAGGATGTAGAGCTTTTTACTTTGCTAACTGCTATATTGTTAAACATGCCTTGTTGTCTGTGGTGATGTAAATGCTGTGATTAACTAATTTTGTACAATAAAATCGTAAGTATTTTGCTTCCCTTCAGTCACTGATGTTCAGCCCAGAATTGTCTGTGAGATAATTGGAAGTCCCTCACCTTCTGAGGGTGGTGAGGACATCATTTACTATCCTCCATTTATTTTTTCAATTAAATATTAGTACCATACTACAATTAAGACACAAGTTAAATATACAAACAAAGTCTTATGATAAAAATGGCATTATGGGATTTACTGAGAATTCATTCTGCCTGCAGTTTCCATGTAGTATCAGCAGTCCATGTTGGTTCACTAGTTATTGCATTATAACAACAAGTCTGTTCAGGCCGCAGCTCCAGGCTCACTGCAATTCTGCAGTGCAGTTCTGCATTATTTATCAGTGTTGAACTTTCCTTGCTTGCAGAATGACTCTGGTTAAATCTCTGACAGTGGCCTCTGGCAGTCTAACAGCTTTATTATTTATCATATTGTTCAGTAACTAATAAACCCACCCACTCTCAAGTATACTTTGCATTTTCTTAATTTTAGAATATAATTTGAGTACTTTCTATTGATGCTCAGTGTGTGTGTGCAGTGGAGTTCCTCACAGGCTGTGTCCCATTTCACTGCCTTCACCCTCAGCACCTGCAGTAGGTCTCAGCTGCAGCAGTGCAGTCTCTGTGCAGTTCAGCTGAGGGAGGTTTTTGTACGACTGTGTAGCACTGTGTGAACACATAGCCACTGTGGTAACTCTGACAGTAGTAATCTCCTGCATCTTCAGGCTGGACTCCACTGATGGTCAGAGTGAAGTCAGTCCCAGATCCACTGCCACTGAATCGCTCTGGGATCCCAGACTGACGGCTAGTGGCATAATAGATCAGGAGTTTATGAGCTTCTCCAGGTTTCTGTTGGTACCAGTTTAGGTAGTGACCATTAGAATTACTATGCACTGCACTGCTGACTTTACAGTTCACAGTGACGGTCTCTCCTGGGTGAACAGATTTCACTGATGGAGTCTGAGTCACAGTATACTGTCCACTGGATTCTGGAAATTAAAAGTTAAAATAAGTCAATGTATACATATATATGTAATATACATTACAACAATCTGATTTAATACATTAGCTTGATGTGTGCCTGTTTAGATATTAAAAATAAATTCATACAAAATGGAAATAATAAAATTATAATAATTTGTACCCTGAGTGCAGATGGCGAGAGCCCAGATGAAGATGGTGATAAACGTCATTGTTGTTGTGATTCTGTTGCCATGAAGGGCAGCTCTCAGTCATGAAGTGTTAAACTCACAGGGCTATAAACACTCCCAGAGCACTGAAGCATGTGCTGCCCATGCAAAGTGGCTCTTCCTGGGTACAGCAGCATTTAAAACAGTGTTATAAATACAGGCTCTGTGCTGTGTGTTCTGACAGAGCAAGATGAGCAGTTTAGCTTAAACACTCATAGGACAGCAGGACTAGACAAGCAAGCAGCTTTTCAAGTCCTCAGTTGTATATGCTACATGGGGAAACAATGAGTGTTTGTTTATATAACAGGGACGGTTGTTGTAATGATCCTATTAGTGTGGATTCTTACAAATGTCATTTACTCCATCAGTTAGTCTCCAGAAAACTGTGTCAGGAGTCCAGATTGGTCTCTTCTTTGTCCTCACTGGCCCTGAGGACAGCACTACTGCCCCACTGGTGTTTTTTGGGGTTTGAAGGGTCACAAGACCTAGAAAATCACTATAGCAATGAGACTGAGCATTGTCACCTCAGTTTTAATTGTAATTACCCATCTTCTTACAGTTACTTGATTAACCACAGCAGTGTTATGTCTCCCTCTTGTGGTCAGTGTTCTACACACTGTGCTACTCACTTGTTACTAACAGACATCTGAAGAGGAAATGTTTTGCAGCTCTAACATCTCCAGACTCCTGCATCACCTGACTGCCATTGAGATGTATTGTGTATTGTCCAGTCTCTCATGCAGTGGCAGCTCTAGCTTTATGGCTCCCTGGGCAAACCCCCCCCCCCCCCCCCGCCCCCCACCAACAACAAAAAAGCACCCTTCTACACTAACTGTAATTTTTATTCAGATATTGATATTGACGCCGTATGTGTAATAGCATAGCAAGCAACATAGGCTAACAAACGTAAGTGTTATACTAGCCTATTTCATAACATTATATTATACTATACTCCGAGGCAATTCTAGAATATGTGGGGGCTGGTGAGAGTGGGGGGCGGACAGAGATTTCTCCCATGTGACCGGGGGTGGGGGGGGGGGGAAGGTGGACGGTGCTTTTGCCGGTGAGAGCAGGGGGGTGGGTGGGTGGACAGAGTTTTCTTCCATGAGAGGGGGGTTCAATTCGCCGGTGAGAGCGGGCGGAGTTTTCCCATTTGGGGGCCCCCTAACCCCTTCCAACACCCCTGACTATACTCATAAAGAAATGACATAGCAGCATACCTTTAACTTTTGTGTGTTTTTCCTATTCTTCATTCCTCTTTTTCCTAAACTGGGCACCTGATGGCACCTGATGGGCACCTTATCCATTTGTGTTGATATATTTATATAGCGTGCCTACTATATATACCCATATGTGTGTTCTATGGCTCTGTAATAAGTGAATGCACTCATGGTTACAAATGCTCAAGTGGAGAACGTATAATGATGGGGGCAAATTGACGTGGGGATGAATTGTCATCGGGAACAAATTGGTATAGGGGCGAATTGACGCAGGGTAGAATTGTTCGGGGACGAATTTACGTGCTTTCGCTATAAAAAATCTGCCCACACTAGTATTCTCCTGCATCTTCTGCCTGGACTGGACTGATGTTCAGGTTAAAGATGGTCCCAGATCCACTCCCAGTGAAACGATCAGGAATCTGACTGACGGTTTGATGCATAATAAACCAGGAGCTTGGGAGCCTGGGAGTCAGAACAATCTGCCCACTGAACTCTGGAAAATAAGTACTGATAGAAGTAAACAAATCTTTCTAATGAATACATAATTTAAAATCATGACATACCAGCCATTAAGTTATATTGTTATGAATGTAAGTGGTCTTTGAAATATAATATACAAATCTTTTGAATTCTCACCTCTAGTAAAGAGCCCCAGTGTCCCCAGCAGCAGAACCAATGACATCATTGTTGTGTGTCTCACTGACTCTGAAAGGGCTGAACAGTGTCTGATCAATACTGTGAGTCTTAAAGGGTTTGCAGCAGTGAGGCAGGACAGGCATGCAAAGCAGCTTCCTGTATACAAATCCTGTCTCAGACAGTTAGATGAGAACTGAGCCATGGAGACACATGGCATTTGACAGAGACGGAGGGCATCTATCACTGCCACAGGAGGAGACAAGGACAGCTAATTTTGTAATTGTTATTATTCACTTGCTTTTGCACATTTTCTATTATATTTATCTTGGTTTGTTTTACTTTGACTTATTTTGTTCCCCCACTGGCATGTGCTGCCAATGAGCGGTGCCGTAAATGGTTTTGCATGAGCTCTCCTACCACCGTGTGAGTAGAGAGATAACAGCTCTAGTCTTGTATTGTGTAAATTGGATGCAGTCCTTAAGACACTATTGTTTGTGTCAGGGCTGGCCTGTGGCATAGGCAGAATAGGAAAATGCTAGGGGCGCCGTCCATCCATAGGGGCACCCAAATGAATGAAGATTTTTTTTTTTTTTTTTTACTTTTACTATTTTTTACTAATACCATTTTAATTTAATTCAAAATATTACCAAAAAGCGAAAGCCCCCACAATAACATGACTACATAGCTTATTAGGCCATATTTTTTTTGCGTTGACCGCAGTGTCACCCCAGCCCGGCACATCAATATCAATCCCCCCTCCTGGTCTCATAGTTAGACTGACCTGATTGTGGGGGTGGTGGGGTGAGTTCAGTTATCTGAAGCAGTGAGGGACACTGAACACGAAACATGCCCAGACAGCAAAATAAGTTAGCCCAATGTTGGTTTATGGTTGAATTGGTTGGCAAGTGGTCGGTTGGCACGTTAATCATGGGCCAACGTTGGCCCAACAATTTGCATCTCAAGTAAAATAAAATAAAATAAAAAATTAAAGAGAGAGAACATAAGTTATTGTCCTATCTTAAAGCTGTCTTACGTGATTTACCCAGTAAATCTGTTTTACTGAGGGTCAGTATTGTTCATGAACAAGAAAAAAATTAAAATTAAACAAGTTTTGGCTTGGGCCTTTTAGTGGCACAGGAGACCGGGGCTCGATCTCCCATCTCGCCGGGACCTGAAAACCCCAAAGGGCTACAATATAAACATGAGCGCGAGCTCGGGGTGAGGAGTTTGCTGAAGATGCTTCTGTGGTAAACCTGAGGTAAAGATTAATAAATACATTGTACAGTTTAGTTTGCTTGAAATCAAATCAAAACTTTGACCCACCCGCTAATCGAGAACTACAGAACTGTTTTAACTGGGTTGCCTTTACACATTTAAACTTTGATTAGTCTCTTTCTGATATTGAATAATGTCTGAATGAAAATAAATTGTGCATCTACGTTTTGTTTTGCTCTAAACAAGCATTGTCAAAATCTGTTTTACATACACATTGTAAAACACATGGCGACAGGGCGCATTTGCTTAGAGGCAACAACGGTTGTAGAACCCATCTCGGAAATAACTGGAAAAGTCATTGAGATAAAGGAAATAGAACTTTAATCAAGCTGGCTTGGAAGCACCACGTCAGGAAATTCCTTCAGTGAGAACTTAATGTTTAAAAACATGAATGCAACTTTATAGGAAAATGACGTAGAATCTTGTGGCCGTTCATCCAATCAAAGGCTTCAAAAGATGCAAGCTCTGCAAAGTTTGTAGGCTGCTTTTCCCAAGGGAGGAGGTCATCATAGAGGCAGATGTCTGGTCCTCGTACAGCATACAAACAGTACGATCTTGTGGTTTTCCTAACAACAAGGTAACAGGAAATCCACACACAGACAAACCGAAGGGTGGATAAATTCGGACAAACCCATTTCTCTTATCATACAAAAACAGAAATGGTAAGAGAATTTAAGAAAGGGTGTATCGTTAACTGCATTATTTGGCCTCCCACTAATAAATCCAAGTCTGCACATAATGTAATTATTTCTAATATCAATATAAAACATTATATAGTTAATATACAACACTTTCTTCATCATTCCAATACAGAGTCTTCAACAGTAATTCAATCTCTTCATATTTTATTCGGCAGCTGCCACCACAAATTTTTCCCCAAATACAAAACTTAAACTGTATTTGATTTCATTAAAATTACAGAAATACAAATATGTAATGGTATTTGACACAGGTATGGTGAGTGTAAGTGTCACAGAGTGGAAGTTACTTCACTTGGACGTAAAACTAGTATGCAAGCACAACTACGCCACCTAGTGATTATCCATAGGCGCTAGGACCCGCTGAGATCTAGTCAATTCCCAAATATGTCCGGTCTACACAGACTAACTCTTAGTTTTCACTTTGATTTAGGTTCTTTAAATTGTGGGTTCACAAGCCAGGAACACACCACAGATCACACAGGACGGTTGTACCATTAATCAAATTTATTACAAAGATGTGTAAAAATCAGGCAGACTTCTTTAAGCTAAAACCAAAAAAATAAAGTTCTTGCAGGGACAGCTGGTCTCTCCAGGCAGCACCAAGAGCTGGAATGGGGCAGGCAATAGTCCATGTGTCCTAACAAAGTAAAAAGAGTACATTTTTTAGTTCGGTGGACCGGTCGCCCCGTGTGGATTCCCGGACCGCACTTCATCGGCCCCCAGAACCGCACTCTTCCCACCCCCCGGACCGCACTTAGCCAACATCCCCCCAACACACACACACTCGGACCGCACTTTGTTGGAACCTGCAATCGCCCACCTGGGTAAAAGTCAGGGCAGTTTTTTAGTCCCAGTCCGCCCCTGTACATAACATAAGTAATAACTATATATACAATTCAAATAATCGCTTAGGCTACAGCAGTCAATGGAAGATGAACAGCACTGTACATGCACACTGAACAAGCGTGGCATCAGCAACGCCCCAGAAATACACAACAACCTCCAGGATACAGAGTGATGATCACAAGAAAACACTTACAACTTAAATCACATGCAATATAAAGTGCATGTACGATATGTATACTTTACCCATTTTATCAAGCGCCAATTAACACAAATACTTGCACTGCCAAAGTAGCATTTACCAGGCAATGATTTTATCAATTTCTTAATTAAGCCAAGTATCACTATTATTGATACAACTACAGGTGCACAGGATATCTTAGGATACAATACTGGACCAACACCTCATTAATAAGATCAATTTGTGGCATTCTTTTTGTTGTGTTGTTTTGTTTGGGAGAAAGAAATAGTCTGTACTCACTTGAGCTCTAGGAACTTGAACTAACTTTATTAATTCTTGTTAAAGCGAACATGACATGTGAGGTCACTCACTGGGGGTGTGGCTACGGCTGTAGTACATCCTACCACTACACTTTTCAATCCAGTCTCACAATTTTTTTTAATTAAATCCCACAGTACATACCAGTAGCGAGAATAAGAACATCAAAATAAATACATGTGCATCTTAGCTTAGATCATCTTTTTCTTGATTTCTTCATCGATAATTTAGTAACTATGTCATCAAAGTAAAGTTTTCACTGCTTGTGTAATTTGTTGTTGTTTTAATAGTGATTTGATATGTTCATTACAAATAGATTAATTTAGACATACTAAAAGTAAAGTACAATTAAATTCTGGGAATACAAAGGATACAATTTTGTTGCACAAAATGTTATTTGTTCAACATTAAAAAGTGATTATTAACCTTTTTTATATCAGAGGCAAGCAAGTGATCACAAGCAAGTGATGTGGAAAAGAACATGAGAAAGTGGCTGAAGTATGCTGGTGACAGAGATGGAGGCAGAAAACGACGAATGCTCTCTGTTCAGGAAATCAAATTGAAGTTCCAGTGGAAACAACATCTTAAGGAGAGGTGGAACTTCATGGTCATGGTCGAGGACATTTTCTGACCAAGCTTGTGTGTGTATAAATATATTTAATGAAAAAGGGAATCTGTTGCCAAACTTTCACAGCAAAAGTATTGTACAAGACCACTTCATTTACAAAGTTTTATTTTATTACTTAAACAATGTGTTTCGACACTCCTGTGTCTTCATATAGCAATTACAAACACCCATTCTACCCCAACAATCATTTACATCAGATAACCATTAATTAATTTAGGTGTAAACAAGGCACTCTCCATTGTCAAACATTTCAGTAAATACCACAATACAATAAACAAGAAAATAATAATAAAAATCACTGTATCTTACCCACTTATGTAAATTAGTTTCCAATTCTAATACTAATTGTAATTAAGATCCAGACTTCAAATATCCCTCTTGATTAGATTGATAAATTTTTTATATGAGGAATACAACCAGATGCTATTTAGTATGCATTTCTGATATCCAAAATACAATTTCTGATATCCAAAATACAATTGTTGATATCAACAATTGGCAGTTAATTCTTGATATCAGCAATTGTATATGTATCAATTAATTAACATCCGGTTAAGGACTTAATGTCACAACGGCGTACCATGAATTGTTAATATTAGTAATTGTTCTTGATATCAGCAATTATGGATTAAATGTCACGATGGCTTGCCATACAGGCGTAGGTTTGGTTTCAGAATTGGGGGAACATATTTTTCGAGTCTGTGGGTTGTGTACAGATCAAAACATAACAATTATGGAGACGGGCAACCATTGTTTGGGGGGATAATTAAATGTTCTCTCAACATTAAATAAAGTGTGAATGTGTGTGTGTGTGTGTGTGTGTTACTGTGCATATCAGTGTGTGTGTTTGTGTGTGTGTGTGTGTGTGTGTTACTGTGCATATCAATGTGTGTGTTTGTGTGTGTGTTTCTGTGTGTGTGTGTGTGTTTCTGTGTGTGTGTGTGTGTGTGTTACTGTGCATATCAGTGTGTGTCTGTGTGTGTGTGTGTGTGTGTGTGTGTGTTTGTTATTGTGCATATCAGTGTATGTGTTTACTAATCTAACCTGAAAAACACACACAAACAAAAACAAGCTACTATCAACGGAAATTTTCTGACATTTCAGGTTCAGCTCCAACGTGATTTACTGCACAGGATTAACCGATGTAGTATCATATTGCCTATGAATGAATATTAAAAGAAAAAAAAAAAGTAAACTAGGCAGATGCATCACACACACACGTTCAATGTTAATATCATTTTTTGTGTGAGGCTTATCTGAACAAACAGTTTAACACTACCTCACACCGACGTCTTCTTTCTGGTTCCGCTGAGTTACGCAGTTCTGCGCAAACCTGTGCAGAATCTGACCATTTAACCAATCCTGTGCAGAGTCTGCGCAATACGTCACCATAGCTTGATTCTGGCTTCAGGGAATCGAGTTGAATTGAGTCGAGTCATTTGACATCACGCAATGTGACATGAGTCTGATTCGAGTCAAGTCACTGACTCGAGTCATTACAACTCTGCATAGTAGTACTTAATGACATGTTTTTAAAGCCTTAAAGAATTTTTCTCTGATATTTTAATTCAGTCAATATCATATCAGCCATATTAGGACATTATGTTTTTAAAGAAAATGTGTTGAGTTCTTTCATACATTTTGTAGCATAGCTTTGAAATAAAATCACAAATACTGAAATATGCTTACATAGTGAATTACTCTGATTACATCTCTGACATTGACTTCTGGCACTCTTAACAGTTTTGCTATTGTTTTGCATATTATAATAAACCCACCCACTACTCAAACATGCTTCACTCAGATAATATTCTTCATGTGAGTATATATTTTCCACAGTACCATATCATTGCCTCCACCCTCAGCACCTGCAGTAGGTCTCAGCTGCAGCAGTGGAGTCTGTGTGCAGTTCAGCTGAGGGAGGTTTTTGTACGACTGTGTATCACTGTGTGATCACCCAGCTACTACTGGGGTTGTGTGCACTCTGACAGTAGTAATCTCCTGCATCTTCAGCCTGGACTCCACTGATGGTCAGAGTGAAGTCAGTCCCAGATCCACTGCCACTGAATCGCTCGGGGATCCCAGACTGACGGCTAGTGGCAGCATAGATCAGGAGTTTAGGAGCTTCTCCAGGTTTCTGTTGGTACCAGTGTAGGTATCTGCTAATAGAACTACTGGCTGCACAGCGGATAGTGACGCTGCCTCCAGGCTGAGCTGGAGGAGTCTGAGTCATGATGATCTGTCCAAAGGAGGGAATAATGTGTCTCCCAGCTTGGGAATCTGCACCAAATAGCTTGTCTCTCATTTCTTCACTGTGACTTACAAGTGTAGTTTTTTGGGCCTTAATAAAGCAGAGGCGCTGTTGTTATCTACCTGGATGAAACCATATATTACACACCATGCTATGTGTCCCCTTGGCGTGTTTGTTCTTTTTTGGGAACTGGTTTCGTTAGCGCTAATGCAGCCAAACAGCCCGAGAGACGGTGAGCTCTACCTGCTGTGACGTCACGCATAAATTAGCCACAGATTCAGGGAGCTGGACTTTTCACAGAGGGGTCAACTTCACACTTGACCGGCCAGCAGTTCTTTAAAAGTGAATTCTGAAAAAGGTAAAAAACGATGATACCCCACCTTTAACCACAGCAGTGTTATGTCTCCCTCTTGTGGTCAGTGTTCTGTAACTACACACTGTGCTACTCACTTGTTACTAACAGACATCTGAAGAGGAAATGTTTTGCAGCTCGAACATCTCCAGACTCCTGCATCACCTGACGTTCTTACAGATGAGGTATATTGTGTATTGTCCAGTCTCTCTGCTCTTTAGAAACATGTGACAGTGACCCAGGGTGGTGAGGGCCAGTGCTCTGATAATGGTTGCTGTCCCACTGGGACCTTTCAAAAGGGCTTGTTCCTGTTCAGGATATTTAGTGGGATCCCACAGGATCTTAGGATGCTGTGCAATATTTCTAGCAGGCAAATGCAATTTTGATTGACCTTCATAACTGATTTATGTTAGCATGAGAATGACTTCTATGATTTCCCCCCCACAAAAATCCCAATCATGTGATTGATCATAATTATGGAAAGGTTTTTTAAATTGTGGTATATGTATGTAACCCTGCGTCAGAACACACAGTGCATCGCAGTTTGATGCGTATGGGACTGCGTAGCCGCAGACCAGTCAGGGTGTCCATGCTGACCCCTGTCCACTGCCGAAAGTGCCTACAATGGGCACGTGAGCATCAGAACTGGACCACGGAGCAATGGAAGAAGGTGGCCTGGTCTGATGAATCACGAGTTCAAGGTGTTGACTTGGCCTCCAAATTCCCCAGATCTCAATTCAGTCAAGCATCTGTGGGATGTGCTGGACAAACAAGTCCGATCCATGGAGGCCCCACCTCGGACTTAAAGGATCTGCTGCTAACGTCTTGGTGCCAGATACCACAGCACACCTTCAGAGGTCTAGTGGAGTCCATGCCTCAACGGGTCAGGGCTGTTTTGGTGGCAAAAGGGGGACCTACACAATTTTAGGCAGGTGGTCATAATGTTATGGCTGATCGGTGTAAATGTGACCTAATGTTAATTATGTAAGGTGTAACTCTCTGTCCTTTAACTTCTGACTTGGAATCAACCCCACTCAAGGGTTCCCAAGAGTTCACAACATCAGGTTCAGATTCCAGGAAGCACGATTAGTAGCTTGGGATCTTGGGAATGCAAAATATGATGGTAGTAGGAGAATCAGGACAGTGTTTTAACTACTACCCATTTAGGTTTTGTTATAGAAAAGTAATTACTGTGTTATTAGATGAAGTCATGCTCTTAAATTTATGAAGAGTTAATAATTACTGGCTTTTAACTGTCTCTGCTCTTATTACTATTTCTCTGCTCAGACTTATCTGTGTGGCAGATGGAAATAATTTATACCAGGGCTGTCGCTAGTGGGGTGAAAGGTGATGACAATTATAGGGGCCCCCACTGCCCAGGGGGGCCACAAAATCCAGCAGTTATACTATATATACCTGTTCTGTGAATAATTCTAATATTTATATTAGTTGTATGGCTGAGATTTTAATGAAAACCACAAAAACATACAATTTGGTGAAAAGTTTTCCAAATATCGGCTCCTCTCCCCTCCCGAAAAATGGTTTAGTCCGATACAAAGTATTTATTAATTATTCAGTGACAAACATCAGGGGGTCCCAATGAATTGTAAGTCCCACCCCAGCTCATTAAATGAACCAATCAGAGTTGAGGCGGCCGCTGAAGTTAGCAGTGAAGTTAGTGGAAGAGCAGGACACTGACTGACTGAAAATGTCTGGGAAAAGAAAACATAAATCAGGGTACCAGTAACGCTATGAATAGAAGGAGAGAGAGGCCAGGAGAATTGCTGTATCCCAGTCTTTCAAGACGTTGTTTAAGACATGTTAGTGTATTGTCATTTCGCTGCCAGATTTACTTTCTGTGGGCATAGGAAAACTACCGCCGGTATTTTCACGTAATTTTCATTACCTGCGCACACCGCCACCGACCGAATGATTATGTGGTTAAAATCCCCGTCTTTTTTACGTTGTTGTAAATAGAGTTGGTTTGTATAACACAGGAAAAATGAACACGTATCACGACGCATGTCACAAGCATTACCGACCTGTCAGCTGTTGATGTATTTTATTACAGTCAAGAAAACACGAATACAACACAGTGCTCTTGGATGGATACATTTATTAGCTTTATTTAATAATATATTATACAATACCATATTATCTTCATTACAAATTAAGACAATGAGTAATTTTAGTGGTTTTATTTTTTACATTTGACTGCATTCTTGTTAACTTCTGAATGTTTACTTTTTGATTTATGAATTATAATAGACTGATGGGAAAAACTATTATAGGCCTATTGCTGGTCCTTTTTTAAAATTGTTTTTGTAATTATTATTTAATAATTTCTTGTCTTTTGTTAGTTTTTTATTAGTTTGTCTTGAATAATTGCATGAGGACTTTAAACAGTATTTCATAAGTTATGTGTTCAACAATGTGTTATTTGTGGCATTGGATAATATAATCTCTGCAATGGATACCCGCTTCCAAACCACTGCAAAGATATTTGAGTTTGCTGCAATCTTAAATTTAAAAGACATAGAAGGTCAGATTCACCCAGCTTGCCACTCATTAGTGAGCAAATATACACAGGATCTTACAGCAGGCTTTGAGAATGAAGTGAGGCATCTTAAGTCTGTGTATAATGTCACATTTGCAGACTGCCAGTCTCCTCTCGACCTGTTGAATTCAATCTACAGGATGCAGCTCCTCAGCATTTTCTTCTGCACTCTGCCTGTCTCTGTTTGTGGTGCAGAAAGGGCTTTCAGCAAGTTGAAGTTTGTCAAAAACTCAGGTCTACCCAAACTCAAGAGAGGTTTAATAGCCTTGCCCAACTTTCAATTGAAAGCCAGCTAAGCAGACAGCTGGACTTCAAAGACATCATAAGTGACTTTGCCAACAAAAAGGTCCGACAATGGGATTTTGGTTCATCCTAGGTGAATGACATGAAAGGTCATCAAAGGTTAAAGATCAATCAAACCGATATACATATAATGATTCGTATAATTTACATAGTTATTTAAAAGTTCATTACTGATTGAAATTTGTTTTAGTGTTTGCTACCTATTTGTTTTTATATTTAATGTTATATTTGTGTATTTTGCTTTTGCTGATGTTCAGTAAAAACCTTTATTTGCTTTTATGTATGTTATCTTTTTTGTTATTGTGTAATAAACCCATATTAAGTTAAATGTGGGCCTCCATGCTCATATATTGTACAGTATATGATATGGGTGGAGGGCGGTGGGGGCCCACATCAATTTTTTTCAGGGGTTACGGCCCTGATTTCTACTGCCGTGGACATTATTCAGGTAACGAACCTATCTATAACACGTTCTTATCAGTATAGTGTGTGCTGTGTCCTTGGTACCAGAGCTTCCATGTCTGGACTAATTACAAAGAAAACCATATGAATTATTGCTTCCCGTGTCTTGGAACTGCCCCAGGATATATGCCAAGAAAGTATCATCCAGGTTCGGAAGTGCCCCGAAACTCATGTGAAATACTGCTTGTAGATGTTTAAAAGGCTGTGTGAAACTTTCAATAAACTGAAGATAAACTAACAGACTTTGGTGTCTGTGACTTTGCTTCCCGGGCCTGTCTCCTGCTGAAAAGTCTCCACTGGAAGCGCTCACTGGGTGCCTGATTCACTGGGGAATCCGAAGGGTTGCTTCAACTGGAGCGTTGTACCTTAACAAAAGCCCACCTCTGATGAAGAGCCCCAGTGTTCCCAGCAGTAGAACCAATGACATCATAGTTCTGTGTGTCTCAGTGACTCTGAAAAGGCTGAACAGTGTCTGATCAATACTGTGAGTCTTAAAGGGTTTGCAGCAGTGAGGCAGGACAGGCATGCAAAGTAGCTTCCTGTATACAAATCCTGTCACAGAAATTTAGATGACATCTGACACAATTGGACTTGATAGGGTTTGAGTTGCTTTCATTTTGTCTTCCCTGTGTGTCAGGGTTCATTGTAAAAGCCTGTTGTATTATGATCCTTGTAACATTTTGCATTTGTGTTCTGTTGTCCTCCCTATCCCTATTGTACGCAGGTGTCCGGCTGTGATTGGTTCACATCCCTGTAACACTCACACTCAGCCGTTCTGTGTTCCTGTCTAATCTGACATCTTCGGCTACTGTTTAAATGCCCCATCATTTCTCCATTTCCCTAGCCGACAGACAGCAATGCCATTTTGTGTTGCTATACCCTGCTTATTGTACTAAATTACCTTTGTTTTTGATTGTGTTTCCTTGTGCAATTGCCTACTGTTCTCTTTTCTGTTTCGTCACATTGTAAAACTGTTAGTGACTTTGTTTAGGGGAAAACAGGTAAATAGGTGAGGTACCCATGGGTTTAAACATTTGGACATAGAGCTATATATATTGTCTAGCACATTAGGTAATTAGGTACAGATGGTGATCTCCCCTCTGTATTAGTTGCCAGGGTTAGATAGTTTAATTTGTGTAGATAGTTAGGGTCTGCCAAGAAATACAAGTTATGTAGCGGATCCCCTTCTAGACTAGCTTAGATGGGTTTTGTTTTGTTTCAGGTAGATTTCCCCTGTGTGTATTGTGTAGTCTTATCATTGTCATGTCTGACTTTACTGCTGTACATAGTTGTATATACTCCCCTCCCCTTTGTAAATAAACCCTTTTTGTACTTTAGTTTGACTCTTAGTGTTGGTTTTTGCACTCATCTCACTCTCCCACTACTACATTTGTGTGTTTTATGTCCTGCTTATACCGTTACACCAGCCATTTGGGATCGTAACAATCCTTAAAATTGTAAGCAGCAGCAATGTGTTGGATTTCTATTGTCCTTATTGTTTTAATAGCTGCAGTTTGTGCTGATTGTTTCAGTTCTGTGTGATTTGCTGAGGAATACCAAATCCAGAGCTCTAGCATAGCTGACTCTGATGGCACTCACTCTGAAGGCTCATAGAAACATGAGTGTTTTGAGAATATTTTTACTGTCAATGTAGGTTTCTTCTGTAATAACCTGTCTTATTACTGTGTTATTGTGTATCAAGAACAGTGTCATTCTGCTGCCCTCTTGTGGTCAGTCTTAGTAATTGTGAATTGTCACAAGACATCTCCATTCACAGGCTCTTTACACTTTACAGCAGCGGTCCCCAACCACCGGGCACATTCACTACTGGGCCGCATGGAAACGATAAATAATGTTTTTTTTTTGTTTTTCAAGGCTGAATATCCTGAGCACTGAAAACACTGCTTCCATTTCCAACATCCTATCTCTGTGAAGCGTTTTTTTCCGCAATGACAGCGACATGGTGAGTTGCAATGTTTTTACGACACTGACACCGATTTTGTGAACAGTGGGAAGCTCACACTTAACGACTATTTTACACCGAATTCATGTCTTTTGCTTTATGAAATAGCACACACTACCCGATGGCTTCAGTACAGCGGAACACACAGGACTGATCTGAAACCCTTGTCGTGGCGATCTGCGTCACAGCCTCCAAATCTCGCAGAAACACGCGTGATCCACTCAGAGAAAAGGTTAACAAACATGGACGTGCACATGTACAGGTCACGATCTGCGCTGCTCCACCAATGGGATCACTGGATTTCTGCAGATCTGTGCAAAACTGCGGAAAGAACGCGACCACAAGCCGCTGCTGCTGTTTGTGTTCGTCTGTGCGGAGAAACCCAAAAAGCGTATATCATTTTAAAATAATGTGCCCCGAAACAACCATTGGTAGTTGAAGTATTTTAATAAATACGTATGACAATCTTATTTTCCAGTCATTATTCTTCCTGTTTCTTTTCTCTTCTTCATCAGCTCAGCTCTCATTGGCTGCTGATCACGTCACTCTTCGCGATCGAGTCTTAAATATTAAACATGTTTAATAAAATCGTAATAAAATCAGATCGGAGGGCAAGCGACACATCAGCCCGTCTCTCACTGCACGACCATCGGCAGCGACGCGCCCAACCAGCTGCTTGTGACGATCAGTGCCGATCTGTCGTGAGGGCCAAATCGGCTTAAAATTACCCAGCATTAGAATCTTAAATTAGGATGTTGGTAACACTGTTGCCGCAACACAATGGACACATATTTGAACTTAAACTGAACTGGGTTCACATAGGATGCAATGTAGGAGTGTTCTCCTCATGGAGGCCTGAATTATATAGAAAAGTATATCGACACACACTGACCAATCACGAATACCAAACCAACTGAAGGTAGGTTTCCACTGATTGGATACAAGACACTTCTGGTAAACAAGAATACACCATCAAAATGTGGAAGTCATAGGGTTGTGTTACAAGTTAAGCAATCAAATTGTTTTCACTTGTGGAACGAAATTCTTTGTTTTTTTGTAATTTGTAATCAAGGTTTAAATTGAAGGTGTCTCTTTTTTCACAAGAATAAAATAAAATGTAGGATTCAACTATTGTTTGATATTAATATATGTATTTATTGTTTGTGTTTGTCAGTGTATTATGTGTGGAATTCTCATAAATTTGTTTGCTTGTGTGTTTTCTTGAATGTCGTTCTGCATTACGAGTATACCTGTCACCTAGCTGATCGGGGTTGGGGGTGGGGGACACAGCCTATAACTGGACATGCAATGTGGGAAGGGGTGGTTTCTAAAGCAGCTTTATAAGACTGAGGGTGGGACACCATGGGGTTCAAAGTTCTTAGGTTAGAAGAACAGAAAAAACAGAAAGAATGAGTGTTGGGTCTAGACTGGAGAAGAGCAATAACGGTGGTCCAATGAAGGATAAAAGCAGTGACTGCACATTTAGCTGAACATTTGAGTCTAGTTTAGATTAATTTAGTTTTTGCATATTTTCTTTTCAGCTGTAATCTGTCCGTGGCTTTGAATTGAGCCCAATAAAGGCAGTTTTGTCTTGAAGCTACAGCACCTACTTCATTCACATCGAACTCCACAGTCATCAAAGTATGTATTTCTGTTTCTATATATGTGTCCCAGGCACACCTGTCATTCACTCCATAACACACTGAATCTGTTAGAATGGCAGTCAGGTGAAGCAGAAGTTAGGAGATGCTAGTATGAAAAAGTCAGTTAGTAACATCAAAAAACTCAAACCAGCCACGTAGCCTGTAATAAACAGCAATGACCACAAGAAGTTAACAGTGTAATAGCCCAGTTAGAGGACAGATTATTGCAGTAGTGTAGTAGTCTTGCCCTCAGCGCCAGTGAGAATGTATTCACTGTCACAGAAAATAACAGTCTGGACTCCAGACACAGCTTCCTTTACTGTCAATTACAGAGTAAAGACTTCACTCTTAAAGGTTCATCACAATAATCCCTGTAATAAAAAAATACTTGATTTGTCTTCTGTCCTGGGAGAGTCTTGCTGACCTTGCTCTGTCAAAACACACAGCATCAAGTCTGTGTTTACAGCACTGCTTGAATTCAAGTACCTACTGTCCCAAGGGAGACAATTTGCATAGAAGAGCCGCTTTGCATGGACAGCACATGCTTCAGTGCTCTGGGAGTGTTTATAGCCCTGTGAGTTTAACACTTCATGACTGAGAGCTGCCCTTCATGGCAACACAATCCACAACAACAATGACTTTCATCACCGTCTTCATCTGGGCTCTCGCCATCTGCACTCAGGGTAGAATTATTTTTATTTTATTATTTTCACTTTGTATGTATTTATTTTTTATATTTAAACAGGCACACATCAAACTCATAGATTCAATCAGATTGTTTTAATGTATATTACATGTAGATGTATACATTGATTTACTTTAACTTTTCATTTCCAGAATCCAGTGGACAGTATACTGTGACTCAGACTCCATCAATGAAATCTGTTCAACAAGGAGAGACAGTCACTGTGAACTGTAAAGTCAGCAGTGCAGTGTACAGTAATAACTTCTTACACTGGTACCAGCAGAAACCTGGAGAAGCTCCTAAACTCCTGATCTATTATGCCACTAGCCGTCAGTCTGGGATCCCAGAGCGATTCAGTGGCAGTGGATCTGGGACTGACTTCACTCTGACCATCAGTGGAGTCAAGACTGAAGATGCAGGAGATTACTACTGTCAGAGTTACCACAGTGATGATGTGTTCACACAGTGATACACAGCCGTACAAAAACCTCCCTCAGCTGAACTGCACAGAGACTGCACTGCTGCAGCTGAGACCTACTGCAGGTGCTGAGGGTGAAGGCGGTGAAATGGGACACAGCCTGTGAGGAGCTGCACTGCACACACACTGAGCTTCAATAACAACACTGAGCTACATGTAGTTATGGAATACATAATTTGAAGGCATTATTAGTGAGATAAATGTTAGAACATAACTTGTATTGCAAATTAATTTTAGACAGGTAATACTGATACATTATTATGATACACAACACAATATCCACTATTGTAAAAATATGTTTCTATAGAGAGTCTGCTTATGCTGACATCTCACAGTTATGTAGATGAATCACAGCTGTAATTGTCATGATAGAAATCAGGCACAGCATCAGAGCACTGGCCCTCATCACATCGCATCACTGTCTCCTTGCTTCTGAATGACACGCAGGACTGGACAAGATACACTAAACTGGATCTGTTAGTATGACAGGCATGAAGACTTTAGTTATGTATAGTGACCACAAGAGGGAGACACAGCACTGTTGTGGTTAATCAGTACTAAGTGTAAGAAGACGGTCTATTACAATATAATCTAAATTGAAACAAATATCCTAACACTAGAATGATCCTCTATCCATTGATATCCTTCTAATCCTAAACATGCCAGTGGGGCAGCAGTGTTACCCTCAGTGCCAGTGAGATCTCTTCAGTTACACAGGAGTAACCAGTCTGACTCCAGACAGTTTGCTTTATTGTTCATGAATACTGACTGGGTAGTAAATTACATTCATAAGTCTTCACTCTTCAAGGCTCATCACAATCATTCATGTTTTATAAACACATATTAATTCAACTTTCTCAGGTAACACATAAAACACAGGATTTTCTTAAAATATTTATCAAGTGTTGCCTTCCTGGGAGATTTCATCCTGAACGGCTAACCGTGCTCTGCCAGAACACACAGAAGAGCCTGCTTTGACACAAGGACCAACTAAGGAAAGGCAATTTGCATAGAAGAGCTCTGGGAGTGTTTATAGTCCTGTGAGTTTCAATCACCCTGCACACATCACATGAGCTCTAATACATATCTGACATATCTTCAAATCCAGCATGACTGTGCACTATTGATAAACCCTCTTCCAGAAAAAACACAATATTTGTGAAATCAGTAATACTTACATATTGTGTTAAACAGGGAGACAGAGACGCAGATTAATCTGATTAGACCAGGGGTCTGCAACACATCGCTGGTGATCGACCAGTCGCTCACAGTACATCTCAGTGGGGCTCGCTGAACGAATTTGAAATTACACGCAAAACCCATCACACCAGATCACAGCGGAGAAAATAACGTCAGTGTCACAGATGGTGTTAATGAGCTCTTTAATCAGCATTACATTTATTTTTCACTGCTACATTCTAACCTAACATTACATTACAAACCTACATTCTCACCTGGACTTACCTGCACGCTCTCTCCTAATCACCTTCACCTGCACCCCGGTTCTCTGCCCCGCTATTTAAGCTGGGAGAGATCCTTCAGTAAGCAGAGCATATAGAATGAGATAGCCTGTAATGTGGCCAGTAGCAGGACCAAGGAAGGAGAAGCGAAGCCAGCGCTGGAGAGAGAGGAGCTGTGGAAACTATTGTGGTGATAGATTATCTCTTTATTTCCTGGTGGATTACAAACAGTGCAACTGGAGATCCCGAACCCTGAGACGGCGACGTTACACCCCAAGGACTTGGTAGCAGAACATTGATGGCATGAGCTTTGAGCAGCTAAGTCAGGGGGGTTTATTGATTGGCTGTGTATGCGGGAGGGTTGTCGCAAGTGAAAGAGCACTGAGCAGAATTGAATAAACTTCGAATACGGAAATCAAAAGCCACAGGGAATCGTACTTTATGGGACTGGTCTGTATTTCGAATTTGGTCTGCGGTACAGCGAGGAGGCATAGGCCTCTTGGTATTTTCCTCCCTCCGGTATTCTACGTATTGAACTGTATCATAATAAAGTGTTATTGTGGATTATATTATAGAGTTGCGGCGAGAAACGAAAATTGAACCTTGATTGCATCTTACCTGAGGTTTCACTGCTCTTGGACAATTCAGGGAGATCCTCTGTAGACAGAGCAAAAATATGCAGACCTCTTTTTAACCACCTGTGTTTATTCCTAGCCTGCTGGTGTCAGTTTGGCCAACGGTGCGCGTGTCAGGCTGCTGGGAAGAGAAACCACAAGAAGTTAATTCCCCTCTTCCTTTCGCAGATGTGATCAATACTCGGGCCGCACATATAAGTGGAAAGTTATTGGTGTGTGTGTGTGTGTGCAATATAATTGAATGGAAATGGTAGTTTTATAAGATTGTACTAGCTTCCTTTTTCTTTTGTTATATTTTTGGGTAGGGTTTTAGTGTTTTAACAGCCCAGGGATTAAGCCCAGGGACTAAAGGTGGTTTTAGCTGGGTTTTATATAGTAATTTTCATATTTTCTGTACAATTTATCCAGGACAGTCTTCATGCCCTGTCAAGAATTTCATTGTTATTCCTTACCTGTCCATTTGGGAGTGTCTTGGTTCTGTCGAGCCTGCCGGGGAGAGAATTGGTGTAGGTAGATGAGCTCCTCCTTCGTGAAAGAAAGGAGGTGGTGTGGTCGTGGAGCGTAGTCGCCCCTAAGTACACACTAAGGCGTGATAAGATCCTAATTTTGATTACAGGAGGATGACGAAGACACCTTGTCAGCTGCCATAGAAAGGGAAGATACAGAGAAGCCTATTGAGATTCACACCTTAAAAATAACATGTAACAGTTGATAGTGTTGTACCATAATAAAACTTGCACCTTCTTTTGCTCTGACAGAGCAATGCTGGAAATTACAATGCGGAAGAGGATCCATCCACCTCCACAGCACAACTTATCTCAGTAAGATGTTGTTCAGCATTGGCCCATGACTTACAATGAAACTAAGTAGACCTGGCACTGTGAAATTCAATGTCACATTTTTTGTGTTCCTATAGCTTCCTGTGAAACAGCTGTACAAGGTGTACTTAGAGGAACAAATTGAAAAATCTAATTTAGAAATGGATCACATAAGGCTGCAGATGCAAAAGACAAAAATAGAAATACAAATTCTGGAACATCATGCGTGAGGGTGAGGTGCACGCAGGTGGATGATTTTACTTGTTTGAACAACATAAATATTAACTACTGTACTGCATTTGTACTTGCAGGAAATAAAGAAGACCATAAAAAAGGCATATTGTCTTTATTTGACACTGGGGAGATGATGGGTCAATCAGAAATGATGGTAGCATATTGTGTCTCTGACTGCTCTTCCATATTGTACGTCAATGGGGTGGTCAGGATCATTATCATGATCGTTCACTGGTTGAGTAGGACATTGTTCGCCTCTAATTGTGGCAATGTTGTGGAGAATCACAGATGCCACAATAATGTCACATGCCCTTTCTGGGGTGACCCTGAGCCTACGAAGGCACTGGAACTGGGCCTTGAGCATCCCAATGGTCATCTCGACCCTGGCTCGTGTCCTGCAGTGAGCCAAGTTATAATGTTGCTGCGGGCCGGGCTCAGGATCAGGGTAAGGGGTCAGCAAATAAGGCTGCCAGGGGTACCCTCTGTCACCGAGAAGGTAACCATAGAACTCTCCTATGATAATACGAGGATACAGTTTAAATTTTCAGTTGCAATATGAGGAAACAAAATATTGCTTATAATAGGATATAGCTATATATATTTTAACTCACCACGGGCAAATCTAGCACACAGGGTACACTCATGAAATAGTCGCAAGTCATGCACAGACCCAGGCCACTTTGCTTTCACGTTGCTGATGAGGTGGGCTGCATCACATATGATCTTCACAGTGCAGAACAGTAATTAGCTGCAGTAGCTGTATTGTGAAGTATCTTTCATTTCGAATGCTAAAAGCTACTATTTAGACCTACCTGCACATTAATGCTGTCATTTACTGAAGGAGCTGTGATAGGAATATGATAGGGGGCGGCAGTGATTTCTCCGGTAAGACCGTGGGGGGCTGATGGTGTTTTCGAATTATGTTTTCGCACGTCAGTATAATATAATCGTGCAGACATGCCGTTATGGGAAATAATCAGAACTGAATCAAAAGACAAGTTATAACGAATATGAGTGCCAGCTATGCAGCCAATCACACCTGGAAACCCTAAAATATATCAGATTAACTGATTAGTGCTTCAAGTCTCAAAATTTCATACTTAATAATCTAGTTATTGCTTAGATTGATACCTGCAATTCTGTGGAGTTCTTCTTTGATGAGTCTTGTGGGTCTGTGACTTGGGAACACAAAAGTGTACAGTAAACGTTTCAGTGCAAGAGTCACATTTCTGACAGCCCGACAGACGGTGGCCTTCAGCATCACCAAGGTTATATAGAAAACTTCTGTTGGCAAAAAAACGAAGTGCAACACAAATAAATTGTTCCAACCTGAGAGCATGTCCACGATGCATCATATGAACGAAATGAGGGCCCCGTGCAGGTTTGGCAAGATCCCAGAGCATACACCAAAGACGCTACCTGTTTTATTTAGTCAATTAGATAAAAGTCAGGCCAACTAGCAGGGCACGAAGTCTGGCAGTTCCCTCAATGATTTATTTTCCAATTAAAATTGCCTTTAATCAACTGGGCCTATAAAAGATACTAAAACCTATACAAAAGCTAAAACAGAGAAAAAAAAACTCTACTAAAATCCTCATAAAACTATGCCCAAACAATGGCCCCTATAATCCCAAACAATATATAAATGGAGTTAAATAGAGAGAAATTATAGTTGCGATGATTTGGCACCAATCCAACCCGGCTCGGACTCCAGTTCCCTCCCGACTAAAGATCCGCACAGCCGAGGAGACCGTCCTCACAGCCCGTTCGTCCGCGCAAGCAACAGCAATCCAGGAAAAAGAGAGGGAGAAAAGAAGGAGAGTCTCAGGAAGGGGAATGCTCGCTCACTGGTAAGTACTGCACAAGCTCGATTTTAAGCACGTCCCTTTCTCACTCTTCCGCTATGCACTTCTCCCTCTGGCTGCTTGGTCCAGGGGCTGGTTGCACTAAAAAGGTCTTACTTTAAGTCTTAGCCAGTGACAATGCTCAATTGCAGTGCTATATACACTAAAACGCTCATCATAACAATCATCCCTGTCATATAAACAAACATGAATTATTGTTTCCCAGGTAAAATAGTTTAACACTGACACATTTCTGCAGTGCAGTTTTTACCAATGTTGAATTTTCCTTGCTTGCAGAATGAAGCTGGTTATGTGACCCTGGCCACTCTCAAGCATACTTGGTGCAAATCATTTTCTCAATCGTAGAATATAATTTGTGTACCTGTTATTGATTCTCAGTGCCCATTTCACTGCCTTCACCCTCAACACCTGCAGTAGGTCTCAGCTGCAGCAGTGCAGTCTCTGTGCAGTTCAGCTGAGGGAGGTTTTTGTACGGCTGTGTATCACTGTGTGAACACAACACCACTGTGGTAACTCTGACAGTAGTAATCTCCTGTATCTTCAGGCTGGACTCCACTGATGGTCAGAGTGAAGTCAGTCCCAGATCCACTGCCACTGAATCGCTCTGGGATCCCAGACTGACCGTTAGTGGCACGATAGATCAGGAGTTTAGAAGCTTCTCCAGGTTTCTGTTGGTACCAGTGTAGGTAGTTGTTATTATATACTGCACTGCTGACTTTACAGTTCACAGTGACTGTCTCTCCTTGTTGAACAGATTTCACTGATGGAGTCTGAGTCACAGTATACTGTCCACTGGATTCTGGAAATGAAAAGTTAAAGTAAATCAATGTATACATCTACATGTAAAATACATTAAAACAATCTCACTTTGTCTATGAATTTGATGTGTCTGTTTAGATATTTAAAATAATACATACAAATCTAAAATAATAAAATTAACTTAATTCTACCCTTAGTGCAGATGGCGAGAGCCCAAATGACAAAGGTGATAAAAGTCATTGTTGTTGTGGATTGTGTTGCCATGAAGGGCAGCTCTCAGTCATGAAGTGTTAAACTCACAGGGCTATAAACACTCCCAGAGCACTGAAGCATGTGCTGCCCATGCAAAGTGGCTCTTCTATGCAAATTGTTTTCCTTGGTGCAGTAGGTACTTAGCATAGCAGTGCTGTGAACTCAGGCTTGGTGCTGTGTTTTGTGACAGAGCAAGGTTAGACGGTTATAAGGAGCATATGATGATGAGAAATAATCAGGCGTCTTTATTGCACTCCCCACAGCAATGGAAAAATTGGGACAGTGTGTTCTGTCAGGTTGAAACAATTGATGCAAATCAAACTACTGCAGAAGCCCACAATCTTTAACTATTTAACATACACTCTTTACAAACCATAGACATTCTCACTGTCAGGAAATACTTGAATGCTTTGCAATTATTGTCTTATTACCAGTGCTGTGCTGTTAGATACTTCACAGCAAGAGTTTACATACAGACAAAATTAATGTGATTAAGAATCCAGGTATCGTGAGTAAAATCTTAGTGGAATCAGAATATCTAATTTTCGTTTATAAAATGCTAATGCTGCTTCATCACACATCCACTACCAATCTCAGTGACCTCATCTAAAATTAGCTGCTGGGGCAACAGAGTCCAATGTTCCCCAGCATCACTGTGAGCGGCTGCCTCCTCCAGACACAGATGACACTGTAGTTTACCTTTAACTATACATATTCTGTAATGGAAAACAGATAAATAAAAAACAATTAGCCTAACTACAAAACCACAATCGCGTAAGCAAAACGGACTGCGCTATAGCCTATCGATCATTGTTCAACTCCAATGACAGCGCTATACTATAGCCTTCTGATTATTGAATCAGCACCAATGACAGCGCTGCCACCACTATGAAATGACACACGATCAATGGAGGGAAAGGAAAAAAAAATCCTGACAATCAGTAAGCAAGAATATTTATTGTAGATAATAGGCAATTTGACTTGGGTTGCTTAGCCTGCACACAAATTAAATGCATTACGTGAAAGTAAATAGACTAACACAATATAAAAATAGAATCATTCTTCATGGCCTGTTGGCTATTGAGTCCTTTTCAACTGCTAACACTTCTGATAGCTTCTTCCTCTCTGGTCTGTCTAAATAACAACATGATCTTTGGGTGTTTTGCACGAGCTGGTTCAGACAACAATTTATTGCTCTGCTTTTGAGCACCGGTTTCATATTTTCTTTTATTCATGTCTACCGTCACCTAGTGAAACATAGCTTCCTGATTAGCAATTTTAAAATTGGTGTTTCAAGCGGTGTAATGCACGCAATATATCGTTGCTGTCGGACAGAAACCTTGTAAATACAGTGCACTCTCAATCCCCCCCGCCCCCCACTGTAATGCACGTTAGATATCATTGCTGCTAGGTTTCTTGCATCAAAATCTTCATAAATGTTTGTATTTATTTTTTTGCTATGAGGTGGGGAGTGGGGGCCCTTGGGGTGTGGGCCCCCTTCCCGGGGTGTCCCAGCCTGCCAGAGACTGTACCTCTATATCACATATGTCGAACAGTTCGGCCCGCAGGCCGAACTAGGCCCGCTGCACATTTCTATCTGGCCCGTGCAATTATATGAGTTTTAAATTGATTTTGGCTGCTTCCATAGCGCCTGCGCCGCCGCACTCACTACAAGTCCCAGTAGCGTCATTTGTGTTTATATCGCAGTTTTGCCAGAACCACGTCCCGTTTCTGCTAGGGGCGGGTTCTAGCCTTATGGGTCCGCGTCATTGGCCAACAGCCTGAGAGCGCTGATTGGACAGACTCGGAGAGACTCAACACAGTGAGAGCCTGCCAGTACAGTCACTGGTTCTGGTGTTTTATATAAGTGCGACAGTGAGTGTTGCGGGTTCTCTCTATATCACTGCGCTCTGTGCTTGTCAGATGTGATCAATGCACTTCAGCTGCCATCACTTGTTTAAAAACGCTGTTAATATGTGTGTGTTTCGAGGTCCTTCATATAAACAGTTAGTGCGCTTTATCAATCTTACATCTTGTACACTTATTGCTGATGGATCTTCAGTTTTTGAACATCATATGACCTTTCCTGTCCTTATAAGCTCCAGACACAGACATGTGTAAACATTAGACACTGTCTGATTAAAACGCAGGTGTTGTGTTTTAGCTCGGCGTTTGCGGGGGGCATCCGATCTGGGAGTGTTTGTTTACAAAATGTAAATCGTGTTCAGCAATCAGGTCAACAATGGCAACAAACTGAGAGCAGCGCACTAACTGATGATTGACCTGCAAGCGACCTGCTCAGCAAAACTCACCAAATAGCACCGTGGTAAAGTCAGCTCGACGTTTGATACTAGTTTGATTTTCGACACATGCTACCCAACATGAATGAAAAGAGCTGTATCTCCCAATCACAACAGCTAGCATCTTCAAACCAACTGCAATATAAAGAAGACCAATTGTGAATTCTTTCACAGCCTTTGTTTTACTTGTGAATCATAAGAGTCATTTGATTCACTGCAGCGCCTTTAGCGAGGATCCAGAGCACTGCACTATGCAGTGGTTAAGGTGCCCGACTGTGAGACTGGTATTTTTGGGTCCAAATTATGATGTATGGATGATGTTTTTTAGGTATATATAGTTTTTAAAAATATATTTAATTTCATGGAGTTTCACGGTTTCAGAGTATGGAGGACTATCCAAACTGAAATTTAAAATAAATACACATAGAAAATAAATACACGATTAAACACATACATGGACATTTAGGCCTATCTATTTATTTATTCATCTATTTATCTGTTTATGTATTTCAACATTTATTTATTAATTCATTACTTTCAACATGTATATATTTATTTACCGTTTGTCTCTTTGCTATTCACATTTCTCAGTGCGCTTCTACATTTTGTAGCATCTCTTGTATTTTTTTTTTTTCAATGTGACAAAACATTAAACTCTGTCAATCAGAGCTAGTGGGCGGTAGCCAGTGCGCTTATTGTCCTATCCAGTGCACATAATCATCTTCATGTTCACGTTCATAATCCTCTTCATGTTCATCTTCATAATCATGTTAATAATCATGTTAATAATCATCTTCATGTTAATAATCATGTTCATCTTCATGTTCATCTTCATGTTCGTAAGCATATTCAAGTTCATCTTCATAATCATCTTCATGTTCATAATAACGTTTTAGCAGCAGTCTTGTTTCCTATCAACAAAGGTATTAGCTACAATCAGCCAGAAAATGGCAAAAAGAAGCATCACTTCTAAAATATAAAGCCATATCTGGCACATGGATTGGTCTATTTTTTTAATATGGCACCTAAATTGATTGAGTTTGACACCCCTGCTCTATATTAATAAGTGCTCCAATAGGTACATAAAACTGTATTATTTGTTTCATAGAGTCATACATTCTGCAGGACAACTGTTTTAAAATACTATTTTATTGGATTTAGTATTTTCTTTTCATCAATAAAAACAATTCAATTTTTAATACTTGTGATTAAAAACATTGACATATCAATCCTTAAAATCACTTAAAAATTTTAAAATCTTTGTGATTTTAACAAAACTAGAACAATTAACTTTAAAATAAACGTGCTCAAATCAAATAAACAAAACGTGATAAAAGCAAAAAATTGCACACCAACAAAGGAGTCAGATACATTGAAAATAACTGAAAATGCATTGAACAAATTAAAAAACAATTAAAAAGGAAAAAATAAAAAACAAACAAAAAAAGTCCAATGCATTTTAAATTAAACCCAAAACGGTCAATGTATCTGACAACAAAATATAACAAAACTCTACCAAAAACCCTAAACAATTGTGATTTAAAAACAACTAAATCTTTAAAAACAATTAAGATTCATTATTTAAAATCTTCTTTTAAAAACAATCATTCTTAAAATCTTTAAAGGATCTTTAAAAGATCTTGGACTCGGGCTCCAGCAGGGGGAACTAACCGTCCCCGGAGGTGGGTCCCATCATGGGATCCTGAGCTCCCCCAGATCTTGTATGCGCCAGTTCTTAAAGGCTTCCTCCTTGCCCCTCTGATGGACCTCCAGATTGACGTAGTCTTTTACAAACACCATGCCCCTCCGCGCGATGACGATCGGGTCCAGCTCCTGTTTATTAAACAAACAGATGTTCCGTCCCTCCCACAGTGCCTGCTTCACTGCGCAGACGACACGCCACCAGCACCTCAGGGTTGATGTTGAAATTCCCCTTGCCGGACCGTATAGGATCTGCTGGGCGGTCGCCCGCGCAGGAACGGCGAACCTGTGGAGGAACGGAGAAAACAGGAGCCAGACCCTGTGGGCGGAGGGGCACTCACTAAAGATGTGAGCCTCCGTCTCCTTCCCCAAGCAACCCTTATAGGGGCAGGTGTCATAAGGAGCTATGCCCCTTCTGTGCATGAACACTCGGGTGGGGAGACACCGACTCACAGCCATCCAGGAGACATCTTTCTGCGTGTTCGTGAGGCAAACGTGCGTAGCGTTAGCCCAGATAAACCGGCAGGTTTCGGGAGGGAAATCTTCTATCCGGCTGGTCTCCTGGGCAGATCTCATCTGACTACAGATGGTCTTATAATCCCAGGAGGCCAGCACGACTTTATGGAGGCCTACTTCGAGCGCAAAGGCTCGGAGCGCCCTGTAGAACGGCGGGGGATCCCACGAGTGCGGCCTGGTGTTATCCATGGCGCAGAGGCCAAATGGTCTCAGGCTGCTGGCAAAATAAAAGCGGTTCATGAAACTCACTTTCTTGCCAGCAGCCTGGATGTTCTTGACCACATAGGCCAGCCCCTGCGCCTTTATCAGCTGCACAACGTCCGGGACCCCCCTACCTCCATCCAGGGTACCCTTCACCATCTGCACTCTTTTCAGCCTCTCCATTTTGCTCCCCCAGACAAACCGAAATATAATTCGGGTCACTAGTTTTGCGATAACCTTGTCTGGGGGGAAGATCATTCCTACGTAGAGGAGTATCGGGAAGAGGATGGCCTTTACGACCAGCACCTTACCAGCCATCGTCAAGGTCCTTGTGCTCCAGCCGTGGATCTTCCTTTGGACCTTTGCTATGGCCTCCTCCCAGCTCCGGGTGCCCGTGTTGGTCCCGTCGATCGTGATCCCCAGAACCTTGATAAACGGCTTCACAGGGAACACGGTCGGCGGGCCCCGGCCGACAGGCCATGCCCTGGAGAGGTAGACCTCGCTCTTGGCCTTGTTCACAGCGGCCCCCGTCGCCCTGCAGAAGCCGTCCAGCAGTTCCTCGACCCTGGCCACGGACGGAGCGTCCGTGCAGACCACGGCCACGTCGTCCATATAGGCCAGGGCCTTCAGTTGCTCTCCGCCGGAACCCGGGAGATGGAAACCTGTCACCCGGACGTCCCGGCGGATCGCCTGCATGAACGGCTCCAAGCAGAGGACGTACAGCAGGGCCGACAGGGGACAACCCTGCCGGACCCCCGACCTGACCGGAAATGGTTCGGTCAGGTGGCGGTTCACAAGGACCCTGCTGCTTAGGCCGCTGTAGATGATCTTAACCCACTTCCTCAGGCCAAGAGCGAGACCCATCCTCTCCATAACGAGCTGCAGGTATTCGTGGCCCACTCTATCGAAGGCTTTCTCCTGGTCCAAGCTGATTAGGACCAGGGGAAGCCCTCTCTCGTTCGAGTAGGCCACGACATCCCTGAGCAGCATGGCGTTGTCGGCCGCCGATCTCCCCCGGGCACCACAGACCTGGTCGGGACCCACGACTTGAGGGAGTGGCCGCTGCAGCCGGAGCGTCAGTGCTTTGGCCAGTATCTTGTAGTCGGTGCACAGGAGGCTGACTGGCCGCCAGTTCCTCAGATCTTTTGGGTCTCCCTTCTTGTGAAGAAGGGAGAGGATACTTTTCTTCATCGAAGGGGCCAATCTGCCCTCTCTGTACATCGACCCCAGGACCTGGCCCAGATCTTCCTTAAGCACCTCCCAAAAGATCTTATAGAACTCAGCAGGGATCCCATCGGGACCCGGTGTCCTTCCAGAGTTAAGACTCTTTATCACCTGGGAGAGTTCAGTGGTGGTGATCTCTGGATCCTCCTCCTCCTCCTCGTCCCCCTCATTGCGGGACTCCAACAGGGACAGAAAGTGATGGATCAGATTTTGATCCACCACCTTCTGGTCGTACAACTCCCTGTAGAAATCCCGCACCACTGTCTCAACAGCCTCTCTGCCCTCCACCTCTTGCCCCGAGGAGTCGATCATGGAGGACATTGCAGGCCGCCTCTCCTTCGTTTTTTTGAAGAAGAAGCGGCTGCATTTCTCATCGTCCTCCATGATGCGGACCCTGGAAAGGACCTTGATCTTTTCTTGCTCCTCCCGATAGAGGGCGGAGAGACTCAGTTTGACCCGGGCCACCTCCTCAGCTAGGTCGAAGCCTCTGAGCTGTAAAAGACTCAGGCGCTGGAGGCGGGCGTTTAGATGGGAATATCTCGCCCGCCTCTCGCGAGCTTTCCGTTTCCCCAGCTGAATGAAGTAGCCCTTGGATCTTTTCTTCATCATCTCCCACCACTCTATGGGAGAATCAAAAAGGTCCTTCAGGGTCCTCCACTCCTCGAGGCGTCTGCTAAAGGTCTTAATCACACGAGGGTCATCGAGCAGAGAGGTGTTGAGCTTCCAGACCCCAGGCCCCGACTCCCGTGTGCTCGGAATGAGCACCTCTGTCGTCAGGAGCCTGTGGTCTGAAAAGAAGACCGCCTCCGAAGACATGGCGGTCCTCTCCAGTGGCTTGCTGAGGAGGACGAGATCTATCCTGGAGAAGGAGGAGCCAGAAGAACTCACCCAGGTGAACAAGGGGACCAGGTCCCGACCTGCGTCGCAGAGTTCAAAGTCCTCCACGAACGCAGCGAGGTCCCTGCTGGATCTATCGTTGCGGGGCTTACTCCGGTCTACATCCCTCAGAGCACAGTTGAAATCACCTGAAATGATAACTGGCAAGGTGCCGATCAGGAGCGGGCGTAGCTGAGGGAGAAAGAGGACTCTCTCTCTCTGGCTGGTTGGGGCATAGACATTGACCAGCCTCAATACAGCCCCCTTGTATTTAAAATCGAGGCTGGCCAGTCTGCCCGCCTCTATAACCTTGAATGTTTTAACTGTTAAGAAGGGGTTTTTCAGGAGTACGGCAATCCCGTCCGCTCGGGACACATTGGACCCCGACCAGAAGGATTCTCCTAGGGTCCAAGTGTCCCGGAGATCTTTGTATTCTTTTTGGAACGGGATGCCGCACTCCTGTAAACAAATAATGTCTGCCTTCATTCCAGCCAGAGAGTTTAAAACATCGGTCCTCTTTTTCACCTCAGCAATGCTCCTCACATTAATTGAAATAATGGTTAATGCCATAATGGCTGTGAGGGCAATTACCCGCTCCGTAACAATCATGTAAAGAAACCTTTCTCTTCCCCACTCCTCTCTTCTCCCTCACCTAGCTTAGCGCTAGCACCCATCATTTCAATCATTTGCCTCACCGCTTGATCCTCTAGGAAGACTATGGGGGGGGCTCGGCTCCCGCCACCCGGTAAGGCGGGCAAAACTCCACTGGGCTCAGGGCCCGTGGTGCTGGAGGTTCTCCCTGGTTCCTTTGCGGCCGAGGCCCGACGAACAGATGGCAGGGCAGAGGCTTTATGTACAACTGGGGAGAAAACTGTGTAGACCCCGCTAGTTGTTCTTTTAACTAATGGTGGGGGAGGGGGTGGTCTCTCCCTTCCCGGCTGTCTGCCGCCGCAGGCCTCCTCCCCCAGCGCCAGTGACCTTGCCATCACGTCCCTGATGTCTTTCTGGGAAAGGACACTGGCGCCGACTCTCGTCTCCTGAGGACCTGCGGCTCTCCCACTACTGCCGGGAGGGCATACCTGACCCCTCCCCTGGGAGAGTCTCAGTTGTGGGGCAGGAGGAATGTTATTTCTAGGGGGCCTCTCCTCTACCAGGCTGCCCACTTGGGGCAGTGGAGAAGGCCCACCACTCTCCTCTCCGGAGTCAGAGTGGGGCGTATAAAAATTTGAGGGAGGGGACTCTGGAGCGGGGGAGGAGCCGGCAGGGGGGGGAGAATCTGCAGAATGAATCCTCTTTTTCATCATACCCCCCCTACCCATGCTCCTCTTCTCAGCCCTCCTTCTCTTCCCCGCTACCACTGTCCACTCTCCCTCTGCCTCCACTTCTGACCCAGAGTCAGAGAGGGAGCCTATGAGGCTCCTGAGGATTGTTTCCTCTCTACCCCCATCTTGGGGTATCACCTTTGGAGGAGCCTCCACTTGATTTTCTCTCTCTCCACCACCCCCGAGGGCCCGCGCCCTATTTGCATAGGAGGAGGGACAATTCCTAAAGAGGTGCCCTCCCCCACCGCACAGGTTGCAGGCCCTCTCCTGCTTGCAGGCCCTGGTCTGATGTTCCCCGCCGCAGACCTTGCACTTAACAACGGTACAGGCTGCGGCTAAATGACCCAGGGCCCCGCAGTTCCTACATAATTTGGGCATGCCATGATAAAAGACAAGCCCCCTATTTGCTCCTAAAACCACGGTGCTTGGTAGATGGCGTACTCCGCCGATGGCGGCCACTTCCACCTGCAGGCGCACCTGCCACCGCCGAGCACCGGTCCAGACCCCATCCTCATCATTAACTCTCCTGCTTTCAGACAGGATCTCACAGTGTCTCCTCAGCCATACTTCTACGTCGTACTCTGCCACTGCTTCGTTGTAAAACTGAATAGTTACAATTTTAATCTCTCTATCTGTCAGGGCGTCGACCACAAAGTCATTCAGGGGCATGCTGTCTTTTTTCTCCCTATACAGGTTCCAAAAACTCTCCAGCACTTGAGGGTTCTTAAAGCTCACCTCGAACACGTCCCTAGGTCCAGGCAGTTTTACCACACAGTTCAGCTCAGAAGGGGCAAAGCCCAGGCCCCTCTGCAGCACGGACCTGCTGAACTCCAGCCGGGTGAGGGCCGCGGTCTCGGCTCCAGCCTCACGGCTGAAGCGCACCGCATTATGGCGCCTCACACCGGCGGTTCGCTGGGCCATGCTGCACTTTCCTACCTTGGAGAAGGGTCGGGAGGCTCTCAATCCGGAGGTCGGGGCAAGTCCACCTGGCTGGGGAGCAGCTTCCACCTCCGGGGCTCTTGCAGGGAGCGGGCCTTGCGGGGAGAAGTCCGGGCCCTGGCTGCAGGAGGCCTCCTGGCAAAAAGAAGCATCACTTCTAAAATATAAAGCCATATCTGGCACATGGATTGGTCTATTTTTTTAATATGGCACCTAAATTGATTGAGTTTGACACCCCTGCTCTATATTAATAAGTGCTCCAATAGGTACATAAAACTGTATTATTTGTTTCATAGAGTCATACATTCTGCAGGACAACTGTTTTAAAAGTTTTAAAGCTTGCCAGCCAGACTGCTTCATGGATAAAAGGAGAAAGGAGGCAGGGAGCTTTGCATTATGATTTCTGTCACAGTCCAAAGGACTGGGGAGGACAGGAAAACGGAGAACCTCACCATGGACTGTGGTAGAGGTGATCAAAAACACCGTCAAGGCAAGACATGGTCGTGGTCACAGGCAAGGGTCAGTCGATCAGGCAAAGTGTGTGTCAGGGGAAATCCAGAAATCAATGTCACAAGCAGTCAGGTGGCATACTGGAGATTGAAACAAAGGGACTGCTCAGAGATGAATCACAGGGAATACAAAACTTCATGATAAGTGAGAGCCAGGGAGGAGATTAAATAGGGAAGCAGATGACCTGGATGATGGGGAGCATGTGTATGGTAAGTAATCAGGGTGATTGTTGTGCGATGATTGAATGATGTGGGGAGCTGGGAGAGGAGACTGGTATGGATGAGGCAATGGTGGCCTCTGGTGGGGAACTGTGAAAGTGCTTTTAGATTATTATTATATTTCATAATGAATCTGAAGTACGGTGTTAAAATACACAAATTAGTATTCATCATTTTGAATCATCACAACTTCACAAGTAATGTCTAATAAATTCATTGATTCTTTTGAGTCTTGAAATTCCCATTCTAATATGTATTACATGTATTACTAAACTTTCACAAATCCTGTGAAACAGCTTGGAGAGAATGGCAAAGTCGTGTGGAGACAGTATCCAGTCTTCTGTGGAGAGTCACAGAGCAAAGCTGAACCTGCAGCCCTTTACATCCCAGGGTGTTATTGTAGCGAGGACTGGTGATACTGCATGGACATTACAAACAGAATGACAGATCAGTATATCTAATGGTGACTATATTACAGTAGGTTCTGTGTGTGTGTTTGTGCTGTGTCTAATAATATATATGGGCAATCCAGCTGCTTTGGTTGTGCAGCTGCTCTCAGCCTCAGGCCCCTGTGTATGTGTTTATGACCCAGAGCAGAGCCTGTAGAGATGAGGGCGGTTTAGTACTCATGTGCAGCGCTGTGTGAGAGGGAAGCTATAGTGCTGCTGACAGTGCTGATCTGCATCCTCTGCCTGGACTCCAGTGATTTCCAGCATGAAGTTTGTTCCAGACCTGCGATCAGAGAATGGAGCTGGGGCTCCAGAGACTCTGCTACCCACTGAAGAGAAGAGGAGTTGAGGAGCTCTCCTGGTTTCTGCAGATACCATGCTAAACTGCTAGAGAGTTCAGAGCTGCTGGATCTCCAGTTCAGAGTGACAGTCCCTCCTACAGAGACAGACTCCACTGCTGGGCTCTGAGTCAGGACAGTCTGAGCACTGGATACTGAACAACAGAAACATGCAATAATGAGTCTAGCACTGACTTTTTGGAATTGAATAATTAAGTTTAATATTTTTTAAATATGTTTATATATGAAAATGTTATTATAATAATAATAATAATAATAATAATAATAATAATAATAATAATAATAATGTCTACATTGATCAAGGAGAGCCAGTGTCCAGAGCAGGAGCCCCAGTGAAGCCATGTTCTCTGTGTGTCTCAGTGAGTGTGAGACGGCTGAACTGTCAGCTTTAAAACCCTGAGCAATGGAGCAGTGCAGTTATTATAGCTGCTGATCAGAGCAGTGAGGCAGGACAGGGATGCACAGCAGCTTCCTTTATACAAATCCTGTCACAGACAGTTAGATGAGTTGTGAGCTGTGAACACAGGTGGACTTGTTATGGGTGGAACACTTATGGTTTATTTTATTTGTTACACAATCAGAGTTCCCAGTTTAATACAAATGTTTAATCAGATTAATCCGTGTCTCAGTTTTCTGTTTCATATAATATGTAAGTATTACTGATGTAACAAATATTGTGTTTTCTCTGGAAGGGGGTTAGGTGACTCGTTAGCTGACTAAACTATGTAGAAACTATTTTTTGATGTATGTATGCTTGTATTATTTATCAATAGTGAAGTCATGCTGGATTCCAAGACATGTCTCAGGCCTCCCTCTGACAGGAATGGGAGTATTAGAGCTCATGTGTTGTGTGCAGGGTGTTGTGATTGTTGTATTGCTTTGACCAGCAGTACATATTGTGATATTGTGGAGCACAGTGTAGCACAGTCACTCAGAGATGGAAAATTATGAAAACATTTATTGACTCACTCAGACGACTGATCTCAGAAGAATTCTGTTTTAATGGCATTAGTGTAAAATTCATCCTCATCACAGTTTCAGATTTAAATTCCCACTGTGGTGCATTTCAGGAATGTATTTTATAGATGTTGTGCCCCTGTGCTGTCCTGTCAACTCCTTTATCCCCCTCCATCCATTACATTTGATTAATCAATTTTATCAGTACAATCTTATACAAAATCTATGAACAATACTACTATCACTTTGAAAACATGGGTTAAAATACTGATTTAAAAAAAATCTGTATTCATACATAAAACATTATATGAAAGTGTATATCCTCCTAACCAGGCCAGTAAATCTCAGCTGCAGCAGTTCAGTCTATCTTATTCTACACCACACTGCTGGTTTTACAGTTCACACTGACTTTCTCTCCTGGGTGAACAGATTTCACTGATGGAGCCTGAGTCACAGTGATCTGAACACTGGATTCTAGAAATTAAAAATAAAAATATTTAAATGTATATAATATATACAGATGGGTGACAAATTAAAGGAAAAACCAACATAAAGTGTCTCTGTAAGATGTTTGGCCACTTCGAGCCGCCAGAACAGCTTCAATGCTCTTGGTACAGATTCTACGAGTCTCTGGACTCTACTGGAGGGATGAACACCATTCTTCCAGAAGATATTCCCTCATTTGGGGTTTTGATGATGGAGGTAGAGAGCGCTGTCTAACACGTTGGTCCAAAATCTCCCATAGGTGTTCAGTTGGGTTGAGATCTGGTGACTGTGAAGGCCATAGCATATGATTCACATCATTTTCATACTCATCAAACCATTCAGTGAGCCCTCGTGCCCTGTGGATGGGGGCATTGTCATCCTGGAAGAGACCACTCCCATCAGGATAGAAATGTTTCTCCATAGGATAAAGGTGATCACTCAGAATAACTTTGTAATGATTTGCAGTGACCCTTCCCTCTAAGGCAGAGGTGCAAAATTGGCGGACCGTGGTCCGGGTCCGGACCGAGTGAATGTTCTATCTGGACCTCGCCACATTTCTCATAAATAATTGTTAAATACTGATGAAGCGATGCTTTTTTTTTTCAAAGTACACATACTGCGCTGGCTCAGCATAGCTGGGAGGGTCCCAGACAGCGCCCCGTACTACTGTGTGTTGTCCAATCACGTACGTTATTTAAATCACTTCACGAAACTCAAACCGAATGTTTAAATGCATGTTAGAGAGTGAGAGAGAGAGACAGCATGAGGAGCATAAGCGGGAGCATGAAGAGAAGCTTTAGAATGGCGTGCGCAAAAATCAGGAAAGTCGATGCAGAAAATCGAGCTTTCAAAGAGGAGTGGACAGACAAATATGCCTTCATTCTTCCCGTAGCGAGTGTCAAATGAATGTTCACTAAAAATAGCTTGGATTTTGGGTCAACACCAAAAGCCATTTACGGACGGGGGAGTGGTGATGGAGTGCATGGATACTGTTGCTGAAACTTCACTTGACGGTAAACAAAAAGACGAGCTGTGTGAAAAGATTAAGCAAATCCTAATGTCACGTACAACAACAGCAAGAAAGAGTGAAATACTAACAGAGGATGTATTAACACAGCTTAATGAAGCTATTCAGAGTGCACCATGCATAGCATTAGCTGTTGATGAATCTACTGATGTAAGTGATAATGCCCAGCTTCTGGTGTATGTTAGATTTTACCACACAGAGAAGAAGGAATTCTGTGAAGACCTGTTAGGTGTAATACCACTCGAGACACATACAAGAGGAAAGGACATATACATGGCCATAAAGGAGATGCTGAGAAAGAGGGGAATAGATCTAAAACAAGTGGTCTCTATCACCTCAGATGGGGCCCCTGCCATGATAGGAAGAGAGAGAGGAGCTGTGACATGTTTGAAAGAGGATAACCCTGATCTCACAGCTTATCACTGCATCATTCATCAGTTTGTCCTGTGTGCCAATCTGTCAGAAGAGTATGCTGAAGTGATGAATATAATCATGAAACTCATCAACTTCCTCAGGGCATCCTCATCTCATCAACATCGACTGCTGAGAGAATTCCTGTAAGAAGTTGAGGCAAATGCAAATGACCTACTGCTGCACAACAATGTAAGATGGCTCAGTAAGGGCAGAGTGTTGGAATGCTTTTGGTCCATTCAAAAGGAAATAACAGCTTTCCTAGTACAGCTCAAGAGTCAGAAGACAACACAGTTTTCACTTTTTTTGCAAGATGAGAGCAAAATGGATATTGTTGCTTTTTTGGTAGACATCACATCACACCTTAATGAGCTCAATGTGAAACTACAGGGCAAGAACAATTCAGTTTGTGATTTGATGACAGCTGTCCGCTCCTTCCAGAGGAAACTGGAAGTGTTTAAGGAAGATCTTCAAGGAGATTTTGCACACTTCCCAAAAGTGCAGGAACAGATACAGGGTGAGAGAGATGTTTCTCCTCATGTTGACTTCATAAATAAGCTGATTGGAAACTTCAGAAATCGCTTTGACAATTCAACCTTGGACAGCAGCTCCTTCTTCTCATTGTAAATCCATTCCTCATCACAGATGTCAGAGGATTTTCAAAGGAAGTGACACAGACCTTCAAGTGGGCACATGCTGGATCTCTACAGATGGAACTGATCGATCTGCAAGCAAATGTTGCACTAAGAGAGCACTTTCAACTAACTGATCATGACACTTTCTGGCTGCAGGCTGTGTCTGACACTGTTTTCCCTGGTCTAACCAAAGTAGCACTACACACCTTGACCATGTTTGGCTCCACATACAGTTGTGAGTCTTCTTTCTCCACTATGAACATCATTAAAAATAAGTACCGTTCTAGACTCACCAATGAGCACCTACATATGTGCCTGAGAATGGCACTGACTCCATTCCAGCCAAGGTTCAAGTTACTGGCAGGGCAAGCAAAAGCCCATTTCTCTCACTAACGAAGAGAGATGTGAAGTGTTCAAATTTGTTAAAAAATCAAAGCACTTTTTTCAGAAACAGGCACTTTTGTTATTTTGTTGTGAAAAAAAATAGTTTTGCTTGAAATGAGAAAATTTGTGATAGGCCTACTTTTATTTATGATTAGGCTGCATATTTATTTTACCTCATGTTTAATGTGTCTGCATTGAAAATGTGCAATAAATATTGTTTAAATGTTACTAAAATGTAGTACTTTGTTTATTAGCTATACATATACAAGAACTACATATGCCCCCAAATCATAGTGCACGTTAGAGATTGTAGTGGTTTGGACCTTTGGGGGGAGAAAATGTTAGTCACTGGACCTCTTTGAATTCTATTTGTGCACCCCTGCTCTAAGGGGACAAGTGGACCCAAACCATGCCAGGAAAATACCCCCACAACATAACAGAGCCTCTAGACCCCTCACTGTAGGGGTCAAGCAGTCAGGCCTGCACTGTTCTCTCGGTGTCGCCACACATGCACTTGCCCACTTGTCGAGAATATGGTGAAGGATGACTCAGCTGACCATATCACTTTTTTCCAAATCTCTGTAGACCAGTGCCTATGGTTTGTGCACCGCTGAACTCTCAAATGTGCATTTGTCTTTGTAATGAGGGCTTTATGCATTGCTGCCTTACTATAATATCACTCTTGGTGTCATTCTCGATGGACTGTTCTTGCTGACAGTCTGATCACGTCCTGCATTGACATTCTCAGTCATCTGGGTAAGAGTTGTCCTTTTTTTCCTTACATGTTCCTCCACTGTTTTTCCTTTAATTTGTCACCCGTCTGTATGTAATATACATTAAAACAATCTGATTTGGTCTATGTGCTTGATGTGTCTGTTAATATATTAGGAATAAATACATACAAAGCTGAAATAATAAAATACAAATATTTCTCACCCTGAGTGCAGATGGCGAGAGCCCAGATGAAGATAGTGATGAAAGTCATTGCTGTTGTGGATTGTGTTGTCATGAAGGGCAGCTCTCAGTCATGAAGTGTTAAACTCACAGGGCTATAAACACTCCCAGAGCACTGAAGAATGTGCTGCCAAATTGCAAATTGTCTTGGTAGAGCGGGTACTTGATGATGCAGTGCTGTAAACACAGGCTTGATGCTGTGTGTTCTGACAGAGCAAGATTAGTAGTTTATAAGGAGCATAGGATAAATCTGCCATGTGTTTATTGCACTCATCACCACTGCAATGGAGAAATGACGTGTGGAGCTCCTGTGTGTTGATTGGGTTCTGTCAGGTCAAAACAATTGATGCAATTCTAGCAACTACAGAATCCCACAATCTTTAACTATTTAACAGACAATCTTCACAAACCACAGAACTACATTCTAGATTGCAAACAGTTCCATAGTGTTACATAAGAACACTTGCAGGAAATACATTAATGTTTGCAATTATTGTCTTATTACTTATTACCAGTACTATGTTGTTAGATATGTAACAGCAGGAGTTTACACAAAGAAAAATGTGATCTACAATGTATTAAGAATCCATGTTTCATGAGTAAAATCTTAGTTGAATCAGAATGTATTTAACTTGTTTGAATAAACTATATTCTCATAATATTTAATCACATCAGAATATCTAATTTTCATTTAAAAAATCCTAATGCTATTTCATCACACATCCACTACCAATCTCAGTGACCTCAGATAAAATCATCTACTGGGGCAACAGATTCCAATGTTCCCCAGCATCACTGTGAGTGGCTGCCTCCTCCAGACACAGATGACACTGTAGTGCTCAGATGACTGGGTGTGAGGACCTGCTGGTTACAGTGGGACAGGTGGAGTGACTGGCATAGGTGGATTACTACTGTCTATTTCAACTGTAGCATTACTCTGCCATTGTATTATGATCTGCAGTGAAGCTCTGGCTCCCTCATGTGGAAATTGTAAAGAAGTGCATTACCTGCAACTTCAGATACTTACAGATATTGTTTCCAGGACATTTTTAGAATGGTGATGGATTCAGTCATAACCCTAATTTAAATTGAGGGATGGTTATATACATGGGCTCCGGGGTCCCGGGTTTGCGTCCCCGCTCGGGGGGCCTGTCTGTGTGGAGTTCACATGTTCTCCCCATGTCTATGTGGGTTTTCTCTGGGTACTCCGGTTTCTTCCCACTGTTGATAGACATGCAGGTTAGGTTGATTGGTCTCTCTAAATTGCCCTGTGTGTGTGTGTGTTGCCCAGCGAAGGACTGGTGTTCCATCCTCTGTGTATTCCTGTCGGGATCGGCTCTGGCTTCCCTCGACCCTCACCAGGATAAGTGGTTTTGAAGATAGATGGATGGGTTATATACATCCATGAGGACTGCACCTCTATATTAATAAATGTTCCAATAGTTACAAGAAACTGTATTGTGTTTCACAGAGCTATACATTCTACAAGACAATTGAATGACAACACTGTTTTTAACTTCACTTTCAGTTTAAGCAGTTTTACTTAGATATTTACTTAAGATATTGAAGTGTTAATAGTCTAAATTCAAATATATGCTGAGAATTTGACTTGTATGGTTAACACTGTACAACACAAAGTATTAAAGCTTGCCAGCCAGACTGCTTCATTGAGAAAGGGGGAATGGAGACAGGGAGCTTTGCATCATGATATCTGCTATAGGCTGTACATTACAGTTTAACATTACCATAATGACTATAAAAGTATTTTCAATAAATTATCTGAAATACATTGTTAAAATATACAATATACTATACATAATTTAAAATTATCACAATTCATGTATGATCAACTCAATAATACTTTTGAGTCTTGCTTGTACTTGTTGTAGCGTTATGTTGGGTGTATTTTGACAAGAGCATGTTGGGCTCTGAGCTGAAGCACTGATCTAAAGAACTTTGGGGGGGGGGAGGTCTTATCAGATTTCCTTAGCTCATCAGCTTGGAACTGGTTTGCATCAAAGTGACAGTTTTGGGGAGGATGGCACTGAGAAGAGGCCAAATAGTTTGGAATTCTGCTATGAGATGTCTGGAGAAAGGGGCCTGTAGGTGATAAAAACTCTTTGAAGTGGATGAGAGCTGAAATCCCAACATAGAGCTACGAACCCGGGCCAACCGGCATTTCCAAAAGATGGCATGGATTGACATCAGTCATAAATCAAGCCCCCCTCCAATAGGACACTGGGGGCTGAAACCGAAATCCAATCTCAAGAACTCAGGAACCAATCACCTATTGATCTGACAGACTATAAGGAACAGCAGACGGTCTTTCTCTCTCTCTCTCTCTCTCTCACCTGAACCAGAAACTCGCTGCCACAGCTCAACCTGTAGCTCTGTTGCCACAACCGGAACCAGAAACCAACCAAGTCTTTGCCGGCAACAGAAGAGTTAAACTGGGAGAAGGAGATTGAGCCGTATGAAGAATTCTTTTAAAGGACTTTATTAAATAAAGAACTTTACAGACTGCGCTGCCCGCCTGTGCCCACCTGATCAGTGGAGTTTTACAGCTGGACAATTGACTAAGTCGACTGTATACGAAAGTGCCAGTCATTTAAATAGGGCCCTGCTTTCCTCAAAGACTTTGTCTTCAAGTAACTACGGTGGAACCCCTGCTTACAAAGAAGATTTTGTGCACAACCTTGGAGCCTTCAAACCAGTGGAAAATCTGTTTGGAAAAGACTCTACTTTCGCGAAACCCCAACTTCCAGGTGCATCGACTGAGTGGAAGTTCTTGGACAAAGCCGAACCGGACTGCCTTTGTTCCAAACCACATGGACCTCGTGCCGTGTGCCGTTATCTGAGCCCGAAGACAGAGAGGCCTCTCTGCGACAAAGTTCAGATAAGTTTAACAGTTTGGCGTTCATGATTCATGACATTTGAGAAATCAATTAGAAATGTTAATCTGTGATTCATAACTCCAGAATGTGTAATATCATTTAGTTTTCTTAAATATAAATGTGTGTTGCATTAAACTGTTTTGTTGATAATTTTAGAAATAAAATCTGTCAACGCCGAGAAATATCTTCTCATTCCTGTTTAACTGTTTAGTCTGAAATTGACACAAGTTAATAGACATTAGATTATTGGTGGCCCTGCCTATCCTTAATCATTGAATAATAATCAGTTAAGGGAAATTGTGGTAACAAGTAATGATAGGATCTTTCTCGGCACCTAAACGTAAATGAGACTGATATATATATAACGAGAAGTTACCTGACATAAATACTAACCTGCGTAGTTATTTAATGTCTGACTAACAATACTAATGAGAGACTCACCTTCATCTTACTAACCGGTATTGTAGTCAATGTGTTTATAACCTTTTTTGTTGAACGATTTGTGTTATCATATGCGATCCCATGGTCTTTGATTTGGTCACGAAAGTGATTTGTCTTTGATTTGTTGATCTAGAGTGAATTTTAATTAGTTTTTCCCATGGAGCTGTGTGTTCTGACAGAGTAGGATTGGCAGTTTAGCTTGAACACTCCCAGGATAGCAGGAATAGACAGGGATTAGGTTTTCGGGCACATTTCACAAGAACTGTATTTTACTTCTCACGACATCAATGCAATGAAGTGTGGAGTGTCTGAATAAGAGTGCTGTATGTTCAGGTAGAAACAACTGCCTGATATTAACACTTCCAGGACAGTGAGATTATAACAAGTATAACAGCATGTCATTAATTAAAGAGTCACAGTTTGGGAAAGTGAAGCTTCACTTCAGTGCAATCACAGTGTTTCTGTTCGTCTGTTCGATATGAAGGAAGACTGGGACCAGCAGGGGAGTCGAGGGAGCTGTCCGGTGCTGAACCTCCAGCAGTCTGACAGAATAGGGGCTTAAGCTCACAGCCCTTCCCAGAGCCAAGGCTGGGCTCCACTGATCTGCCCTCCCTCTTCCCTCTGCAGCGCCCTTGACACATTCACACAGCACTCTAATGTGTCAGGACTCCTCTACTGACACAAGGATATGTCATTGACAGGGGCCAGTCAGCGACCACAGTCTCATCCTCATTCCAGACTGTGTCTGTGTTGAAATTGGGAGGGACTGTGCTGCGGGCAGTGAACGGCCACACCAGTGATTGTACACAGATAATTAATGCTGCTGTCTGCACTGAGATGGCGCTGACAGTATTGCCTGATTTTATCTCCATATGAGGACTATATTGAAGTTAACTATTTTAGTCTTCGGTTATGCATCTATAATAAAGTGTTGTTAAACATTATTCACATAGTTTAATACATTAAAAATAATCTGTTGTATTAGATAATTTGAATATCTGCATCTTCAATGTATTTTGGAGGACATGTGTAAGTGTTTCCTCTTGTGTTAGTAAAATAATTATTTCACTGTCACTTTATTTCCAATTATTTAACAGGATTAAAACAATTATGTACAAGTGTCTGTCACAGTTCCCTAGCCCTGACCCTCTTCCCCCACTAGAGGCCGCCAATGTTCCCTTGCCTTTTCCTACTCCCTTCACTGCTTTCCTTTTTTCATTCTATCAATTAACATTCCTCCTCACCCTTGTGCACTTCTGCTCCTGTCCTTTGTTCTCATTGTCTTCCTAGTTTCTGCTCTCCTTTATAAACCCCTCACTGCCCTTAATCTTGGCAAAGTGTTGTCAGCTCTCACCAAGCTGTGTGTTCCTTGTTCCTTGTTCCTTGTTCCTTGTTCCTTGTTCCTTGTTCCTTGTTCCTTGTTCCTTGTTCCTTGTTCCTTGTTCCTTGTTCCTTGTTCCTTGTTCCTTGTTCCTTGTTCCTTTCCCACAAGGTAACTGTGACAGTGTTAGTGCTGCCTGTGGTAAATTAAATGTGTATATGTGTGCACAGCCTTCTGTGACTTATCAAGACTTAATTGTATAATCTTTGTTTTCATGTAATCATTTTCTAATCAATAATTAAAATACAAGCTAGTCAATTAGTAAATTAATCAAACTGATTAAAACAAGAACACCACTCCCCTTTATTACATGTATCTCAGTGTTGTTATTGAAGCTCAGTGTGTGTGCAGTGCAGCTCCTCACAGGCTGTGTCCCATTTCACTGCCTTCACCCTCAGCACCTGCAGTAGGTCTCAGCTGCAGCAGTGCAGTCTCTGTGCAGTTCAGCTGAGGGAGGTTTCTGTAAGACTGTGTAGCACTGTGTGAAGACACCAATGTGTACACTCTGACAGTAGTAATCTCCTGCATCTTCAGGCTAGACTCCACTGATGGTCAGAGTGAAGTCAGTCCTAGATCCACTGCCGCTGAATCGCTCTGGGATCCCAGACTGACGGGTAGTGGCACCATAGATCAGGAGTTTAGGAGCTACTCCTGGTTTCTATTGATACCAGGCTAGAAGGTCACCATAATTACCAAAATAACCTGTGTACACTGCACTGCTGACTTTACATTTCAGAGTGACTGTCTCTCCTCGGCGAACAGATTTCACTGATGGAGTCTGAGTCACAGTATACTGTCCACTGGATTCTGATGTAAATAAATCAATGTATACGTTTATATGTAATATACACTCACCTAAAGGATTATTAGGAACACCTGTTCAATTTCTCATTAATGCAATTATCTAGCCAACCAATCACATGGCAGTTGCTTCAATGCATTTAGGGGTGTGGTCCTGGTCAAGACAATATCCTGAACTCCAAACTGAATGTCTGAATGGGAAAGAAAGGTGATTTAAGCAATTTTGAGCATGGCATGGTTGTTGGTGCCAGACGGGCCGGTCTGAGTATTTCACAATCTGCTCAGTTACTGGGATTTTCACGCAAAACCATTTCTAGGGTTTACAAAGAATGGTGTGAAAAGGGAAAAACATCCAGTATGCGGCAGTCCTGTGGGCGAAAATGCCTTGTTGATGCTAGAGGTCAGAGGAGAATGGGCCGACTGCTTCAAGCTGATAGAAGAGCAACTTTGACTGAAATAACCGCTCGTTACAACCGAGGTATGCAGCAAAGCATTTGTGAAGCCACAACACGTACAACCTTGAGGCGGATGGGCTACAACAGCAGAAGACCCCACCGGGTACCACTCATCTCCACTACAAATAGGAAAAAGAGGCTACAATTTGCACAAGCTCACCAAAATTGGACAGTTGAAGACTGGAAAAATGTTGCCTGGTCTGATGAGTCTTGATTTCTGTTGAGACATTCAGATGGTAGTCAGAATTTGGCGTAAACAGAATGAGAACATGGATCCATCATGCCTTGTTACCACTGTGCAGGCTGGTGGTGGTGGTGCAATGGTGTGGGGGATGTTTTCTTGGCACACTTTAGGCCCCTTAGTGCCAATTGGGCATCGTTTAAATGCCACGGCCTACCTGAGCATTGTTTCTGACCATGTCCATCCCTTTATGACCACCATGTACCCATCCTCTGATGGCTACTTCCAGCAGGATAATGCACCATGTCACAAAGGTCGAATCATTTCAAATTGGTTTCTTGAACATGACAATGAGTTCACTGTACTAAAGTGGCCCCCACAGTCACCAGATCTCAACCCAATAGAGCATCTTTGGGATGTGGTGGAACGGGAGCTTCGTGCCCTGGATGTGCATCCCACAAATCTCCATCAACTGCAAGATGCTATCCTATCGATATGGGCCAACATTTCTAAAGAATGCTTTCAGCACCTTGTTGAATTAAGGCAGTTCTGAAGGTGAAAGGGGGTCAAACACAGTATTAGTATGGTGTTCCTAATAATCCTTTAGGTGAGTGTACTTTACAACATTCTGATTTTGTCTATGAGTTTGAGGTGTGATTGTCTAGATATTAAAAATAAATACAAAATGGAAATAAAATAAAAATAATTCTCACCCTGAGTGCAGATGGCGAGAGACCAGATAAAGATAAGAGCCCAGATAAGAGCACTTTAGCTCTGAGCTGAAGCACTGATCTAAAGAAGACCTCTCCCCCCCAAAGTTATCAGATTTCCTTAGCTGGGAACTGGTTTACATCAAAGTGACAGTCTTGGGTGGATGGCACTGAGAATAGGCCAAATAGTTTGGAATCCTGCTGTAAGATGTCTGGGGAAGGGGGCCTGTAGGTAATAAAAACTCTTTGAAATGGACGAGAGCCGAAATCCCGACACAGAGCTACGAACCCGGGCCAACCGGCATTTCCTGCCACAGCTCAACCTGTAGCTCTTTTGCCCGAACCAGAACCAGAAACTAACCAAGTCTTTGCCGGCAACAGAAGAGTTAAACTGGGAGAAGGAGATTGAGCCGTATGAAGAATTCTTTTAAAGGACTTTATTAAATAAAGAACTTTACAGACTGCGCTGCCCGCCTGTGCCAACCTGATCAGTGGAGTTTTACAGCTGGACAATTGACTAAGTCGACTGTATACGAAAGTGCCAGTCATTTAAATAGCTATTTGAGTCTTAAGAAACTTGACCCTTGGAACAAACAGGGCCCTGCTTTCCTCAAAGAATTTTTCTTCAAGTAACTACGGTGGAACCCTGCTTACAAAGAAGATTTTGTGCACAACCTTGGAGCCTTCAAACCAGTGGAAAATCTGTTTGGAAACGACTCTACTTTCGCGAAACCCGAACTTCCAGGTGCATCGACTGAGTGGATGTTCTTGGACAAAGCCGAACCGGACTGCCTTTGTTCCAAACCACACGGATCTCGTGCCGTGTGCTGTTATCTGAGCCCGAAGACAGAGAGGCCTCTCTGCGACGAAGTTCAGATAAGTTTAACAGTTTGGAGTTTGTGATTCATGACATTTGAGAAATCAATTAGAAATGTTAATCTGTGATTCATAACTCTAGAATGTGTAATATCATTTAGTTTTCTTAAATATAAATGTGTGTTGCATTAAACTGTTTTGTTGATAATTTTAGAAATAAAATCTGTCAACGCCGAGAAATATCTTCTCATTCCTGTTTAACTGTTTAGTCTGAAATTGACACAAGTTAATAGACACCAGATTATTGGTGGCCCTGCCTATCCTTAATCATTGAATAATAATCAGTTAAGGGAAATTGTGGTAACAAGTAATGATAGGATCTTTCTCGGCACCTAAACGTAAATGAGACTGATATATATATATAACGAGAAGTTACCTGACATAAATACTAACCTGCGTAGTTATTTAATGTCTGACTAATAATACTAATGAGAGACTCACCTTCGTCTTACTAACCGGTATTGTAGTCAATGTGTTTATAACCTTTTTTGTTGAACGATTTGTGTGATATCATATGCGATCCCATGGTCTTTGATTTGGTCACGGAAGTGATTTGTCTTTGATTTGTTGATCTAGAGTTGAATTTTAATTAGTTTTTCCCTTTTGTATAATTAGTGTAGTGCTACATTTAGTCTTTGTTTTTGAATTAATTTGACAATTTATATCTTTGGAATTGGTGTCTGTGTCCAATTATTACAGAAATTGAGTTCTACAAGATTCCAGGATTCGTGATAAGGTGATTCTATAAGTTCACTTTTTTAATTGAAATTTATAAGTGTGCCTTACGCTGTGTTGAATCTCAAACTATTCATCAAAAACATCGTGTTTAGGTGACGGGGTGTGCAGAGCCTTTTGGTTACATTGTTATTGTACTATACTATATTATTATTCTTAATGTGTTATTACAATACATTTTGAATACTAGTGTTTCTCTGGCTCCCTCTTGTGGGTTTGTGAAGGATGACCATTTTGAGTTCTTACACCTATTTTCAGGGCATGCAAATTCAGATTCGTTCAGTTGTGCCCCTAATGTATATTTAAATAGAGTGAATTATGTTTGTTCACACGTTTTAAGGCTTGTAGATCTATATCAATAATAATTCTGACAGGTAAATCAGACTATCATGTGCTTGGCAGAGATACATATTGTGCAAGACATCGTCAATGACATTGACAATCGGAACGTTTTTAAATGTATTGCTTGCCTTTTCCTTTTCAGTATTGCTGCTCTCAGCTGAGATTTATACTTTCCTTCTGAATGGATTCACATTCGGATTGATTGGAATGTAAAACACTGTTGATCTCATTAAGTATGTTTCCATAAAATAGCATAGAAATAGATGTACTTTACACAGCACTGAGGAGCTTTGAGTTTTATTAAGTTTTTTCAAGAATGTTAAGGTCAGGAGGGACTGAGAGCTGCAACAGTGACAGCCACACTGGAGATAATGTTGCTGTCCACACAGTATTGTTACAATGACAGTGAAAAGGCTGACAATATATTACTGCTTTTTAAACTGATCAGTGAACTGAGACAATGTCTGACTTATTGTACAGTCAGGATATATTCTTTAAATCGAAAATGTATAATTCTGAAAACAGATAATACATTATTATAATACATGAACATGCAGTACCTTAAAACATTGCCCTCCATAGCTACATGTATCTCAGTGTTGTTATTGAAGCTCAGTGTGTGTGCAGTGCAGCTCCTCACAGGCTGTGTCCCATTTCACTGCCTTCACCCTCAGCACCTGCAGTAGGTCTCAGCTGCAGCAGTGCAGTCTCTGTGCAGTTCAGCTGAGGGAGGTTTTTGTACGACTGTGTAGCACTGTGTGAACACATCCTTACTGTTGAGATAGTGGTAACTCTGACAGTAGTAATCTCCTGCATCTTCAGGCTGGACTCCACTGATGGTCAGAGTGAAGTCAGACCCAGATCCACTGCCACTGAATCGCTCTGGGATCCCAGACTGACGGGTAGTGGCAAGATAGATCAGGAGTTTAGGAGCTTCTCCAGGTTTCTGTTGGTACCAGGCTAGGCGGTTGTTATTATACACTGCACTGCTGGTTTTACAGTTCACAGTGACTGTACCTCCTTGTTGAACAGATTTGACTTGTGGAGTCTGAGTCACAGTAACTTGTCCTCTGGTTTCTAAACATAATAAACATATATTAAGTTAATGAAAGTTTGAAAATATACACATTTTTTATATCTTGTTATAATCATGATTTTTATATTAAATACATGAAGAAATGTATTAGTGAATAATACATTATTGATATGTTGCTGAAAAATGAACACACATATTAGAAAATAATAAATGTAAATATGAAAAAAATGAACACATTCCTTACCCTGAGTGCAGATGGCGAGAGCCCAGATGAAGATGGTGATAAAAGTCATTGTTGTTGAGGATTGTGTTGCCATGAAGGGCAGCTCTCAGTCATTAAGTGTTAAACTCACAGGGCTATAAACACTCCCAGAGCACTGAAGCATGTGCTGCCCATGCAAAGTGGCTCTTCTATGTAAATTGTGTTTTTGGTGCAGCTGCACTTATAGCCAAGCAGTGCTGTGTGTTCTGACAGAGCAAGGTTAGAAGGTAAGAAGTTTATAAGGAGCATATATTGATGAGAAATCTGTTCATCTTAACTGCAATGGAGGAATGACGTGTGAAATACCTGTGTGTTGAAAAATTGGTGCTCTGTGTTCTGTTAGATCAAATCTGTTTCATTGCTCTCATGAATATTCAAATAAAAAGAAGCCCACAATCTTTAACTATTTAACAGACAATTTTTACAGTATAAGAGATTATGTTCTAGATTGCAGACGTTCCTTAGTGTTACTGAAGAATTCTCAGTGGCAGGAAACGTATAAATGCTTTGTGATTGTCTTATTACCAGTACAGTGTTGTTCAATACATAACAGCAGGATTTTAAACATTGCATATTAAATGTGATCTGCAGTGTATTAAGCATCCAGGTTTCTTGAGGAAAATCTTAGTGAATCAGAACGTATTTTAATTTTGTGGGGAAAAAAAGTATTCTCATGCTATTTCATCACACATCCACTACCAATCTCAGTGACCTCAGATAAAATCAGCTGCTGGAGCAACAGAGTCCAATGTTCCCCAGCATCACTGTGAGTGGCTGCCTCCTCCAGACACAGATGACACTGTAGTGCTCAGATGACTGGGTGTGAGGAGCTGCTGGTTACAGTGGGACAGCTGGAGTGACTGGCGTAGGTGGATTACTACTGTCTATTCCGATTGTAGTATTACTCTGCCTTTACATTATGATCAGTAGTGATGCTCTGGCTTGTGGATATTATGTAAGAATTGCATTCTCTGCATCTTCAAATACATTCTGCACTACTGCTCTCCAGTCTACGCTCAGTCAATTTGAAATAATGCAATAAATTTAAATATAAATTAGTGAATAATGCTTAAATTAAGGATGCCAAAACTTCAGTCTCACCTGTGTATATACCAATACATATTTTTAATCTAATCACATTTTTACATTATTCAAATATTACATATCCCTAATATATGACCCCTGTCTATCTACCCATCTATACATCTATCTATCTACTGTTGTATTTCATGTCTAATAAACTCCCTCAGGTTCCATACTCCTATCCACAATAGTTATCATATTTGATTTCTGTAATCAGTGCTACTCAGTGGAAAGAATACAGGATGCATATCTGTTCAATTTAAAGGTGACATATATACTGCCCAAAACATTTGTATTTCACTGCATTGTTGAAAACAATTAAATTTTTTCTACAATATAAAACAACTAAAGTCAATACTATCAGTTCAATTGTCCCCCCAAATTAGGGCAGGGCAGGGCAGACCTTGTGACAGAACTAAAACCTTCCTATTAATCCTTCTACTGCTGGTGTTTTGGGGACACTTCACAACTTTCTCTTTAATATCTTTGCAATGGTTTTCTGGTGCAGTACTTGATCTCTTGAAGCTAAAACAGGCTCCCCCTATTCCTCCCTCCCTCCCTCCCTCTCTCTCTCTCTCTCTCTCTCTCTCTCTCTCTCTCTCTCTCTCTCTCTCTCTCTCTCTCTCTCTCTCTCTCTGCCTCCTCCTAGAGCCCTGAGGCCTCGCCCCAGATCAAAGAGTACCTCGTCATCAAACAGTGCACCTTTAAGAGGAAAGGGTGCCGAACTGATCTGCAACCACTTAACACTTTTCGAAATGTACTTGTTGAGACAGACCTGCCCATGTTTATAAATCTGTGGGAATTGAGCTCCAGAATGGGAAAAGGATGAGAAACGTGATTACAAGTAATTGCTACTATCCAGGTAACTCCTGTAGATAATAAGTCCCTCTGACAAACATGCAAATATGTAACATCCCTAGCAGGCTGTCTGTCGAAGCCATAGTAAAGCACTGTTCAACACTAGCTCAGATACCTGGTTATTGGGCCTGAACCCAATGTCCACAGCTATGAAGACAACCAGAAGCATTAAGCACACAGCATGTTTGTATGGAGCAGAGAAAACAATCTGACTTGTTAATGCTCAGGCTTGTGCTTTATTTAAAAAGCCTCACCAGGGCTTACAGTATTAGAGAAATGACAACTCAACCGGTCAGGTTTTCGTTTTCAGTAAATATATATGTTTGAGACGTACGTTGAGTAGCACTCTTGTGAAGCCTAGTCGGTGTAGCCCTAGTATGGTTTAATTGTTTCAAGTAAATGTACTGGGATTGAATTGCCTTGAAACTGTCTAATAAAAATCACACTGTGTTAGTTGCTCACTGTGTATCTGAAAGGAATGCTTGTAGTTAAGCAGTTTAGTGACTTTTTATAGGCCACTCACATTAAAGTGTTCACTGGTTGTGATATGATGTATATTTTCAAATTAAATTGTGTATTGTGTTGATGGGTTTGTAATGTTTTAGGTTTTTGTTTTGACTGCAATATAGAAGCTGCACTACTGCTTCAGACCTGTAGGTTGTGATGCTGTGCTCTGAATCTAAATATGTAAACGGAAATACAACCTTACAGAATAAACCACTATGATACATTTAAATCTATCTTTTAAAAAAAAATACACAAAAGAGTGCATAACACTGTTTTTAAACTGAATGTGTCTGAAGAATTGGGATAGCTGGCATAAGACATGAACATTGTATTATCTAAACCCAGAGAAACATTGCCAGTTAAGAATTCATTAAGCTCTTTTGGCATTACATGCACTGACGCTTTGTGCTGGGATGTAATTATAATTTGGCATATTGTGGTTTAAAGGCAGCCCCAAGGACGATGGTGCGCTGGAGATGGATGCCAGATCTCTATTAACTCCTGCCTAACCAGAGTTGTGTTGCATGATAAATACAGAAATGCATCTCTGAGGAAGGATGACCCCACAGGAGGTTAAATACTGCGTTACCTCTGAAGAGTACTGTGGCAAAGGCGCTAAATTTGGCCTCTACTTCTCACCGTAGACCGATGATGCTGAGTTTGATGACGCTGCAGCTTTGTTATCCAATCAGGAAGCGTTAGCTACACACGCCTTGTGTGGCTTTGGTTTGTTTTTAAATTAAAAAACATGGCGTTGCATTCAAACAAAAGATCGTTCAACTCAGCTTGGAAAAGGGGATATTTAATTTTCGACAGACCGGACAAGTTGTTTTACGGAATGTGCAATATGTGGACAAATAATGAAACCGCTCAAGTCAACTGCAGCTCACGAACACGTCGAAAAGTTTAGCAAAAAAATGTGTCAACATGTCAAGCACAGAGAAGCACCGAGTCATCAGGACGCCAAAGCAAGAGAGGAGGCCAGGCCAGCTGAAGAGCAGCTTTCTTAACCAGGATATCACAGATGCGCAGCACCATCTCTCAGTATTATTATTATTATTACTGTTGTTGTTGTGGTTGTGTACTGGGCAGCACTGTGGTTGAATTGGTTGGCGCTGATGCCTGTCTTCGTGGAGTTCATGTTCTTCCTGTTTTCGGTGCTATTAAGTTAGCTACACGCTTTGTATACAGCAGGGTCATTTATATATCGGCACATTTCCCCATCCATGTCCGTCACTGAGGCCGGAAATTGTGTCAAGTGTCCGTCGGGCAACATCGTGCTGCCGACCCCTGCCTGCCCCCCAGAGAGAGATGGGACCCATTACACCGTGACAAAATAAACCCCATCATACTGTGTGTGACTCGTCCCTCCGCCATAATGCAACTGAATAGCGCCGTCTCAAGTAGCAGGCACATGAATATTCATGAGAAAATAACAACCTGAAAATATACAGTCTGGTACGTATTTTGTTTATTATTAAACTATATGATACAGTAAAGGATTTCAATTTCACGAACTCTCAGATGCAAGCAACAAAACGGGACTGAAAATTAATACGAGCTTTGTAAAATCTACGCAAATTGAAATAGATTAACCAAAAGTCATGTCTACCTTGTACAACAAATCAGCGCAGACGGCGATACTATAAAAGAAACAGGATGGAGTGCATTTGACAGAAACACCAGGCTGATCAAATAATTTTCTCTTAATTTACCTGAAAAGTATTTGATCATGATCAATGCATATTCTCACTTATGGCTATGAAACTGTCACTTGATATTGAAACTGCAGACAACACCAAGGAGTATGGAAACAAAAGATGTGTCATCATTGAAAGATGAAAATGGCAGTGGGAAGGACACCTTGCAAGAACAGATAAAAAATGGATTATTCCCAGACAGAAGGAAACACCTGACAATGTATTTTCAGATCTGAAGTAGTGTTGAGCCAGTTTTCTGTCTGTTTTAGGTATTATAGCCCATCTCAGCCTCATTTAAAGTTATGGCTCTGGGCATATACATATTATTTACACAATCACGCACATAGAAGTCACTAAAGATGAACCTGCGCCTTCTCCTATAAAACTTGTGGGCGTTACAGTATTTCAGATGAAAACCTTGTTCTACTCTCTAAATGATTTAAAGTATTTATTTGGTGATATGGGTGAATAAACAGGCTAAGTGGTTGCATTCTATAAAATAGCTTTTTGGCACAGGAGAATATAGCACTTTTTTATTTAAATAACATTAATTCTGGGGAAACTGTAGGCTGCACTCTTGTTGGCTGCAGTTGTTGGCATTCAACCCATCACAATGGATTGGGATATGGGAAGATAATATGGGATATGGGAAGCTCACACTACACGACCCGTGCCGAGTCTACTCTTAATTAAGAAACGTGTTTGATATGATCACCATTGTGTTTCTTTGGATAGCTGGTCGCTTATGACATCACTAGACTTTTGCATACCCAACAGTTGCTGTGACGCGTTTTCAGTTCTCTTTGGATATCTGTTCTTTTATGGAATAGTGTGAAGTGTGTAGAAGGAACCAAACACGTAATTTTTGTCTGTCCTGACCAAATTGTTTCCGAAGAGATAAGACAAGGCTATTAATCTTTAATACAATGAAAGTGATTGTGGAGCTGGACGAATGCCTCAAGGCACAGCTGAAGACATTCTTCAAAGTGTGAGTTTGTTTATATTTATGATATTTAAACTTTCTTTGTTCTTAATCATTTTACTGATGTATTCCTTTTTACTTTTTAAACAAGGGCATAACACTAGTGTGAAAAGTGTGTATAACCACGTCACAATGCTCCCACATAGAGACTGAAAACAACTCTATTATTACTAATTAATATTTGTATTTACCATATATAACCAAATGACTGTGTCCCTCTGCCTCATGACATGTCCACCTCTCTGCTGTTTCACAGGGACCTATTTCAATTAAAAATGGCCACTATGACCAAGTGAGTGTCGAGAAGGCGGCGTTGGAGGAGCACGCCCAGGCCCCACCAAACCATCACTACAAGTCCGAGAAGAGCCTCAGACGAGCTGCACTTCACTATGGATATCGGGTGAGCCCCAGTGCCTGGGAGCTGGGATGCTGCTGGCATAGACAACATCTTCCTGTTATACTCTGACAAAATAGTGAATATTGTTTGTGTTCTGTTCTTGTCTGTGTTTGCCTTTAACAGGTAACGTATTTAGCTTCACACATTGCATTGCCCACATGTTCACTGAACCCTTGCCATGGGGTAATGATTCACAGCTGCACAAATGCCTGTCCATCTCAGCTGAAACAAAATAATAATACCAGTAAACTTGTATTTGTGTGTATTCTGGGGTATAAGCTTCCAATACTAGTTTGGGTATGTCTTTGGAATGATCAAAATAAGTAAAATGGAACACCGGCCATCATCATCTGATTTCTGGTTCTCCACCAACTGCCCATAACAAGCCAGTGTGCTGCTTTGCAGTAGTTTGGTTCAAGTGTTTTCCTGCTGACAGGCCCTTTCAGACTCAGCTGGTGTCTTTTTCTGCAGAACACAGAGTAAAGATGGATATCCTAATAAATTCAGATTCACCTTAAACTGTAAAGAAAAACAGACCGTAAACATTTTGTAAAGGCTGGTGAAGAGAAATGTTTGCTGTCAAAAGGAAGGAATTACATTGACTTCCTTTAGGAATTATACATTGTATTGTTTGCTCTTATTTTAATATATTTTGTGAAATATTTACATTTTTGTGGGAAAGAGCATCTGTTAATAAATAAATCCTACTGTAAACCCACTGAGAAAATAAAATTTAATTTCTTTCCTTAGATTCAAATCCTGCAGTCAAATCTGCAATTGTCAGATCGGTGAGATTTTTAACTTTTTTTTTCCTTTTCAAATTCCAAACATTCATACAAGGAATGTCTGCAAAATTGAATTAAACATAAGAGACGTATACCACAGCAACTGTTGGGACAATTTTTGGCTGAAGACAGATGTGCCTTAAGTGTGAAGTTTTGATAGTGACCTGTGTTGACATCTTCTGTTTCTGTGTGCTTGAGTGTATATAAATGATTTCATATAACAGCAAAGATGTGAAAAATGCAAATGCATTTCTTCGGTACATTTTATTTTAACACATGTTTTTGTTCATATTGGCTGTACAGCCTTTCAGGTCTCAGATGAGCTATTTACCATTATTGTATTAAGTATAGTATAGGTGAGGTTTCAGTTTTAGGTTGACATTAAAAAATCTGCAGACAGGGCTATGTGTCAAAATGTAATACAAGATAGAAAAGTTTGCTTTTTGTTTTTGTCTGTCTAGCTCTTTACCTGTTAACTGCTTTTAGTGTTTTCTTCAGTTGTAGATGGGTGAATACAAAAGTGTTTTGTGTTTTCTTGCAGCTGGACCAGCTGTTTGATATCACAGCAGAGGACATTGAGGCCATTAAGCAGACATATCCCAGCACCCAGAAGAGGGTAAGTGCCTTTCACAGCTGCCCATTTCACCCCTCAGTATTTGGAAGTGTGATTTGTGCAAGACGATGGTTGAATCGTGCGAGGAGGGGTGTCCTTAATATGCAGCCAATAGGCTGGGAATCCAGTGTCCTCCATTGCCCTTGTCACCAAGGCTGTGGGCGGCTTCATTTAGTCCCCTAGTCACATGTCAACAATGCCTTAAGGACTCAAGATCCACTGCTGGATGGATGCCGTGCACTTGGCACATATTCATCAGTGCAGCGATGGGTCGCTTGTTCGATGGGTCGTGGAACAGCTCTTCAATGGTAACATTTATTCAACTGAGTTTTACCACATGTCTGTCAAAACAGCAAAGCTTCTGGTCAGGGTTGCGTGCTGTCACGTGGGTGTCGCATAAAGTGCCCTGGAGTACAGATTGAAAGTATTATGTAGCCCTTTTAAACTCTTCATGGTAATCAGCACACTTTTGTTAGGCATCATATTCTTTACTTGCCTCGAAAGTCCTAACATCTACATTTCTGTTGTGTTTTAAATATAGTATAAAAGCCTCGATTAATGAGCAAACTGCATGTGGTCTCGGCTCACTCCAGCACCTTTTCTCTCTTCGGAATTGTCAATTAATGGCACCAAACTGCAGTCCAGTTAATCTGTTAATTTCCTGCTCTCGCATCCTCTCTCAGGTGCAGGTGAAGGAGGGACACTGTGAGCCAGACCAGGCCCAGCTTGCTGAGGAGACTGAGGAGAAGCAGGAGTCAGTGCTGAGCTTAGAGTTAACCTGTGCCAGCATGCAGAAACTCCACATGAGTGGCCCAGTAAGTCTGGATGGCAGTCAGGCCATTTGAGTTATTGCAGCTCACTTGCATTCCTGTCATTCTGAACAGAGGGTACTGGTAACCCATGTGGATGTTGACCAGTGTGTGTGCAGACACATTAAATCTGTCTAAATTGCAGGTGTGACATTTGCAGCGCTGTAATGAATTTGCACGGCTCCACACATCCAGGGCTGCAGTTCAAATCCAATTTCCCTTTGAGAGTTTCCTTTTAAATATCCAACAGCTAATGTAAAGTGTACATTTGAATACAGCTCAAGTAGGCAATTCAGAGATTGCGTGGAAGAGAATCTATTTACCCTTCGGCCCTCGCAGCAGCAGACACGTGCCACCCTGCCCTGACCAGCTGATTGACTCTTTGTCCCCCCAGCCCTCAGGAATGGGTCCCCAGTAGTCTCACCAGGGCCAGAGGATGGAGCCTCACAAGATCATTACAAGTGTGTCATTCACACATGAATTGCAGCTCAACAAGGCCCAGAAGGCTTGGAAACCTGGGCTGAGAAAGGCAAACAAGGTGGCTGATGACAGTCAGGCATTCAATACACAGGTATGTAGGAGCAGAGCACATGGTTCTAGTTTGTGGGGTGGGATATATAAGTTGCTAGTCTTAAAGGGGATTGTGGGTAATCTTGGCGCCCCAGTGATGATCTCTTTTTATTGCCATCATGTTTGAAACCCTTTTTCCTACATTCCCTCCTCCCCCCTTTCCCCTTCGATAGGAGCTGTTACACAAGGTGCGCAGTATCCTGAACAAGCTGACCCCACAGATGTTCCAGCAGTTGATGCGCAAAGTGACCGAGCTGACCATCGACACGGAGGAGCAACTCAAGGGTGTCATTGATCTAATCTTTGAGAAGGCCATCTCCGAACCCAGCTTTTGTGTCACATACGCGAATATGTGCCACTGCCTTATGAGGGTGAGAGAAGGAGGGTGCTATGGGGGAGAGTGAGGTTAAGGAGGGAGGGAGGCAGTGGTTGAGGGTTTGCGAAGATACTACATGGATCAGATTCATTTTGCTATTTAATTGTAATTTGTGGGAGCTCAGTATTGAATGGACCAGCAGATGCCTGTCTTGTGAACCGCATATCAAGAAGCATTATTGCTAAGATGTCAGCAGTGCTCTCGCCAGCACTCACCCACGATCTGTGTGAGCCAAGGTGTCTGTTTCTCCCAGTGCGTCTTACTGTAGAGCTCCAGTGAAGATCTTTCATTTGGGCCATTAGTGTCTGGGCCACTGACATCTAGTGATGGAGAAGAGCAGCTGAAGAGCCTCACTGAACATTTTCAGTTTCGGCCCTCTCCAGAGCTGTCTGGTATTTGTTTTGCATTATTCAATTCCAAAAAACTGATTGTGATGGTCCTGGACACCTGCTCACCTGTGGGTTTTCACTCCGATACCTATTACAGCTATAAGCCAGCCGACCACACAGACCATGCTTAGCTAGATCAGGCTCCCATTTTGCTTAGGGTTTATGTTGTTGCTTCTCCCCTTTCTGTAGCTCAGTGTCCCTAGCATTGACAAGCCGGGAATGACTGTGACTTTCCGCACGCTCCTGTTGAACTGCTGCCAGAAGGGGTTTCAGAAAGAGAAGGATGACAACGAGGTCTTCGAGAAGAAGCAGAAGGACCTGGATGCATCCATTTTTATATATAAAGCAATCTAATCTGTTAGTCCTTTACTGTAAATAAGGCACAGGTTGGCTTGTGCAATCTCAATGGGCCACTTGTTAAGGATCTTCAAGCATTGTGAACTAATTTATGTAATGGTGTCTATGTTTAATTGTAATTTTATTTGAAGGCCTTTCATGTAGTGCGGGGCATGTCTGTTCTTGACAGCCTCTTGCAGCACACACGTGTAAAATGGGCACGTGGCGCAACTGGCTCAAAAATCCATTCTGAGACTTCCCGGCTTCACTGATTGTTCTCAAAACGATTAGCAGCATGCCTGATTGTCCATTGTGGTCCAAGTGCGCCTGCCTGTGCTGTTCTGACTGACATTGCTGGCTGGGAGAGGGAGCGGACCTCTGCAGCTTGGTGCAGCAGAGCAGATAGTTGTGATCTGGAGTAGATGGCAAGGCTGGATTTAGTTCTTAATAAAAACATAACTCTAATGAATTGTCTAACGCTAACTGTCACTGTGTGGACAGTAGATCGTCAACCTGTACACCTGTGTTAGTCCAGTGAGAGATTGAGAACAGGCACGAAACAAAGGTTTATGTGATGCAGTAATTTGCAGTCACGTGATATACAGTGTAAGTAGCTCTGGGTCTAATCCAAGCTGCAGTGACCTCCGTGCCCCACTCTGTGAATGCCAATGTGGGCGTCACTAAGTGCTGTCTGTGTGCCCAGGACGGGGAGCAGCAACATCTACATGACAAGCTGCAGGAGGCCAAGGGCCGGGCCCGGCGCCGGTCGCTGGGCAACATCAAGCTCATCGGCGAGCTATTCAAGGTGAAGATGCTGACGGAGAACACCATGCATGTCTGCATCGTAAAGCTGCTGAAGAGCCATGATGAGGAGTCCCTGGAGTGCCTGTGCCGACTCCTCTCCACACCCTTGTAGCGTAAGGTACACTTATAAATTTCAATTAAAGAAGTGAATTTATAGTATCACCTTATCACGAATCCTGGAATCTTGTAGAACTCAATTTCTGTAATAATTGGACGCAGACACCAATTCCAAAGATATAAATTGTCAAATTTATTCAAAAACAAAGACTAAATGTAGCACTACACTAATTATACAAAAGGGAAAAACTAATTAAAATTCAACTCTAGATCAACAAATCAAAGACAAATCACTTCCATGACCAAATCAAAGACCATGGGATCGCATATGATAACACACAAATCGTTAAACAAAAATGGTTATAAACACATTGACTACAATACCGGTTAGTAAGATGAAGGTGAGTCTCTCATTAGTATTATTAGTCAGACATTAAATAACTACGCAGGTTAGTATTTATGTCAGGTAACTTCTCGTTATATATATATCAGTCTCATTTACGTTTAGGTGCCGAGAAAGATCCTATCATTACTTGTTACCACAATTTCCCTTAACTGATTATTATTCAATGATTAAGGATAGGCAGGGCCACCTATAATCTGGTGTCTATTAACTTGTGTCAATTTCAGACTAAACAGTTAAACAGGAATGAGAAGATATTTCTCGGCGTTGACAGATTTTATTTCTAAAATTATCAACAAAACAGTTTAATGCAACACACATTTATATTTAAGAAAACTAAATGATATTACACATTCTAGAGTTATGAATCACAGATTAACATTTCTAATTGATTTCTCAAATGTCATGAATCACAAACTCCAAACTGTTAAACTTATGTGAACTTCGTCACAGAGAGGCCTCTCTGGCTTCGGGCTCAGATAACAGCACACGGCACGAGGTCTGTGTGGTTGGAACAAAGGCAGTCCGGTTCGGCTTTGTCCAAGAACTTCCACTCAGTCGATGCACCTGGAAGTTGGGGTTTCGCGAATGTAGAGTAGTTTCCAAACAGATTTTCCACTGGTTTGAAGGCTCCAAGGTTGTGCACAAAATCTTCTTTGTAAGCATTGTTCCACCGTAGTTACTTGAAGACAAAGTCTTTGAGGAAAGCAGGGCCCTGTTTGTTCCAAGGGTCAAGTTTCTTAAGACTCAAATAGCTATTTAAATGACTGAACACTTTCGTATTGCAGTCGACTTAGTCAATTGTCCAGCTGTAAAACTCCACTGATCAGGTGGGCACAGGCGGGCAGCGCAGTCTGTAAAGTTCTTTATTTAATAAAGTCCTTTAAAAGAATTCTTCGTACGGCTCAATCTCCTTCTCCCAGTTTAACTCTTCTGTTGCTGGCAAAGACTTGGTTGGTTTCTGGTTCCGGTTTGGGCAACAGAACTACAGGTTGAGCTGTGGCAGCGAGTTACTGGTTCAGGTGAGAGAGAGAGAGAAAGAGGCCGTGTGCTGTTCTTTATATGTCTGTCAGATCAATAGGTGATTGGTTCCTGAGTTTTTGAGATTGGATTTCGGTTTCAGCCCCCAGTGTCCTATTGGAGGGGGGCTTGATTTATGACTGATGTCAATCCATGCCATCTTTTGGAAATGCCGGTTGGCCCGGGTTCGTAGCTCTATGTCAGGATTTCGGCTCTCGTCCACTTCAAAGAGTTTTTTATTACCTACAGGCCCCTTTCTCATAGCAGGATTCCAAACTATTTGGCCTATTCTCGGTGCCATCCTCCCCAAAACTGTCACTTTGATGTAAACCAGTTCCAAGCTGATGAGTTAAGGAAATCTGATAACTTTGGGGGGGAGAGGTCTTCTTTAGATCAGTGCTTCAGCTCAGAGCTAAAATGCTCTTATCAAAATACACCCAACATAACGCTACACCCTGCAGGTGAGGCTCAAGAGCACACAGGTGAGAACTGAGCTGAAACTGTCCAATCACAGCACTTCACTCTATAATGATGTCTGTGGGTGAGGGCATAACTGCTGATAACTTAAAATTATGGCTTTTAATACTGCAATCGTCTAATGGCTGCATTACAGGTGCCATCCAACTAGTTGTATCACCCCCCACATTATTTTAAGGATACCATCTAGTGTACAGCTGTGAGCTCAGACCTGAAGACACACCCACCTGTACTGAGAAGGTGCTCCACAGCTGCACATGAAGCTGGAACATGTGTATATTCAGTTGATCGTGATTAGTTGTCCAGGGTTTGAGGACGAGGCTGACATTAGTCTGAGTAACTCTGTAAGCTCACAAAGAAACAGAAATACAATAGTGAATCATATATTACTGTATAGAAAATATTATAAACACCATCTTTATTCTTGACTTCATAAGCATTTCATAATTGTGATCATAAAACAACAATGTTTGACCCAAGCAAGCAGAGCCAGTGTCCAGAGCAGGAGCCCCAGTGAAGCCATGTTCTCTGTGTGTCTCAGTGAGTGTGAGAGGGCTGAACTGTCAGCTTTAAAACCCTGAGCAATGGAGCAGTGCAGTTATTATAGCTGCTGATCAGAGCAGTGAGGCAGGACAGGGATGCACAGCAGCTTCCTTTATACAAATCCTATCACAGACAGTTAAATGAGCTGTGAGCTGTGAACACAGGTGGGACATGTTATGGGTTGTACACTCATGGTTTCTTCTATTTTTACCCCAGTTAGAGATCCCAGTTTAATACAAACATTTAATCAGATAAATCTGTGTCTCAGTCTCCCTGTTTCATATATATAAGTATAACTGATTTTACAAATATTGTGTTTTCTCTGGAAGGGGGTTAGGTGACTCATAAGCTGACTAAAGTATGTAGAAATTATTTTTTGATGTATGTATGCTTGTATTATTTATCAATAGTGATGTCATGGTGTATTATAAGACATGTCTCAGGCCTCCCTCTGACAGGAATGGGAGTATTAGAGCTCATGTGTTGTGTGCAGGGTGTTGTGATTGTTGTATTGCTATGACCTGTGGTACATATTGTGATATTGTGGAGCACAGTGTAGCACAGTCACTCAGAGATGACTCACAGTCTGGGCCCTCATTCACCACAGCCCAACACTATAATGGCACAGAGCTGAGAGTGTAATCCAGTGTTTAAGGGAGAACAATAGTGATGGAAACAATTCCTGACTTGCTCAGAGGGCTGATCTCACCTCTCAGAGGACGTGGAATAATGAACTGGCAAAAGACAATAGAGAAAAACTATTCTTGCTATGGGAGGTAGAGCACAGCATTATCTAATGACATATAAAATGACATGAGTGGGTATATCCTAACTAGGCCAGTAGGTCTCATCTGCAGCAGTGCAGTCTCTGTGCAGTTCAGCAGAGGGAGGTTTTGTACGGCTGTGTATCACTGTGTGAACACATCTTTACTGTTGGGATAGTGGAAACTCTGACAGTAGTAATGTCCTGTATCTTCAGCCTTGATTCCACTGATGGTCAGAGTGAAGTCAGTCCCAGATCCACTGCCACTGAATCGCTCTGGGATCCCAGACTGACGGGTAGTGGCATAATAGATCAGGAGTTTAGGAGCTTCTCCAGGTTTCTGTTGGTACCAGTGTAGGTATTTGTTATTATACACTGCACTGCTGACTTTACAGTTCACAGTGACAGTCTCTCCTGGGCGAACAGATTTCAATGATGGAGTCTGAGTCACAGTATACTGTCCACTGGATTCTGGAAATGAAAAATACAAATTCAAATAAATAACATATACACACACGCACACACACACACACACATTATATATATGTAAAATAAATGCATTCCCTTCAGTCTCCCAGTCCTCCCCTCCCTCCGCACTGCTCCCCCTCTCACACTGTATCCACATAGGGCAGCAGAGACACAGAGACACTGCTGAGAGCTCAGCCCTCTCCTGTCTCTCTGCCCTTACATCAGTTTGACATATCTTCACATTAGCTGAATACTTTATACTCCTTTTTAATGTATTAAACTGGGTGAATAATGTTTAGCAATGCTTTATTATAGATGCATAATCAAAGACTAAAATAATTAACTTCAATATACACTCACCTAAAGGACTATTAGGAACACCTGTTCAATTTCTCATTAATGCAATTATCTAACCAACCAATCACATGGCAGTTGCTTCAATGTATTTAGGGGTGTGGTCCTGGTCAAGACAATCTCCTGAACTCCAAACTGAATGTCTGAATGGGAAAGAAAGGTGATTTAAGCAATTTTGAGTGTGGCATGGTTGTTGGTGCCAGACGGGCCGGTCTGAGTATTTCACAATCTGCTCAGTTACTGGGATTTTCACGCACAACCATTTCTAGGGTTTACAAAGAATGGTGTGAAAAGGGAAAAACATCCAGTATGCGGCAGTCCTGTGGGCGAAAATGCCTTGTAGATGCTAGAGGTCAGAGGAGAATGGGCCGACTGATTCAAGCTGAAAGAAGAGCAACTTTGACTGAAATAACCACTCGTTACAACCAAGGTATGCAGCAAAGCATTTGTGAAGCCACAACACGTACAACCTTGAGGTGGATGGGCTACAACAGCAGAAGACCCCACCGGGTACCACTCATCTCCACTACAAATAGGAAAAAGAGGCTACAATTTGTACAAGCTCACCAAAATTGGACAGTTGAAGACTGGAGAAATGTTGCCTGGTCTGATGAGTCTCGATTTCTGTTGAGACATTCAGATGGTAGAGTTAGAATTTGGCGTAAACAGAATGAGAACATGGATCCATCATGCCTTGTTGCCACTGTGCAGGCTGGTGGTGGTGGTGTAATGGTGTGGGGGATGTTTTCTTGGCACACTTTAGGCCCCTTAGTGCCAATTGGGCATCGTTTAAATGCCACGGCCTACCTGAGCATTGTTTCTGACCATGTCCATCCCTTTATGACCACCATGTACCCATCCTCTGATGGCTACTTCCAGCAGGATAATGCACCATGTCACAAAGGTCGAATCATTTCAAATTGGTTTCTTGAACATGACAATGAGTTCACTGTACTAAACATATATATATGAGAGAGAGAGAAATGAATACGATTCAATTGTTTCTATTGTTTGCATATGTGTGATTATTTTTTTCTGTATGATACGAATAATCTAGGCTAGGCCACTCCAGGACCTTAATGTGCTTCTTCTTGAGCCACTCCTTTGTTGCCTTGGCTGTGTGTTTTGGGTCATTGTCATGCTGGAATACCCATCCACGACTCATTTTCAATGCCCTGGCTGAGGGAAGGAGGTTCTCACCCAAGATTTAGGTTATATTAAGTTATATTGTTATGAATGTAAGTGGTCTTTTGAATTCTCACCTCTAGTAAAGAGCCTCAGTGTCCCCAGCAGTAGAACCAATGACATAATTGTTGTGTGTGTCTCGGTGACTCTGAAAGGGCTGAACAGTGTCTGATCAATACTGTGAGTCTTAAAGGGTTTGCAGCAGTGAGGCAGGACAGGCATGCAAAGCAGCGTCCTGTATACAAATGCTGTCACAGACAGTTAGATGAGAACTGAGCAATGGAGACACATGGCATTTGACAGGCCATCTATCACTGCCACAGTAAGAGACAAGGATAGCTAATTTTGTAATTGTTATTATTCACTTGCTTTTTGCACATTTTCTATTACATTTATCTTGGTTTGTTTTTCTTTTACTTATTTTGTTCCCCTACTGGCATGTGCTGCCAATGTGCGGTGCTGTAAACGGTTTAGCATGAGCTCTCCTAGCACCGTGTGAGTAGGGGGCTGTAGAAGAGGGGCTGCAGGGCATTTTTTAGGGTCTTTATACACATTTCAAAATGTCAGTTCTAAGGTGTAAGTCGGACACCAAGTCCCAGTGTCATGCCTTGTGAACATTGCCTGTGTTGTTACACTGTTGCTAATTGTTTGATCACATGGTGGCAAGTATCCATTCGGTGAATCCTGAATATGAATACACTGTTTAATGTGGATCTTTCATTACAAATAAAGTTGATTATAGTGTGACAGCCCGCTGTCTGTCATGGCATGGCTGCTGCTGACGTTCGCTGATGAGGTGCTCATGTGCTGCAGCTGTGTTGTCCGCTCCCTCGCTAACAGGCTGCGGGCAATGAGCACCGAGGCGATTGTGACGTAAGCGGCAGCTGTGCCTTTTCTATTTAATTCCTCTCCCTCCCCGACGGGGGCAGCTAACCGGCAAGAAGGAGGACATAACTGCCCCGGAGCCCCTATTTTGTGTGGATGTTTTTGTTTTGCTTTGCTTGTCTTATCCCCTTTTGTTTTGTCCCCTGTGAACCCCAATAAAACCCGGACACCACCGGAACCCGAGACTCTCTCCCTTTTTATGTCTGGCTTTTACATATAGTTTTAAGTAAATGTCAATTTTTTATATAAACAATTAAAGTAAAATGTATGTTTTTCTTGTTGTTTCTGTGCTAAGTTGAATCTTCTGTCAGTGTAGCTGGGTTATTATGTTATTATACACTCACCTAAAGGATTATTAGGAACACCTGTTCAATTTCTCATTAATGCAATTATCTAACCCACCAATCATATGGCAGTTGCTTCAATGCATTTAGGGGTGTGGTCCTGGTCAAGACAATCTCCTGAACTCCAAACTGAATGTCTGAATGGGAAAGAAAGGTGATTTAAGCAATTTTGAGCGTGGCATGGTTGTTGGTGCCAGACGGGCCGGTCTGAGTATTTCACAATCTGCTCAGTTACTGGGATTTTCACGCACAACCATTTCTAGGGTTTACAAAGAATGGTGTGAAAAGGGAAAAACATCCAGTATGCGGCAGTCCTGTGGGCGAAAATGCCTTGTTGATGCTAGAGGCCAGAGGAGAATGGGCCGACTGATTCAAGCTGATAGAAGAGCAACTTTGACTGAAATAACCACCCGTTACAACCGAGGCATGCAGCAAAGCATTTGTGAAGCCACAACACGTACAACCTTGAGGCGGATGGGCTACAATAGCAGAAGACCCCACCGGGTACCACTCATCTCCACTACAAATAGGAAAAAGAGGCTACAATTTGCACAAGCTCACCAAAATTGGACAGTTGAAGACTGGAAAAATGTTGCCTGGTCTGATGAGTCTCGATTTCTGTTGAGACATTCAGATGGTAGAGTCAGAATTTGGCGTAAACAGAATGAGAACATGGATCCATCATGCCTTGTTACCACTGTGCAGGCTGGTGGTGGTGGTGTAATGGTGTGGGGGATGTTTTCTTGGCACACTTTAGGCCCCCTAGTGCCAATTGGGCATCGTTTAAATGCCACGGCCTACCTGAGCATTGTTTCTGACCATGTCCATCCCTTTATGACCACCATGTACCTATCCTCTGATGGCTACTTCCAGCAGGATAATGCACCATGTCACAAAGGTCGAATCATTTCAATTTGGTTTCTTGAACATGACAATGAGTTCACTGTACTAAACTGGCCCCCACAGTCACCAGATCTCAACCCAATAGAGCATCTTTGGGATGTGGTGGAACGGGAGCTTCGTGCCCTGGATGTGCATCCCACAAATCTCCATCAACTGCAAGATGCTATCCTATCAATATGGGCCAACATTTCTAAAGAATGCTTTCAGCACCTTGTTGAATCAATGCCACGTAGAATTAAGGCAGTTCTGAAGGCAAAAGGGGGTCAAACACAGTATTAGTATGGTGTTCCTAATAATCCTTTAGGTGAGTGTATATGTATATGTTTTTCTTCAAAACTTTAATTGTGCCTTGATTGAACTCAGAAATCATTTTGTTTAGTAAAAAGTTGTAAATAAGTTCCTAGTTAGTTTGTTGTATCTGGGGCTTTAATTTGTGATGCACACATAGGGAGCACATGTTAGATTATGCCGTTTTACATCAGATGCATTGTGGATGCAGATGCGGGGAGTGAGAGAGAGCTTTTAATGTCTGTGTAATATGTGCTATAATGTGCTAACCCCTTGCTACTTTTATCCAGAATAAGTAGCACTGTCCCACATTCCTGTTGTAAATCATACAACCTTATTTTTGCAAATATATACTGAAATGCATATACCTTCCTAACTGAGAAATTTAGGCTTGTGCAAAAGGACTTAAGGAGACAGCTTTGAAGCTCTGTGTTTTACAACAGGCCTGTGTTCACCAAAATACGACAAATAACACATCCATGCTGGAAGGGCCCCCCCAACTGACAAATGGCTGCTATGCCCCATCTTCAGAGAGGCTATCATCACATTCCAATTGAAGATTTATTTTGTGAAACACAGACATTCAAGGTACTTTATATATTCCATAGACCAGGGCAATAAACCCAAATACAAACTACATGCTGCTAACAGAAGTGTTACCCAGCTTCTTCCTCAGTTTGATAACAAACAATAAAGGGTCACTTAAAACTAAGGTAATGACACTTAAGTAATTTTACTTCAGAACCACAACATGCTCAAGCCATGTTTGGTATTAAAAGAAAGACCATTAGCTAAACCAACCCTTAGACCATTTATATTTCACATACAATGTAACATTAACATTTGGTAAAATAAGTATTCACACATCCTAATTGATCCTCCACTGACATGGGCATCAGACCAGCCCCCCCTGGGATTCAAAAAAAGAGTCAAATTTAACATTTCCGAGATAGACCACTTGGCTTGTATGGTATCAACTGTAAGGTCCTGTTTGTAATTGATAGAACTAAAACTTGACAATATAGAGAATTAGAAACTCTAGGTAACATTTGAACCATTTTCACATTTCTCAAAGCCATACATTCTTTAGGAATCAAGGGAGAGGAATGGAAAAGACTGCTTCGATTCGAATTTCAATTTTCTTACCCCAAACCTGACCAATCAGAAGTTGTGAGGAAAGAGATTAGAATCTCTTTGTCTAAAATGTATAAAAATAGAAAGCTAAAACTAGTAATTCGGAGTGGCACAATTGGGAGTGGAACAACCTGGGAGAAGAAACCAAGGAGACGAAATCCAGGAAGACTGAACGGAACCAGAACCAGAACTTCTCCACCAAAAACCCGAAAGCTTTGCAACCTTCCTCAAGTTGACGCAGTCTTCCAGCCCTCCCCGCATTCGACCATCTGCATAACTGAATCTCAGTAAACCACACAGGTAGTATATTTTGTGTACTAGTCAAGAATTAGGTAAACCAAAATTACATAAAACCTAGTTGTGTATGAGATCTAAATTGTAGGAATGGGTAGCGTAATCATACTTGTTTGTTATTTTACATGTTTTGTGCCTCGAGTCAAAACTCGAATATTGGATAGATCTCCTCTCACTTTTAATATTATCAACCCTGCTTGTCTCTATCCTATCTTTGCAAACACATGTTGTCTATTCACATTTTTAATAAACATATCCTATTTGAATGAAACAGCCTCAAGGTCAATTCATGCAGATCAACCTCACCACTAATCTGAATTCGTATTAGTAAAGTATTGTGGTAACTTGCGTATCAACTCGGTCTCGTTTTCAGAGGACTTGACTGCTGTGGGTTGTATGTGTGGGGGGTCACTAGATAAAAGGACTTTATTCAGCAATTATTATTTCTTTGGATATTGATAAAACGGAAACTCTAGTTTAAAGTCCTAAGACAATCGAAAGTACTTACTAATAAAACAATAACTGTAATGATAAATTAAAACAATTTGTCCATTGCAACATTTTGGCTGTATCTTATCAGATCAGCATCCTATCATTTCACTAAACTATTTACACTGTGTCTGATGTGGCTGATTCCTCTCTCCATAAGTGGTGATACCATCACTACATGTTCAAGTCTGCTACATCAGCACATTCACCAACTGTGTGTCCTTCATAAATTGTTCTTATTGAGGAACTATGATGTTCTTGACTTTTTCTCCCTAAAAATGTCTCCCTAAACTAGTAGACGGGCTACTGGCCAAAGCCGGGGAATCCACTGGTCATGGTCCACATTGGAAAAGTTTGGGCAGAGGTTCTGCAAGACAAATTTAAAGAGGAAAGAAATGAAACAGCAGAACCTCCATGGTAGTTTTCTCCGAAATACTTCCAGTACCATGTGCATGGCTAGGGAGACTAGGGAGCTAGGGAGGCTGAGATAAGAAAGTTTAACACGTGGTTGAAATCTTGGTGTAGGGAAGAGGGTTTTATGTTTATGGAGCATTGGTCTTTCTTATGGGATATATTGGACCTGTACAAACCGGACGGTCTACATCTAAACAGAAGGGGGCTAATGCATTGGGAGAGCATATGTGCAGAGTAATTGAGAATCTTTTAAACTAGGGACCAGGCGGGCAGGGAGCTCTGACAATGGGAGATGTTCCACTAAGGAAAGAAAACAAAAGGAAACTGCTAGTAGGAAAGTCCTGAAATATTTGTACCTCAATGCCAGGAGTATAAGGAACCAGATGTTAGACCTAGAAGCCACAGTGCTGGCGTGTGACTATGATGTTGTAGGAATGACAGAAACATGGCTTACAGAAAATGATGGGGATGAATACAAGTTGAAAGGATACACACAGTTTAGGAGAGACAGACAAAATCGAAGAGGCGGTGGGGTAGCATTGTATGTCAGAAATGACATTGAGGCAGAAGAACTCAAATTAGATCCTAGTAATGAAACCGAATCTTTGTTTGTTAAACATTTGAATAAAAGATCTGGAGGATTAATGGTAGGAGTGTGTTACAGACCACCCAACTCAGATATTCAGAAAGATGTTACATTGTACAGTGTAATCAGGACTGCATGTAGCAAGGATGTGGCTGTTATAATGGGGGATTTCAATTTCCCAAACATAGACTGGGAAAGCCCAGTCGGGACTATAGAAGCAGAAATAGAAATGGTTGAGATGGTAAATGACTGCTTTCTAACTCAGTTTGTCTGGGAACCAACCAGAGAGTTTGTATGCATTGACTTGATCTTTTCAAATGACCAAGATTATTATTATTATTATTATTATTATTTATTTATTTTTTTTTTTTTTTTAATTTCTTGGCAGACGCCCTTATCCAGGGCAACTTACAACATAAGTGCAAAAATACAGAGAAGTACAAGGCATCAATCATTACAAATTCAACTTAGCTAAAACATAGCAATTCAAAATACATTTTACAAATTACAATTACAATTTACACAAGTACAGTAAGAGACTTCCTACATCCTGGACGGTGAAAGCTTAGTGCTGTCAAGATGTAGGGTTACAGACTAGGGCAACGGGAAAGGGAGCAAGGAGGAAAACAATCAAGAACGCGAGGAGCATAATAAGCTGAAGTGCTATCTAGCAGGGATAGAGGACTAATATTACAAGTGCTGTCGGAAGAGATGCGTCTTGAGTAAGCGCCGGAATGAGGTCAAGGACTCTGCTGTTTTGACTTCGGTGGGCAGGTCATTCCACCATTTAGGGGCCAGGGATGAGAAGGAGCGGCTCTGGAGGAAGGAGAGTGGAGAGGAAGCAGAGTTAGCCTGGCACTGGAGGAGTGCAGTGGTCTGGTTGGGATGTATGGAGAGACGAGTGACTGAAGGTAGCTTGGTGTAGTGTGGTCAAGACAGCGGTAGGTGAGGGTCAAAGTCTTGAACTGGAAAGATAGAGTCAGGGGGACAGTAGTTAGAGAACCAATGGCAAACTGTGATCACAATATGGTTAGCTTTGAGGAATACTTTCAAAAAACAAGGACCAAGTCTAAAACAATGGTCTATAATTTTAGAAAAGCAAACCTTGAAGGTATGAGGCGGCACTTAGAAGAGTGAGACTGGAGCACACTGGATACAGATTCAGTTGAAAATTGATGGTTATATTTTAAGAATATATTACTTTAGGCTCTGGAGAAATTTGTACCAAAACTTAGCAAATTGAGGGCCAAAATACATTGGCCAAAATGGTTTAATAGAAGTATGCAAGACACATCAACAGAAAGCAAATGTTGTATAACGCATACCAAAGGGATAGAGATTTAACAAAATACAAAGAATATGTTGAACTGCAAAGAGATCTTAAGAAAGTGATCATTAAAGCAAAGAGGGAAATAAAAAGAAACAGCTCTTGGAGCTAAAACTATTGCAAAGAGCTTTTTTCAATACTACAACAGCAAGAGGTCTATGAACGTGGAAGTGAAACAGATAGGGAGCAAAAATTGAAATATGGAAAACAAATCACTTGGGCCAGATGGTATATTTCCAACAGTACTTAAAGAAATTAGGGAAATTATTTATAGGCCGCTAACTCAAATATTCCAAATGACACTTAGAACAGGGGATGTGCCAACTGACTGGAAGACAGCAAATGTCATACCAATCCACAAGAAAGGGGACAAAACTGAGCCAGGAAATTACAGACCAATCAGTTTCACCTGCATCACCTGTAAAATGTTGGAAAAAATGATTTGACAGAAAATAGAGGAGCATCTTCTTGGAGATAGTCAACATGGGGTTTAGACGAGGCAGATCATTTCTTACTTTTTTATTAGAATTTTTTGAACGTGCAACTGCAGCTGTAGATCATGTGAAAGCATATGATATGATATACTTAGATTTCCAAAAAGCTTTTGATAAGGTTCCACACCAAAGACTGATCCTCAAATTGGAAGCTGTAGGCATTCAGGGTAATGTAAGTAGATGGATTATGAACTAGTTGATCAACAAACTCCCCAGCAATTAAATAATCCAAAATATTTGGAATATTTGATAGGGAACTGTTGCACCAGTTAGTTTGCATAGCCCTTGAAGAGGTGGTCCTCACCAAGGGATGCAGCCCAAGTCAGAACCTACAGTGGCCTGCATTGGAGTCCACCAGTCAGCTTCTAAAATCAAAGACGCACTAAGAACTGTCAAAGTGAGGTATAAAACACGAAACAGAGGGTTTCGATTAGAGGAGTTGCTTCTTTCTTGAGTGAGGTTGTCAGTGGAGTTCCACATGGATCATTATTAGGGCCTGTGCTTTTTCTAATCTATATTCATGATCTGGACTCTGGGATAGTTAGCAAACTTGGCAAATTTGCAGATGATACTAAAATAGGTTGCTCAGCAGATACAATCTCAGCAGCACAGGCTATTCAAAGGCACTTCAGTTTGTGGGACAACACCTGGCAGATGAAATTCAATGTGCACAAGTGCAAGGTATTACATGCAGGTGTAACAGCCGGACACAATATGCAGGGAGAGAGAGAGTCTCGAGTTTCGGTGGTGTCCGGCATTATTGATCTTCAGGCTTGTCCAAGGGGAACACACACAATCGGGGAAAAACAAAAGCAAAACAAGAAAACAAATGTTCGCACAAATGGGGTGCTCCAGGCAGTCAGGAGTCCTCTCATCGGTTAGCTCCCTCACCCAGGAAAGGAGAGAGATTAAATAGATGGAGCACAGTTGCCACTGACGTCACAATCGCCACGGTGCTAGTTGCCCGCAGTCGTGCCTGTTTGCAAGGCAGCAGACAACACGGTTGCGGCACATGAGCACCTAATCCGCGAGCGTCAGAAGCAGCCGTGCAGTGACAAACAGCGGCCTGTCACAGCACGTAACAGAAATGTCCACTATAATTACACTATGGGAGGAATAGAACTAGATGAAGTAACGCATGTGGGGAAGCAATAAAAAAGGCAAACAGAATGTTAGGGTATATTGTCAAAAGTGTAGAATTGAGAACAAGGGCAGTGATGTTCAGACTGTACAATGCACTAGTTAGAGCTCATCTGGATACTGTGTACAGTTCTGGGCTCCACACTTCAAGAAAGATATCGCTGCTCTAGAGGCAGTTCAGAGGAGAGCAACCAGACTTATTCCAGGTCTGAAGGGAATGTCCTACTGGGAGACTGAGGAACTGAACTTTTTCACCCTGGAATAGAGGAGACTTGATTCAAGTCTTCAAAATCATGAAAGGCATCGACCACATCAAACCAGAGGAGCTTTTCCAGATCAGCAGGGACACACACTCCCAGGGACACAAACAGAAATTGGGCTTCAAGGCATTCAACAGATGGAAAACAGGAGACACTTCACACAGAGAGGCATCACACTCTGGAACAAACTCCCCAGTGATGTGGTTGAAGCTGAAAATTTGAGAACATTTAAAAATAGACTGGATAGTATCCTTGGATCACTTAGTTATTAATGGAAAACAAAATGAGAACAATGGATCGAATGGTCTCCTCTCGTTTGAGAACTTTCTTATGTTCTCATGTTCTTATGTTATGCTTCACAATTTTAGTTTTTCTTGTTTATTTTAGCAGTAGGTACTTAGCATAGCAGTGCTGTGAACACAGGCTTGGTGCTGTGTTTTCTGACAGAGCAAGGTTAGAAGATTATAAGGAGCAAATGAAGATGAGAAAAAATCAGGCATCTTTATTGCACTCATCACCACTGCAATGGAGAAATGACGTGTGGAGCTCCTGTGTATTGAAAAATTGGGACTGTGTGTTCTGTCAGGTCAGAACAATTGATGTGAATCAATCTACTGCAGAAGCCCACAATCTTTAACTATTTAACATACACTCTTCACAAACAGTAGATGTTCTCACTGTCAGGAAATACATGAATGCTTTGCAATGATTGTCATATTACCAGTACTGTGTTGTTAGATACTTCCCTGCAAGAGTTTACACACAAAATTAATGTGAGAATCCAGGTTTTAAAATTAAAATCTTTGTAGAATATCTAATTTGCTAAAATGCTAATGCTATTTCATCACACATCCACTACCAATCTCAGTGACCTCAGATAAAATCAGCTGCTGGAGTCCAATGTTCCCCAGCATCACTGTGAGTGGCTGCCTCCTCCAGACACAGATGACGCTGTAGTGCTCAGATGACTGGGTGTGAGGACCTGCTGGTGGGACAAGTGGAGTGACTGGTGTAGGTGGATTCTTTTTCTTCACAGAGCTATAATTCTGCAAGACAATTGCGTGACAAATCAAAGTGTTTAACATCACTATCAGCTTAAGCAGTTGTGCCTGGTATTTCAAAGATATGGATATCTAAATTCAAATACATATTATGAATTTGGCTGATATGGCTAATTACAAAGTATTAAAGCTTACCAGCCAGACTGATTCATGGAGCTTTGCATCAAGATATCTACTATAGGCTGTACATTAGAGTTCAATAGTACCACACTGACTACACTATATTTCAAAAATTATCTGAAATACTTTGTGAAGTAATGTCAATCAAGTCAATAATACTTTTGAGTCTTGCTTGAACTTGTCCTGAAATGCCCATTCTAATATGTATTACAGATACAGTACACTGTGCCTAAACTTTCACAAATCCTGTGAAACAGCTTGGAGAGAATGGCAGCTGAAGTCATGTGGAGACAGTATCCAGTCTTCTGCGGAGAGTCACAGAGAAAAGGACTGAAGATCAATGCAAGAGATAAGAGAGCAAAGCTGAACCTGCAGCCCTTTACATCCCAGGGTGTTATTGTAGCGAGGACTGGTGACACTGCATGGACATTACAGACAGAATGGCAGCTCAGTATATCTCATGGTGACTATATTACAGTAGGCTCTGTGTGTGTGTTTGTGCTGTGTCTAATAATATATATGGGCAATCCAGCTGCTTTGGTTGTGCAGCTGCTCTCAGCCTGTGTATTTGTTTATGACCCAGCTGGAGTCTAGAGCAGAGTCTGTAGAGCTGAGGGCGGTTTAGTACTCATGTGCAGCGCTGTGTGAGAGGGAAGCTATAGTGCTGCTGACAGTGCTGATCTGCATCCTCTGCCTGGACTCCAGTGATTTCCAGCATGAAGTTTGTTCCAGACCTGCGATCAGAGAATGGAGCTGGGGCTCCAGAGACTCTGCTACCCACTGAAGAGAAGAGGAGTTGAGGAGCTCTCCTAGTTTCTGCAGATACCATGCTAAACTGCTAGAGAGTTTAGAGCTGCTGGATCTCCAGTTCAGAGTGACACTCCCTCCTACAGAGGCAGACTCAGGACAATCTGAACACAAGATACAGGAAAACAAAAAGCATACAATAATGAGTCCAGTTGACTGATTGGAATTGAATAATTAAGTTTAATATTTTACAAATATGTTTATATAATAATACTAATAATTGTGCCTACATTGATCAAGCAGAGCCAGTGTCCAGAGCAGGAGCCCCAGTGAAGCCATGTTCTCTGTGTGTCTCAGTGAGTGTGAGAGGACTGAACTGTCAGCTTTAAAACCCTGAGCAATGGAGCAGCGCAGTTATTATAGCTGCTGATCAGAGCAGTGAGGCAGGACAGGGATGCACAGCAGCTTCCTTTATACAAATCCTGTCACAGACAGTTAGATGAGCTGTGAACACGGGTGGACTTGATAGGGTTGGGCTAATGTTCCAGTTTTCATATTTATTTACTCTTCAGAATTCAAAGTGTTACTCATGTCTAGTCAGATTGTTGTGTCTTGTGCTTGTGACCAGACGAGTCGCAGAGTTCTGGATGAGCTGGAGCGGCGGGTAGTAGATGCAGGCAGGCCGGCCAGGAGGGAGTTGCAGTAGTCCAGGCGGGAGAGGACCAGTGACTGGATGAGCAGCTGAGTCGAGTAGTCGGTGAGGAAGGGACGGATCCGGCGTATGTTGCTCAGGAAGAATCTACAGGTGCGTGTCAGCGTGGTGATGTGCTGGGTGTAGGAGAGCGCAGAAGAAGAAGGAGAGAGTGTGGTGGATTCCAAGGGGATCGAGATGGGGAGGTCAGCAGAAGGTGAGGAAGAGTGGGGGAAAAACAGGAGATCCGATTTGGAGAGGTTGAGCTTGAGGTGGTGCAAGTGCATCCAGGCGGAAAGCAGACAAGCAGGAAGAGATGCGAGAGGGGATGAGAGAGTCAGAAGAGGGAAAAGACAGGAAGATCTGGGCATCATCAGCGTAGAAGTGATAGGAGAAACCATGGGATGCGATGAAGGGGCCCAGGGAGCGAGTGTAGAGAGAGAACAGGAGCGGGCCCAGGACGGAGCCTTGGGGAACGCCTGTGAGGAGAGGTTGGGGGGTGGATGAGGAGCCTCGCCATGTCATTTGGTAGGAGTGGTCACTGAGGTAGAAGGAGAACCAGGTGAGAGCAGTCCCAGAGATTCCAAGGTCAGTGAGGCAGGAGAGGAGAATGGAGTGATCAACGGTGTCAAACACTGCAGAGAGATCAAGGAGGATGAGGACTGAGGAGAGGGAGGCCACCGGAGCACAGCTGAGGGAGTCAGTGACTGTCAGGAGAGCCGTCTCAATGGAGTGAGCGTGAGTGAGTAAGCGGAAGCCGGATTGCAGAGGGTCAAGGAGTAAGTGTTGGGACAGAATGTAAGTCATACAACCTTATTTTGGCAAACGTATGTGTCATGGATGAATTCGTCCGCAACTTCCTTGACACATTCACACAGCACTCTAATGTGTCAGGACTCCTCTATTGACACAAGGCCATGTCATTGACAGGTGCCAGTCAGTGATCTCAGTCTCATCCTCAGTCCAGGCTGTCTGTGATGAAGAGGGGAGGGACTGCGCTGCAGGCAGTGAACGGCCACACCAGTGATCTGTGTACAGTGACGGCACTGACAGTGTTATATTGCCTGTCATTAGTTTTGTCTCCATATGAGGACGGGACTGACAGTGCATTCCTGCAGTGCTGTCACAATGTACTGAGACAGGGGAGGACAAAGCTTTACAGCATGGCTGACAGTGGGGGGGTTTATAATGTAATGATTCAGCCAAACAGCCTGTCACCCAATCCGTTGTGTCACTAACTGATCTATATTGTCTATCTATATATCTTATCTATAAGTTGACTATTTTAGTATTTGATTATGCATCTATAATAAGGCATTGCTAAACATTATTCACATAGTTTAATACATTAAAAAGGAGAATAAAGTATTCAGCTTAGGTGAAGATATGTCAAACTGATGTAAGGGCAGAGAGACAGGAGAGGGCTGAGCTCTCAGCAGTGTCTCTGTGTCTCTGCTGCCCTGTGTGGATACAGTGTGAGAGGGGGAGCAGTGCGGAGGGAGGGGAGGACTGGGAGGCTGAAGGGAATGCATTTATTTTACATTTCTGATGTATTAGGTCATTTACATCTCTGCATCTTTACTGTCTTTTGGAGGACATGTGAGTGTTTCCTCTTGTGTCAGTATCATCACTATTTTGCTGTCACTTTCATTTCGATTGTTGAACGGGATTAAAACAATAATGTTGTAAAAGTCTCAGTGCTGCCTGTGGTAAATTAAATGCATGCAATCTTGAAGCTGAAGACAATTTATTTTTTCATGTAATCATTTCCTAATCAATTTGTAAATTAATCAAACAGACTAAAACAAGAACACCACCCTCCTTTATTACATGTAGCTCAGTGTTGTTATTGAAGCTCAGTGTGTGTGCAGTGCAGCTCCTCACAGGCTGTGTCCCATTTCACTGCCTTCACCCTCAGCACCTGCAGTAGGTCTCAGCTGCAGCAGTGCAGTCTCTGTGCAGTTCAGCTGAGGGAGGTTTTTGTACGACTGTGTAGCACTGTGTGAACACCCAGCTACTACTGAGGTAGTGTGCACTCTGACAGTAGTAATCTCCTGTATCTTCAGGCTGGACTCCACTGATGGTCAGAGTGAAGTCAGTTCTGGATCCACTGCCACTGAATCGACCTGGGATCCCAGACTGAAGCTTATTTGCAAGATAGATCAGTAGTTGAGGAGCTTGTCCTGTTGTCTGTTTATACCAGGCCAGACGATCGCCATGTGAATCAGTGTACACTGCACTGCTGGTTTTACAGTTTATGGTGACTGTCTGTCCTTGTGGAGCAGATATCACTGATGAGGGCTGAGTCACAGTAATCTGTCCACTGGATTCTAGATTTGACAAAACAAAACACAATATCTATAAATATATCTGAATGAAACATTTTAAGTTAATGCAAAGTTGTATTGCTACATTTTGCCGATAAATTATCATGTGTATCCCTGACAAGCAAATACGTACGTCTCAGTTTTTAATATCTCTTACCCCGAGTGCAGATGACGAGAGCCCAGATGAAGATGGAGATGAAAGTCATTGTTGTTGTGGATTGTGTTGCCATGAAGGGCAGCTCTCAGTCATGAAGTGTTAAACTCACAGGGCTATAAACACTCCCAGAGCACTGAAGCATGTGCTGCCCATGCAAAGTGGCTCTTGTATGCAAATTGTCTTCCTTGGGACAGTAGGTACTTGAATCCAAGCAGTGCTGTAAACACAGACTTGATGCTGTATGTTCTGACAGAGCAAGGTCAGCAGGACTCTCCCAGGACAAGACAAATCCAAGTTTGTTTGTTTTTATTACAGAGATGATTGTTGTGATGAAACTTTAAGAGTGAAGTCTTTACTCTGTAATTGACAGTAAAGGAAGCTGTGTCTGGAGTCCAGACTGTTCTTTTCTGTGATAGTGAATACATTCTCACTGGCGCTGAGGGCAAGACTACTACACTACTGCAATGATCTGTCCTCTAACTGGGCAATTACACTGTTAACGTCAATACTGTTGTGTCTCCCTCTTGTGGCCATTGCTGTTCACTACAGCAGGGTATCCACAGATCCTTAAAAAGTATTAAAACCTCTTAAATTCTGTAATGTAAAAATAAGGGCTTAATTAGCATGAACATATCTTAAATTCACGTTTCAAAGTTCTTAAAAATGCAACTGAACCGATACCGTAAAGAAGATTTAATTTTATTTTCGCTGGTTTCTTTTTGAAATCGTGTTACAAAAATGTGTTCCTGTTTATAATGCAGACCGAAATAAGCGCAACCAACAACAGTTACTTGTTTGTGGGGGGTCGCTAGGTGCGCGAACCGGACTTTAGTAAGTGGAGAAAAGTTTGCGCTACATGGGGAAGTGCACATTTAATGAAAACTGGTTACATAACCCTAGTTTTGCCCCGTTAGCACAAGTGAGTGGCAGTGTGTACGAGCTCCGGTGCACATTGTGCAAGAAAGTTTTTAAACTCGGAACGATGGGGATCAAAGCTTTGCAGACCCACATCCAGTGCGACAAACACAAAGCGGCTGCGGAATCCTGTCAGAAAACGCCCGCATTGCTCAGTTCGTCGCGCCCACCCCAGTACCGAGGAGCCCGACTCCCGGCCGTGCAAGCGCCGCGGCCTCCGGTCCAGCAGACATCCGAACAACATGTGTCTCCACACGGTTACAAAGCAGCAGTCTTAGGCAACGAGTCTGTCGGGGACATTTTCCAAGCTGTTTCCTGACTCTGAAGTCGCTCGTACATTTGCATGCGGTAAGGACAAGACTGCCTACATTGCTGGATTTGGACTGGCCCCTTACATAACCAAGCTCCTCGTCGCGGACGTCAGCAAGGAACTGTTTGTTTTAATGTTTGACGAGAGCCTTAATGAGACGTCCAAAAAGAAGCAATTGGACCTGCATGTCCAATATTGGGGACAAGATCACGTTCAGTCAAGATACCTAGGGTCGCAATTCGTGGGACATGGGACAGCTCAGGATTTGCTTCACCATTTCAAAGTAAGTAGCGACGCAAATAGTTCTGCGTATTATAGCTAGCAATAATGAGTTCATTATTGAAAAAAATACTATCAGAAAATATTTGACATTTTACATATGACATTGTTGTGCAAACATACCGAACCTAATTCCATTATTTCAACCATGTTACACAGCCCTACAGTATACAGTTTTATATATAATTTCTATATAGTTTTTATATAATTGTATAACATAATTAATTATACAATTCTATATAATTATTTTTTACAGGAATGTGCAAAGCAGCTGGACTTGCTGCTTGAAAAGCTTCTATCTGTTTCTATGGATGGACCGAATGTCAATTGGAGGTTTTTAGATCTGCTGTAACAAGTGCATCATGAGCAGTTTGGTGGCACACAGCTGATTGTGGTGGGGAGCTTTGGCCTCCACACCCTACATAACGCCTGCAGACATGGCATCTCTGTGTGGCAGCTGGAGAAGGTTCTGAGGGCCTTGCACGATCTCTTCCACAATGCGCCAGCTAAGAGGGAGGATTTCACTGCTTTAACCAAGTGCACAAAATTTCCACTTCCGTTTTGTGGACACAGGTGTCATGAAAATCTACCAGTTGTGGAGATTTAATGATTTCTCATCTGTTGGAAATGAGACCTTCCTTTCATACTGACCCACAGAGACCAGGTTAGATGTTTTCCTGCATGGTGTTCTGGGCCAATGCTATATTGAGCTTTGGGGCTTCTGCAAGAAACTGCTTCTCCTGTCTCATGGGCAGGCCACAGTGGAGAGAGGGTTCTCCATAAACAAAGAGGTGGACACCTGCAATATGCAGGATGATATCTCATAGACTGATATGTGATTATGTCAACATCTGTGGAGGGCTCCTCAACATCCCTATCTCTGAGAAGCTGCTGGCCTCTGCCGCATCAGCTAGGTCTAGATATCGAATGCACCTCGATCTAGCAGAAGAGTAAAAAAATGACTGATGTCCAGGCACGGAAACACAAAGCAATAGAGGAAAACATAGAGGACCTAAAAAAAAAAAATATCCGGTCCAGGTATCCATCAGCCTGCAAAAGGATGCTGATTGTCTTGCAGAAGAAGCTGAAGGAAAAGCTGGCACCTTGATGGCTCGTTACAAAATCCAACACACCGAGGAAGCGATATCAAGAAAAAACAAATGAATTACAACAAATTGATGAGGAGTTGGAGACGAAGGGCCAAGAACTTCTATCCATGCAATAAGAAACCCTTTGTTCAGGTTGAAGGTGTATATGCCACATATTACTGGTGTGAGTTTTTTTTTTTTTTTTTTTTTACTTTGTAGGCTGTCAGTGGTCTGCCTAATGTTTAGTCCGCTCAAAGACTTATATGTTGCAATTTATTTTTGTTTCAGTCTTTGTATATATCAATAAACAATGTGCCATAAGGATGGTAATTGTTGGTATTGTGTGCTCTTTACAGAATTGTTAGTATGAAACTGGTCTTAAATTTCATTCTGCGTGGTATTAAAAAGGTCTTAAAAAGTCTTAAATCCAACTCTCATAAACCTGCAGATACCCTGTACAGGCTATGTGGCTGGCTTGAGCTTTTTGATGTTACTAACTGACTTATGAAGAAGAGCATATTTTCATACTAGCATCTCCTGGCTCCTGCTTCACCTGACTGCCATTCTAACTGATCCAGTGTGCTGTGGAGCGAATGACAGGTGTGCCTGGGACACATATATAGGAAACAGAAATACATACTTCAGTTGGTTTGTTATTCGTGATTGGTCAGTGTGCGTCAATATACTTTTTTATATAATTCAGGCCTCCATGTGGAGAACACTCCTACTTGCATCCTACGTGAAACCAGTTCAGTTTAAGTTCAAATATGTGTCCATTGTGTTGCAGCAACAGTGTTCCCAACATCCTAATTTAAGATTCTAAATCAATCCCAGATCACCAGAGGGACAGTATGGTCTACCTTAAACTCTACTGGTGGTAAAATCAAGATGAAAACAACGTGTGTTGAGTGTTAGTCCTCACCAGCCTCTGCCTCAGACACAGATGACAATGGAAGAGTCAGGCTGGCTTGTGAGATCTGCCACCTATTTCACTTGTGTTGTTATTGTGCTATGATTTTACATCATGGGCAGCACTGGTGCTGTCTTGTGGTCAGTATTAATAGTGTCAATCTGTATTGCTTATCAGGTTCTGCTGGACATTGCTTACACAAGCTGAAGGGCAAACTATCTGGAGGTTTAAAATCACTTGGGTCCTCTCCTTCCGTCTTCAAACCAAACTCTGAGGGAGAACAGTCTTTACTGCCTGACAGCTGCATTCTGCAAACAAACAGACAGGCAGATACTGTAAATAACTCTTAACTACATCAAGTAGACAAATACATTATAATCACATTGATATCATTTAAAATCATTGTCACAAGTTGGTTGAGCAAAGAGAGCCAGTGTCCAGAGCAGGAGCCCCAGTGAAGCCATGTTCTCTGTGTGTCTCAGTGAGTGTGAGACGACTGAACTGTCAGCTTTAAAACCCTGAGCAATGGAGCAGTGCAGTTATTATAGCTGCTGATCAGAGCAGTGAGGCAGGACAGGGATGCACAGCAGCTTCCTTTATACAAATCCTGTCACAGACAGTTAGATGAGCTGTGAACACGGGTGGACTTGATAGGGTTGGGCTAATGTTCTAGTTTTCATATTTATTTACTCTTCAGAATTCAAAGTGTTACTCATGTCTAGTCAGATTGTTGTGTCTTGTGCTTGTGACCAGACGAGCCGCAGAGTTCTGGATGAGCTGGAGCGGCGGGTAGTAGATGCAGGCAGGCCGGCCAGGAGGGAGTTGCAGTAGTCCAGGCGGGAGAGGACCAGTGACTGGATGAGCAGCTGAGTCGAGTAGTCGGTGAGGAAGGGACGGATCCGGCGTATGTTGCTCAGGAAGAATCTACAGGTGCGTGTCAGCGTGGTGATGTGCTGGGTGTAGGAGAGCGCAGAAGAAGAAGGAGAGAGTGTGGTGGATTCCAAGGGGATCGAGATGGGGAGGTCAGCAGAAGGTGAGGAAGAGTGGGGGAAAAACAGGAGATCCGATTTGGAGAGGTTGAGCTTGAGGTGGTGCAAGTGCATCCAGGCGGAAAGCAGACAAGCAGGAAGAGATGCGAGAGGGGATGAGAGAGTCAGAAGAGGGAAAAGACAGGAAGATCTGGGCATCATCAGCATAGAAGTGATAGGAGAAACCATGGGATGTGATGAAGGGGCCCAGGGAGCGAGTGTAGAGAGAGAACAGGAGCGGGCCCAGGACGGAGCCTTGGGGAACGCCTGTGAGGAGAGGTTGGGGGGTGGATGAGGAGCCTCGCCATGTCATTTGGTAGGAGCGGTCACTGAGGTAGAAGGAGAACCAGGTGAGAGCAGTCCCAGAGATTCCAAGGTCAGTGAGGCAGGAGAGGAGAATGGAGTGATCAACGGTGTCAAACACTGCAGAGAGATCAAGGAGGATGAGGACTGAGGAGAGGGAGGCCACCGGAGCACAGCTGAGGGAGTCAGTGACTGTCAGGAGAGCCGTCTCAATGGAGTGAGCGTGAGTGAGTAAGCGGAAGCCGGATTGCAGAGGGTCAAGGAGTAAGTGTTGGGACAGAATGTAAGTCATACAACCTTATTTTGGCAAACGTATGTGTCATGGATGAATTCGTCTGCAACTTCCTTGACACATTCACACAGCACTCTAATGTGTCAGGACTCCTCTTTTGACACAAGGCCATGTCATTGACAGGTGCCAGTCAGTGATCTCAGTCTCATCCTCAGTCCAGGCTGTCTGTGATGAAGAGGGGAGGGACTGCGCTGCAGGCAGTGAACGGCCACACCAGTGATCTGTGTACAGTGACGGCACTGACAGTGTTATATTGCCTGTCATTAGTTTTGTCTCCATATGAGGACGGGACTGACAGTGCATTCCTGCAGTGCTGTCACAATGTACTGAGACATGGGAGGACAAAGCTTTACAGCATGGCTGACAGTGGGGGGGTTTATAATGTAATGATTCAGCCAAACAGCCTGTCACCCAATCCGTTGTGTCACTAACTGATCTATATTGTCTATCTATATATCTTATCTATAAGTTGACTATTTTAGTATTTGATTATGCATCTATAATAAGGCATTGCTAAACATTATTCACATAGTTTAATACATTAAAAAGGAAAATAAAGTATTCAGCTAAGGTGAAGATATGTCAAACTGATGTAAGGGCAGAGAGACAGGAGAGGGCTGAGCTCTCAGCAGTGTCTCTGTGTCTCTGCTGCCCTGTGTGGATACAGTGTGAGAGGGGGAGCAGTGCGGAGGGAGGGGAGGACTGGGAGGCTGAAGGGAATGCATTTATTTTACATTTCTGATGTATTAGGTCATTTACATCTCTGCATCTTCTCTGTCTTTTGGAGGACATGTGAGTGTTTCACTATTTTTCTGTCACTTTCATTTCGATTATTGAACGGGATTAAAACAATAATGTTGTAAAAGTCTCAGTGCTGCCTGTGGTAAATTAAATGCATGCAATCTTGAAGCTGAAGACAATTTATTTTTTCATGTAATCATTTCCTAATCAATTTGTAAATTAATCAAACAGACTAAAACAAGAACACCACCCTCCTTTATTACATGTAGCTCAGTGTTGTTATTGAAGCTCAGTGTGTGTGCAGTGCAGCTCCTCACAGGCTGTGTCCCATTTCACTGCCTTCACCCTCAGCACCTGCAGTAGGTCTCAGCTGCAGCAGTGCAGTCTCTGTGCAGTTCAGCTGAGGGAGGTTTTTGTATGTTAGGATAGTGTAAACTCTGACAGTAGTAATCTCCTGTATCTTCAGGCTGGACTCCACTGATGGTCAGAGTGAAGTCAGTCCCAGATCCACTGCCACTGAATCGCTCTGGGATCCCAGACTGACGGGAAGTGGCAAAATTGATCAGGAGTTTAGGAGCTTCTCCGGGTTTCTGTTGGTACCAGGCTAGGTAGTTGTTACTGTGTACTGCACTGCTAACTTTACAGTTCACAGTGATGATCTCTCCTTGGCGAACAGATTTCACTGTTGGAGTCTGAGTCACAGTATACTGTCCACTGGATTCTGAAAATGAAAAATTAAAATAAATCAATGTATACATATGTTATACAAAATAAAACAATCTGATTTTGTCTATGAGCCTGTTTAGATATTACAAATAAATATATACAAAATCTAAAATAATTAAATTAACACATTTCTTACCCTGAGTGCAGATGGCGAGAGCCCAGATGAAGATGGTGATGAAAGTCATTGTTGTTGTGGATTGTGTTGCCATGAAGGGCAGCTCTCAGTCATGAAGTGTTAAACTCACAGGGCTATAAACACTCCCAGAGCACTGAAGCATGTGCTGCCCATGCAAAGTGGCTCTTCTATGCAAATTGTGTTTCTTGGTGCAGCTGCACTTATAGCCAAGCAGTGCTGTGTGTTCTGACAGAGCAAGGTTAGCAGTTTTGGGGTTTTAGGACTAAAACAAAAATAAGATAGAGACAATATCATTTGTTTATATAACAGTGATGATTGTTGTGATGAGTCTTTTAGAATGAAGTCTTAAGCTATGGTTAACACTACTGCCCAACTGGAGGAGGATGTGGCGTTGGGATATCAGTTAATTGAGTAATTGTTTGATCCTGTTTTTTTTTTTTTTTTACTGTGCAATAGCATAATGGATAACAGGAGTGCCAGCGATGGACTGGTGTCCCATTCAGGGTGCACCCTCCATTGTCCTCTGTGTCCACCTAGTGGATTAAAGCAGGGGTTCCCGAACACCAGTCCGTGGACGGCTGCCAGTCTGCAACTCATTTAGTGTCGGTCTGTAGCATATTTAATTCTGCATACTATCACACTCATGTACTGTATTGCTATTGCATTTTTAATTAATGTATTATTTTTTTTGTACAAGTGAATGTCTGTATGTTGTATATGCAATATCATGTATACTGGCTGTATACTTCATATTGTGGTGTTCAGCCATACTTTAATACCACAAATAGCTGAGTTTTAAAACATTTGGAAACCACTGGATGAAAGGAGTGCTCCGGCCACCCCTTATGTGTTAATAGCTGCATCAGTGTTGATTGTAAGAGCTATGTCTCATGTCACTTTAACTCATCTGAAGAGGAAACGGTATCTCGGGCTCCAGTATCTCCAGGCTGCTGTTCTCATGGATCTAGTGTGATGTAAATAGCCTGTTTCATTACATCATTATTACTTTAGGAACAGCAGTGAGAAGTTGGCCTTTTGTTATGGTCACTTTAATAATAACCACAGAGCCAGTGTGCTGTGCAGTGTCCTTAGGAACAGCAGCAGGATATCGGCTTCATCTAATGCCCCCTCTTTTATAACTCCAGATCCAGTGCAGAGTCCAGTCCCATATACTAATCAGACACAGGGAGACAGTGGTCCAGTGTGGGGAGTGGCAGAGCTCTGATAAAGGCTTGTGTGTCGCTGGGCTCTGATCAACAGGGCTGGTGTGGAGAGAGAGGGGCAGAGAGAGCCAGACAGCAGCAACACACAGGCTGCTCCTACTGCACTGGGGAGGGTCTGTAGGAGAGAGGGGGGATGGGGCCGAGGAGGGAGTGAGAGAAGGCCTCATTTTCAGATGTGATTGATATGATTATGTACACTGTGTATCACTGGTCATGTCCTGAGAGAATAATACTAATGTATTTTAATTACAAATTATCAACAGTTTTGCTATCAAAGTTTAATTATTAAATGAGATGTATATTATATTCCATACTTAAATATATGCACAAACACACATATATATTTCTACATATAATGATCCTTGAAGTGAAAATAAAATAAAAATCAATAAAAATGCTATTGCTAATCTTTTCCAAATTATTGTGTTTAATTTTAAACATTAGACAAAATTGTTGGAAACTCATGTGAGAAAGTATTTGAAATTAAGGAGTATCTTTAATGTTTATCATATTAGTAACTTACATACACCTCCAGTCGTCCCAGACCTGCAGCTGTTCTCAGCCTCAGCCTCCTCTGGTTCCTGTTTATGAGCCTGTAGAGCTGAGGGAGGTTTTTGTACAGACGTGTATCACTGTGTGAAAGGAGAGCTATAGCCCCGCTGACAGTAGTAATCTCCTGCATCTTCAGGCTGGACTCCACTGATGGTCAGAGTGAAGTCAGTCCCAGATCCACTGCCACTGAATCGCTCTGGGATCCCAGACTGACGGCTAGTGGCACCATAGATCAGGAGTTTAGGAGCTTCTCCAGGTTTCTGTTGGTACCAGTTTAGGTTGCTGCTAATAGAACTACTGGCTGCACAGCGGATAGTGACGCTGCCTCCTGGCTGAAGAGAGTGAGCTGGAGGAGTCTGAGTCATGATGATCTGTCCAAAGGACTCTGAAATAAAGGAGGGAATAAAAAGATGAATTGTTAATTATCAGAACACAGCATTCATTAAAACAAATGAAAGCATTAGACATAACTGTCAGATTTATATTTAATTGATTTTAAATTAGTAATGCATCTACAGAATACAGTTTCTGATGACAATGTAAATTATACATTTTAACTACAAATTTAAATGGCTTGATTGAAATAACTGCTATTCATTGAGAGATTATATAACATTATTTGAATGTATTTAAGTTAATATATCTATTTATTTTTAATAACTCTTAACTTTGGGGAGGGAGGTTAAGTATTGTTTTATCTGTTTCTATTAATAATTAAAAAATATTTGTTAAACAAAAAAAATCTCACCCTGAGTGCAGATGGCGAGAGCCCAGATGAAGATGGTGATAAAAGTAATTGTTGTTGTGGATTGTGTTGCCATGAAGGGCAGCTCTCAGTCATGAAGTGTTAAACTCACAGGGCTATAAACACTCCCAGAGCACTGAAGCATGTGCTGCCCATGCAAAGTGGCTCTTCTATGCAAATTGTCTTCCTGGGTACAGCATCACTTAAAACAGTGTTATAAATACAGGCTCTGTGCTGTGTGTCTGATAGAGCAAGATGAGCAGTTTAGGTTAAACACTCATTGGACAGCAGGACTAGACAAGCACATTTTCAAGTCCTCAGTTGTTGTAGTGTGGAGTCTTACAAATGTCATTAACTCCATCAGTTAGTCTTCAGAAAACTGTGTCTGGAGTCCATATTGGTCTTTTCCTTGTCCTCACTGGCCCTGAGGACAGCACTACTGCCCCACTGGTGTGTTTGGGGTTTGAAGGGTCACAAGACCTAGACGATCGCTATAGCAATGAGACAGAGCATTGTCACTTTTGATTTATTGTAATTACCCATCTTCTTACAATTACTTGTTTAACCACAGCAGTGTTATTTCTCCCTCTTGTTGTCAGTGTTCAGTAACTACACACTGTGCTACTCACTTGTTACTAACAGACATCTGAAGAGGAAATGTTTTGCAGCTCTAACATCTCCAGACTCCTGCATCACCTGACTGCCGTTCTTACAGATGAGGTATATTGTGTATTGTCCAGTCTCTCTGCTCTTTAGAAACATGTGACAGTGACCCAGGGTGGTGAGGGCCAGTGCTCTGATAATGGCTGCTGTCACACTGGGACCTTTCTAAAGGGCTTGTTCCTGTTCAGGATATTTAGTGGGATCCCACAGGATCTTAGGATGCTGTACAATATTCTGCAATATTTCAAAATGCAGTTTTGATTGACCTTTCTATTGACTGAAATATGTCAGCATGAGCACTCTCGATATGATTATTAGAATTATGTGGTTTATCCTAATCATGGAAAGTTTTCTTTGAAATCTTATATAATTTATAAGATATTTGTATTACCAGTTTAGTAATATGACATATCAATGTTAAACTAAACTAAATTTAACTAAAGGAATGTAAATAATATGCACAATGATTGTACAAAATCCTGTGAACAAAGGTCTGGATGGAAAATATCTGGAGTGAGCCCGGAGATGCGGCCTGAACAGACCTGTTGTTAACATGCAATAACTGCTGAACCAGCATGGACTGTTGATACTACATGGAAGCTGCAGGATGATTGAATGCTCAGTAAATCCCATGATTACTTTTTCATATAAGGCTTAATCAACATGCTAATCAGGAATCCCAGACTGACGGTTTGTTGCACAATAAACCAGGAGCTTGGGAGCCTGGTCTGGTACCTGCAAGTGCTAATTGACTGACTTGCTGTACAGAAGATTGAGACGCTGCCTCCTGGGTGAACAGACTGAGCTGGTGGAGACAATCTGAACAATCTGCCCATTGGACTCTGGAAAATAAGTACTGATTGAAATAAACAAATCATTCTAATGAATACATTGATTTAAAATCACAACATACCAACCATAAATAGTTATATTGCTATGAATGTAAGTGGTCTTTGAAATATAATATAGTAATTCCAGATTCCAGGACATGTTTGTGTTTCAGGAAGGGAAGGGACTGAATGCTGCAGGCAGTGATCAGCTTCACCACAGAGAGGATAATGTTGCTGTCCACACAGTCTGTGTTCAATGACATTTGAAAGCAGTTTGTTTTTTACTTAGTTCAGTTTTAAAACAATCACAGATAATGAATCATAACTTTACTTAACATCCAGGATACAGATATTGCATGTATAATAACAATGGGATTAGACAGCACAGGAGCCAACAGCGTGTTTAGTAATATTACGCAAGACATAGTTGTGGTCACAGGCAAGGGTCAGTCAATCAGGCAAAGTGTGTGTCAGGGGAAATCTGGAAATCAAGGTCACGAGAAGTCAGGTGGAAAACTGGAGATGAAACCAAAATAACTGCTTGGAGATGATTCACAGGGAATACACAACTTCATGATAAGTGAGAGCCAAGGAGGGGATTAAATAGGGAAGCAGATGACCTGGATGATGGTCAGCATGTGTGTGGTAAGTAATCAGGGTGATTGCTGTGATGATTGAATGATTGCATGCGGGGAGCTGGGAGAGGAGACCGGTATGGATGATGCAATGAGGCGACCTCTAGTGGGGACCTGTGGAAGTGCTGTTAGACAGGGATACTAGAAGTGCTAGACAAGGCTGTGACAATCTACTATTCCATCTACTATTGGCTATACATTACATTTTAATATTACCACAATAACTATAACATTATATTTCATAATGAATCTGAAATAATAAAATACCCAAATTAGTATTTATAATTTAGAATCATCACAACTTCACAAGTAACACCTGTGAACACAGGTGGGATTTGACAGGGGTAGCTGAGAGCGTAATCCAGTGTTTAAGGGAGAAGAATAGTAATGGAAACAATCCATGACTTGCTCAGAGGCCTGATTTCAGATTAATTCTGTTTTCAGAGCATCAGTGTAAAATTCATCCACATCACAGTTTCAGATTGTTTATTGGTGTGAAATTCCCTCTGTGATGCATTTCAGGGATGTATTTTATAGATGCTGTGCCCCTGTGCAGTCCTGTCAGCTCCTTTCTTCTCCCTATCCATTATAGTGGAGTAAATGAAATCTTAAAAGAAATCTATGAACACTATCACTATCACTTTAAAACATGGGTTAAGATTAATTAATACATATAAAAATATATGAGTGGGTATATCCTCCTATCCTCTGTGCAGTTCAGCTGAGGGATGATTTTGTGTGGCTGTGTATCACTGTGTGCCCACCCAGACTACTGGGGTTGTGTTCAGTCTGACAGTAGTAATCTCCTGTATCTTCAGGCTGGACTCCACTGATGGTCAGAGTGAAGTCAGTTCTGGATCCACTGCCACTGAATTGCTCTGGGATCCCAGACTGATGTTTATTTGCAAGATATATCAGTAGCTGAGGAGCTTGTCAGCTTGAATCAGTGTACACTGCACTGCTGGTTTTACAGTTGACGGTGACTGTCTGTCCTTGTGGATCAGATTTCACTGATGAGGGCTGAGTCACAGTAATCTGTCCACTGGATTCTAGAATTGACAAAACAAAACACAATATCTATAAATATATCTGATTGAAACATTTTAAAGTTAATGCATTTTAAAGTGGTATCCTTATATGTTGCCAATGTTTCCCTGACAAACAAATACATCTAAGTCTCTTTTTAATATCTCTTACCCTGAGTGCAGATGGCGAGAGCCCAGATGAAGATGATGATGAAAGTCATTGTTGTTGTGGATTTTGTTGCCATGAAGGGCAGCATCATGAAGTGTTTAACTCACAGCGCTATAAACACTCCCAGAGCACTGAAGCATGTGCTGCCCATGCAAAGTGGCTCTTCTATGCAAATTGTCTTCCTGGGTACAGTGGGTACTTGTAGTAAAGCAGTGCTGTGAACACAGGCTTGGTGCTGTGTGTTCTGACAGAGCAAGGTTAGCAGTTTTGGGATTTTAGGACTAAAACAAAAAGAAGATAGAGAATCAGAACAAAATCATATTTGTGTATATAACAGTGATGACTGTTGTGATGAGCCTTTTAGAATGAAGTCTTAAGCTGTGGTTAACACTACTGCCCAACTGGCATCTATAGGATTAGAAAGGTCAGAATGACAAGAGGAGCATGGTGGCGTTGGGATGTCAGTTAGTTAATTGTAAGGAAGATCCTGTTTTTTATTTTTACTGTGCAATAGCATAATGGATAACAAGAGTGCCAGCGATGGACTGGTGTCCCATTCAGGGTGCATCCTCCATTGTCCTCTGTGTCCACCTAGTGGATTAAAGCAGGGGTTCCCAAACACCAGTCCGTGCTGCCAGTCTGCAACTCATTTAGTGTCGGTCTAGCATATTTAATTCTGCATGCTATCATACTCATGTACTGTATTGCTATTGCATTTTTAATTAATGTATTATTTTTTTTGTACAAGTGAATGTCTGTATGTTTTATATGCAATATCATGTATACTGGCTGTATACTTCATATTGTGGTGTTCAGCCATACTTTAATACCACAAATAGCTGAGTTTTAAAACATTTGGAAACCACTGGATGAAAGGAGTGCTCCGGCCACCCCTTATGTGTTAATAGCTGCATCAGTGTTGATTGTAAGAGCTATGTCTCATGTCACTTTAACTCATCTGAAGAGGAAACGATATCTGGGGCTCCAGTATCTCCAGGCTGCTGTTCTCATGGATCTAGTGTGATGTAAATAGCCTGTTTCATTACATCATTATTACTTTAGGAACAGCAGTGAGATGTTGGCCTTTTGTTATGGTCACTTTAATAATAACCACAGAGCCAGTGTGCTGTGCAGTGTCCTTAGGAACAGCAGCAGGATATCGGCTTCATCTAATGCTCCCTCTTTTATAACTCCAGATCCAGTGCAGAGTCCAGTCCCATATACTAATCAGACACAGGGAGACAGTGGTCCAGTGTGGGGAGTGGCAGAGCTCTGATAAAGGCTTGTGTGTCGCTGGGCTCTGATCAACAGGGCTGGTGTGGAGAGAGAGGGGCAGAGAGAGCCAGACAGCAGCAACACACAGGCTGCTCCTACTGCACTGGGAAAGTCTGTAGGAGAGAGGGGGGATGGGGCCGAGGAGGGAGTGAGAGAAGACCTCATTTTCAGATGGATTGATATGATTATGTACACTGTGTATCACTGGTCATGTCCTGAGAGAATAATAATAATGTATTTAAATTTAAAATGATCAACAGTTTTGTTATCACAGTTTCATTATTAAATGAGATGTATATTATATTCCGTATTTAAATATAATGATGCTTGAAGCAAAAATAAAATAAAAATCCAAGTCAATAAAAATGCTATTGCTAATCTTTTCAAATTATTGTGCTTAATTTTAAACATTAGACAGAATTGTTGGAAACTCATGTGAGAAAGTATTTGAAATTAAGGAGTATCTTTAATGTTTATCATATTAGTAACTTACATACACCTCCAGCACTGAGTCGTCCCAGACCTGCAGCTGTTCTCAGCCTCAGCCTCCTCTGGTTCCTGTTTATGAGCCTGTAGAGCTGAGGGAGGTTTTAGTACAGACGTGTATCACTGTGTGAAAGGAGAGCTATTATGCTTCTGACAGTAGTAATCTCCTGCATCTTCAGGCTGGACTCCACTGATGGTCAGAGTGAAGTCAGTCCCAGATCCACTGCCACTGAATCGCTCTGGGATCCCAGACTGACGGCTAGTGGCATCATAGATCAGGAGTTTAGGAGCTTCTCCAAGTTTCTGTTGGTACCAGGCTAGGTAGCTGCTAATAGAACTACTGGCTGCACAGCGGATAGTGACGCTGCCTCCTGGCTGAAGAGAGTGAGCTGGAGGAGTCTGAGTCATGATGATCTGTCCAAAGGACTCTGAAATAAAGGAGGGAATAAAAACATGATTTGTTAATTATCAGAACACAGCATTCATTAAAACAAATGAAAGCATTAGACATAACTGTCAGATTTATATTTAATTGATTTTAAATTAGTAATGCATCTACAGAATACAGTTTCTGATGACAATGTAAATTATACATTTTAACTACAAATTAAAATGGCTTGATTGAAATAACTGCTATTCATTGAGAGATTATATAACATTATTTGAATGTATTTAAGTTAATATATCTATTTATTTTTAATAACTCTTAACTTTGGGGAGGGAGGTTAAGTATTGTTTTATCTGTTTCTATTAATAATTAAAAAATATTTGTTAAACAAAAAAAATCTCACCCTGAGTGCAGATGGCGAGAGCCCAGATGAAGATGGTGATAAAAGTCATTGTTGTTGTGGATTGTGTTGCCATGAAGGGCAGCTCTCAGTCATGAAGTGTTAAACTCACAGGGCTATAAACACTCCCAGAGCACTGAAGCATGTGCTGCCCATGCAAAGTGGCTCTTCTATGCAAATTGTCTTCCTGGGTACAGCATCACTTAAAACAGTGTTATAAATACAGGCTCTGTGCTGTGTGTCTGACAGAGCAAGATGAGCAGTTTAGGTTAAACACTCATAGGACAGCAGGACTAGACAAGCAGATTTTCAAGTCCTCAGTTGTTGTAGTGTGGAGTCTTACAAATGTCATTAACTCCATCAGTTAGTCTTCAGAAAACTGTGTCTGGAGTCCAGATTGGTCTTTTCCTTGTCCTCACTGGCCCTGAGGACAGCACTACTGCCCCACTGGTGTGTTTGGGGTTTGAAGGGTCACAAGACCTTGACGATCGCTATAGCAATGAGACAGAACATTGTCACTTTTGATTTATTGTAATTACCCATCTTCTTACAATTACTTGATTAACCACAGCAGTGTTATGTCTCCCTCTTGTTGTCAGTGTTCAGTAACTACACACTGTGCTACTCACTTGTTACTAACAGACATCTGAAGAGGAAATGGTTTGCAGCTCGAACATCTCCAGACTCCTGCATCACCTGACTGCCGTTCTTACAGATGAGGTATATTGTGTATTGTCCAGTCTCTCTGCTCTTTAGAAACATGTGACATTGACCCAGGGTGGTGAGGGCCAGTGCTCTGATAATGGCTGCTGTCCCACTGGGACCTTTCTAAAGGGCTTGTTCCTGTTCAGGATATTTAGTGGGATCCCACAGGATCTTAGGATGCCGTACAATATTTCTGCAATATTTCAAAATGCAGTTTTGATTGACCTTTCTATTGACTGAAATATGTCAGCATGAGCACTCTCGATATGATTATTAGAATTATGTGGTTTATCCTAATCATGGAAAGTTTTCTTTGAAATCTTATATAATTTATAAGATATTTGTATTACCAGTTTTGTAATATGACATATCAATGTTAAACTAAACTAAATTTAACTAAAGGAATGTAAATAATATGCACAATGATTGTACAAAATCCTGTGAACAAAGGTCTGGATGGACAATAGCTGGAGTGAGCCTGGAGCTGCGGCCTGAACAGACCTGTTGTTAAACACTGATGCAGCTATAACCAGCATGGACTGTTGATACTACATGGAAGCTGCAGGATGATTGAATGCTCAGTAAATCCCATGATTACTTTTTCATATAAGGCTTAATCAACATGCTAATCAGGAATCCCAGACTGACGGTTTGTTGCACAATAAACCAGGAGCTTGGGAGCCTGGTCTGGTACCTGCAAGTGCTAATTGACTGACTTGCTGTACAGAAGATTGAGACGCTGCCTCCTGGGTGAACAGACTGTGCTGGTGGAGACAATCTGAACAATCTGCCCATTGGACTCTGGAAAATAAGTACTGATTGAAATAAACAAATCATTCTAATGAATACATTGATTTAAAATCACAACATACCAACCATAAATAGTTATATTGCTATGAATGTAAGTGGTCTTTGAAATATAATATAGTAATTCTTTTGAATTCTCACCTCTAGTAAAGAGCCCCAGTGTCCCCAGCAGCAGAACCAATGACATCATTGTTGTGTGTCTCTGTGACTCTGAAAGGGCTGAACAGTGTCTGATCAATACTGTGAGTCTTAAAGGGTTTGCAGCAGTGAGGCAGGACAGGCATGCAAAGCAGCTTCCTGTATACAAATCCTGTCACAGACAGTTAGATGAATACAGTTGGGTCTTGATTGGCTCTGGCTACAGTTTTATTTCACTTTTTACCACAGTCTGAAATTACATTATAGTATTGTTGTGGCTGACTTATAAAGAAAAACAGTTTTGACATTGATTTTCACCCTTTATTCACTTTTATTGTGTTAAATGATGATAATGATGATGATTATTGTTATGTCTGTGTGGAGATGCAGACATTTTGATATAGTGTTAACAGGATATTTATTCTTCTCCATCTTCTCATTTATGCAGATGTGTTTACTCTACAGTTTTGGAGCACTCAACATGAAACCTTATAGTTATGTGTCTTTAACATACATGATGATTGCTTATACTTTTTGTATGGATCCGCTGAACGAAACTGGAGGTGTACTTTTTTTCTGTGCCATAATACGGAAGTTTTCATGCTAAACTGCTAATCTGCAGGAGCCATTAGAGCTGTTCAAGTTCAAATCCGAAGGTCTTTCTTCTTTCAGGTTGTAGAACCAGGAGCAGCCAACAGAGGGGAGTGAGGGGAGAGAGCGACAAGTCCAGGGTCTAAAGTGCAAATCTTATCCAAGACAACCATAGACTGTCACTACCACTTCCTGTGGTGTATGTTATAAATAATTCCCATGCCGTGTCCACATCTCTTAATTTCAATGATCAATACTGCAGAAATTAAACAAAGGTACTCATCCATGCAGGGATGGTTATATCCTTGCCCTTCCTGTCCCAGTTTTCAGCCCAAGACTTTAGTGTGTTCTGTGTTATTATCCACACTTGGGTCCTACCTCCAACACAGAGCAGGTTTCATCTGGTTACATTGAAGAAAGAATGAAGCTTGTTGAAAGAGACAGGAAACAATTAGTGCAACAGTGTTCTCTGGAATTATGTCATAGGGCTCTGTGTGGACCTCTCAGTCATTAAATGAAATACAAACTGTGCTGGTAGAAAGATTTTGGGTCGGCAGTTCTAATCAGAATTTATGACGTGCATGTAAAAAAAACAGGAACACACAAAACCCAAAAGTAAACTTCAAGGAAGTACAAAGCATATATTTCCATTCTGGGACATACCCTCAAGGGGCTTAACATTTTAAAAACAGTGTCTGATTGGTCATTTCCAATAACTATAGCAGTGATTTCATTGGCATTCTACAATAAGCTTTCCCATCTCATCAATATTATCATTACTTATGAATAACAATCATTAACCTCTAAATTGCTAGCTACATTGGAAGGTCATTTGCATTTAATATGTTTGAGTTAATCAGATCCACAGGCCAGCAGAATGTTTCTCTGTCTGTTTGATATGAAGGAAGACTGACCAGCAGGGGAGTAGAGGGAGCTGTCCGGTGCTGAACCTCCAGCAGTCTGACAGAATAGGGGCTGAAGCTCACAGCCCTTCCCAGAGCCAAGGCTGGGCTCCACTGATCTGCCCTCCCTCCTCCCTCTGCAGCGCCCTTGACACATTCACACAGCACTCTAATGTGTCAGGACTCCTCTACTGACACAAGGACATGCCATTGACAGGGGACAGTCTGTGATCTCAGTGTTGTCCAGATTCCAGGACATGTTTGTGTTTCAGGAAGGGAAAGGACTAAATGCTGCAGGCAGTGATCAGCTTCACCACAGAGAGGATAATGTTGCTGTCCACACAGTCTGTGTTCAATGACATTTGAAAGCAGTTTGTTTTTTACTTAGTTCAGTTTTAAAACAATCACAGATAATGAATCATAACTTTACTTAACATCCAGGATACAGATATTGCATGTATAATAACAATGGGATTAGACAGCACAGGAGCCAACAGCGTGTTTAGTAATATTACGCAAGACATAGATTTGGTCACAGGCAAGGGTCAGTCAATCAGGCAAAGTGTGTGTCAGGGGAAATCTGGAAATCAAGGTCACGAGAAGTCAGGTGGAAAACTGGAGATGAAACCAAAAGAACTGCTTGGAGATGATTCACAGGGAATACAAAACTTCATGATAAGTGAGAGCCTAGGAGGGGATTAAATAGGGAAGCAGATGACCTGAAAGATGGTCAGCATGTGTGTGGTAAGTAATCAGGGTGATTGCTGTGATGATTGAATGATTGCATGCGGGGAGCTGGGAGAGGAGACCGGTATGGATGAGGCAATGAGGCGACCTCTAGTGGGGACCTGTGGAAGTGCTGTTAGACAGGGATACTAGAAGTGCTAGACAAGGCTGTGACAATCTACTATTCCATCTACTATTGGCTATACATTACATTTTAATATTACCACAATAACTATAATATTATATTTCATAACGAATCTGAAATAATAAAATACACAAATTAGTATTTATAATTTAGAATCATCACAACTTCACAAGTAACACCTGTGAACACAGGTGGGATTTGACAGGGGTAGCTGAGAGCGTAATCCAGTGTTTAAGGGAGAAGAATAGTAATGGAAACAATCCATGACTTGCTCAGAGGCCTGATTTCAGATTAATTCTGTTTTCAGAGCATCAGTGTAAAATTCATCCCCATCACAGTTTCAGATTGTTTATTGGTGTGAAATTCCTTCTGTGATGCATTTCAGGGATGTATTTTATAGATGCTGTGCCCCTGTGCAGTCCTGTCAGCTCCTTTCTTCTCCCTATCCATTATAGTGGAGTAAATGAAATCTTAAAAGAAATCTATGAACACTATCACTATCACTTTAAAACATGGGTTAAGATTAATTAATACATATAAAAATATATGAGTGGGTATATCCTCCTATCCTCTGTGCAGTTCAGCTGAGGGATGATTTTGTGTGGCTGTGTATCACTGTGTGCCCACCCAGACTACTGGGGTTGTGTTCAGTCTGACAGTAGTAATCTCCTGTATCTTCAGGCTGGACTCCACTGATGGTCAGAGTGAAGTCAGTTCTGGATCCACTGCCACTGAATTGCTCTGGGATCCCAGACTGATGCTTATTTGCAAGATATATCAGTAGCTGAGGAGCTTGTCAGCTTGAATCAGTGTACACTGCACTGCTGGTTTTACAGTTGACGGTGACTGTCTGTCCTTGTGGATCAGATTTCACTGATGAGGGCTGAGTCACAGTAATCTGTCCACTGGATTCTAGAATTGACAAAACAAAACACAATATCTATAAATATATCGGATTGAAACATTTTAAAGTTAATGCATTTTAAAGTGGTATCCTTATATGTTGCCAATGTTTCCCTGACAAACAAATACATGTAAGTCTCTTTTTAATATCTCTTATCCTGAGTGCAGATGGCGAGAGCCCAGATGAAGATGATGATGAAAGTCATTGCTGTTGTGGATTTTGTTGCCATGAAGGGCAGCGTCATGAAGTGTTTAACTCACAGGGCTATAAACACTCCCAGAGCACTGAAGCATGTGCTGCCCATGCAAAGTGGCTCTTCTATGCAAATTGTCTTCCTGGGTACAGTGGGTACTTGTAGTAAAGCAGTGCTGTGAACACAGGCTTGGTGCTGTGTGTTCTGACAGAGCAAGGTTAGCAGTTTTGGGATTTTAGGACTAAAACACAAAGAAGATAGAGAATCAGAACAAAATCATATTTGTGTATATAACAGTGATGACTGTTGTGATGAGCCTTTTAGAATGAAGTCTTAAGCTGTGGTTAACACTACTGCCCAACTGGCATCTATAGGATTAGAAAGGTCAGAATGACAAGAGGAGCATGGTGGCGTTGGGATGTCAGTTAGTTAATTGTAAGGAAGATCCTGTTTTTTATTTTTACTGTGCAATAGCATAATGGATAACAAGAGTGCCAGCGATGGACTGGTGTCCCATTCAGGGTGCACCCTCCATTGTCCCCTGTGTCCACCTAGTGGATTAACGTTGGGGTTCCCGAACACCAGTCCATGGACGGCTGCCAGTCTGCAACTCATTTAGTGTCGGTCTGTAGCATATTTAATTCTGCATGCTATCACACTCATGTACTGTATTGCTATTGCATTTTTAATTGATATATTTTTTTCTTTGTACGAGTGAATGTCTGTATGTTTTACATGCAATATCATGTATGCTGGCTGTATACTTCATATTGTGGTGTTCAGCCATACTTTAATACCACAAATAGCTGAGTTTTAAAACATTTGGAAACCACTGGATGAAAGGAGTGCTCCGGCCACCCCTTATGTGTTAATAGCTGCATCAGTGTTGATTGTAAGAGCTATGTCTCATGTCACTTTAACTCATCTGAAGAGGAAACGGTATCTGGGGCTCCAGTATCTCCAGGCTGCTGTTCTCATGGATCTAGTGTGATGTAAATAGCCTGTTTCATTACATCATTATTACTTTAGGAACAGCAGTGAGAAGTTGGCCTTTTGTTATGGTCACTTTAATAATAACCACAGAGCCAGTGTGCTGTGCAGTGTCCTTAGGAACAGCAGCAGGATATCGGCTTCATCTAATGCCCCCTCTTTTATAACTCCAGATCCAGTGCAGAGTCCAGTCCCATATACTAATCAGACGCAGGGAGACAGTGGTCCAGTGTGGGGAGTGGCAGAGCTCTGATAAAGGCTTGTGTGTCGCTGGGCTCTGATCAACAGGGCTGGTGTGGAGAGAGAGGGGCAGAGAGAGCCAGACAGCAGCAACACACAGGCTGCTCCTACTGCACTGGGGAGGGTCTGTAGGAGAGAGGGGGGATGGGGCCGAGGAGGGAGTGAGAGAAGACCTCATTTTCAGATGTGATTGATATGATTATGTACACTGTGTATCACTGGTCATGTCCTGAGGGAATAATATTAATGTATTATAATAAAAAAATATCAACAGCATTGCTATCAAAGTTTAATTATTAAATGAGATGTATATTATGTTCCATACTTAAATATATGCACAAACACACATATATATTTCTACATATAATGATCCTTGAAGTGAAAATAAAATAAATAAGTAAATAAAAATGATAATGCTAATCTTTTCTATTTTAAACATTAGACCACATGGTTGGAAACTCATGTGAGAAAGTATTTGAAATTAATGTTTATCATATTTGTAACTTACATACACCTCCAGCACTGAGTCGTCCCAGACCTGCAGCTGTTCTCAGCCTCAGCCTCCTCTGGTTCCTGTTTATGAGCCTGTAGAGCTGAGGGAGGTTTTTGTACAGACGTGTATCACTGTGTGAGAGGAGTGCTATAGCCCTGCTGACAGTAGTAATCTCCTGCATCTTCAGCCTGGACTCCACTGATGGTCAGAGTGTATTGTGTCCCAGATCCACTGCCACTGAATCGCTCTGGGATCCCAGACTGACGTCTAGTGGCATAATAGATCAGGAGTTTAGGAGCTTCTCCGGGTTTCTGTTGGTACCAGGCTAGGTTGCTGCTAATAGAACTACTGGCTGCACAGCGGATAGTGACGCTGCCTCCTGGCTGAAGAGAGTGAGCTGGAGGAGTCTGAGTCATGATGATCTGTCCAAAGGACTCTGAAATAAAGGAGGGAATCAGACTAATTGTTAATTATCAGAACATAGCATTAATTAAAACAAATTAAAGCCTTAAACATAACTGTCTAATTTATAGTGATTTTAAGTTAGTAATACATCTACAGAATATAGTTTGTGAAAACATAATGTAAATTATACATTTTAACTACAAATGAAAATGCTTTGTTTCCACAAATAAAATAACTTCTATACATTGAGAGATTATATTACATTATTTTAATTTAAGTGTATATATTTATTGACTTAAAATAACGCTTACCTTTGGGGAGGGAGGTTAAAGAAAAAATATTGTTTCTATTAATGATAAAAAAAAATTTGTTAAAAAAATAAATAATAATGTCTTACCCTGAGTGCAGATGGCGAGAGCCCAGATGAAGATGGTGATAAAAGTCATTGTTGTTGTGGATTGTGTTGCCATGAAGGGCAGCTCTCAGTCATGAAGTGTTAAACTCACAGGGCTATAAACACTCCCAGAGCACTGAAGCATGTGCTGCCCATGCAAAGTGGCTCTTCTATGCAAATTGTCTTCCTGGGTACAGCATCACTTAAAACAGTGTTATAAATACAGGCTCTGTGCTGTGTGTCTGACAGAACAAGATGAGCAGTTTAGGTTAAACACTCATAGGACAGCAGGACTAGACAAGCAGATTTTCAAGTCCTCAGTTGTTGTAGTGTGGAGTCTTACAAATGTCATTAACTCCATCAGTTAGTCTTCAGAAAACTGTGTCTGGAGTCCAGATTGGTCTTTTCCTTGTCCTCACTGGCCCTGAGGACAGCACTACTGCCCCACTGGTGTGTTTGGGGTTTGAAGGGTCACAAGACCTTGACGATCGCTATAGCAATGAGACAGAACATTGTCACTTTTGATTTATTGTAATTACCCATCTTCTTACAATTACTTGATTAACCACAGCAGTGTTATGTCTCCCTCTTGTTGTCAGTGTTCAGTAACTACACACTGTGCTACTCACTTGTTACTAACAGACATCTGAAGAGGAAATGGTTTGCAGCTCGAACATCTCCAGACTCCTGCATCACCTGATTGCCGTTCTTACAGATGAGGTATATTGTGTATTGTCCAGTCTCTCTGCTCTTTAGAAACATGTGACAGTGACCCAGGGTGGTTAGGGCCAGTGCTCTGATAATGGCTGCTGTCCCACTGGGACCTTTCTAAAGGGCTTGTTCCTGTTCAGGATATGTAGTGGGATCCCACAGGATCTTAGGATGCCGTACAATATTTCTGCAATATTTCAAAATGCAGTTTTGATTGACCTTTCTATTGACTGAAATATGTCAGCATGAGCACTCTCGATATGATTATTAGAATTATGTGGTTTATCCTAATCATGAAAAGTTTTCTTTGAAATCTTATATAATTTATAAGATATTTGTATTACCAGTTTTGTAATATGACATATCAATGTTAAACTAAACTAAATTTAACTAAAGGAATGTAAATAATATGCACAATGATTGTACAAAATCCTGTGAACAAAGGTCTGGATGGACAATAGCTGGAGTGAGCCTGGAGCTGCGGCCTGAACAGACCTGTTGTTAAACACTGATGCAGCTATAACCAGCATGGACTGTTGATACTACATGGAAGCTGCAGGATGATTGAATGCTCAGTAAATCCCATGATTACTTTTTCATATAAGGCTTAATCAACATGCTAATCAGGAATCCCAGACTGACGGTTTGTTGCACAATAAACCAGGAGCTTGGGAGCCTGGTCTGGTACCTGCAAGTGCTAATTGACTGACTTGCTGTACAGAAGATTGAGACGCTGCCTCCTGGGTGAACAGACTGAGCTGGTGGAGACAATCTGAACAATCTGCCCATTGGACTCTGGAAAATAAGTACTGATTGAAATAAACAAATCATTCTAATGAATACATTGATTTAAAATCACAACATACCAACCATAAATAGTTATATTGATATGAATGTAAGTGGTCTTTGAAATATAATATAGTAATTCTTTTGAATTCTCATCTCTAGTAAAGAGCCCCAGTGTCCCCAGCAGCAGAAACAATGACATCATTGTTGTGTGTCTCTGTGACTCTGAAAGGGCTGAACAGTGTCTGATCAATACTGTGAGTCTTAAAGGGTTTGCAGCAGTGAGGCAGGACAGGCATGCAAAGCAGCTTCCTGTATACAAATCCTGTCACAGACAGTTAGATGAATACAGGTGGGTCTTGATTGGCTCTGGCTACAGTTTTATTTCAATTTTTACCACAGTCTGAAATGACATTATAGTATTGTTGTGGCTGACTTATAAAGAAAAACAGTTTTGACATTGATTTTCACCCTTTATTCACTTTTATTGTGTTAAATGATGATAATGATGATGATTATTGTTATGTCTGTGTGGAGATGCAGACATTTTGATATAGTGTTAACAGGATATTTATTCTTCTCCATCTTCTCATTTATGCAGATTTGTTTACTCTACAGTTTTGGAGCACTCAACATGAAACCTTATAGTTATGTGTCTTTAACATACATGATGATTGCTTATACTTTTTGTATGGATCCGCTGAACGAAACTGGAGGTGTACTTTTTTTCTGTGCCATAATACGGAAGTTTTCATGCTAAACTGCTAATCTGCAGGAGCCATTAGAGCTGTTCAAGTTCAAATCCGAAGGTCTTTCTTCTTTCAGGTTGTAGAACCAGGAGCAGCCAACAGAGGGGAGTGAGGGCAGAGAGCGACAAGTCCAGGGTCTAAAGTGCAAATCTTATCCAAGACAACCATAGACTGTCACTACCACTTCCTGTGGTGTATGTTATAAATAATTCCCATGCCGTGTCCACATCTCTTAATTTCAATGATCAATACTGCAGAAATTAAACAAAGGTACTCATCCATGCAGGGATGGTTATATCCTTGCCCTTCCTGTCCCAGTTTTCAGCCCAAGACTTTAGTGTGTTCTGTGTTATTATCCACACTTGGGTCCTACCTCCAACACAGAGCAGGTTTCATCTGGTTACACTGAAGAAAGAATGAAGCTTGTTGAAAGAGACAGGAAACAATTAGTGCAACAGTGTTCTCTGGAATTATGTCATAGGGCTCTGTGTGGACCTCTCAGTCATTAAATGAAATACAAACTGTGCTGGTAGAAAGATTTTGGGTCGGCAGTTCTAATCAGAATTTATGACGTGCATGTAAAAAAAACAGGAACACACAAAACCCAAAAGTAAACTTCAAGGAAGTACAAAGCATATATTTCCATTCTGGGACATACCCTCAAGGGGCTTAACATTTTAAAAACAGTGTCTGATTGGTCATTTCCAATAACTATAGCAGTGATTTCATTGGCATTCTACAATAAGCTTTCCCATCTCATCAATATTATCATTACTTATGAATAACAATCATTAACCTCTAAATTGCTAGCTACATTGGAAGGTCATTTGCATTTAATATGTTGCAAGAAATGAATTGAAGTTGCTGATAACAAAGAAGTGATAGAAAAGTTAAAAGAACATGTTCCTTACAAGAGTCAATTCATAGTTACTGAAGAGAGAACTCCAGGGTCACAGCACAAAAAGGACAGAGGGAAAAAATATATATATATATATATATTTGTCCCCTACAACACACAGGGATATAAACACTCCATGTGTACTGAAGCATAGTTTGAGTTAATCAGATCCACAGGCCAGCAGAATGTTTCTCTGTCTGTTTGATATGAAGGAAGACTGACCAGCAGGGGAGTAGAGGGAGCTGTCCGGTGCTGAACCTCCAGCCGTCTGACAGAATAGGGGCTGAAGCTCACAGCCCTTCCCAGAGCCAAGGCTGGGCTCCACTGATCTGCCCTCCCTCCTCCCTCTGCAGCGCCCTTGACACATTCACACAGCACTCTAATGTGTCAGGACTCCTCTACTGACACAAGGACATGCCATTGACAGGGAACAGTCTGTGATCTCAGTGTTGTCCAGATTCCAGGACATGTTTGTGTTTCAGGAAGGGAAGGGACTGAATGCTGCAGGCAGTGATCAGCTTCACCACAGAGAGGATAATGTTGCTGTCCACACAGTCTGTGTATGACATTTGAAAGCAGTATGTTTTTTACTTAGTTCAGTTTTAAAACAATCACAAATAATGAATCATAACTTTACTTAACATCCAGGATACAGATATTGCATGTATAATAACAATGGGATTAGACTGCACAGGAGCCAACAGCGTGTTTAGTAATATTAAGCAAGACATAGTTGTGGTCACAGGCAAGGGTCAGTCAATCAGGCAAAGTGTGTGTCAGGGGAAATCTGGAAATCAAGGTCACGAGAAGTCAGGTGGAAAACTGGAGATGAAACCAAAAGAACTGCTTGGAGATGATTCACAGGGAATACAAAACTTCATGATAAGTGAGAGCCTAGGAGGGGATTAAATAGGGAAGCAGATGACCTGGATGATGGTCAGCATGTGTGTGGTAAGTAATCAGGGTGATTGCTGTGATGATTGAATGATTGCATGCGGGGAGCTGGGAGAGGAGACCGGTATGGATGAGGCAATGAGGCGACCTCTAGTGGGGACCTGTGGAAGTGCTGTTAGACAGGGATACTAGAAGTGCTAGACAAGGCTGTGACAATCTACTATTCCATCTACTATTGGCTATACATTACATTTTAATATTACCACAATAACTATAACATTATATTTCATAATGAATCTGAAATAATAAAATACCCAAATTAGTATTTATAATTTAGAATCATCACAACTTCACAAGTAACACCTGTGAACACAGGTGGGATTTGATAGGGGTAGCTGAGAGCGTAATCCAGTGTTTAAGGGAGAAGAATAGTAATGGAAACAATCCATGACTTGCTCAGAGGCCTGATTTCAGATTAATTCTGTTTTCAGAGCATCAGTGTAAAATTCATCCACATCACAGTTTCAGATTGTTTATTGGTGTGAAATTCCCTCTGTGATGCATTTCAGGGATGTATTTTATAGATGCTGTGCCCCTGTGCAGTCCTGTCAGCTCCTTTCTTCTCCCTATCCATTATAGTGGAGTAAATGAAATCTTAAAAGAAATCTATGAACACTATCACTATCACTTTAAAACATGGGTTAAGATTAATTAATACATATAAAAATATATGAGTGGGTATATCCTCCTATCCTCTGTGCAGTTCAGCTGAGGGATGATTTTGTGTGGCTGTGTATCACTGTGTGCCCACCCAGACTACTGGGGTTGTGTTCAGTCTGACAGTAGTAATCTCCTGTATCTTCAGGCTGGACTCCACTGATGGTCAGAGTGAAGTCAGTTCTGGATCCACTGCCACTGAATTGCTCTGGGATCCCAGACTGATGCTTATTTGCAAGATATATCAGTAGTTGAGGAGCTTGTCCTGTTGTCTGTTTATACCAGGCCAGACGATCACCATGTGAATCAGTGTACACTGCACTGCTGGTCTTACAGTTTATGGTGACTGTCTGTCCTTGTGGATCAGATTTCACTGATGAGGGCTGAGTCACAGTAATCTGTCCACTGGATTCTAGAATTGACAAAACAAAACACAATATCTATAAATATATCTGATTGAAACATTTTAAAGTTAATGCATTTTAAAGTGGTATCCTTATATGTTGCCAATGTTTCCCTGACAAACAAATACATGTAAGTCTCTTTTTAATATCTCTTACCCTGAGTGCAGATGGCGAGAGCCCAGATGAAGATGATGATGAAAGTCATTGCTGTTGTGGATTTTGTTGCCATGAAGGGCAGCGTCATGAAGTGTTTAACTCACAGGGCTATAAACACTCCCAGAGCACTGAAGCATGTGCTGCCCATGCAAAGTGGCTCTTCTATGCAAATTGTCTTCCTGGGTACAGTGGGTACTTGTAGTAAAGCAGTGCTGTGAACACAGGCTTGGTGCTGTGTGTTCTGACAGAGCAAGGTTAGCAGTTTTGGGATTTTAGGACTAAAACACAAAGAAGATAGAGAATCAGAACAAAATCATATTTGTGTATATAACAGTGATGACTGTTGTGATGAGCCTTTTAGAATGAAGTCTTAAGCTGTGGTTAACACTACTGCCCAACTGGCATCTATAGGATTAGAAAGGTCAGAATGACAAGAGGAGCATGGTGGCGTTGGGATGTCAGTTAGTTAATTGTAAGGAAGATCCTGTTTTTTATTTTTACTGTGCAATAGCATAATGGATAACAAGAGTGCCAGCGATGGACTGGTGTCCCATTCAGGGTGCACCCTCCATTGTCCCCTGTGTCCACCTAGTGGATTAACGTTGGGGTTCCCGAACACCAGTCCATGGACGGCTGCCAGTCTGCAACTCATTTAGTGTCGGTCTGTAGCATATTTAATTCTGCATGCTATCACACTCATGTACTGTATTGCTATTGCATTTTTAATTGATATATTTTTTTCTTTGTACGAGTGAATGTCTGTATGTTTTACATGCAATATCATGTATGCTGGCTGTATACTTCATATTGTGGTGTTCAGCCATACTTTAATACCACAAATAGCTGAGTTTTAAAACATTTGGAAACCACTGGATGAAAGGAGTGCTCCGGCCACCCCTTATGTGTTAATAGCTGCATCAGTGTTGATTGTAAGAGCTATGTCTCATGTCACTTTAACTCATCTGAAGAGGAAACGGTATCTGGGGCTCCAGTATCTCCAGGCTGCTGTTCTCATGGATCTAGTGTGATGTAAATAGCCTGTTTCATTACATCATTATTACTTTAGGAACAGCAGTGAGAAGTTGGCCTTTTGTTATGGTCACTTTAATAATAACCACAGAGCCAGTGTGCTGTGCAGTGTCCTTAGGAACAGCAGCAGGATATCGGCTTCATCTAATGCCCCCTCTTTTATAACTCCAGATCCAGTGCAGAGTCCAGTCCCATATACTAATCAGACGCAGGGAGACAGTGGTCCAGTGTGGGGAGTGGCAGAGCTCTGATAAAGGCTTGTGTGTCACTGGGCTCTGATCAACAGGGCTGGTGTGGAGAGAGAGGGGCAGAGAGAGCCAGACAGCAGCAACACACAGGCTGCTCCTACTGCACTGGGGAGGGTCTGTAGGAGAGAGGGGGGATGGGGCCGAGGAGGGAGTGAGAGAAGACCTCATTTTCAGATGTGATTGATATGATTATGTACACTGTGTATCACTGGTCATGTCCTGAGGGAATAATATTAATGTATTATAATAAAAAAATATCAACAGTATTGCTATCAAAGTTTAATTATTAAATGAGATGTATATTATGTTCCATACTTAAATATATGCACAAACACACATATATATTTCTACATATAATGATCCTTGAAGTAAAAATAAAATAAAAATCCAAGTCAATAAAAATGCTATTGCTAATCTTTTTCAAATTATTGTGCTTAACTTTAAACATTAGACAGAATTGTTGGAAACTAATGTGAGAAAGTTTTTGAAATGAAGGAGTATCTTTAATGTTTATCATATTAGTAACTTACATACACCTCCAGCACTGAGTCGTCCCAGACCTGCAGCTGTTCTCAGCCTCAGCCTCCTCTGGTTCCTGTTTATGAGCCTGTAGAGCTGAGGGAGGTTTTTGTACAGACGTGTATCACTGTGTGAAAGGATAGCTATTATACTGCTGACAGTAGTAATCTCCTGCATCTTCAGCCAGGACTCCACTGATGGTCAGAGTGAAGTCAGTCCCAGACCCACTGCCACTGAATCGCTCTGGGATCCCAGACTGACGTCTAGTGGCATAATAGATCAGGAGTTTAGGAGCTTCTCCGGGTTTCTGTTGGTACCAGGCTAGGTTGCTGCTAATAGAACTACTGGCTGCACAGCGGATAGTGACGCTGCCTCCTGGCTGAAGAGAGTGAGCTGGAGGAGTCTGAGTCATGATGATCTGTCCAAAGGACTCTGAAATAAAGGAGGGAATAAAAAGATGAATTGTTAATTATCAGAACACAGCATTCATTAAAACAAATGAAAGCATTAGACATAGCTGTCAGATTTATATTTAATTGATTTTAAATTAGTAATGCATCTACAGAATACAGTTTCTGATGACAATGTAAATTATACATTTTAACTACAAATTAAAATGGCTTGATTAAAATAACTGCTATTCATTGAGAGATTATATAACATTATTTGAATGTATTTAAGTTAATATATCTATTTATTTTTAATAACTCTTAACTTTGGGGAGGGAGGTTAAGTATTGTTTTATCTGTTTCTATTAATAATAAAAAAATATTTGTTAAACAAAAAAAATCTCACCCTGAGTGCAGATGGCGAGAGCCCAGATGAAGATGGTGATAAAAGTCATTGTTGTTGTGGATTGTGTTGCCATGAAGGGCAGCTCTCAGTCATGAAGTGTTAAACTCACAGGGCTATAAACACTCCCAGAGCACTGAAGCATGTGCTGCCCATGCAAAGTGGCTCTTCTATGCAAATTGTCTTCCTGGGTACAGCATCACTTAAAACAGTGTTATAAATACAGGCTCTGTGCTGTGTGTCTGACAGAGCAAGATGAGCAGTTTAGGTTAAACACTCATAGGACAGCAGGACTAGACAAGCAGATTTTCAAGTCCTCAGTTGTTGTAGTGTGGAGTCTTACAAATGTCATTAACTCCATCAGTTAGTCTTCAGAAAACTGTCTGGAGTCCAGATTGGTCTTTTCCTTGTCCTCACTGGCCCTGAGGACAGCACTACTGCCCCACTGGTGTGTTTGGGGTTTGAAGGGTCACAAGACCTTGACGATCGCTATAGCAATGAGACAGAACATTGTCACTTTTGATTTATTGTAATTACCCATCTTCTTACAATTACTTGATTAACCACAGCAGTGTTATGTCTCCCTCTTGTTGTCAGTGTTCAGTAACTACACACTGTGCTACTCACTTGTTACTAACAGACATCTGAAGAGGAAATGGTTTGCAGCTCGAACATCTCCAGACTCCTGCATCACCTGACTGCCGTTCTTACAGATGAGGTATATTGTGTATTGTCCAGTCTCTCTGCTCTTTAGAAACATGTGACAGTGACCCAGGGTGGTGAGGGCCAGTGCTCTGATAATGGCTGCTGTCCCACTGGGACCTTTCTAAAGGGCTTGTTCCTGTTCAGGATATTTAGTGTGATCCCACAGGATCTTAGGATGCCGTACAATATTTCTGCAATATTTCAAAATGCAGTTTTGATTGACCTTTTGATTGACTGAAATATGTCAGCATGAGCACTCTCGATATGATTATTAGAATTATGTGGTTTATCTTAATCATGGAAAGTTTTCTTTGAAATCTTATATAATTTATAAGATATTTGTATTACCAGTTTAGTAATATGACATATCAATGTTAAACTAAACTAAATTTAACTAAAGGAATGTAAATAATATGCACAATGATTGTACAAAATCCTGTGAACAAAGGTCTGGATGGAAAATATCTGGAGTGAGCCCAGAGATGCGTCCTGAACAGACCTGTTGTTAACATGCAATAACTGCTGAACCAGCATGGACTGTTGATACTACATGGAAGCTGCAGGATGATTGAATGCTCAGTAAATCCCATGATTACTTTTTCATATAAGGCTTAATCAACATGCTAATCAGGAATCCCAGACTGACGGTTTGTTGCACAATAAACCAGGAGCTTGGGAGCCTGGTCTGGTACCTGCAAGTGCTAATTGACTGACTTGCTGTACAGAAGATTGAGACGCTGCCTCCTGGGTGAACAGACTGAGCTGGTGGAGACAATCTGAACAATCTGCCCATTGGACTCTGGAAAATAAGTACTGATTGAAATAAACAAATCATTCTAATGAATACATTGATTTAAAATCACAACATACCAACCATAAATAGTTATATTGCTATGAATGTAAGTGGTCTTTGAAATATAATATAGTAATTCTTTTGAATTCTCATCTCTAGTAAAGAGCTCCAGTGTCCCCAGCAGCAGAACCAATGACATCATTGTTGTGTGTCTCAGTGACTCTGAAAGGGCTGAACAGTGTCTGATCAATACTGTGAGTCTTAAAGGGTTTGCAGCAGTGAGGCAGGACAGGCATGCAAAGCAGCTTCCTGTATACAAATCCTGTCACAGACAGTTAGATGAGAACTGAGCCATGGAGACACATGGCATTTGACAGGGCATCTATTACTGCCTTAATCTATTTGTAAGCTGTCACAGGAAGAGACTAGGGCAGATCATTTTAAATTATGTTATTATTCACTGGCTTTTTGCACATTTTCTATTATATTTATTTTTCTTTGACTGCAATTTTGTCTCCATTGGCATGTGATACCAATGTGCGGTTCTGTAAATGGTTTAGTATGAGCTCTCCTAGCACCGCATGACTAGACAAAGAACAGCTCTATGTTTTAGTACTGTGAGTTGTATGCAGTACTTGATATTATTGTTTGCGTTTTCACCGTGGATAATTGTTTTAATGGAACTGTGAAAGTCAGTCCTCTGGCTTCACTAGAGGCTCAACAATGTTTTCTACTTCATCTGCTAGTCTTCAGGATCAGCAGGGGAAACTGTTTCTGTAGTCCGTGCTCTTTTCCCTCTGTTACTAAAGAGTAATAGACTCACTGGGCTCTGTTCAATAGGGCTTGTGTGGAATCACAGGACAGAGAGAGCCAGATGCCTCTGAATCCTCTGAATCATTCAGTTCATTGGCAAACTTCAGACGGGCCTGTACATGTGCTTTCTTGAGCAGGGGGACCTTGCGGGCGCTGCAGGATTTCAGTCCTTCACGGCGTAGTGTGTTACCAATTGTTTTCTTGGTGACGGTGAAAAATATTTTGCAAAACTTGTAAACTGTAAGTTAATGTAAATATATTATTAAATGTATTTTAGATCTAATTTAGGAATATGTATTTTGAACTGAAAGCATTTTCCATTATATTGAATGATATCCACATATTTTTATAATATATTGCAATATTTTTTTTTTCCATACGGGGAAAAGGCAAGACATTAATACAAAAACAATCTGTTTGTCAATGAATTTGATTAACTGAAGTAAACCGGTCTAAATCCATACCTGCTGCATGGTATATTCTCACCGTCCAGGAGGTGATATTGTCAGGGCAATTATTTGTTCTGAACACACAGCACTGTGTTAATCACACTCTCCACACTTCATGCTATTCCTGTCGTGTTGAGTGGAATAAAGAGCTCATCTGAATGGGTGTCATCATATGTTCTGTAAAGAGCTGTTCTTTCTCCTTGGAGTTTTCTTGCTAAACTGCTCATTTGCTTTGTCAGAAAACACAGCACTGAGTCTTTGTTTATTACAGTGTTGTGCAGCTTATAGTAATTGTGGTAATATTAAAATCGAATAGTTTTAAATCTCTCTCCATATGCACTTGGGATTTAGAATATGAACACAAATTGAAACTGCTTAAACTGAAAGTGAAGTTAAAAACTATTTCATCATTTAGTTGTCCTGCAGAATGTATGTCTCTGTGAAAAGTACATGAAACCACTACTCAATTACAGAGTAGTTGTAATTCCTTACTTTTAACCCCAGCAATTTGGTAACCACATGCAATTGTAATCTAACAATCTAAAAGGCCAGTACCTGCTCATGTTTCAAATCTTTGTTTAAAAATGTCCAAACTGGCCTTGAAGAACTGAGACAATGTCTGACTTATTGTACAGTCAGTATATATTCATTAAATTGAAAACGTATAATTCTGAAAACAGATATTACATTATTATAATACATGAAACATGCAGTACCTTAAAACACTGTCCTCCATAGCTACATGTAGCTCAGTGTTGTTACTGAAGCTCAGTGTGTGTGCAGTGCAGCTCCTCACAGGCTGTGTCCCATTTCACTGCCTTCACCCTCAGCACCTGCAGTAGGTCTCAGCTGCAGCAGTGCAGTCTCTGTGCAGTTCAGCTGAGGGAGGTTTTCGTATGACTGTGAAGCACTGTGTGAACACATCCTTACTGTTGAGATAGTGGTACCTCTGACAGTAGTAATCTCCTGTATCTTCAGGCTGGACTCCACTAATGGTCTCAAGACGCATCTCTTCCGACAGCACTTGTAATATTAGTCCTCTATCCCTGCTAGATAGCACTTCAGCTTATTATGCTCCTCGCATTCTTGATTGTTTTCCTCCTTGCTCCCTTTCCCGTAGCCCTAGTCTGTAACCCTATATCTTGACAGCACTTAGCTTTCACCGTCCAGGATGTAGGAAGTCTCTTACTGTACTTGTGTAAATTGTAATTGGAATTTGTAAAATGTATTATTTTGAATTGCTATGTTTTAGCTAAGTTGAATTTGTAATGATTGATGCCTTGTACTTCTCTGTATTTTTGCACTTATGTTGTAAGTCGCCCTGGATAAGGGCGTCTGCCAAGAAATAAAAAAATAAATAAATAAATAAAAAATAATAATAATAATAATAATAAATAATGGTCAGAGTGAAGTCAGTCCCAGATCCACTGCCACTGAATCGCTCTGGGATCCCAGACTGACGGGAAGTGGCAAAATTGATCAGGAGTTTGGGAGCTTCTCCAGGTTTCTGTTGGTACCAGGCTAGGTAGTTGTTACTGTACACTGCACTGCTGACTTTACAGTTCACAGTGATGATCTCTCCTTGGTGAACAGATTTCACAGTTGGAGTGTGAGTCACAGTATACTGTCCACTGGATTCTGAAAATGAAAAATGAAAATAAATCAATGTATACATATGTTATATAAAATAAAACAATTTGATTTTGTCTATGAGCCTGTTTAGATATTACAAATAAATACATACAAAATCAAAAATAATTAAATTAACACATTTCTTACAGATGGCGAAAGCCCAGATGAAGATGGTGATAAAAGTCATTGTTGTTGTGGATTGTGTTGCCATGAAGGGCAGCTCTCAGTCATGAAGTGTTAAACTCACAGGGCTATAAACACTCCCAGAGCACTGAAGCATGTGCTGCCCATGCAAAGTGGCTCTTCTATGCAAATTGTGTTTCTTGGTGCAGCTGCACTTATAGCCAAGCAGTGCTGTGAACACAGGATTAGAAAAGACAGAATGACAAGAGGAGCATGGTGGCGTTGGGATGTCAGTAAGTTAATTGTGAGGAAGATCCTGTTTTTTTATTTTTACTGTGCAATATCATAATGGATAACAGGAGTGCCAGCGATGGACTGGTGTCCCATTCAGGGTGCATCTTCCATTGTCCCCTGTGTCCACCTAGTGGATTAACGTTGGGGTTCCCGAACACCAGTCCATGGACGGCTGCCAGTCTGCAACTCATTTAGTGTTGTTTTGTAGCATATTTAATTCTGCATGCGGTCACATTCATGTACTGTATTGCTATTGCATTTTTAATTGATATATTTTTTTCTTTGTACGAGTGAATGTCTGTATGTTTTACATGCAATATCATGTATGCTGGCTGTATATTTCATATTGTGGTGTTCAGCCTTACTTTAATACCACAAATAGCTGAGTTTTAAAACATTTGGAAACCACTGGATGAAAGGAGAGCTCCGGCCACCCCTTATGTGTTAATAGCTGCATCAGTGTTGATTGTAAGAGCTATGTCTCATGTCACTTTAACTCATCTGAAGAGGAAACGGTATCTGGGGCTCCAGTATCTCCAGGCTGCCGTTCTCATGGATCTAGTGTGATGTAAATAGCCTGTTTCATTACATCATTATTACTTTAGGAACAGCAGTGAGATGTTGGCCTTTTGTTATGGTCACTTTAATAATAACCACAGAGCCAGTGTGCTGTGCATCCAATCTTCATCTAATGCTCCCTCTTTTATAACTCCAGATCCAGTGCAGAGTTCAGTCCCATATACTAATCAGACACAGGGAGACAGTGGTCCAGTGTGGGGAGTGGCAGAGCTCTGATAAAGGCTTGTGTGTCGCTGGGCTCTGATCAACAGGGCTGGTGTGGAGAGAGAGGGGCAGAGAGAGCCAGACAGCAGCAACACACAGGCTGCTCCTACTGCACTGGGGAGGGTCTGTAGGAGAGAGGGGGGATGGGGCCGAGGAGGGAGTGAGAGAAGGCCTCATTTTCAGTCTCCAGACCTTAATCCCATAGAAAATCTGTGGAGGGAGCTGAAGGTTCGAGTTGCCAAACATCAGCCTCGAAACCTTAATGACTTGGAGAGGATCTGCAAAGAGGAGTGGGACAAAATCCCTCCTGAGATGTGTGCAAACCTGGTGGCCAACTACAAGAAACGTCTGACCTCTGTGATTGCCAACAAGGGTTTTGCCACCAAGTACTAAGTCGAAGGGGTCAAATACTTATTTCCCTTATTAACATGCAAATCAATTGATAACTTTTTTGAAATGCGTTTTTCTGTATTTTTTTGTTGTTATTCTGTCTCTCACTGTTAAAATACACCTACCATTAAAATTATACACTGATCATGTCTTTGGCAGTGGGCAAATGTACAAAATCAGCAGGGGATCAAATACTTTTTTCCCTCACTGTATCTCAGCCAGTCGAAGAAGTTCCTGCTTAGCACCGGAAGTGACTGCTATCAATATCAGTTAAAGTGAAAATTACTTTCTATACCCGTTGCCTATAAGAGCTCCAGGATAATGGTGAACGATGTCCAGCGTATGTAAGAGTGTTAGCCAATCGGAGAGCAGGGAGACAGCTGTTGTGTGCTCCTGTGTACTGGAGACTATGACATCTTATTATCATGGCTGTACAATAAGATGACCAATTAATTAACTCAGGACCATTTAGGCGATGCTGGCGGGACTTGAAGGTTCAATCAAATATTCCTCTTGAAAGTGGCGACTGCAGACCCTAGTATGAGGGGTTATGTTGAACCCCTCACACAGAATATTTCATATCCACTTTCTGTGAGTATCATCCATGGTAGGGAAAGTATGAAAAGGAGCTCAGCATGGAGTTGAACTCAGAGGAAGCCTCAGGCAAGATATTTGTCTCAGTTTAGACTTTATTATAATAGCCTTTTCTCATGTTCCATTAATTCGCTAATAGTGTTTTCTATGTAAATTGTCATCCTAGTTATAGTGGGCAGTTGGTACAAAGCAGTGCTGTGCACACAGGCTGGGTGCTGTGTCTCCTGACAGAGAAGGACTAGCAGTTTAGTTTGAACAGTCCCAGAGCAGCAGGACTAGACAATGAAAACTCATCACAGTTGGACCGGAATAAAGTGTGGAGTGTCTGTATCAATCAGGACTGTACTTTCTATTGACAATCTTGAATGCTGAGCTTGTGTTGCAAATTATTACACCTTACACCCTTATCCCACACTGCAGATTTGTTTAGTTTTAATTGTCTCAATCTCTACTATTAACAACAGTGCAAAAGCAGGATTATATAAGAGTAGCAGTATCATTACCTTGGCACTTTCTCTCTGGCTTCTGTAACACTGGAGCACACAGAGCCGGCTGGGGTAGAGATTGATTCAGTCTGTGTTGAATCTCAAACTTTTCACCAGAAATTCTTCAGACAAAACATACAAATTAATTCCTTCAGTCAAATTGTGTGATGGTTCTCACTGGCCCTGAAGGTGTTCCATCCATAATCTCAAACTATTCATCAAAAACATCGTGTTTAGGTGACAGGGTGTGCAGAGCCTTTTGGTTACATTGTTATTGTACTATACTATATTATAATTCTTAATATGTGTTATTACTATACATTTTGAATAGTAGTGATTCTCTGTCTCCCTCTTGTCGTTTTGTGAAGGATGACCGTTTTGAATTCTTGCACCTATTTTCAGGGCATGCAAATACAGATTCATTCAGTTGAGCCCCTAATGCAGTGGTGTCAAATTTAAGGCCCACGGGCCGAATACGCCCCCCCCCATGGTTTTAATCCGGCTCCTGCAAAGGTGGTGTATCATTAAGTAATGAGGCCTGGGACAGCTTGTAAATGCGGAAACTGCGTGTGAAAACTACAATTCCCATCATCCTTTGCGACTGTCATTGGCGGGAGGTAGGGTTTTAACAGCCAATCACAGGCTGAGTTACTGTCCGCGCTCCTGTGCTTTCAGTCATCTGCAATAAACTCAAAATGTCCAAGAAAAGAAAAATCGACAAGGGAGGTTTTAGCAAAGGTGGGAGTGGGAATATCTGTTTGTGGAGCAGAGTTTAAAACCTGCATGCCTCGTTTGTAAGGAGAGTTTAGCCGTGATTAAATAATTCAATATATGGCGGCACTACGAGACTAAACACAAAGAGAAGTGTGGGTGTCTGTTGAGAGAGCAAAGCTGCACAAAGGCTGCATTAAAACAAACTACAGCAAACCATGTGTAGCAGGTGGCTGCAATTTAAGACTAATAGGGTTTCTCAGTTTGATGCTTTGTTCCCTAATTGTAACCGGTGACCTAATTGACTAATTGTCAAGATGTTGCTGTTATTTTGCGCAAGAGACGCTCTTTCCCAGAGTCGGGGCCTCTAGAGCGCTGCTGTTGGGAAGCCTGGCTGCATCGCCTAAGTGTTGTGTTGTGTTGTGTTGTGTTGTGTTGTGTTGTGTTGTGTTGTGTTGTGTTGTGTTGTGTTGTGTTGTGTTGTGTTGTGTTGTGTTGTGTTGTGTTGTGTTGTGTTGTGTTGTGTTAAATCACATCTATGTCTAATTATAGCGCAAGATTGGGTGGCGCATTTCGCATCCTGGCTGTGGTTGCCCGACGTAAATGTTTTTATTCTCTTTAGTGGTACAACGTTGCATTTGAGATCTGAATATATTCAATTGTTAATTGCGTGTGTTTTTATTCTAGCGAGCATCAGTCGCTGTTTTCACAATATTGTGTTGTTTCTATTGGTTTTGTTTTTTAGTTTGCGATATTTGGTTCGTTGTTCTCTTGTAATTGTACTGGTGTTTGGTTTCAAGTGTGGTTATATTTTACGGTTTTTTGCTGTGATTAGTTTGTTCTGTTTAAACTCCTATTTTCGATTAGTCTTTTGGTTTGATTAAGATTGCTGCAATTACAAACTGAGAAGTTGCATGCTCTTAACAAGACCTTTGGAGTATGGAGCATTATAAGGATCAAAATCCAATCTTTAATTCATAAAAAAATAAGTGATTCAAATTCATTAAAAAGTAGTTCGTTTGTCAAATGAAATTAAACAAATCATTTGCCAAATTAAACTAAAAGATCAATTGGAAAACGGCACAATAAATTAATTGATTTATGAATTAATTTACGAATTGACTAATTTATGAATTAAAGATTACATTTTGACCCTTATAATGCTCCATATTGGAGATCGCAGTATGCAGCTCGTTTTTAATTGATACAGTCCTGCATCAATGACACCCTTAGGCGCAGTTTTAGCCCTTATTACAGCGCCGGTACCACAGAGCGCCTGCGCGCTGCGCAGTCCTTTAAAAATGTTAAAATAAATGTCAGCTGGTCTACATGCGATAGATCTGGTGTTGAATCTACTACTACAGAGAAATATTTGGCCTGTTGGATTTCAGCTGCAATTATGTTCTTAGTTTTATGGCCCATTAATAAGATAAACTCTTCCCATATTCCAGAGGACAAGTAAGAGGGCTTACCTTGACCCTTCTGTCCATGCTTCGTGGTGTGTTCTTGTGAAAAATAAAAAATAAAGGTCAAACTCCGCTATCAGTTCAAGCAAACCCAGGTAATTCCCATTGTGTGGGGATCCCAGTATTTCGTCATGCCCTCGGAATGAAAGCCCCCTCTCTCCCAAAAACTTGATAACAGCTACTACACGCCCCACAAACACAAACCAAACCCACAGTCGCTGCTCCTCATCAGAGGGACGGGTCTCCGCTTGTGCTTTTACAGAAACTCTGCACTGCGGCCCCAGACACGACGCTTGAGCCGGTGGCGCCGAGGCGTCTGAGTGCTGGGCTGGTAGAGCTGCTCCATAAACTCGATCTCTCCGGCTCTCACTGTTGCCACATCGGGGGATTTTCCCCTAAATTTGGGGGATTTTTAAGAGCCCAGGGGAACATTTGGGAGCAACATCTTTATGGGGGAAATGGTGGGGGATATTCTTCTGACACTGAGGGCAAGACGGGGCCTGGCTCAGAGCCAGAAGAAAACCAGGTCATTCAAACTGATTTCATTTCTATACTGTGAAATGTCAGACTGAAAGTGGTTGCTGTTAATGTTTGTCTTGTTTACTTATTTCACGTATTTTTGTACAATTTTGTGGTGACGAGTTCTACATCAACATGAATGTGAATTGCAATGTGAAGAGCCCGTGTCACGCCCTGTAATGCAAGGGAGCAATGAGAGGCTGTGGAGACACTCAACGGAAAGCACGGGTTGATTGAAAGGAATACAAGTAGATTTAACACTTTTTTTTTTTATGAACTACTCGTTTTTTCTATTTGAATGGAATACAAAATGTAATAGAAAGTTGTCTCAGATCAGACCACTGGACAGAAACACCACCAAGACTGACATTTCATGTTTCTGTCCTTGTGTTACAAGTCACCTACAGACTGTTGACAGAGTGGACGAGGGTCTACAGAAGAGCTTCCCCATCCTGGAGTCCCGACAGTCAGGGTGAGTTTTGTTTATTATGTCTTAAAAAATATTATAATTAATATATAAAAATTAAAGTATATATCATATGTAATTCAAATTATTATACAATTATGTTTAACACCAATCGAAAGTATAAATCACATTAACGTACATAGTAACACAATGATACATATGATACAAAAACATGCCTTAGCGTTTTAGGGGTTGGAGGCAGATTTGACAGTGTTTAAATGGGGAAACGTTTGGAAGCCCTGGCCTACAGAGTCATTGTGTAAGCCCTGCTACCCGCTGTCAATGCAGTTGTTGGCTCGGTGTTAGACAAGTGTCTAAAAGAGTAATAGATTAATAATACCCCGGTGCTACTGGTAACCTTTAAGTTTACATCATCATTTTTGTAAGTGTTGGAATATGTTGACATAGATGGCAGCATTGTGTAGTAGTGGTTAGGGCTCTGGACTCATAACTGGAAGGTTATGGGTTTAAATCCTGGGTGGGGCAGTGCTGTTGTACCCTTGAGCAAGGTACTTCACTTAGATTGCTCCAGTAAAATGCCCAGCTGTATAAATGGGTACAAATGTAAGTCACCCTGGATAAGAGTGTCAGTTAATTGACAATAATAATAATAATAATAGATGTCTAGACCTCCACAATCTTTAACCTTGTACTTGTTATAGTGTACAATTTATTCAGTATTCAACTGACTCAATATTATTCACTTGTAAAACACTAAATTTAAATGATTTATGATGGGAAAACATCTGTTTAACACTGAACTATTATGGAAATTACACTTATTGTGATTGACAAACCTGAACAGCTGTGTGGCCATTCAACACCGTCTGATTAAGATACAAATCTCTAAGTTGATAAATTTTCCCACCTTTAATTACATTACATGTCATTTAGCTGATGCTCTTATCCAGGGCAACTTACATTTGTACCCATTTATACAGCTGGGCATTTTACTGGAGCAATCTAAAGGAAGTACCTTTCTCAGGGGTACAACAGAATTTGTACCAGCCAGGATTTGAACCTTCCAGTTATGAGTCCAGAGCCCTAACCACTACTGCACAGTGCTGCCAGAGGGTGAGTGAACAAGTGCACACGGTGTTCAGGAATGTTGATTGATTGATTGAGGGGAGCTGGGAGAAGTGACTGGTAAGTAAGGGTGATGGTGTCATCTAGTGGGAAAAAGTGGAAGTGCTTGGACTGGAAGAAGAGTGCTGGTCTGTGGCCGTGGGACTGGTAGGCTACAGTAATATTGCAGCAAACATCTGTCCTGCTTATTTATTCATTATATGGGTATTTAAAAATACATAAAAACACCACAAAAAGATCTGTAATGCATTAATTTTATTTCCGTAATCGTAAATTAACACAATTTACTGAGAACTCTTACCAAAAAAACAGGCCTGTCACAACCTGTTAGGGGTGTATACCAGCATTACTGCTGCAACTCTCCCGTAACAGGTAGCAGCAAAACTGCAGCAAAATCACAGTCGCCCATGCAAATTAGGTTTCTGCCACCTTCACTTGCAACCAGTTGCAATCATTATCTCAGAATAAATAAGCAGCGCAGGTGTTTCTGGTTGCAAGAGAAAGGAAAGCAACCTGATTTGCATGGTGAGTTGTGAGTTTGCTGCAATTTTGCTGCAACCGGTTTCAGGAGGGTTTGAGCAATATTGCTGGTATAGACCAAAACAGGTGCGGCAGGCCAATTTGTTTATTAAGGGACCCTCACACAGTGAATTTGGGGCAGTGTGGTTGAGATCATGGTCATTCAGTAGCGGCGAATGCGCCTCCTCTTCGCGCGCTTGGTCTTGCCACTCGTCTCTGCAGTCCCTGAAACACAGAGCAAAACACACGTCACTATCTCTGTCCCCCTTCATCGCCTCCCCACCCTGTCCTGTTACTCTGGCTTCTGAATTCGGTTCAAAGCTCAAGTGTTGCAGGAAACTACAGAAAAAACAATTGCTACACCTCTGAAATACATTTTCAAGTGCTCCTTATGAAAACCAACTAACCCACTGGAGAGAGACGGCGCGCTTCCCACTGAGAGACAAAGAGTACAAACGCTACAGACAGAGCTCTGCTGATGAGGCCGTCAGGCGCAGTGTGCGGCTGTGTGATACGCAGGAGGGACTGACGTACACGGCTGTTGCAGGATCAGCAGCAAACTAAGACATATATAAGCTATATGCTGTTATTAATGTTATCTATCTCATTTCATGGGAAAAGGTGCCAATCTGTTGCTGCCAGAAAAATGAATAATACAAGCGCTGCCTTGTTGATTGACATGTGGTAGAAAATGTGGGCAAAGCTGCCATCTTGCCAAGGGCTACTGTACGGCTGCAAATGCTAACAAACAATACAGATATATGTAATAAAGTCCAATTTAAGACTGTTAATTAACGACAGACTATTTGGCGGGTTAATTGCTGTACTGTGTAAAACTAAACAAACCTGTTTAAGCTGTGAATGTGTTCAGTATATTATTATTAGTGCAGTATAATCTATTTGTGTGTTTCCCGAATTCAACGACTGGACCATGTTTGCTGCGCTCAGCAGCTTTTAGTTTGAAGATGTATTGTTTCAAGTTTCATGAGTGTCAGTATGACTGAGTAGATTCAAGGTCCCTTTCAGGATTTAAAATCTTTACACCAGGGGTAGTCAATAGGCGGCCCGCGGGCCAAATCCAGACCACCAGATGCTTTTGACTGGACTGCGAGAATAACTTTAGTTAACTTTTTTTCATATATATTTTTTGATGTAATGTTACGGAGGTTTGTTGCACTCAGTGCTTGTTATTGTGTGGAACCAAGTCACAGCAATTCCTGGTTATTAGCCAATAGAAAGTTATGTATTAATATTGGATGTCCTATATAGAGCTAGTGTTCCCTATAGTTAGTCAGTGAGTTGATTGCACACAGATCTCTGCACACATTCTGGACTGGGGCAAGAACGGCACTTTGTACTCGTCAAAAAAAACCAAACAAACAGGTATTTGGTTTTCCTGATTTCTATAAATAAGAAGCTAAAATGTGCATTGTTTGTCATGTGGACATATGTCAACCTCGCCTCTAACATATAAAAATGCATTCACACGACCGGGGGGTCACGGTGCCATAGCTTGTCTTCACCTAGAAACTGCTACGTCAGCGGTGGAAACAAATGATTTCCAATGCAGGTGCATATTTCAAGCAGCACACACATTGAGAGTTGTGCCCTCATTTTTCAACACTAATTTTGTGCAGTGCACAGTGAGACAAAGGGAAATTGTAAATACTTGAATCTAAGAAGGCACAAAATGCTTGAAAGTTTGTATTATGTTTATCTATATGACTACTAATCTTTAGCGAATTAAAATGTAAGTGGTCTGAAACGGTTTTAATACTAATATTTATATTTATTTAAACATTTTATGTTTCTATTTTGTCAAATTAATGTACTAAATATAAGCAATGGAGTATATTAGTAATTCACAGAATTGTGTGGGTGTGTGCTGGAAAGGGTCATTTGAAGGTGCGACCTCCCCCGATATCTGGACCTTGACTAAACCTTGACCAAGAAATTTGGACCCTCACACAAAATAATTGACTACCCCTGCTTTACAGCAACACATACATTATACATGAATTGTTAATCATGCAAGTGTCAAGACAAATATTGATGTCTAGTTGATTGTAATGTATGAAATAGATACACTCACACAATTATATGATCATAAGTGAACAGGGGTAGTCCTGAAAAGTTATGCTTTTTCTTGTATGTGATCATGCTTTGGCTCAAACATTGTGTGTGTGTTTGTGCAGCTTCAGGGCTGCTGCTCACACTGTACGTACCGCAGGTGTCGGCTCCTCAGCCTGCCTGGTGTCGCTCAGCTCCTGGGCCTGAGCGATGACTGCGGGCCTGAAGCCCACGGTGGGGCAGACGGAGGGCTGGGCGCTGGGCAGCAGCCTGTTGGCCACTGCGCTGGCCAGTCTCTGCTGCAAGACTGGGCTCTTCTCCAGGCTGGGTATACACATTTTATTTAATTTTAATGTATTTATTGGTTTGAATTTTAAATATATCATACCTGAGTGTGCGGGACGAGAAAGTCAGACTTTCAGATGCAGCTGTCTACATTGTGTGTTTACCAAGGCAATGACAGGGTTGACAGTATATTAAACCTGAGCAGTGAGCAAGTGAGGTTTATGTGGCTAATTATATTTGACACTTACATTCTTTAAAAATTATGTATTTGAGAAATGAGATTGAATTAGAAAAATACATCAATCAAACAGTACCTTAAAACACTGCCGTCCTTTGCTATATGCAGCTCAGTGTTGTTATTGAAGCTCAGTGTGTGTGCATTCTGGGAGTTTTCATGCTAAACTGCTAATCGTGCTCGGTCAGAACACACAGCACTAGCATCTTGTGACATCTTTGCTACGTACCTACTTAGTAAGACGAAGGTGAGTCTCTCGTTCGTATTATTAGTCAGACATTAAATAACTACGCAGGTTAGTATTTATGTCAGGTAACTTCTCGTTATATATATATCAGTCTCATTTACGTTTAGGTGCCGAGAAAGATCCAATCATTACTTGTTACCACAATTTCCCTTAACTGATTATTATTCAATGATTAAGGATAGGTAGGGCCACCAATAATCTAATGTCTATTAACTTGTGTCAATTTCAGACTAAACAGTTAAACAGGAATTAGAAGAAATTTCTCGGCGTTGACAGATTTTATTTCTAAACTTATCAACAAAACAGTTTAATGCAACACACATTTATATTTAAGAAAACTAAATGATATTACAAAATTTTAGAGTTATGAATCACAGATTAACATTTCTAATTGATTTCTCAAATGTCATGAATCATGAACTCCAAACTGTTAAACTTATCTGAACTTCGTCGCAGAGAGGCCTGTCTGGCTTCGGGCTCAGATAACAGCACACGGCACGAGGTCCGTGTGGTTGGAACAAAGGCAGTCCGGTTCGGCTTTGTCCAAGAACTTCCACTCAGTCGATGCACCTGGAAGTTGGGGTTTCGCGAAAGTAGAGTCGTTTCCAAACAGATTTTCCACTGGTTTGAAGGCTCCAAGGTTGTGCACAAAATCTTCTTTGTAAGCAGGGGTTCCACCGTAGTTACTTGAAGACAAAGTCTTTGAGGAAAGCAGGACCCTGTTCGTTCCAAGGGTCAAGTTTCTTAAGACTCAAATAGCTATTTAAATGACTGACACTTTCGTATACAGTCGACTTAGTCAATTGTCCAGCTGTAAAACTCCACTGATCAGGTGGGCACAGGCGGGCAACGCAGTCTGTAAAGTTCTTTATTAAATAAAGTCCTTTAAAAGAATTCTTCGTACGGCTCAATCTCCTTCTCCCAGTTTAACTCTTCTGTTGCCGGCAAAGACTTGGTTGGTTTCTGGTTCCGGTTCTGGCATCAGAGCTACAGGTTGAGCTGTGGCAGAGAGTTTCTGGTTCAGGTGATAGAGAGAGAGAGAGAGAGAGACTGACTGTCCGCTGTTCCTTATAGTCTGTCAGATCAACAGGTGATTGGTCCCCGAGTTCTTGAGATTGGATTTCGGTTTCAGCCCCCAGTGTCCTATTGGAGGGGGGCTTGATTTATGACTGATGTCAATCCATGCCATCTTTTGGGAATGCCGGTTGGCCCGGGTTCGTAGCTCTATGTCGGGATTTCGGCTCGCATCCACTTCAAAGAGTTTTTATCACCTACAGGCCCCTTTCTCCAGACATCTCATAGCAGAATTCCAAACTATTTGGCCTCTTCTCGGTGCCATCCCCCCCAAACTGTCACTTTGATGCAAACCAGTTCCAAGCTGATGAGCTAAGGAAATCGGATAACTTTGGGGGGGGAGTCTCCCCCCCCCAAAGTTATCCGATTTCCTTAGCTCATCAGCTTCTTTAGATCAGTGCTTCAGCTCAGAGCCCAAATGCTCTAATCCAAATACACCCAACATAACGCTACAACACCCTCTGTACAATGCAGCGTCAGAGGGGACAGGGAGGTCTTCAAGATGAACATGTTTCTCTAACTGTGCATGAGATTGGTAAAATTGCATGCTCTTAATTTTCATCTTGTTACAATTTCTCCACCTAGGTACAGCCCTTTGGGTGGTACCTTCATAATGATGGACCATCCTGATAAATATGTATTATGTTTATCATCATGTAGCACAGAATGTGGGGTGGTCTGTGATGGCAGGTATATCAGGAAGCATTGGATCCCCCTGGCTGCTTAATCCTGCAATCTCAGGCAACCAGGTCAATAGTGTAGCCCAGACGCTAGTCAGCCCAACAGGTGCAGCTCTTCAGGAAATACTCCATGTAATCACAAAGTACCTGAGGGGAAACCCAAGAAGGGGTGAATGGAGAAGCATGTGAGCAATCGGAGATCAGAGAGTGAAAGCATGGACCTGTGTTCACCAGCAAAACCATTGATTGTTTAGGAGGACCCTAAACCCTAAGGCTTCTGACCCAAACTAGACAATGACCCCACGTATGGCTACAACCCCTACTTATTATCTATAACCTCGGCTTCAGATTTCGATTCGCACTTAAACTCATGTTAAACTGATTGTAAGTGCTTGGGGAAACTATTTTGTGGTCCTGAGGTAGATAGGGACTCCCTCTGCACATGTAGTCAACGCTCTACTCCAGGGCTAGGTTTGAATACATTTTTACAGCCATTTAGTCTCACCCAAAATCCTCCCGGCTGTATCACAACATATATTATTTAAAAATAAATAATTTCATAAAAAAACATTTGATTAATTAAATACATCAGTCAAACATTATCTTTAAATGCTGCCCTCCATAGCTACATGTATCTCAGTGTTGTTATTGATGCTCAGTGTGTGTGCAGTGCAGCTCCTCACAGGCTGTGTCCCATTTCACTGCCTTCACCCTCAGCACCTGCAGTAGGTCTCTGCTGCAGCAGTGCAGTCTCTGTGCAGTTCAGCTGAGGGAGGTTTTTGTACGACTGTGTAGCACTGTGTGAACACCCAGCTGCTACTGGGATTGTGTTCAGTCTGACAGTAGTAATCTCCTGCATCTTCAGCCTTGATTCCACTGATGGTCAGAGTGAAGTCAGTCCTAGATCCACTGCCACTGAATCGCTCTGGGATCCCAGACTGAAGCTTATTTGCAAGATAGATCAGTAGTTGAGGAGCTTGTCCTGTTGTCTGTTTATACCAGGCCAGACGATCACCATGTGAATCAGTGTACACTGCACTGCTGGTCTTACAGTTTATGGTGACTGTCTGTCCTTGTGGAGCAGATATCACTGATGAGGGCTGAATCACAGTAATCTGTCCACTGGATTCTAGATTTGACAAAACAAAACACAATATCTATAAATATATCTGAATGAAGTTAATGCAAAGTTGTATCCCTACATTTTGCCAATAAATCATCATGTGTATTCCTGACGAGCAAATGCGTACGTCTCAGTTTTTAATATCTCTTACCCTGAGTGCAGATGGCGAGAGCCCAGATGAAGATGGTGATAAAAGTCATTGTTGTTGTGGATTGTGTTGCCATGAAGGGCAGCTCTCAGTCATGAAGTGTTAAACTCACAGGGCTATAAACACTCCCAGAGCACTGAAGCATGTGCTGCCCATGCAAAGTGGCTCTTCTATGCAAATTGTGTTTCTTGGTGCAGCTGCACTTATAGCCAAGCAGTGCTTTGAACACATGCTTGGTGCTGTGTGTTCTGACAGAACAAGATTAGCAATTTAAGGGTTTTAGGACTAAAACAAAATGAAGATGGAGACAAAATCATATTTGTGTATATAACAGTGATGATTGTTGTGATGAGTCTTTTAGAATGAAGTCTTAAGCTGTGGTTAGGAGTAGAAAGGTCAGAATGACAAGAGGAGCATGGTGGCGTTGGGATGTCAGTTAGTTGAGTAATTGTTCGGAAGATCCTGTTTTATTTTTACTGTGCGATGGCATAATGGATAACAGGAGTGCCAGCGATGGACTGGTGTGCCATTCAGGGTGCATCCTCCATTGTCGACTGTGTCCACCTAGTGGATTAAAGCAGGGGTTCCCAAACACCAGTACATGGACGGCTGCCAGTCTGCAACTCATTTAGTGTTGTTTTGTAGCATATTTAATTCTGCATGCGGTCACATTCATGTACTGTATTGCTATTGCATTTTTAATTGATATATTTTTTTTCTTTGTATGACTGAATGTCTGTGTTTTATATGCAATATCATGTATGCTGATTGTATACTTCATATTGTGATGTTCAACCATAATTAAATACCACAAATAGCTGAGTGTTAAAAAGTTTGGAAACCACTGGATTAACTGAATGCTCCCTCTTTTATAACTCCAGATCCAGTGCAGAGTCCAGTCCCATATACTAATCAGACACAGGGAGACAGTGGTCCAGTGTGGGGAGTGGCAGAGCTCTGATAAAGGCTTGTGTGTCGCTGGGCTCTGATCAACAGGGCTGGTGTGGAGAGAGAGGGGCAGAGAGAGCCAGACAGCAGCAACACACAGGCTGCTCCTACTGCACTGGGGAGGGTCTGTAGGAGAGAGGGGGGATGGGGCCGAGGAGGGAGTGAGAGAAGGCCTCATTTTCAGATGTGATTGATATGATTATGTACTCTGTGTATCACTGGTCATGTCCTGAGAGAATAAAATTAATGTATTTAAATTTTAAAATGATCAACAGTTTTGTTATCACAGTTTCATTATTAAATGAGATGTATATTATGTTCCATACTTAAATATATGCACACACACACACGCTCATATATATTTCTACATACAATGATCCTTGAAGTGAAAATAAAATAAATAAGTCAATTAAAATGATAATGCTAATCTGTTCTATTTTAAACATTAGTCAACATGGTTGGAAACTCATGTGAGAAAGTATTTGAAATGAAGGAGTATCTTTAATGTTTATCATATTAGTAACTTACATACACCTCCAGCACTGAGTCGTCCCAGACCTGCAGCTGTTCTCAGCCTCAGCCTCCTCTGGTTCCTGTTTATGAGCCTGTAGAGCTGAGGGAGGTTTTTGTACAGACGTGTATCACTGTGTGAAAGGAGAGCTATAGCCCTGCTGACAGTAGTAATCTCCTGCATCTTCAGGCTGGACTCCACTGATGGTCAGAGTGTATTGTGTCCCAGATCCACTGCCACTGAATCGCTCTGGGATCCCAGACTGACGGCTAGTGGCAGCATAGATCAGGAGTGTAGGAGCTTCTCTGGGTTTCTGTTGGTACCAGTTTAGGTAGCTGCTAATAGAACTACTGGCTGCACAGCGGATAGTGACGCTGCCTCCTGGCTGAAGAGAGTGAGCTGGAGGAGTCTGAGTCATGATGATCTGTCCAAAGGACTCTGAAATAAAGGAGGGGATCAGACTAATTGTTAATTATCAGAACATAGCGTTAATTAAAACAAATTAAAGCCTTAAACATAACTGTCTAATTTATAGTGATTTTAAGTTAGTAATACATCTACAGAATATAGTTTGTGAAAACATAATGTAAATTATACATTTTAACTACAAATGAAAATGCTTTGTTTCCACCAATAAAATAACTGCTATACATTGAGAGATTATATTACATTATTGTAATTTAAGTGTATATATTTATTGACTTTAATAACTCTTACCTTTGGGGAGGGAGGTTAAAGAAAAAGTATTGTTTCTATTAATGATAAAAAATAATTTGTTAAAAAAATAAATAATAATGTCTTACCCTGAGTGCAGATGGCGAGAGCCCAGATGAAGACAGTGATAAAAGTCATTGTTGTTGTGGATTGTGTTGCCATGAAGGGCAGCTCTCAGTCATGAAGTGTTAAACTCACAGGTCTATAAACACTCCCAGAGCACTGAAGCATGTGCTGCCCATGCAAAGTGGCTCTTCTATGCAAATTGTCTTCCTTGGGACAGTAGGTACTTGAATCCAAGCAGTGCTGTAAACACAGACTTGATGCTGTATGTTCTGACAGAGCAAGGTCAGCAGGACTCTCCCAGGACAAGACAAATCCAAGTTTGTTTGTTTTTATTACAGAGATGATTGTTGTGATGAACCTTTAAGAGTGAAGTCTTTACTCTGTAATTGACAGTAAAGGAAGCTGTGTCTGGAGTCCAGACTGTTCTTTTCTTTTCCCTCATGTGGCCATTGCTGTTCACTACAGGCTGTGTGGCTGGCTTGAGCTTTTTGATGTTACTACCTGATTTATGAAGAAGAGCATATTTTCATACTAGCATCTCCTGGCTCCTGCTTCACCTGACTGCCATTCTAACTGATCCAGTGTGCTGTGGAGCGAATGACAGGTGTGCCTGGGACACATATATAGGAAACAGAAATACATACTTCAGTTGGTTTGTTATTTGTGATTGGTCAGTGTGCGGCAATATACTTTTTTATATAATTCAGGCCTCCATGTGGAGAACACTCCTACATTGCATCCTATGTGAAACCAGTTCAGTTTAAGTTCAAATATGTGTCCATTGTGTTGCGGCAACAGTGTTCCCAACATCCTAATTTAAGATTCTAAGTCATTAAAGAGTAACAATTTGGTAACCAGATACAATTGTCATCTTTCAATGTAAAAGGCCAGTACCTGCTAATGTTTCAAATCTTTGTTTAAAAATGTCACAGAATAGGGATTGGAAATGAATGCAGACACCTCTGCCTTCACAGATATAAGTGGACATCTCAGGACACGTGGATTGAGTTCTTTCTGCAGATTGTAGGCTAACAGAGCGTTGAAGGTTCAAAATGTCAGAAGCAGAACCTATCAGTCAATCCCAGATCACCAGAGGGACAGTACAGCCCAAATTAAACTCTACTGGTAAAATCAAGATGAAAACAAGAACGTGTGTTGAGGCCGCAGTGTTGAGTGTTAGTCCTCACCAGCCCCTGCCTCAGACATGGTTGACAATGGGAGAGTCGGGCTGGCGTGTGAGACCACCTATTTCACTTGTGTTGTTATTGTGCTATGATTTTACATCATGGGCAGCACTGGTGCTCTGTCTTGTGGTCAGTATTAATAGTGTCAATCTGTATTGCTTATCAGGTTCTGCTGGACTTTGCTAACACAAGCTGAAGGACAAACTATCTGGAGGACTAAAGTCTCCTGGCTCCTTTCATTCCCTCTTCAAACCAAACTCTGTGAGGGAGAACAGTTGTCACTGCAGGAGACTGTCTTTACTGCCTGACAACTGCATTCTGCAAACAAACAGACAGGCAGATACTGTAAATAACTCTTAACTACATCAAGTAGACAAATACATTATAATCGAATTGATATAATGTAACATCATTGTTACAAGGTGGCAGGGCAAAGAGAGCCAGTGTCCAGAGCAGGAGCCCCAGTGAAGACATGTTCTCTGTGTGTCTCAGTGAGTGTGAGAGGGCTGAACTGTCAGCTTTCAAACCCTGAGCAATGGAGCAGCGCAGTTATTATAGCTGCTGATCAGAGCAGTGAGGCAGGACAGGGATGCACAGCAGCTTCCTTTATACAAATCCTGTCACTGACAGTTAGATGAGCTGTGAACACGGGTGGACTTGATAGGGTTGGGCCACTTTTATGGTTTCCTTCTATTTTTACCCCAGTCAGAGATCCCAGTTTAATGCTAATATCTAATCAGATGAATCTGTGTCTCAGTCTCCCTGTTCATATAATATGTAAGTATTATTGATTTAACAAATATTGTGATTTTCCTGGAAGGGGTGTTAGGTGACACGTTAGCTGACTACAGTAGGTAGAAAATATTATTTGATGTACAGTAAGGGAAAAAAGTATTTGATCCCCTGCTGAATTTGTACATTTGCCCACTGACAAAGAAATGATCAGTCTATAATTTTAATGTTAGGTGTATTTTAACAGTGAGAGACAGAATAACAACAAAAAAGTTCAGAAAAACGCATTTCAAAAAAGTTATAAATTGATTTGCATGTTAATGCGGGAAATAAGTATTTGACCCCTTCGACTTAGTACTTTGTGGCAAAACCCTTGTTGGCAATCACAGAGGTCAGACGTTTCTTGTAGTTGACCACCAGGTTTGCACACATCTCAGGAGGGATTTTGTCCCACTCCTCTTTGCAGATCCTCTCCAAGTCATTAAGGTTTCGAGGCTGACGTTTGGCAACTCGAACCTTCAGCTCCCTCCACAGATTTTCTATGGGATTAAGGTCTGGAGACTGGCTAGGCCACTCCAGGACCTTAATGTGCTTCTTCTTGAGCCACTCCTTTGTTGCCTTGGCTGTGTGTTTTGGGTCATTGTCATGCTGGAATACCCATCCACGACCCATTTTCAATGCCCTGGCTGAGGGAAGGAGGTTCTCACCCAAGATTTAATGGTACATGGCCCTGTCCATTGTCCCTTTGACGTGGTGCAGTTGTCCTGTCCCCTTAGCAGAAAAACACCCCCAAAGCATAATGTTTCAACCTCCATGTTTGACGGTGGGGATGGTGTTCTTGGGGTCATTCCTCCTCCTCCAAACACGGTGAGTTTAGTTGATGCCAAAGAGCTCGATTTTGGTCTCATCTGACCACAACACTTTCACCCAGTTCTCCTCTGAATCATTCAGATGTTCATTGGCAAACTTCAGACGAGCCTGTACATGTGCTTTCTTGAGCAGGGGGACCTTGCGGGCGCTGCAGGATTTCAGTCCTTCACGGCATAGTGTGTTACCAATTGTTTACTTGGTGACTATGGTCCCAGCTGCCTTGAGATCATTAACAAGATCCTCCCGTGTAGTTCTGGGCTGATTCCTCACCGTTCTCATGATCATTGAAACTCCACGAGGTGAGATCTTGCATGGAGCCCCAGACCGAGGGAGACTGATGGTTATTTTGTGTTTCTTCCATTTGCGAATAATCGCACCAACTGTTGTCACCTTCTCACCAAGCTGCTTGGCGATGGTCTTGTAGCCCATTCCAGCCTTGTGTAGGTCTACAATCTTATCCCTGACATCCTTGGACAGCTCTTTGGTCTTGGCCATGGTGGAGAGTTTGGAATCTGATTGATTGATTGCTTCTGTGGACAGGTGTCTTTTATACAGGTAACGAGCTGAGATTAGGAGCACTCCCTTTAAGAGAGTGCTCCTAATCTCAGCTCGTTACCTGTATAAAAGACACCTGGGAGCCAGAAACCTTGCTGATTGATGGGGATCAAATACTTATTTCCCTCATTAACATGCAAATCAATTTATAACTTTTTTTGAAATGCGTTTTTATGGATTTTGTTGTTGTTATTCTGTCTCTCACTGTTAAAATACACCTACCATTAAAATTATAGACTGATCATCTCTTTGTCAGTGGGAAAACATACAAAATCAGCAGGGGATCAAATACTTTTTTCCCCCCACTGTAGGTCATAACATAAACATATGCACCAAGTTTTACATCTGTCCCATTAGCGGTTTTGGAGAAGAAGATTGTTAGTAGAATTGTTGATTGTTCATTTTATGGCCATTTGAAATATATGCAAGTTACTTGGCGGAATAATAATAATAATCCGACCAATTACAAAAGGTTGTCCAGCAACTTCGTTGTTTGGCCCGCTAGTAAGAGTATTGCACGAATAAAGTATATTACGGACACCTTAGTGCAATATGCATAATGTAGCATTGTTCTACAGCCTTACTCGCCTTGCCTTTCTTGCAGCAAACAAGTGACATAAAACGAATTATAAATAAGTGGATGGTTCCTGCATCACACTCAAAATAAAAAGTGTATTTCTCAAAATTATGTTTTATGTTGAAGAAGCCCCAAATACCTCACCCATACATGAGGTTACCAAAGAGCACATAATGAGACCAGCTTCTACCGGTTTGTACCAGATGCATCCCTCTGCAGACACACAATACAAATTTAGTACAGAACGTACGTTTTAGTAAAAGCACAAGAAAATGGGGACGTGGACACACAACCCCCCTTTGCCTATCTAGACATGCGTTAGATACGTGTGAAACATACATAACGAAATGGCTACATATGTCTCCATATTTGGACATAAAATAGAGGACATTGTGTTTAAGCTTAATCAAGAAGATAGTGAGGATATCATAAGATAGGGAGTTGTCTCCCCCTTATTGGTACAAACTCACCCTGTCCAGGATATCGCAGTATGTATATAACATCATGTAAGCTCTATAATTTTAGGGAAGTAAGGACAGAGACCTGCATGTCTGTGTGTATTACTTTTCTCCAAGCGGCTTGAATAAAGACTCTGTTTGATTCAATCTGATTTCTGAAAGCAATTAAAAAGGGGATTCTTCATATGTAATGGAGGTTGATGAAAGAGCTGATCGTTCAAAAGGTGTGATCGTTGTGGTGCATCGGTAAGAATGCACAATTCTCATTAATTACAAACCGTGTCCCTTTATTGCATCACTAGCACTGTATCCAAAACGGTGTCTTCAGTAATTGTAATATTACGTTTGGATGAATATGTATGTGTGGTTCTACAGAGAAATAACAATGACATAAATCAACCAAGGTTAAATCTTATAAACTTATAACCGTTATACATATCGATAATACACTGTCTTCAATTCAATAAACATGTAAACAATAGATAACGGGCAATAAATAATATATTATAAATCAACGCAGTTTACATTATGACCGCATGGTGGCGCAGTAAATAATTACTCGTCTGGCTAACAGACTAGCATCGCTATTCTCACTATGTAGCGGCCATAACGTCTACAAAACATAGACAAACGTGTCTACTTACATTTTCCTGACGCACACAATCATATACATAATAAACAATTACTCTTTTCCAGCACCAACCTACACATAAAACCCCAGGGTAAAATTAATGTAATTATCTCCAGGCATGGCAGCAGTAGGGGTTGTAGCATTTTGTGGTCCGAGGTCCGGACCTCTGCACAGTGGTCCAAGTAGTGGTCCAGATCACGTAGCGCAAACTGGGGTGTTTTTTTTTTCCTTTTCTTTTCTTGGACATATCGTCTAAAACCCGTTTACTGTAAAATATGTGGTCGACATATGGAAACTACAAACATAATAATACAAAACATAATAATCATAAACATAATATTATAGTTATCAACCCTACTGTTTAATAATAAAAATATTATTATTATTATTATTATTATTATTAAACAGTAGGGTTGATAACTATAATATATGCTTATGATTATTATGTTTGTAGTACAAGGTACAAAGAAGGGCTGAACCAGGAGTTGTCAGAAACAGGCACGATGTCCACTGAGGAATCCACAGAGCGGTGATGAAGAGGTAAGTAGGAGTCTGGTACACAGAAGTAGGCTAGCAAGATATCAGGGCTTGGAAATGTAATGAAAACAAAGGCGAGACTTGGCACTGGATGTCCAGAACAAAGGGGTATATATACTTGGTTGTGTAGTGGAAGGGAATGCGAGACGGGTACCGAAATCAAGGTAAGAGACCGGGGTGATTATTGAATTATCAGTGAGGGAACGCAGCAGAAACCTGAGGCAAGGGCGGCATCTAGTGGTGAGGTCAGGCTTGAGGCATTAAATCAACAGCAGTGTGTCTGTGTCTCTGCAGTGCCGTGTGTGTATACAGTGTGAGAGGGGGAGCAGTGCGAAGACGTTACACTGATGGAGATGAGAAGGGCAGTGAGTCTGAAGGGAATTATAATGTTTAACATGCCTGATGTTTAGATGAATTGAAGCTCTGCATGTTAAGTGTCTTGTGGGGATCTGGTTTTATGTGATTTAATTAATTATTTAGTTGTCGCTTTACATCCAGTGGTTTAAATGGATAAGAAAGTAATTCTGCAGTATAGAGGACTCAGTGCTGACCCGGATAAATACAATGCATTAATGTGAGCAGAACCTTGAATCATTTTTTAAATTTATAAATGTATATTATTTGATATTGAAGACAATTTCTGTATCAATATTATTCATTTCAAATACTGTACATCAATTATAATAACAGCCAGTCAATTAGTAACATACTAAAACAGTTGGTATTCTCCTTGCTTGCATGTAGCTCAGTGTTGATATTGATGCTCAGTGTGTGTGCAGTGCAGCTCCTCACAGGCTGTGTCCCATTTCACTGCCTTCACCCTCAGCACCTGCAGTAGGTCTCAGCTGCAGCAGTGCAGTCTCTGTGCAGTTCAGCTGAGGGAGGTTTTTGTACGACTGTGTAGCACTGTGTGAACACATCCTTACTGTTGAGATAGTGGTAACTCTGACAGTAGTAATCTCCTGCATCTTCAGCCTTGATTCCACTGATGGTCAGAGTGAAGTCAGTCCCAGATCCACTGCCACTGAATCGCTCTGGGATCCCAGACTGACGTCTAGTGGCATAATAGATCAGGAGTTTAGGAGCTTCTCCAGGTTTCTGTTGGTACCAGTTTAGCCACTGTCCATTAGAATCACTGTACACTGCACTGCTGACTTTACAGTTCACAGTGACTGTCTCTCCTGGGTGAACAGATTTCACTGATGGAGTCTGAGTGACAGTGTACTGTCCACTGGATTCTGGAAATAGAATGTTAAAATAAGCAAATGTATACATATATGTATTATACATTAAAACAATTTGATTTTGACTGAGTTTGTTGTGTGCCTGTGTAGATACTATGAATACATGCAGAACTTAAATAATACAATATAAATAATTCTCACCCTGAGTGCAGATGGCGAGAGCCCAGATGAAGATGGTGATGAAAGTCATTGTTGTTGTTGATTGTGTTGCCATGAAGGGCAGCTCTCAGTCATGAAGTGTTAAACTCACAGGGCTATAAACACTCCCAGAGCACTGAAGCATGTGCTGCCCATGCAAAGCGGCTCTTCTATGCAAATTGTCTTCCTTGGTAGAGTGGGTACTTGTAGCAAAGCAGTGCTGTGAACACAGGCTTAGTGTTGTGTGTTCTGATGAAGCAAGATGAGCAGTTTAGCTTGAACACACCCAGGACAGCAGGACTAGACAAGCTGATTTTCAAGTCCTTGAATTGTATATGTTACCTGGAAAACAATAATGATTATTTGTTTATATACCAGGGATGTTTGCTGTAATGAGCCTATTAGTGTGGAGTCTTACAAATGTCATTTACTCCTGTGCTGGAAGAAAGATTTGGAGTCGGCAGTTCTAATCTATTCAGGAAAAACAGAAAGACAAGGTACCCAAAAATATTAGGCAGTTATATTGTTTCTCAAACGTCTTGAGGTAGTACAAAGCTTATATTCCCTGAAGGGGCTTAACATTTTACAAACAGTGTCTGACTGGTCATTTCTAATAACTATAGCAGTCATCAATATTATTATAATTACAATACAATTATTAACCTCTAAATCGCCAGCTGCATTGGAAGGTCATTTGCATTTAATACGTTGCAAGAAAGGAATGAGATTTAATTGTGCCCTGCATAGATTCAAGGCACCCTGTGCCAGGCGCAGCAAAGCAGCCCCAAAACATAACCGAGCCTCCTCCATGTTTCACTGTAGGTATGGTGTTCTTTTCTTTGAAAGCTTCATTTTTTCGTCTGCGAACATAGAGCTGATCTGACTTCCCACAAAGCTCCAGTTTTGACTCATCTGTCCAAAGGATATTCTCCCAGAAGGATTGTGGTTTGTCAATATTCATTTTAGCAAATTCCAGTCTGGCTTTTTTATGTTTTTCTTTCAGAAGTGGAGTCCTCCTGGGTTTTCTTCCTCGGAGGCCACTTTAGCTCAAAAATCAATGGATGGTGCAATCAGAAACAGACATACCTTCACCTTGGAGTTCAGCTTGTATCTCTTTGGCAGTTATCCTTGGTTCTTTTTCTGCCATTTGCACTATCCTTCTGTTCAATCTGGGGTCGATTTTCCTCTTGTGGTGGCATCCAGGAAGGTTGGCTACAGTTCCATGGACCTTGAACTTCTTAATAATATTTGCAACTGTTGACACAGGAACATCAAGCTGCTTGGAGATGGTTTTGTAGCCTTTACCTTTACCATGCTTGTCTGTTATTTTCTTTCTGATCTCCTCAGACAACTCTCTCCTTTGCTTTCTCCGGTCCATGTTCAGTGTGGTGTACATAATGATACCAAACGGCACAGTGACTATTTACTTCCCTTTAAATTGGCTGAATGACTGATAACAAGATTGAAGACGTGTGATACTAATTAAAGAAACTTATTAGTTTGGAATATCACTATAATACAATTATTTATGATCTTTTCTAAGGGGTACCAACAAATGTGTACCGGCCATTTTAGAATATCTTTGTAGAATGAGCAATATTATGCTTATTCTAAAGCAATATGCTTTATTCTATGACATACCAAAGGCATGCAAGTATACATGATGCAATAGCTTTTAATTCCATCACTTTTCAGGAGGAATGAAGCATTATTTCAATGAGCTGTAAGGGTACCAATAAATTTGAGCATGTCTGTATACATTGAACATTGTTGCAAAAACAAAAGTACCACCATAGAAAATCATATTAAAACAGTGGAACATAAAAGATCCCCAGCAGCAGAACCAATGACATCATTGTTGTGTGTCTCAGTGACTCTGAAAGGGCTGAACAGTGTCTGATCAATACTGTGAGTCTTAAAGGGTTTGCAGCAGTGAGGCAGGACAGGCATGCAAAGCAACTTCCTGTATACAAATCCTGTCTCAGACAGTTAGATGAGAATTGAGCCATGGAGACACATGGCATTTGACAGGGCATCTATTACTGTCTAAATCTATTTGTAACCTGTCACAGGAAGAGACTAGGGCAGATCATTTTTAATTATGTTATTATTCACTGGCTTTTGCACATTTTCTATTATATATTGTTTTCTTTGACTGCAATTTTGTCCCAATAGGCATGTGATACTAATATGCGGTGCTGTAAACGGTTTAGCATGAGCTCTCCTAGCACTGCATGACTAGACAAAGAACAGCTCTATGTTTTAGTGTTGTGAGTTGTATGCAGTACTTGATATTATTGTTTGTGTTTTCACCGTGTATTCACTCTGGCTTCACTAGAGCCTCAAAAATGTTTTCTACTTCAACTGCTAGTCTTCAGGATCAGCAGGGAAACTGTATCTGTAGTCCGTGCTCTTTTCCCTCTGTTACTAAAGAGTAATAGAGTCACTGGGCTCTGTTCAACAGGGCTTGTGTGGAATCACAGGACAGACAGAGAGAGCCAGAAAGCAGGGACACACAGGCTGCTCCTACTGCACTGGGCAGGGCCTGCAGGAGAGAGACTGGGACAGCAGGGGGAGAGAGGGATGATCTGTTTTCCTCATGTAGTTGGTAACTTTGTTCATACTTTGTAACACTGAGGAAGGCTTGGGGACATAATAGAAAGATATAAAACTCAAAGAAGAGATAAAAGAGAGATTGTTCCTGCTAGTCACCAACATGTCAAGCTCTCTTAGTGCATTTAAGAGTCTGAGTTGAGAGCAGGACACCAGGAAAACACGGCTCCTTCTCACTGCACTGGGCAGGGGGTGCAGATACTTTCTTTTGGTCTTCATATGTATTTCAAAATGTCAGTTTTCAGGTGCAATTGCTTCATAGCTGACATATTTGAGCCTCAGTCTCCTTCATTTATAAGTTGGACACCAAGTCCCAGTGTCATGCCTTTTGAACAATGCCTGTGTTAAACTGTTGTTAAATGTTTGATAACATGGTGGCAAGTATCCAGTCACTGAACCTGGAATATGAATACACTGTTCAATGTGTATCTTTCATTACAAATGAATGTGAGTATTGTAAATGTCATTTTATATATAATACAATTCAAGAAAAACAAATAGTTTCTTGTTGTTCCTGTGTTGAGTTGAATCTTCTGCCCTGTCAACACATTCACCAACTGTATTTCCTAAATAAATTGATCTTGTTGAGCAAATATGATGTTCTTGATTTATTCTTCTGTTCAGGTTTTGAAAGTATGAATTCCATGGAAAAAAACTAAACTAACTAATATTTGGTTGCATTTATCATCTGAATCAAACCCAGATCTGTAGTGACTGCAGCTATTCTCAGCCTCAGGAGAGTCGTCTGGGGGCTGCAGGGGGAGAGGGGGACTGGCTGTCTCATGGTTTTTGATGTTGTTTACACAATCAATTAGGATGGTGAAGGAATAGGAACACTTTAGAAGTAAATTCATACTCAAATAATTCAGATTATGAGGCCACTTACCTCAGTAAATTTACATCACTAACATATCAGCTATATGATGCAATCTTATTGAGTACTGCTTTTATAGTTGTGGATCAATTTTAAATACTTTAATGGAGTATGAGTATATCCCTGACACTGACCTCTGGCACTCTAATAGTTGACTTAGTCATAAGAACATAAGAAATTTTACAAATGAGAGGAGGCCATTCGACTCATCGTGCTCATTTGGTGTCCATTAATAACTAAGTGATCCAAGGATACTATCCAGTCTGATTTTGAATTTTCCCAAAGTAAAATACAAAACAAGTAAGAGTTTTTCATTCTGATCATTCAATTTTGAGAATACCTAAATTCTATTTTATACATTTTAGAGTAATGTTAAGAATTGTTAAGCCACTACTCTATCAGTACTAAAACTGCACATGTATTATTATGGTATGATCCGAAGACCGTCTCCAGTTGAATTAATCACATTTGCTACAACAACAAAAAGATCATAATCAATGTGTGTATCATCCGATCACCAATGTGCATATGCAATACAAGTGATCAGATTAAATATATTGCTTACAAACCAGAACTGAAAGCAGGGCAAATGTGGTAACACTTTAGTTTACGTATCCATTATTACTGTGAATGAACACTGTGTAGTGTTGTTATATAACTGAATAAGTCTTATAAGATGAATGACCAGTAGAGCTCAAATCATTAGAATAGATCAGAAACAAATACAAGTTCAAAATATACAAACAACTCTTTATTATAGAACAAAGGTACACTGACAATGCTAAATTACTAAAATAATAGATACTATAGGCAGTTAGATCAGTTTTATGAGAAACAGTGTCACCTGTGGGACATTAAGAATAATGTGTCCTAGTCTATTTAGGTATATTGTTCTTATTTATGTATTTTTAGCTGGCCTTTTTTACTTATTCACTATATTTTTATATATATTAAGTTATGTTTTATTGATTCGTGTTTGTTTTTTCACTGATTTCATGAGGCACATGAGTTTCATGGATATTTAATTAATTACATAATTATTGCACTCGGCTAATCATGCATTTACAAGAGGGTGAACCCGCTGCCTCACCAGAGTTCATGGAGGTAACCTGCAGATATTTACACCTGTTAGACTGAGGATAAAAATCCTTTCTGGTTTTAGGGCAGTGGAGTCAGTATGTATTACTATAGTGCTCAGATTCTTTTTTTCGATTAATTGCCAATGATATCTTTACTGTCACATGTTTCTTTCACTATGATAAACCACTGATACACTGATGACATATTCACTCTGTGACACAAGAACAAATAAAACAAGGAAAAATTGTATGATTTGTAACTTTAATTTTAGATTGTTCAGCTCTCCTACTTGCCTTAAATTACAGTTTTTCCCAACCGATTTGATACATTTCTCCAAACTCAGGTAACTGCTCTCAAAACAGTTAACACAGCAAATTAAACACACTCTTATGTTGGCAAAACAGTTCAATATTCACTGCATAATGAAGCACTGCATTTTATTCTAGTAATGCATTTTTTAAAATAAATTCTAACATCAAAACTACAAGTGTGTTCTCTGTTGATTTGATAACAAATTCAGCTGTAGATACACACATGAATGAAAATACATGTTTTTCGTGAAGTTCTTTAATGAGGAGTTTAGTTGTATATCAATGAGTGTTCGCCCCCAAAAAATAATAATTATGTAAATAAATACGTAAGTAAATAAGTAAATGTACTGCAATCATTGAATCAATAAACTTTATTGATCTTGCCTCTCAATTACATCTGGTCTGAGAATTTCTTCAACATCACAGCCTAGATTTTCACAAGTCATGCATCGTGGGAAAAAACGCTGTGAATGCTGGATCCATCCTTGACATGCTTGTGCCTCAATTTCTCCACAGGCGTCTTCCATCGCTTGAAGACGACTTACTTGTTTGTAAGGGTTGTGATCATATACTTTCCATCTCCAAGAGGAGAAGAACTCCTCAATTGGATACAGGAAAGGAGAATATGGTGGAAGGAAACCCATCCTGAAATGTGCGTGATGCTCAAACCACTCTCACACCAATGCTGAATGGTGGAATTGGACATTGTCCCAAACAACTACAAACTTCCGCTCCATTTGCTCCTGATCCCCCCCCGGAAAGAGGATTTCATTGAGGAAGTTTAAAAAAAATTGAGGAGCCTTTCTGTGTTGTATGGCCCCAAGACAGCATTGTGTGCCACAACACCAGTGGTAGAAATCGCGGCACACAGAGTGATGTTGCCTCCTCGTTGTCCAGGGACATTGACTGTGGCACGATGGCCAATCACCTTTCTCCCTCTTCTCCTTTCATTGTGAAGATTGAAGCCAGCTTCATCAATATACAGGTACTCATAATGAGTTGCCCTGCTATCCAGCTCCAGCATTCTCTAGAGTAAAAAGAACACCAAGTATAATACAGTATGTTCGTTTTTTACAGTGATGGCATTGATTGCAAAGTTGATACTACTGTAAGCTGTTGCTGAAGTCTGAGATCCCACTTTGATGCAGCACTATGCATAGAGATGCCCGAATCTTTACATTTAGAGTGGAATAGTATATGGACACATACATAATATCCAGGACAAAAATATCTTTGTGTTTACAGTAAAAGTGCAGTAATTGGCTTGCACGTACTTGAACAAACTGGAATCGCAACTCCTTCTCTCTAACGGAGTTCCTCTCAAAGGGCACTTTGTATACCTGCTTCATTCATGTTGGCATTTCTCCTTAGAACACGATCAGTTGTGGAGAGACTGCATTGGAGAATATTGTGACATAATTGATTGTCCTGTATTATTCTTTGCTGAATTTCTTTGAGGTGGAGGATGTTGTTCTGGACCGCCATGTCAACAATGGCATGCTCGTGTTCAATTGAAAATAGTCTTGAAACTTGAAATTCTGAAAAATGTTTGGACAAGCAGGAACATTTACAGTAGAAAACTAGAACTACGTAAAACAAGACTACATAGACTCTCTCTGTGGAAGTTGAATGGTATAGTTACTTACCGGTTTTCCCTCTGAAATGTGTGGATAATTGAAGCCACTGTGGATCTGTTTATATTGGGCTGAACTCTCTGCCCAGCTTCACTCAAGGAGAGACCATGATTTATGACATGGTCAATAAGGGTGGCTATGATTTCATTTGAAACACATCTGTACCCTATCCTTCTACCTCTCCTCCCTCCTCTTACATCTTGCCCTCCCTTTCCTCTCTGTCCATGTCTTCTTATATTTTCTTAACATATAGCTCTTTCCACTATACCATTGCCCTCCAATCTACCCATCTCTTCTCCCTCTACTCCTCCCTCTTCTCCTCTGCCTACATCCTCAACTCTTCTTGCTCCATCTCCTCTTCCTATACCCTCTACTCCTCTCCTGTCATCTCTTTCTACCTCTTCAACTGTTCCTCTCCCTCTCCCGCTACCGCTACCCTGTCCACCACCTTTCACTCTTTTACCTCTTCCTTTTCCCCTTCTCATTCTTCTTCTTTGTTGTTTTTCTTTTCCCATTTTCTAGTTGTTGTAATTAAGCTGTATAAACAATTAGGACATTTGCATTTCTTGTGTTGTGTGTGTTACTAACTCATCAGATATCAATTTGGGAGTAATTGAAAACATACCATGTGCAACTGAGCAATTAAAGAATAACAGTTTTGTTTGTTGTGTTTGGAAAATGGTACACAAATGTTTGTGATTTTTGTAAAGACCAATAAAAAGATCTGCAATAGGTTTTTCCTGATATATTAAAGTTTTGGTTGGCTGTAATTGGTTTAGAACAATTACAAAGTGTTCAGATCACCATGTTAATTGTTTTGAGAGCAGTTACCTGAGTTTGGAGAAATGTGTCAAATTGTTTGGGAAAAACTGTAACTAGAGCGCAAGTCCTGCTGCCAGAATGTAGGCTCCTGGTTAAATGTCTTCTCCCTCTGGGATTCTGTACTGACAGAACCATGGCATAGTCTCTTTCCAATATTGCACTAGTCCACAGGAACAGTCACTTTTATTGTTAAGGGACATTTTACTGAGCCCTATTTGTTTGTGGCCTAGAAATTCTTCCACTGACTCATACACTCCAAGTGAACCTTACAGGTAGAATGACTCACTTTTCATTGCTCTTTTTCCAATCTCACAACCCCTTCTCTGTGCAAGTGTTACGTGTGTATTCAGATGACCAGAAAACATGTATAAATGGATAACAGAATACAGCACTGGCACTATGGCTGTCACGGTCTCCCCTGTTTCTACCTTAGTTCACCACCAGAGGTCTCCCTCTCCCGAATACTAGTTTAGTGCTTCTCCTTTCCTTTATCCAGTCAAACCAGTCTTTCCACATTCTTCCCTACCAGGTGCACCTGTTCTATCCTCCTCTCCTATCATTGGTCAATCCTTCATTCACCTTGTTCAATCCCTCTCTCCTTCACAGTACTTAAACCCCTCTGTTTCCTAGATTCATCGTGAAGTCTTGCATTCTCTCCTGGATCATTTCTAAGCCTTGTTTCTTGATTGCCTTCCTGTGTATTTTTGACCTCTTGCTTCCTTCTCTCGGTTACCCCTTTCGGATCTCCCTACTAGCCTGTTCGCTTGATCGTTTGACCTGGACTGTCCCTGTTTATGCTCTCTCGTTTTGCCCTTATTGGATTATCTGATTCAACTCTAAAAGCCTGCACTTGGATCTTTTCCTTTGGTCCTAGAGGACGTCACAGAAGAGTTCGCCATTAACATGGATCCAGCGGCTTTACCTGACGTTGCGGCAGCTTTGACGGCTCAGGGGGCATTATTGGGAGAACACGACGCGATGCTACGTCAGATCAACTCCACTTTGGAACAGCTAATGAGGAGATTACCTGCTTTATCTCTCGAGCCCACAAGGCAGACCACGCATGAAGCAACCCCAGGCTCGTCAGCTTCTCCAGTTCCAGATAGACCTATACATTTGGCCATCCCAGACAAATATGATGGCTCATCAGACCGCTGCGAGGGTTTTATATTACAGTGCTCCCTTTATTTCACCCATTTACCAACTTCCTTCCCTTCTGATGATGCTAAAATCGCCTTTATTATTACTCTACTTACTAGACAGGCACTTCGCTGGGCATCAGCTGTATGGGCTCGTAAGGGTGAAGTAACAAGATCTCTCTCAGCTTTCCTTGAACATTTCAAGCAGGTTTTCCATCATCTGACAGCTGGAAAGGACGCTGGTGAACAACTGTTCTCTCTCCTTCAGGGTACTTCTTCTACCGCTGAATATGCTCTGGAGTTCCAGACCTTGGCTGAGATAAGTGGATGGGGTGAGCCTTCTTTAATCGCTCTTTTTCGTCATGGCTTATGTGATGATTTACAAGCAGAAATAGCTTGCAAGGGAGACGCACTTGATCTGGAACAGTTAATTCAACTTGCCATTAGACTTGACAACCTTATGAGATCCCGAGGCAAACGGTCATTGTCTGCTACATCCCGGTTATCCACCAGATCTTCTTTCAAGCCTAGCCCCGATGCAGAACCAGAAGCCATGCAGATAGAAAGGACTCGACTACCTGCTGAGGAAAGACCGAGGAGGATACAACAGCGCCTCTGTCTGTATTGTGGTCAATCCGGTCATTTCCGAGACGCCTGTCCTAATCTTCCTGGATCTTCTTCGACCACTCCACAGAAATGGGTGAGTACTTGTCCCCTGATAACACCTGCTCAGTGTATGCTCTCGGTACGCATCCAGCTCCACACCCAACGCGTCTTTTTGTCTGCTTTAATAGATTCGGGGTCCGCGGGGAACTTCATAGACGGAAGAACCGTGGATCGTTTGAACCTTCCTCTCTCACCGTTCTTGCCACCACTTAATGTCAGAGCTATCAACAACCAACCCATCGGTTCCAGTCCAGTTTCACTGAAAACCAAGCCAATCACCATGTCCATCGGAAAATGACATTCTGGAAAAACTGTCTTTTTTTTTTAGTGATTGATTCCCCTGGAGATGACAATACTTGGACATCCCTGGCTTGTACATCATAATCCCATCATTTCTTGGATCAAGGGGACTATTATTTCTTGGGGAGAACATTGCCTTTCTAATTGTTTTTCTTCACCTTGCAGAGCCACCCACATCGAGAGTCTGTTTCTATCCACACCGCCCGAGTTCCATCAGAATACAAGGATCTGGCTGCTGAGTTTAGCAAATCCCTAGCCTCCTCTCTGCCTCCACATCGTCCTTGGGATTGCGCAATTGATCTTCTCCATGGCTCTACTCCACCTCGGGGCAGAATCTTTCCTCTCTCTCTTCCAGAGTCGCAGGCCATGGAGGAATCCATCAAGGAGGCTTTAGCACAAGGCATCATTCGGCCATCCACTTCACCTGCTGCGGCAAGCTTCTTCTTTGTGGCAAAGAAAGACGGTGGTTTAAGACCCTGTATTGACTATAGGGGTCTTAATTCGCTTATGGTCAAGTATAGATATCCTTTACCTTTAGTTCCGGCTGCCCTGGAACAGGTAAGAGGAGCTCGGTACTTTACAAAACTTGGTCTACGTAGTGCATACAATCTAATCCGGATACGAAAAGGAGATGAGTGGAAGACGGCATTTATTACTAACTCGGGACACTATGAATATTTAGTCATGCCTTTTGGTCTGGTCAACGCACCTTCAGTCTTTCAAGCTTTTGTAAATGAGGTATTACAACCTTATCTTCATCGCTTTGTGATAGCCTACATTGATATTCTGGTCTACTCCTCTACTCTCTCTACGAACACATCTCCCAGGTTCGTCAGGTGCTTCAATGTCTACTACAAAATGGACTCTACGTTAAGGCAGAGAAATGTGAATTTCACCAACAGTGCGTGGCTTTTCTTGGATACATCATTGATGCCAGTGGAGTTCATATGGATCCTGAGAAGGTGAAAGCAGTTACTGAGTGGCCTCAACCTCAAACTACTAAAGAGTTGCAACGTTCTCTGGGTTTTGCTAACTTTTACCGTCGCTTCATCCGAAACTTCAGTTCGGTCACCTCTCCTTTAACCTCTCTATTAAAGGGCTCTGCTCGTCGTTTATTATGGACGGATTCTGCTGAAGTTGCCTTCGACAAACTCGAGTCCCTGTTCACCACTGCTCCAGTCCTCAAGCACTCAGACCCTAATCTCCCTTTCGTTGTGGGAGTAGATGCTTCTGAAAATGGCATTGGGGCAGTGCTTTCTCAATGACACAGTCAACCACCTAAGCTTCATCCCTGTGCATTCTTTTCTAGGAAATTATCACCTGCAGAGAGGAATTATGACATCGGTAACCGGGAACTCTTGGCAGTGAAATCCCCAGTGGTCCCCAGTGGTCCCTTTATATTCCCCTCACTCTTGGTGAAGTTTTGTCAGCACTGCCTACATTTCTAGCCCCTGTCTCTATCCCCTGTCCTTGACTACGTCCTTGCCTAGCCCTTTACTAGATCTGCACTTGGGTACCCTGTTCCCGTGCCCTGCGGTCTTGACACTGTGACAAAAAGCTCGATTTTGTTTTTTGAAAACTTCAGGTTTCATTTTTATTATTTTAGTAATCACCCCCACCCCCAGGGGTCGTTACAATATTATTAGTTATTTGGGGACTGGTTTCCAGAAGGAGAGAAGCTGCGCATGCATCACAGAAACTCCTCTGCTCGGTGTGTTTTTAATTAAAATTATGTTCTGTCATGATATGGTAATGTGGTCACTTTCTCCACAACACCCTAAGCGTATGTGAAAAATACTTAAATCTATACATGTTTGAAAACTGCAAAAATGGAATGTGCTAACTTCTGCATTGTCATTCACTATTATATAAACTAAGTTTAACTGAAAAAAGTGGTTTACTCAGCACTCGCTTGTGATGTAGATTAAATTGCTGGCAATACACAATTAGGTCCATAAGTATCAGGACAGTGACACAATTGTCATTTTGTCTCTGCATGCTACCACAATGGATTTGAAAAGAAACAATCAAGATGTGTTTTAAGTGTAGACTTTCATCTTTAATTTGAGGGTAGTTACATCCAAATTGGGTGAATGGTGTCACAATTACACTGATTTTTATATGTGCCCCCCCCAATTTTATTGGCTCAAAAGTATTTGGACAAACTAACATAATCATGAATTAAATTGTGAGTTTCAATACTTGGTTGTAAATCCTTTGCAGTCAATGACTGCCTGAAGTCTGGAACCCATAGACATCACCAGATGCTGGGTTTCTGCCCTGGTGATGGTCTGCCGGGCCTGCACAGCAGCTGTCTTTAGTTGCTGCTTGTTCATGGGGTGTAGGTGATCACGGGGCTTTGAACCATTGTATCGATACATTGTTCTTAGGAAGGGTCGATGCTGCTTCGTAAAGCTTGCTTCGAGCCTAACATCACTACTAGACAGTGAAGACACCGACTGAGGGGACCTGGATCAGAAGAGCCATGAGAAATTGCTACAAAGAGCAGTCAGGGAACAATGACTTGACGTTTGGAGACCGTAGAAGAAGGCAGATATTCCCTGTGTGGATTAGTACTTTGTTTACCTCTTGTTGAAAAGCGATTGTGAAAAAAGAGTCAGATACGGCATTTGGAGCTCTTTGTTTCATACTCCACAGAAAGTGGTAGTGAAAGTTTGGGGTCCCCCTGGAAAAGGAGCTGTGATTGTACTTTGCACTGTTTGATTGTTGCTGGCTCCCCTCTGGTGGCTGTTCCTGGATGTGCAACCTATAAAAGGAAGATACATTGATATTGCTTATTTGCACAGACTGCTTCTATTGATTAACATTATTCACCTTGATCCCTTGTAGAATCCGGGCTGATCGGTGTGGATCACTCTGTGTTTTTCCTGTCCCAGAACGGCTACTGGCCTTGGAGGCACCAAAGATTAATGTCGTCCTGTAGCAGGCATCTCACTTACCTGTAGGTGGTCTGTGGGGTCGCTGCAACCTGACAAGACAGAAGCCAAATAATATCATCCTGTTGCCTCCGTATCACAGTATCTATTGGAGAGATGCATCTTTGAGTCTGATTGCTGTTTTAGTGTGGGTGTTTACGTAAAAGATTCCTTTTTTTTATTTTTATAGCTTTTTATTAGATACTTTTATTTTATTTCTTTATGTTCTCTTGGGTAGGGTATTTTAGTCTTTTATTCTCCCTGAATATTAATGGCAGGTTTAAGCTAGATTTTATTATAAAATATTTGTCTACTTTATACCCTCTCTTATAGTGTTTGTTATAACTTTGTCTAGCACAGCCTTCATGCCCTGAGCATATGAAACCAACCCTGTTGAATAAAATAATTACTTCTCATCCTGCTATTGTGTCCTGGGGTCCCATTGAGCCTGCCCAGGAGAGCATCGAAAGGGGTTGTGAGTTCCTCTCTCGCTTACTAATTGAGGTGGCGTAGCTGGTCCCGTGTTTCACACTGAACCCCCCTCAGTTGTGACAAGAGTACTGAAGGTTCAAAATGTCAGAAGCAGAACCTACCAGTCAATCCCAGATCACCAGAGGGACAGTACAGTCTACATCAAACTCTACTGGTAAAATCAAGATATTGAGGACTAAAGTCTCCAGGCTCCTTTTATTCCCTCTTCAAACCAAACTCTGTGAGGGAGAACAGTTGTCACTGCAGGAGACTGTCTTTACTGCCTGACAACTGCATTCTGCAAACAAACAGACAAACAGATACTGTAAATAACTCTTAACTACATAAAGTAAAAAAATACATTATAATCGCATTGATATAATTTGACATCATTGTCACAAGGTGGTTGAGCAAAGAGAGCCAGTGTCCAGAGCAGGAGCCCCAGTGAAGCCATGTTCTCTGTGTGTCTCAGTGAGTGTGAGACGGCTGAACTGTCAGCTTTCAAACCCTGAGCAATGGAGCAGTGCAGTTATTATAGCTGCTGATCAGAGCAGTGAGGCAGGACAGGGATGCACAGCAGCTTCCTTTATACAAATCCTGTCACAGACAGTTAGATGAGCTGTGAGCTGTGAACACAGGTGGACTTGATAGGGGTGGGACACTTTCATGGTTGTCTTCTATTTTTACCCCAGTCAGAGATCCCAGATTAATACTAATGTGTAGCACAGTCACTCAGAGATGGCTCACACTCTGGGCCCTCATTCACCACAGCCCAACACTATAATAAGAGCTGAGAGCGTAATCCAGTGTTTAACGGAGAACAATGATGAAAGCAATTCCTGACTTGCACAGAGGCCTGATTTCAGATTAATTCTGCTTTCAGAGCATGAGTGTAAAATTCATCCTCATCACAGTTTCAGATTGTTTATTGGTGTGAAATTCCCACTGTGGTGCATTTCAGGGATGTATTTTATAGATACTGTGCCCCCGTGCTGTCCTGTCAGCTCCCTTCTCCTCTCCATCTATTACAGTGGAGTAAATTAAATCTTAAAATATTTTGTGAACAATACTACTATCACTTTAAAACATGGGTTAAGATACTGATTAGAAAAAATATGTATTAATACATATAAAATGAAATGAGTGGGTATATCCTTATAACCGGGCCAGTAGGTCTCAGCTGCAGCAGTGCAGTCTCTGTGCAGTTCAGCTGAGGGAGGTTATTGTACGACTGTGTAGCACTGTGTCAACACAGCACCACTGTGGTAACTCTGACAGTAGTAATCTCCTGTATCTTCAGGCTGGACTCCACTGATGGTCAGAGTGAAGTCAGTTCTGGATCCACTGCCACTGAATCGACCTGGGATCCCAGACTGAAGCTTATTTGCAAGATAGATCAGTAGTTGAGGAGCTTGTCCTGTTGTCTGTTTATACCAGGCCAGACGATCGCCATGTGAATCAGTGTACACTGCACTGCTGGTTTTACAGTTTATGGTGACTGTCTGTCCTTGTGGAGCAGATATCACTGATGAGGGCTGAGTCACAGTAATCTGTCCACTGGATTCTAGATTTGACAAAACAAAACACAATATCTATAAATATATCTGAATGAAACATTTTAAGTTAATGCAAAGTTGTATCGCTACATTTTGCCGATAAATTATCATGTGTATCCCTGACAAGCAAATACGTACGTCTCAGTTTTTAATATCTCTTACCCTGAGTGCAGATGGCGAGAGCCCAGATGAAGATGGTGATAAAAGTCATTGTTGTTGTGGATTGTGTTGCCATGAAGGGCAGCTCTCAGTCATGAAGTGTTAAACTCACAGGGCTATAAACACTCCCAGAGCACTGAAGCATGTGCTGCCCATGCAAAGCGGCTCTTCTATGCAAATTGCGTTTCTTGGTGCAGCTGCACTTATAGCCTAGCAGTGCTGTGTGTTCTGACAGAGCAAGGTTAGCAATTTAAGGGTTTTAGGACTAAAACAAAAAGAAGATAGAAACAAAATCATATGTGTGTATATAACAGTGATGATTGTTGTAATGAGTCTTTTAGAATGAAGTCTTAAGCTGTGGTTAGGATTAGAAAGGTCAGAATGACAAGAGGAGCATGGTGGCACTGGGATGTCAGTTAGTTGAGTAATTGTTAGGAAGATCCTGTTTTATTTTTACTGTGAAATAGCATAATGGATAACAGGAGTGCCAGCTATGGACTGGTGTCCCATTCAGGGTGCATCCTCCATTGTCCCCGTGGATAAAAGCAGGGGTTCCCGAACACCAGTCCGTGGACTGCTGCCAGTCTGCAACTCATTTAGTGTTGGTCTGTAGCATATTTAATTCTGCATGCTGTCACATTCATGTACTGTATTGCTATTGCATTTTTAATTGATGTATTTTTTTCTTTGTACGAGTGACTGTCTGTACGTTTTATATGCAATATCATGTATGCTGGCTGTATACTTCATATTGTGGTGTTCATCCATACTTTAATACCACAAATAGCTGAGTGTTAAAATGTTTGGAAACCACTGGATTAAAGGAGTGCTCCAGCCACCTTTTATGTGTTAATAGTTGCATCAGTGTTGATTGTAAGAGCTATATTTCATGTCACTTTAACTCATCAGAAGAGGAAACGGTATCTGGGGCTCCAGTATCTCCAGGCTGCCGTTCTCATGGATCTAGTGTGATGTAAATAGCCTGTTTCATTACATCATTATTACTTTAGGAACAGCAGTGAGTCACTTTAATAATAACCACAGAGCCAGTGTGCTGTGCAGTGTCCTTAGGAACAGCAGCAGGATATCGGCTTCATCTAATGCCCCCTCTTTTATAACTGCAGATCCAGTGCAGAGTCCAGTCCCATATACTAATCAGACACAGGGAGACAGTGGTCCAGTGTGGGGAGTGGCAGAGCTCTGATAAAGGCTTGTGTGTCACTGGGCTCTGATCAACAGGGCTGGTGTGGAGAGAGAGGGGCAGAGAGAGCCAGACAGCAGCAACACACAGGCTGCTCCTACTGCACTGGGGAGGGTCTGTAGGAGAGAGGGGGGATGGGGCCGAGGAGGGAGTGAGAGAAGACCTCATTTTCAGATGTGATTGATATGATTATGTACTCTGTGGTCATGTCCTGAGGGAATAATATTAATGTATTTAAATTTAAAATGATTAACAGTTTTGTAATCACAGTTTAATTATTAAATGAGATGTATATTATGTTACATACTTAAATATATGCACACACACACACACACACACACATATATCTTTCTACATATAATGATCCTTGAAGTAAAAATAAAATATATAAGTCAATAAAAATGATAATGCTAATCTGTTCTATTTTAAACATTAGACAACATGGTTGGAAACTCATGTGAGAAAGTATTTGAAATTAAGGAGTATCTTTAATGTTTATCATATTAGTAACTTACATACACCTCCAGCACTGAGTCGTCCCAGACCTGCAGCTGTTCTCAGCCTCAGCCTCCTCTGGTTCCTGTTTATGAGCCTGTAGAGCTGAGGGAGGTTTTTGTACAGACTTGTATCACTCTGTGAAAGGAGAGCTATAGCTCTGCTGACAGTAGTAATCTCCTGCATCTTCAGGCTGAACTCCACTGATGGTCAGAGTGAAGTCAGTCCCAGATCCACTGCCACTGAATCGCTCTGGGATCCCAGACTGACGGCTAGTGGCAGCATAGACCAGGAGTTTAGGAGCTTCTCCAGGTTTCTGTTGGTACCAGTTTAGGTCGCTGCTAATAGAACTACTGGCTGCACAGCGGATAGTGACGCTGCCTCCTGGCTGAAGAGAGTGAGCTGGAGGAGTCTGAGTCATGATGATCTGTCCAAAGGACTCTGAAATAAAGGAGGGAATCAGACAAATTGTTAATTATCAGAACATAGCATTCATTAAAACAAATTAAAGCCTTAAACATAACTTTCTAATTTATAGCGATTTTAAATTAGTAATACATCTACAGAATACAGTTTGTGAAAACATAATGTAAATTATACATTTTAACTACAAATGAAAATGCTTTGTTTCCACAAATAAAATAACTGCTATACATTGAGAGATTTTATTACATTATTTGAATTTATTTAAGTGTATATATTTATTGACTTTAAATAACTCTTACCTTTGGGGAGGTAGTTAAATGTTAAAAAAAAAAAAAATTGTCTTACCCTGAGTGCAAGAGCCCAGATGAAGATGGTATTAAAAGTCATTGTTGTTGTGGATTGTGTTGCCATGAAGGGCAGCTCTCAGTCATGAAGTGTTAAACTCACAGGGCTATAAACACTCTCAGAGCACTGAAGCATGTGCTGCCCATGCAAAGTGGCTCTTCTATGCAAATTGTCTTCCTTGGGACAGTAGGTACTTGAATCCAAGCAGTGCTGTAAACACAGACTTGATGCTGTATGTTCTGACAGAGCAAGGTCAGCAGGACTCTCCCAGGACAGAAGACAAATCAATTTTTTTTTTATTACAGGGATGATTGTTGTGATTAACCTTTAAAAGTGAAGTCTTAACTCTGTAATTGACAGTAAAGGAAGCTGTGTCTGGAGTCCAGACTGTTCTTTTCTGTGATAGTGAATACATTCTCACTGGCGCTGAGGGCAAGACTACTACACTACTGCAATGATCTGTCCTCTAACTGGGCAATTACACTGTTAACGTCAATACTGTTGTGTCTCCCTCTTGTGGCCATTGCTGTTCACTACAGGCTATGTGGCTGGCTTGAGCTTTTTGATGTTACTACCTGACTTATGAAGAAGAGCATATTTTCATACTAGCATCTCCTGGCTCCTGCTTCACCTGACTGCCATTCTAACTGATCCAGTGTGCTGTGGAGCGAATGACAGGTGTGCCTGGGACACATATATAGGAAACAGAAATACATACTTCAGTTGGTTTGTTATTCGTGATTGGTCAGTGTGCGTCAATATACTTTTTTATATAATTCAGGCCTCCATGTGGAGAACACTCCTACATTGCATCCTATGTAAAACCAGTTCAGTTTAAGTTCAAATATGTGTCCATTGTGTTGCGGCAACAGTGTTACCAACATCCTATTTTAAGATTCTAAGTCATTAAAGAGTAACAATTTGGTAACCAGATACAATTGTCATCTTTCAATGTAAAAGGCCAGTACCTGCTAATGTTTCAAATCTTTGTTTAAAAATGTCATAGAATAGGGATTGGAAATGAATGTAGACACCTCTGCCTTCACAGATATAAGTGGACATCTCAGGACACGTGGATTGAGTTCTTTCTGCAGATTGTAGGCTAACAGAGCGTTGAAGGTTCAAAATGTCAGAAGAAGAACCTATCAGAACCTATCAGTCAGTAAAAAAATACATTATAATCGCATTGATATAATTTGACATCATTGTCACAAGGTGGTTGAGCAAAGAGAGCCAGTGTCCAGAGCAGGAGCCCCAGTGAAGCCATGTTCTCTGTGTGTCTCAGTGAGTGTGAGACGACTGAACTGTCAGCTTTAAAACCCTGAGCAATGGAGCAGCGCAGTTATTATAGCTGCTGATCAGAGCAGTGAGGCAGGACAGGGATGCACAGCAGCTTCCTTTATACAAATCCTGTCACAGACAGTTAGATGAGTTGTGAGCTGTGAACACAGGTGGACTTGATAGGGGTGGGACACTTTCATGGTTGTCACTCAGAGATGGCTCACACTCTGGGCCCTCATTCACCACAGCCCAACACTATAATAAGAGCTGAGAGCGTAATCCAGTGTTTAACGGAGAACAATGATGAAAGCAATTCCTGACTTGCACAGAGGCCTGATTTCAGATTAATTCTGCTTTCAGAGCATGAGTGTAAAATTCATCCTCATCACAGTTTCAGATTGTTTATTGGTGTGAAATTCCCACTGTGGTGCATTTCAGGGATGTATTTTATAGATACTGTGCCCCCATGCTGTTGTGTCAGCTCCCTTCTCCTCTCCATCTATTACAGTGGAGTAAATTAAATCTTAAAATATGTTTTTGAACAATACTACTATCACTTTAAAACATGGGTTAAGATACTGATTAGAAAAAATATGTATTAATACATATAAAATGACATGAGTGGGTACATTACTAGCAGTGAGGCAGGACAGGGATGCACAGCAGCTTCCTTTATACAAATCCTGTCACAGACAGTTAGATGAGTTGTGAGCTGTGAAAACAGGTGGGACATCGTATGGTTGGGCCACTTTTATGGTTTCCTTCTATTTTAACCCCAGTCAGAGATCCCAGTTTAACGCTAATATCTAATCAGATGAATCTGTGTCTCAGTCTGCCTGTTCATATAATATGTAAGTATTACTGATTTAACAAATGTTGTGTTTTTTCTGGAAGGGGGTTAGGTGACACGTTAGCTGACTAAAGTAGGTAGAACATATTTTTTGATGTATGTGTGTATGTACTATTTATCAGTAGAGAACAGTCATGCTGCATTCCAAGACATGTCTCAGGCCTCCCTCTGACAGGAATGGGAGTATTAGAGCTCATGTGCTGTGTGCAGGGTGATTGAAACTCACAGGACTATAAACACTCCCAGTGCACTGAAGCATGTGCTGCTAATGCAAGGTGTCTCTTCAATGCAAATTGTCTTTCCTTAGTTGGTCCTTGTGTCACAGCAGGATTTTATGTGTTACCTGAGAAAGATTAATGAATTTGTGTTTATAAAACATGAATGATTGTTGTGATCAGCCTTGAAGAGTGAAGACTTAAGAATGTAATTTACTACCCAGTCAGTCTTCATGAACAATAAAGCAAACTGTCTGGAGTCAGACTGGTTACTCCTGTGTAACTGAAGAGCTCTCACTGTCACTGAGGGTAAACTGCTGTAAACTGGCATGTTTAGGATTAGAAGGATATCAATGGATAGAGGATCATTCTAGTGTTAGGATATTTGTCTCAGTTTAGATTTTATTATAATAGCCTTTTCTCATGTTCCATTAATTCGCTAATAGTGTTTTCTATGCACATTTTCATCCTAGTTATAGTGGGCAGTTGGTACAAAGCAGTGCTGTGCACACAGGCTGGGTGCTGTGTCTCCTGACAGAGAAGAACTAGCAGTTTAGTTTGAACAGTCCCAGAGCAGCAGGACTAGACAATGAAAACTCATCACAGCTGGACTGGAATAAAGTGTGGAGTGTCTGTATCAATCAGGACTGTACTTTCTATTGACAATCTTGAATTCTAAGCTTGTGTTGCAAATTATTACACCTTACACCCTTATCCCACACTGCAGATTTGTTTAGTTTTAATTGTCTCAATCTCTACTATTAACACGAGTGCAAAAGCAGGATTATATAAGAGTAGCAGTATCATTAGCTTGGCACTTTCTCTCTGGCTTCTGTAACACTGGAGCACACAGAGCCGGCTGGGGTTGAGATTGATTCAGTCTGTGTTGAATCTCAAACTTTTCACCAGAAATTCTTCAGACAAAACATACAAATTAATTCCTTCAGTCAAATTGTGTGATGGTTCTCACTGGCCCTGAAGGTGTTCCATCCATAATCTCAAACTATTCATCAAAAACATCGTGTTTAGGTGACGGGGTGTGCAGAGCCTTTTGGTTACATTGTTATTGTACTATACTATATTATTATTCTTAATGTGTTATTACTATACATTTTGAATACTAGTGTTTCTCTGGCTCCTTCTTGTGGTTTTGTGAAGGATGATCGTTTTGAGTTCTTACACCTATTTTCAGGGCATGCAAATACAGATTCATTCAGTTGAGCCCCTAATGTATATTTAAATAGAGTGAATGATGTTTGTTCATACGTTTTAAGGCTTGTACATCTATATCAATAATAATTCTGACCGGTATATCAGACTATCATGTGCTTTGCAGAGATACATATTGTGCAAGACATTGTCAATGACATTGACAATCAGAATGTTTTTAAATGTATTGCTTGCCTTTTCCTTTTCAGTATTGCTGCTCTCAGGTGAGATTCATACTTTCCTTCTGAATGAATTCACATTCAGATTGATTGGAATTTAAAACACTGTCATGTACACTCACCTAAAGGATTATTAGGAACACCATACTAATACTGTGTTTGACCCCCTTTCGCCTTCAAAACTGCCTTAATTCTAAGTGGCATTGATTCAACAAGGTGCTGAAAGCATTCTTTAGAAATGTTAGCCCATATTGATAGGATAGCATCTTGCAGTTGATGGAGATTTGTGGGATGCACATCCAGGGCACAAAGCTCCCGTTCCACCACATCCCAAAGATTCTCTATTGGGTTGAGATCTGGTGACTGTGGGGGCCAGTTTAGTACAGTGAACTCATTGTCATGTTCAAGAAACCAATTTGAAATGATTCGACCTTTGTGACATGGTGCATTATCCTGCTGGAAGTAGCCATCAGAGGATGGGTACATGGTGGTCATAAAGGGATGGACATGGTCAGAAACAATGCTCAGGTAGGCCGTGGCATTTAAACGATGCCCAATTGGCACTAAGGGGCCTAAAGTGTGCCAAGAAAACATCCCCCACACCATTACACCACCATCACCAGCCTGCACAGTGGTAACAAGGCATGATGGATCCATGTTCTCATTCTGTTTACGCCAAATTCTGACTCTACCATCTGAATGTCTCAACAGAAATCGAGACTCATCAGACCAGGCAACATTTTTCCAGTCTTCAACTGTCCAATTTTGGTGAGCTTGTGCAAATTGTAGCCTCTTTTTCCTATTTGTAGTGGAGATGAGTGGTACCCGGTGGGGTCTTCTGCTGTTGTAGCCCATCCGCCTCAAGGTTGTATGTGTTGTGGCTTCACAAATGCTTTGCTGCATACCTCGGTTGTAACGAGTGGTTATTTCAGTCAAAGTTGCTCTTCTATCAGCTTGAATCAGTCGGCCCATTCTCCTCTGACCTCTAGCATCAACAAGGCATTTTCGCCCACAGGACTGCCGCATACTGGATGTTTTTCCCTTTTCACACCATTCTTTGTTAACCCTAGAAATGGTTGTGCGTGAAAATCCCAGTAACTGAGCAGATTGTGAAATACTCAGACCGGCCCGTCTGGCACCAACAACCATGCCACGCTCAAAATTGCTTAAATCACCTTTCCTTCCCATTCAGACATTCAGTTTGGAGTTCAGGAGATTGTCTTGACCAGGACCACACCCCTAAATGCATTGAAGCAACTGCCATGTGATTGGTTGGTTAGATAATTGCATTAATGAGAAATTGAGCAGGTGTTCCTAATAATCCTTTAGGTTAGTGTATATCTATATATATATATAACCCATTTAAAGTCATATGTGGATATGTGCTCACGAAACACCTGTAATGATTTTTTATGTTTGGTATATCTGATACCGTGTACAACATTTGCATTTTGTATGTTTTGATTTGACTTTACAGGTACACAGGGACGTCCCAAAATACAGATTTCAAGAGAACAGCTGGAACTGCTGTTAAATCCGGGGTTTAACGCAAAAAAGATGTCTAAACTTCTGGGCTGTTCTGCTTCATACATCTATAAGACATTAAAGACCTACGGGATCTCTTTGAAACTAAGATTTTCTCCCATCTCTGATGAGGAGCTAGATGATAACGTACTACGCCTACATAATGAGTATCCCCGATCTGGAAGTGAGCTGAGATAAGACTTTGCTATATTACGAACTCGTAGCGTGATGCCATTTCATTGGTAATTGATTGTTATAATCCAGTATTAAATGTATATCATAGAATTGCAAGTTGATGTTATTATTCTGCAAAGTTTGTGTACATTTTAGAATTTAAAATCAATAACCTAATCCATCTTTATAAACTACAATATCGACAGAAACTACAGCCTAAGGCACAAATACAGTGTATACAAGGGATTGTTAAAACATTCAATCTATGAAGATAATGATCTTTTTACACCATAAAAGCACTGATTTATAAACTCGTGCCATGTGTTTTAAGAGATGAGGAGGTATTTTTGCATGCCGAGGGAATACATGTTCAGAGACACAGGGTGCGCAGCTCTTTGACGAGGACAGACGCAGCAGCTGCAGCCCACACATGCAGTAGTGCCAGTAGTGCCATCTCAACTATGTACAGTATGTTAAATGCTACAAATGTGAAACAAAACTGCAGCAATCTTTGTATATTATTTGTGCACAGTATTTATACTAAGTTTTACAAACTAATGCATCACCATGCAAGTTTTTCCACAGATATACTAGTAGTAATATAGGGCACTTTTTCGGAAGGGGGGCTCCAGGGGATTTGACCTTTGACCTGAACTTGAGTTGAACTCGGGGGGCCTGGGGGGGCCTTCCTAGGGGGTGCGGGGGTGCTTGTACCGCGTCACAGAATAATTACCATATTGATGGATTCCGAAGGAATGTACAGGGTGGTGGGGGTCTTCAACTGTTTTTCAAACCCTCCAAAAGATTTGTCTTTAAGCCAGACTGATGCTTTAGTAAAATAGCAATTTTTCTCTATATGTGTGAAGCTCCAAAAGAGCGCTATGTATACCCTTCAGATTCTTTAGTAACATAGATACTTCTACTTAAGCAATATCTGCGAGGCTGTCTCTTCAACAGGGCCGAATCTGTTACCTCTTTCAAATGGACAAGGGTTATGTCAGTCTGGAGCTTTTTGAGCAAGTGGGGGTGGCGAGGAGATGTCTACGTCTTTAGTAACCTCGGATCGGTGAAGAATTAGTATATTTGGGGGCGGAGTTGACAGGGCACTGAAGAAATAGCCTATCACGTTAGAGTTTGGTCTGAATAATTTAAATATGTGGGGGCGGAGCTAACAGGGCACTGATGACAGGTGGGGTCTGTTTTCAATTTGAGGCGATGGGCCCCCCGAGCCCCGGATAATGGAATGTGTTGAGAGATAGCGATCTGTAGAAGCGGTGGGGTTGTGGGCAGCTTGAGAGACACAAGATGGACTGAACTTTAGAAAATCCTGAATATGAGCAAAATGAAAAGAAATGTAATACAGAAAATGTAAATTAAAACTTTCAGTAATCAGCATAATCTCAGTAAATACTACACCAACCCAAGACCAATATTTTCTTGCATTTCAGAATATATATCAAACGTATAATTTAAATAACAGATACAATGTAAAGATTGAATAAATACAATTATGAAGTTATAAAGGTGTGTGTGTGTGTGTGTGTATTCACAACAGCGTGCAATGTAAATTAAATGTAACGTTACTAAGTTAAGAAATCCTTAAATATAGAAGAGTTATAGAATATATATGTTATATAAGAAGCATAGACTATATATGTAGAAACTGGGAAATTTCAATACAACTCAATAAAATCAGCATTTGTAATAATATTAGTAACCAAACATCAAATTATTTTAAATAAATATGTAATATAATCCATTCATGCATTAAGATTAAGTAAATACACTCAATAGGATCTCAGCACATCATGTGTGTGTGTGTGTGTGTGTGTGTGTGTGTTTATGTATATTTATATAATTTACACATTAGAATAGCTTGACAATATCAAGTTTGAACAGCCTTCAGTACATTTAAGTAGTGTCATTCTTACAGAGGGGTGTCTGTCTGTGTGTGTGTGTGTGTGTGTGTGTGTGTGTGTGTGTGTGTGTGTGTGTGTCTGTGTGTGTGTGTGTGTGTGTGTGTGTGTGTGTGTGTGTGTGTGTTTACATATATACCGAGTGCAGGCTGGAACGCTTATTTCAAGGGCTCAGATTCTGATGAGATTGAGCTGTTATCTAGCCGCTTGTATTAAAAAAAAAAAAAAAAAAAAAGTTTAACTTAACACAATAATGTGATAAAGAATCCTACCCGAAACGATGTTGGAAACCTGTAACTATAAGGCTATCAAAATATAAGCGTTATTCTTAACCATTAGGCTGTATGAAGATATAAAAACATGATAACGATGTAATTCATGAATGATGGTTATAACAAAACACTTAGGAATCTGGAGGTACATACAGCCGCAATGTGTTAAAAGATAACACGTGTGGTAGTGGTGGGGGGTGGTTGTAACATCAATCACGTGTAGAGAGAGAGAGAGAGAGTGAGACCACTTAATAAGTCCCCTTGTCTAAAGAGGTATTTTGGTTCTAAAATGTAATAAAATATAATAAGAGATGTATACAAACCTAGAAAAGACAATTTATTTATTTCATTTTAAACGTTTGTATTTAATGTTGATGTCATAATGTTTAGGGTCAACTGCTTATATAACTATATTCTTTACATAGTTTTATACACGTAGGGATATATATTATATATCAAAATAAATGGAAAGACCTACAGAAAACTTTATTAAACATATGTCAACAACAAGCGTTGTACATGATCTACAACACACGATAGATACGTGTAATTTACAGAACATTTAAAGATATTAAGGTTAAATAAATCTAATAAGCCTGATATTTTCATGAACAAACTTAGATTACTTATCCTCGAGCGCCACCCTACGGATTGTCAGAGACATTTTTTCAAGTGCGTGACGGAAAGGTTGCGGGGATTGCGGTGGTCAGCGCGGTGTTTAAGTGCGGGTTTGCGGCGGAGATTCAGTCCATTTGGTCACCACGCTGGCTGCACGGACCAGATCACACACAGAGACATCAGGATGCCCGGCCACGACCGTGCGGAGCGGACACTACACTTCTCCAACTTTGATGGTAAGTATAATCAAGAAATATAATTGCGCAGTGTTTAGATATCCGTACACTCGTTCAGATACATACGTATTTAAGAAATCTAATATTTGAAATGTTTTAAATATATTTGAATTGTATTTAAACGTTTAAATTCTGTTTATAGGAAACGTTGATTTTCAAATGTCTCAAGAGCCTTTTACACTAGGTATTATTATTTATTGATATATTTTTTTAATATTTATAAATAATAGGCACAGCGCGATGTTTCTCACAAGCACCCGTGTATCTGCAGGATTACCGAGCGCTCGATTTCTACACGAGCGAATCAATGAACACGGGTAAGACTCAATTAATAATGTATCGACCGTATTAATTATACGCGTTATGAACGTATGTACATTTTTATTTTCATATAATCATATTTACTTTCAGATTTGTTCCCGACATTAGATGACGAGCGACCCAGCACGTCAAACGCTGAGCCGCGTAGGTTAATACTTTTCATTTTATACATGTAATAAATATCTCGCCAGGATGTGTGATGTTAAATTATGGATCTATACGGGCGGATGTTTATATTATTTTGTGTTTTTATCAGAGGATCTATCCAGACGGAAAATAACGCGTTCCGAGGGTGAGTGAGACCTTTATTCCGTCACTCCGACAGATGGAGCCGTGGTTATATTGCACACAGTGCGCACAATGGCTCTATTGTTTGGCGCTGTCCGGGCGTGCTGTGCTGAGCGCCTGCGCCGAGCCATCTGAGCAGAATGATGCGCACGCAGGCCGGCCCCGAGGCATGCTGGGATCTGTAGTGTTTAAAGGGCTGTAGTAGTCTACGTTTGAAAGTGAAAGTAACCTGGCTGCAGCGCCCAGACTAACCTAGGGTATTAACTTCTGTTTATACATGTCTCCGTTTAAGACACCGAAAGTGATGATGAGCTTGAATCAGGAATGCCAGATCTAAGAAGACGTCTGCATTTAAACGGTCTGTTTGCATAGTTTATACGCTTTTACAACCGAGTATTTAAAACTATTATTTATGAAACGATAATATTGTCCGGGTTCTTGTCATTTTACAATGTACTTACTTAGACCGTTATTATTAATGTTTTCGTAGCACACGCTTTATTGAGACAATTATTAACGTTGTCTATTATTGTAATACAACATTTTAGATGTAGTTATTCTTTTAAACATTTTTATATATTTTTATTATGAATGGTCTATAATAATCTGAGCACTATTGTATTAATAAGTGTAAGAATAGTTCATTTAAAAGCTATAGGTTTACATAAATCGAATTATGATAATAATGTATTGTTTGTTTAAGGATGTTATTTATGTTATTATTATTATGTATTTTATTATTTAATATATTATTAATTTTATTATTATTATTTATTATTATTATTATACATTTTTTATTATTATTATTATCATTTTTTTAAAAAAATTGTGTGTGTGTGTTACAGTCTGTGATTAAACATATCCGTTCTTATGTGTTTCAGGTTCATCGTGATCTATTTCAGACAGTTCATTACTGCGGCTGATTACACAGCAAGGTAGCCCCAGTTATTCACCACCCCGAGAAACCGCCCGGGTGTCTCCGCAAGTTAGGAGCCAGGACTCCCTGACGCATATCCAAACACCGCCTGGACCGCCTGCATCACCAGCGAGTGAAGAAGAAGATCTAACTACAACCTTGCGGGAGACTATCAATCTACAGGTTGAGTTGGCATCTACGGACCTGCGTGAGTTGCTACATATAGTGTTGAATAACCAAAGACAGGTAATTGAGGGTCAAACAATCTTAATTAATGTCTTAGCAAGCTATATAAACAGGATCAGGGATTGAACATGTCTGAAAGTAATAAAAGGACCAATGATGCAGACATTCATGAGCAGGAGTCCAAAAGACCTAGAGAGAATGATCCTGATACGAATGACCCTGAGGCCTTAGCAAATGTACCGATTACCCCCGAGCTATTAGAAATGGTGGGTGAAATAAACAACCGACCGGCGCCTGCTATAGACTTGTATCCCTCTGTAAATTCTGACTTGTTACAAATGGTTGATTCCTTCGAACACCTACCCCTTCCGAACGCAAACAATTTAACAAAACAACCCCAACTTATTGCTAGTCCTGCTCCAACAGAAAATGTTCCTGAGTATGCCTCTAACCACGTTGTAAATAACAATTGTGTTGACACTTTTGAAGGTCTTGCTTTAAACAATGCTTTAAACATGCTTTAAACAATGTACAACAAAAGGGTTGTGGCGGAGGTCAGAACAGTGAAGCTGCAGGTGTTAACAATGGGCATAGTCGCGAGCTTAGCGATGTTCAAATTATCAACAAAGAGGCTGAAGATGTTCGGGGGAGTAACGATAGAACAAATACTGGTGGTGGTGGGGATTGCCATAATATCGATGCTGATAATAATGATGCGGGTGTAGAGCACGTAGACAGACCAAACTTCCGTAATTTTGAAATTGTTCACAGATTTAGTTTTGCAGAATTATTCTCTCTGTATGAAAATGTTTCGAGTCATTACAACTCCGGACAATTACAGGTGCCGACAAAAGAGTTTTTCTACGGCCTCCATCCAATGGTTGGAATACATGTCTGACAATCATAACATCTTGATCAGACACGCTTTGAATTATGGCGAGGTTAGAATGGGTCCCTACTTTCTGGGTGGTTTTTCGGAGGAAAATGGGGTTCGTACGGCTTATGAGTTTGCCGGTTGTATTTACCACGGTTGTCCTCGGTGCTTTGACGCAAACACTTTTAATCCTGTCACTCGTCAAATCTGTGGAGATATGCACTTTGATTTCTTACAAAGAATCGAGACTCTAAAAAACACCTATGGTTTAACCAGGAAAGTGATGTGGGAACATGAGTGGACGGCTATGAAAAAGCAGGATGGTAGTGTACGAACATTCATGAAAACCTTTGATTTTCCCGAACGTCTCAAACCGAGAGATGCTTTGTTCGGAGGGCGCACTAATGCAATCTGTTTACATTACGAGGTGAAGGCTGAGGAGAGAATAGATTACTATGATTTCACTAGCCTGTATCCCTTTGTCAACAAGACAAACATTTACCCCGTAGGACACCCCACCATAATTTATCGCGACTTTCTCGATCTCCAGCAATACTTTGGCTTAATCAAGGTCACGATGTATCCACCCAGGGAGCTTTTCTTGCCAGTTTTGCCTTATAGAGCTTCGGGAAAATTGATGTTTCCGCTATGTAGAACGTGTGTTGAAACTGAAAACCAGACGGTGGAGTGTCCACATGAGGATGATGAGAGGTCATTGACAGGAGTGTGGTGCAGCGTGCAGCTTAATAAAGCGATTGAGAAAGGATACAGAGTCGGTAAAGTGTACGAGGTCTGGCATTTCTCTGAAAAATCTGACACCCTTTTTGCCGATTACATCATGACACACCTTAAAGGGAAACAGGAGGCTTCCGGCTACCCTTCATGGTGTACTGATGAAACCAGTAAAGAGAGCTATATTCAGAAATATCTTGAAAAAGAGGGAATCAGGTTGGATCCGAGCTACATAACTGTAAACCCAGCGAAGAGACAGATATCAAAACTGATTCTAAATAGTCTGTGGGGTAAATTTGGAGAGCGGTCTAATAGAATAAACACTACCTTGATTAAAGAACCGTCGCAGTTTCTTCAATTTCTGTTTTCCAAAGAGCATGATGTGTCACACTTTAGCTTTGTAACTGACAGAGTAGCTCAGGTTCAGTGGCGACGACCTCAAGATTTCCCGACCAAGCCGGGGAATGTAAACGTTTTTATAGCTGTTTTTACAACAGCTTATGCTAGATTAGAATTGTATAGTTTAATGGAGCGTCTGCAGGAGCGAACTTTATATCACGATACAGACTCTGTAGTCTTTGTCAGCAGACCGGGTGATTGGATGCCGCCGCTTGGAGATTATCTGGGCGAGTTAACAAATGAACTAGACCCCCAAGATCACATCGTAGAGTTTGTTTCTGGGGGTCCAAAGACTTACGCTTATAAAACAGCTTCAGGAAAGAGCTGTATGAAGGTGAAAGGTATAACTTTGAATCACACTAACAAGAAACTGATCAATATCAAGTCTCTAACGACTTTGGTTCAAAATTATGTTGCAGGCCTAGATCAAGGCATTCAACCTGAAGAGGTGATTACTTCCGGAAATCAGATCGTCCGAAATAAAAAGGTGTACACTCTCGAATACAGGCAACTACAGAAAAGGTTTCGGGTAGTTTACAACAAAAGAGTTATTTTGCCAGACTATAATACGCTACCCTATGGATATTGACGGGGGATTCGATAACAGACTGCAACACCCCTTTTCATGTATTATATCGGGCCCTTCCAATTCTGGTAAAAGCTTTTTTCTTAAAAGGCTTTTAGAGAATTCTGCAATGGCTATAACACAAACTCTCGATAACATAGTTTGGTGTTACTCATGTTGGCAACCTCTGTACGATGAGCTAATGGTTAAAATTAAAAATCTTAAATTTGTGGAAGGTGTCCCTGCACCGCTTTGCGACAATGATTTGTTACCCAGTGACAAATGCAATTTAATAGTGATAGACGATCTCATGGAAAAGGCTAGTGACAATAGCGAAGTGGAGAAAGCTTTTACAAAATATACACACCATAGAAATTTGAGCATCGTCTATCTAGTTAAAACATTATTTTTTCAAGGTAAAAAGAGTCGAACGATCAATTTAAATGCTAATTATATTATTCTTTTCAAAAATCCTAGCGATAAGCTGCAGGTGAACACTTTGGCCCGGCAAATGTACCCCAGACAATCTAAATTCTTTTTGGAATCGTTCGAAGACGCGACTAAACACCCTTACGGATACTTGCTAGTGGATTTAAAAGCACAAACTCCCAAAGACTATAGACTCAGAGCGGGTTTGCTGACCCCAGATTGGCCTGTAGTCTACGTGCTAAAGAGAAGAAATAAAAAATAGAATGTCGGCTAGGATAAGAAGAAACCTACCGCTTTTAAAGATATTATATGAGGGTAATCCTTGTCAGAGGAAAGCTGTGTTGTTGGCCGCCCCTTCTGATCTGATAGAAACTTTATGGGGCAATATGGGGCAATATACCCTTAACAGCTTTTCAACTGGGTGAACTAAAACAACAAAAGTCTGTTATAAAGATCCTCACTAACAAGAAGTTATCCGTTAAAAAGAAGAGAGGCTATTAACCAGAAAGGTGGTTTTATCGGTCCCCTCTTGAGCATAGCCTTGCCTTTCTTAACCAACCTTCTAGCTTCCAGATCTGTATAATAGCGATGGAATACACCCAAAAAATGTTTTTGGTACCTCAAGAACAACTTGACAAACTAACAAAATCCCCGCCGCCTCCAGAATCCCTCCAACAGACTATGGAAAATAATCTAGAATCTGAAATTAAGTCTATATTGTTGCGATGCGATTTAAACCCTTATGAAAAAGTACAGCTTTATACAGCCGCCTTACAAAGATATCTGAATATCGTTAAACAGGGTGCAAAAAGCCAGAGCACTCTAACTTTAATGTTGCCTTCGGAGAAAGAGCAGCTTTCTGAATGCTCGGGTGACCTCCTGGAATAACCAAGGTGAATTTATTTTTAAAGGTCGGGTGATTAAAGGATCGCACATGTTTGATTTGATCAAGAATGTAACGAGTTCTAATATGATTCTGGATAGTAGGAGGCCTACGGGGTGGAGAGATTTCCTCCAAGCTTTGGCGTGTCTGAACATGCCTCAATCAACAATCCCTAACCAAACCACCCACAAAATCCGCCTCTATAAGGCCGGTGAGAGTGATTGGGTTGAACCCCCCGCCAAGAAAGAAAAGAACGAAACCTGCATCAAAACATAGATGGACACCTTATTAACGGTATAAATGTGTACTTACAGTTGGAAAGGGGAAAAGCAAAAAGCAATGTCTTTGTATATAACATTTGATACTTTTATTACGATGTATATCCATATTTTGACATGTATTACACAATTTTTACAACATGATTTTTTCTTTTATGATATATTCTTATTCTGTAATGTTTTTTTTTACATTTTATAATGTAATGATTATATCGGTTTATGTCAAATAAAAATGCTTTTGTATTAAAGCGTTTCTTTTCTTTAACACGCATGACATTTTTTTAAATCTTTACAAGAACAGACATTCTGTATACGTTAGGTATTTAACATAGTTATTATTAGGACACAAGGTTTGAACAAACCAGGACACAGTTTTATAATTTTTTCCTAAATGAGGGCCATACAGTGTCATAACATTTGTGTAGGGGAGACCTTTAGCTTATGATATAAGAAAAACACACAGTGTTGACCGCAGGTTGTAGTCTGTAGACTTTGCACTTGGTGGCAGTTATAAACCGGTTCTTTACAATTGTTTATGAAAAAGTTGTTGATCGTAGCTGGAAAATGAATAAAATCTGGAGGGTTTCCGTAGGAATCAAAAAATTCGCCGCAATGATCTTCCGTCAGATAAATAGCCAGCCAGTGCTCTCCAGGCATGGTTTCAGGGTGAGTGTTAATTATAACATGGCGGGTAAGTTCTTTAGCTTCAATTCAGGTAACTGATCACAGGCATAGACTCCGTGAAACAGCTTCTTAATGTGGGGGTTACAGTTCATGATGGCCGTGAGCTCTCTCGTGTTCATGTTTAATAATAATCATAGAGCGCATTCCTTCTCTGATTCACTTCTATAATATTGTCAAACACGGCGTACACAACCATATTTACAGTACTGGCTAGGGGTTGCTTGAAACGTATTTCCAGTCTCATGTTTCCTGTTTTCACCAGGGAGAAATGTTGCCTGCACTCTTCATCTGGGGTTAGGTTGAAAGCGTACAAAGTGTAGCCGTTGATGTATTCAGCGCGGTTTATCAGCAGGGGCTGGTCCTTCAGATGTCTCCCTGTAGCGAGAACTAGACTGTAATATTCACAGAGCCTGAGCGTGGCCTAATTTAACAGCCGGTGAAACAGACACCTTTTTAACAAACAGCGAGGCCGATAAAATAATGAGTTTCTATTTTTCATCATCGCTCATCAGACAAAATTCATTTTTGTTCCGAATCATTTTTATCTTAATATCAACCCCGTTGAGCATCAGTTTCTCTTGAAAAAATATGTTGGAATGAACATGACCAAAAAGCTCAATTGTTTTACTTGCTGTAGAAAATGTTGCTCTTTTTTTCAGACCCGCTTTGGTGCCACCTGGACCCTTGACATCCATGGCGGCCGGTGTGTCTTTGGCAAACATAGATGCTTTTATCGATACTCGTTTGTGTAAACAGATCCAGTTCTGATTTCACACATTCTTCCGAAATGTTGTGTACAAAAGCCATAATTAAAATATATATCCAGAACAGGTTCTTGACTTTCTTTTAGGTTTTCTTTTAATGGTCTTCTTCTTCTTCTTTTTTGGCTGCCTACTCTTGCGAGTTCTGCTACGGTCTGTCGCTGAATAAGTAAGTCTCTGTCTTTTGTTAGTTACCACTCTCCGCCCTCCGGGTGGGCGTTGTCTTTTACGAGAGCCTCTGGCCAGGACCATTAGACCCGAACCCTCCTGATTATCATTGTTGTTGGATCTGGTCATAGCGCTGCTGATCACATCGCTTACGATGTGTTTGGCGGCTGATTTAAGATGCGTTTTCGCTATATCAAAGCCTCTCCTGAGAAGAGGCATAGCCATCCTGAAAAGTCCTCGAAAGAGTACACCTATTCCTCTCCCATACATCACATTAGCTGCAGCGAACCCGGGCAAACCATTACCGGCCTACATTTTGTAATAGTTCACATAGTCTTTAGGATCGACATAACCCCTCATGATAGTCATTTTAGCCGTGTACACAATGTTTCACAGGTTGAAAATGTAGTTTGCTTATAACCTTACCAAAACAGAAGGGTATGTCAATATTCTGATCCGATTTCACTTAAATCGTAATATTGTCAAAATGAGTCTTGGAGACAGGTACGTAGTGTGGCTTGTTATAAGTAATTGTGACCACATCGTTGTTTTTACCCTTAATATGTACATTTCTTAAAAGGGGGACGTAACTATCCCCCACCCTCTGGTGTGAAATGTTGTCCGTGTAGATATAAAGGGTGTAAAATCCTGCGTGGATATCCGCGGGGTATGGAGCTATTATATCCTTAAATTCATCCTCCTTGTTGGCATAAAACCCTAAAATCCTGCCTAGGTTACCACTGGTTTTAATTCTTATCGTCGGTGCGGACTCCATGTAAACTTTATTTTTAATCGAACTGTAATGTAATCTGACAGGTTGTTTCCCTCCAGAGATCTGTTTGTTCATCTCTTCTAATAATTTTTCAATATTTTCATAATAACCGTCTTGTAATGTGAAAGTACACTGTTTTTTAATTCCGACGTCCAAAATTGAAAAGACCGAGTCTTCATCGCGTACTACAGCCCAAGTGTGGGGGTACTGTATTTCCGACAACCCCACCTCCCAGGGCCCCGCAGTTCTATAGGTTTTACAAATTTGACCGTAAAACTAGAAATGGTGTTGTTAGGATAAATGTCGAGGGACGCGTTACTAGGCAGCGTCACATAGAATCCTCCCTCTTCCATCTTCATGACCCATAATGAAAGATCCTCCATGAGGTTTCACTTGTATACCGGTGTAGCGTAAGGTACACTTATAAATTTCAATTAAAGAAGTGAATTTATAGTATCACGAATCCTGGAATCTTGTAGAACTCAATGTCTGTAATAATTGGACGCAGACACCAATTCCAAAGATATAAATTGTCAAATTTATTCAAAACAAAGACTAAATGTAGCACTACACTAATTATACAAAAGGGAAAAACTAATTAAAATTCAACTCTAGATCAACAAATCAAAGACAAATCACTTCCGTGACCAAATCAAAGACCATGGGATCGCATATGATAACACACAAATCGTTATACAAAAAAGGTTATAAACACATTGACTACAATACCGGTTAGTAAGACGAAGGTGAGTCTCTCGTTAGTATTATTAGTCAGACATTAAATAACTATGCAGGTTAGTATTTATGTCGGGTAACTTCTCGTTATATATATATCAGTCTCATTTACGTTTAAGTGCCGAGAAAGATCCTATCATTACTTGTTACCACAATTTCCCTTAACTGATTATTATTCAATGATTAAGGATAGGCAGGGCCACCAATAATCTAATGTCTATTAACTTGTGTCAATTTCAGACTAAACAGTTAAACAGGAATGAGAAGATATTTCTCGGCGTTGACAGATTTTATTTCTAAAATTATCAACAAAACAGTTTAATGCAACACACATTTATATTTAAGAAAACTAAATGATATTACACATTCTAGAGTTATGAATCACAGATTAACATTTCTAATTGATTTCTCAAATGTCATGAATCATGAACTCCAAACTGTTAAACTTATCTGAACTTCGTCGCAGAGAGGCCTCTCTGGCTTCGGGCTCAGATAACAGCACACGGCACGAGGTCCGTGTGGTTTGGAACAAAGGCAGTCCGGTTCGGCTTTGTCCAAGAACTTCCACTCAGTCGATGCACCTGGAAGTTGGGGTTTCGCGAAAGTAGAGTCGTTTCCAAACAGATTTTCCACTGGTTTGAAGGCTCCAAGGTTGTGCACAAAATCTTCTTTGTAAGCAGGGTTCCACCGTAGTTACTTGAAGACAAAGTCTTTGAGGAAAGCAGGGCCCTGTTTGTTCCAAGGGTCAAGTTTCTTAAGACTCAAATAGCTATTTAAATGACTGGCACTTTCGTATACAGTCGACTTAGTCAATTGTCCAGCTGTAAAACTCCACTGATCAGGTGGGCACAGGCGGGCATGCGCAGTCTGTAAAGTTCTTTATTTAATAAAGTCCTTTAAAAGAATTCTTCGTACGGCTCAATCTCCTTCTCCCAGTTTAACTCTTCTGTTGCCGGCAAAGACTTAGTTGGTTCTGGTTCCGGTTCTGGCAACAGAGCTACAGGTTGAGCTGTGGCAGCGAGTTACTGGTTCAGGTGAGAGAGAGAGAGAGAGAGAAAGAGAGACCGTGCGCTGTTCCTTATAGTATGTCAGATCAATAGGTGATTGGTTCCTGAGTTCTTGAGATTGGATTTCGGTTTCAGCCCCCAGTGTCCTATTGGAGGGGGGCTTGATTTATGACTGATGTCAATCCATGCCATCTTTTGGAAATGCCGGTTGGCCCGGGTTCGTAGCTCTATGTCTGGATTTCGGCTCTCGTCCACTTCAAAGAGTTTTTATCACCTACAGGCCCCTTTCTCCAGACATCTCATAGCAGAATTCCAAACTATTTGGCCTCTTCTCGGTGCCATCCTCCCCAAAAGTGTCACTTTGATGCAAACCAGTTCCAAGCTGATAAGCTAAGGAAATCTGATAACTTTGGCGGGGGAGAGGTCTTCTTTAGATCAGTGCTTCAGCTCAGAGCCCAAATGCTCTTATCAAAATACACCCAACATAACGCTACACCGGCCGTATATCCCACACCGCACTATCCAAAACCCAGCTATTGAACTTTTCAGGCCACCCCACCCATTTTACCAGCACATATTTTTTCCTGTTTTCAGTTTTTTTCCCTAAAATCTTTTCTACTCTGAATACGCTATCATTCCCCACTACAATATTTTGTAACTCCTCCTCATAAAAAGTACCTTCTATAGACTCCCAGTCGTAGTCTTTTAACCTGTACACCGGCGGGGTTCGAGGCACACGTTCTGTAATGGTGAAATATTAATCCGAAAAAGTTTGCTCATAACCTTTTACAAAAGGTCTCCGTAGCTTTGAAACTCTTACAACATCTCCTACTTTGAACTTGTAAATCTGTTTCTTTGAGGCTTTAAATGGTCCATAGACATTTTTAAAGACCTTAAAATAATTACTCTTATCCACCTCTACAGGTCTCATTTGAATACTTCTATGATAACTGTGGTTGTAAGCATTCACAAACTCTTGAACTCTATCGAGATACGTTCGAGTATTGTTAGCTGTGAAGTATCTCCACATTTTTGTCTTTATAGTTCTGTTAAATCTCTCCACAACCGAGGCCTTAAGCCCGTTTCCTGTGGTGAAATGATGTATTTTGTGTCTTTTCAAAAGATTCTGGAATTCTCTATTGAGAAACTCTTTACCTTTATCAGACTGTAGTTTTTTAGGACAGCGCTCCTGCAAGAGTATATCTTTAAAGGCCTGCGTAACAACAACGCCGGATTTATTCCTCAACACTCGCACCCAAGCATATTTTGATAATATATCTATACACGTCAACATGAATGTGTGCCCTTTATTATGTTTTGATAAATTTGACATATCCACTAGATCCACCTGCCATTGTGAATCTATGTCTGAAACATACACACGATTTCTTTAAAGTTAATTCTAGCCGGTTTATGTAGGGTGTAAGCATCTTGCGCAGACAACAACTCGGCCACACTTATCTTATCTGCCTTAATACCCTGCTCTGACAGCCCTCTCCGGAATCCCTTCCGACCCCCCAAACTCCCAACTTTGGCGGGGTTGTAGTACAAATCCTTCATCCTAGGAGCTTGTCGAGACATTCTGTAAGAGCACACAAAGACAATGACCAAAGTATTTAGAAAATGGCTCTTTTATTCATTTTCAGAGTACAAACCCATTTTTAAGCAATTGAGAAAATACAGCATACAGCAATTTTTCCCATTATTTAAACAAAAAGATATCAACTGTTTGGTTACTTGCTCTATATCCACTACTACACCGGCTTTTATTTTATAAGTACACACATCGATTACATACATGTATAAAACAATAATATGTGCTATTTTAAAAATAAACAACCGTTCATTAAACATGACTTGTAAAAGATTATATAAATATTGATGAAATGGTCTAACATTGTTCCTTGCAACAACAATCATAGCCGCCCAGTTTTCATAACCCTCAGTCTTTTTCACATCATCCATTAAATGGTCCAGGTTTGAAAGTTGAGCATCGTCGACAGTCAAATCTTTCTTTTCCAATACTTTGTACAATAGGGCCCTCAGATTTGTCGCGGTTTGTTGGCGACAAATCCGGTTACAGAAACAATCCAGAACATTCCCCATCTTCAGGTGCTTTCAGTTGCTTTCAGCCTCTGAGTTGGTTTCGTACAGATCAAATTCCTTCTCCTTGTACTCTGCTTTACTTTCTTTACGGAAGAAATATTCCTTCAGCTTGCCGGAGGTTTTTCTGCTGCTCTCATCCAACTCGTCGAACAGCTGGTTGAGTTTCTCTCTAATGTACGGCTCCTTTTTCAGCTCCAACAAAATTTCATCTATAATTTTCTGGACCTGCACGGGACAGACATGCAGATGATGATAAGATAATGCTTTGACTAGCACTGGTTAGAGATGGAAATAATATGTTTCTGGTTCAAACAGACAGCTGTGTCTCCTCTGGCTAGGATGATTCACTTCACACCCCAGGCAGACTTCTTTCAGGGCTCGATTGATGAGAGCATTCAGTATATACACCAGGGCGTTCTTAATAATTCTACTTACTTCACCGCGGACCTCTGGTCTAAAACCGTCACCTTCGTCACGCCCCCCGGCAGGTTTGATGATCATTGGTTCGCTCAGTGCTGGTTGAGGTGTTTCTAGAGCCATAGTACAGCTCTCCTGAGACGCCGCCGCAAAAGCAGCGATGTTCAGGGTCTCTTGAGCCGGGGAGTCGGTGGTGTTAGTCGTTACTTCAATTGAACAGCGGGCTGTTTCGTCTTGAGGTAGTGGCGGGTAGCCGTGGTAAGAGCGCTCAGGCTGGTATAAAATGTCAGGATTGTAGGACCAAGGGAGGTCCTTGTTCGTAAGAGGGCTGTAGAGTCTCGAAACAGACATGCTCTTTTAATCTAAACCAAGAGCAAGGGGGGTGGCTACTTTTATACGATATTTTTACTACGTCATGTATTACATCACAGTTAGACGGGTGGGGGCGTGGGGGTAATGTCGACAAAGTCCTTGTTGATGTCTTTGGCAGCATGCAACCAACCCCCGCCACATTTTTGCCCATCCTCGCTGTTGAAATAAAGTCTCTTTTTAACAGTCAAACTCTACATATTTCCTCAAGACCTCAAAACCCTCATTAATTTATTTTATGACCGTTTTCATTTTCGACCAATCCTGGGCGTAGAAATCAATTTCAGTAACATATTCATTTTCATCCTCAGGATCCATAAAAATAGGTTCAGCATCGTAAAAAAAGCTAATTTGTTTGACATAGCGTGTTTTCCTAAACACTATTCTGTTGTACCCTGTCATAGTTAGAGTCATTACAGTTCTACTATGATTCACAGATAGAGCGCTTTCCCAGTCGTGACTTTCAAACATCAGAGGCAGTGGTGCAGTTTCACGATCTCTATTCCACTGTTTCAACGCCTCTAACGCTTTATCCACATCCCCTTCCCTTGTCCAGTCCTTTACATGCATCCTCGTAAGCGTACTCAATTCTGGTTACAAAAGGCATAGACATCTCCTCACCACTCAAAAAGCTCCAGACCGACATATCCCTTGTCCATTTTAAAACGGTATCCACGCCTTGTCTCATCATCCTCCAGAACCCAGATTCCGTCGAGTCTCACATCATATCGTGAAGGAACCCTAGCCCGGGTTTTCCTCTTGGGTGTTTTCTGGTACATACAAATCTTTTGGAGGGCTTGAAAAACAGTTGAAGACCCCCCACCCCCTTTTACATTCATCTGGTGCCCTGTTAGCTCCACCCCCCCAAATATTTAAATTCTTCAGACTGAACTCTAACGTGATAGGCTATTTCTTCAGTGCCCTGTCATCTCCGCCCCCAAATATACTAATTCTTCACCGATCCGAGGTTACTAAAGACGTAGACATCTCCTCGCCACCCCCACTTGCTCAAAAAGCTCCAGACTGACATAACCCTTGTCCATTTGAAAGAGGTAACAGCTTTGGCCCTGTTGAAGAGACAACCTCGTGGATCTTGCTTAAGTAGAAGTATCTATGTTACTAAAGAATCGGGAGGGCTTTAATAGAACTCTTTTGGAGCTTCACTCGTGTAGGGAAAAATAGCTATTTTACTAAATAAATCGGGAGGAGTTAAATACAACTCTTTTGGAGCTTCACTAGCGTAGGGAGAAATATCTATGTTTTCTAAAGAATCTGAAGGGTATACATAGCGCTCTTTTGGAGCTTCACACGTATAGAGAAAAATTGCTATTTTACTAAAGAATCAGTCTGGCTTAAAGACAAATCTTTTGGAGGGTTTGAAAAACAGTTGAAGACCCCCACCACCCTACACATTCCTTCGGAATCCATCAATATAGTAATTATTCTGTGACGTGGTACAAGCACCCCACACCCCCAAGGAAGGCCTCCCCACCCCCTAGGAAGGGACCCCCCCCCGAGTTCAACTCAAGTTCAAGGTCAAAAGGTCAAATCCCCCTTAACCCCCCGAGGAAGGGGCCCCCCCACCCCCTAGGAAGGGGCCCCCCCGAGGTCAACTCAAGTTCAGGTCAAAGGTCAAATCCCCCGCAGCCCCCCCTTTCGAGAAAGTACCATATATTACTACTCAATACATTGTCAATGACATTGACAATCAGAATGTTTTTAAATGTATTGCTTGCCTTTTCCTTTTCAGTATTGCTGCTCTCAGGTGAGATTCATACTTTCCTTCTGAATTGGAATGTAAAACACTGTTGAGATCATCATGTATGTTTCCATAAAACAGTCTACAAATAGACGTTATACAGCCCTGAGGAGCTTTGAGTTTTATTAAGTTTTTTCAAGAAAGTTAAAGACAGGAGGGACTGAGAGCTGCAGACAGTGACAGCCACACTGGAGATAATGTTTCTGTCCACACAGTATTGTTACAATGACAGTGACAAGGCTGTCAGTATATTACTGCTTTTAAAACTGAACAGTGAACTAAAACAATGTCTGACTTATTGTACAGTCAAGATATATTCATTAAATCGAATTATAACAGATAAACAGATATTACATTATTATAATACATGAATCATGCAGTACCTTAAAACACTGCCCTCCATTGCTGACAAAACAAAGAATTTCCCGCATTTTCTACTGATATAAGAAGAACCTTATAATTAGACACTTTAACATTATAGGTAGCTTGTTGGCAGGTGTCACGGTAGAAAAACAGGCAAGAGGTCGAGAGATCAGGCAAATAACACAGAGCAGGTAATCCAGAAATCAGCAAACAAAGAAACAGGCGAGAGTCAAGTGCATGGGACAGTCAGAACACTAAGCCTGCAGTACTAAGGAGGCAAACAAGGCTTCACATTGAAAGCATGGAGAAGAGGGGTATATAAACAGGAGGCTGATGAGCTGGAGCTGAGGAGCAGGTGTGATGATTGCTAACTGAGATGGAGATGATAATTCAATGATTAAGTGAATGGAGGCTGCCAGCAAACACAGTGGAGCATTGCCCCTTACACTGCCCCCTGTCTAAACTACAGACTCTGGGGCTTCAGAAAGAGGAGCCAAAGTCACTCCATATAGGATCTGTACAGATCTGCTCAGAGAACGTTACTGTGAGTGACAGGAGCCATGGAAAACAGATGTTTGTGATCCAGCCCAGCGTGTACTATGATAACACATGAATCCACATGCTAAGGGACCATATCTTCCTAACAGGAATCACAGCAACAATTCTCACAATGTACAAGAACATTTTACTTTTTGAACAGAAACTATAAAGAAGAAAAATGCATCACATATTTGTGCTAATTAACTATATAATGCTTGATTTATTCAACAATATTATAGACAAAAGACTGGTCAATGTTTTTATTTCAGTTCAAGACTTTGACCCTCACCTACCGCTCTCTCGACCACACTGCACCAAGCTACCTTCAGTCACTCGTCTCTCCATACATCCCCTCCAGACCACTGCGCTCCTCCAGTACCAGAAGACTAACTCTGCCTCCTTTCCACTCTCCTTCCTCCAGAGCCGCTCCTTCTCATCCCTGGCCCTTAAATGGTGGAACGACCTGCCCACCGAAGTCAAAACTCCAGAGTCCTTAACCTCATTCCGGCGCTTACTCAAGATGCATCTTTTCCGACAGTACTTGTAATATTAGTCCTCTATCCCTGCTAGATAGCACTTCGCAGTTTTTATTATGCTTCTCGCATTATGGTCTGTGACCCTACATCTTGACAGCACTTAGCTTTCACCGTCCAGGATGTAGGAAGTCACTTACTGTACTTGTGTAAATTGGAATTTGTAAAATGTATTTTAATGATTGCTGCCTTGTACTTCTCTGTATTTTTGCACTTTGTTTGCACTTATGTTGTAAGTCGCCCTGGATAAGGGCGTCTGCCAAGAAATAAAAATAATAATAATAATAATAATAATAATAATAATAATAATAATAATAATAATAATAATAATAATAATAATAATGCCTTGTCACTATCTGAGCAGGACTCCCAAAGTGTTTTGGATACATTCACTCCATTGTCGAGGACTATAACACCATATCATGTGCATGTGTTTATCTATCATGAATTTCCTTTTACACACAGTAAGTGAAATAAGTAAATACACATTGTGACGGAACAGGGCTCTGTCCCTTTAAGGAATGGCTGCCCAAGGTAGAAAACTACATATCCCAGGAGCCCCTGTGGTAGACATGGGAAGGGGCGGGGCCTCCTGTGTATATAAGGGAGCAGGCAGCATGAATCAGGACAGTTGTTGGGAGGTTGCAGCCAGAGACAGATACAAGTGAGATCCTATTGCAAGCTCCATCCTTTACAGAAGGATGTACTACCAAACTGCAAGTGTGAATAGTGTGATGAGAGTGTATACTGGCAAGTGAGTAGAATTGCCAAACTATTGTTACCAGTTACTTGAATAATAATAATAATAATAATAATAATAATAATAATAATAATAATAATAATACCCTGTGTTTTGGGAAAGACAAAAACCTGTTTTGGGACCCTGGGATTGTGGGGATAGTCCATTAATTCAGGACACTAAGAATTGAACATCCACTCGGACATTCTAACATGGGAATTGTTATCCTGCTGGTGGTTGGGGAGAAATATTTTTCCCAAATGGACTTCCCCTGTGTTTGTTTGGTTCCTGAACTGATGTGGTCATAGGCAGCACTGTGGAGTCATGTTTAGGGCTCTGGACTCATAACTGGAAGGTTGTGGGTGGGGCAGTGCTGTTGTACCCTTGAGCAAGGTACTTCACTTAAATTGCTCAAGTAAAATGCCCAGCTGTATAAATAGGTACAAATGTAAGTCGCCCTGGATAAGAGCGTCTGCTAAATGACAAAAATAATAATAAAAGAGAGGGAAAGGAAGGATGTAAGGTAGGCCTGAACAAGGCTAGGCATTACTTTTGTTTTTTTTGTCAAGGTGAGTGTGTATTACATTTTGGTTTGCATTAAACTTGCCTGGACAGAAGAGTCCTTCCCACAAAGCCCCCGTCTGGACGGCTCATTCTTAATACACCCATTTACTGGTCTGTCACAATATGTACTATGGTCTTTGCCTTGTCCATTGATACCAAGGCATTCCTTTACAAACTAATAGTCTGATGACAATAGACCTGCAGGCACTTTGCCTGCGGGGAGCCACCAGTCAAAGCAGGTGCCCAGAGACACAAAACACTGCTGGTCCTGTGGAGCTGACCTGAGTTCTGTCCTATGTCCAGGCTGACACCTCTTCCCAGGTCCCCTCACTGCCTGAGCCCTCCACCAAGCTCTCACCCCCACTGCTCGTCTCCCCTGGGGCATCTTCAGTTTCAGTTTATATTGACAAAATGAAGGAGCAATGGAATCATTTAAACTGTATGTTGCCCTCAGTCCACTCTCTCCTACAGCCCCTCCCCAGTGCAGTAGGAGCAGCCTGTGTGTTGCTGCTGTCTCTCTGTCTGCGCCTCTCTGTCCTGTATAACCCACACCAGCCCTGTTGATCAGAGCTCACTGGCACAAAAAAAATGATAATAATGGAAAAGAAACATATTCTGACAGATGTCCCTAAATCATCATGTTTCACTGTACTGCATTTTCTTGTCTCATTCCTGCTTTCCTGAGTCGTCATGCTGTCAGAACAAACAGTGCCAAGCCTGCTTTCACAGCACTGCCTGAGTACAAGTACCCACTGTACCCAGGAAGACAATTTGCATAGAAGAGCCACTTTGCATGGGCAGCACATGCTTCAGTGCTCTGGGAGTGTTTATAGCCCTGTGAGTTTAACACTTCATGACTGAGAGCTGCCCTTCATGGCAACACAATCCACAACAACAATGACTTTCATCACCATCTTCATCTGGGCTCTCGCCATCTGCACTCAGGGTGAGAAATGTGTTCATTTTATTTTCATATTTATCATTGATTATTTTCTAATATGTGTTAATTTTTCAGCAACATATCAATAATGTATTATTTACTATTATTTGTATTTTTTGAATTTCAGTTTTGTATGCATTTAGTTTTAATATCTAAACAGATGCATCAAATTAATTGATAAAATCAAGTTTTATTGTATATTACTTATATGTATTCATTAATATATTTTTATTTTTATTTTCCAGAATCCAATGGACAGTACATTCTGACTCAGACTCCATCAGTGAAATCTGTTCACCCAGGAGAGACAGTCACTGTGAACTGTAAAGTCAGCAGTGCAGTGTATAATAACAACCACCTAGCCTGGTACCAACAGAAACCTGGAGAAGCTCCTAAACTCCTGATCTATGCTGCCACTACCCGTCAGTCTGGGATCCCAGCGCGATTCAGAGGCAGTGGATCTGGGACTGACTTCACTCTGACCATCAGTGCAGTCCAGCCTGAAGATGCAGGAGATTACTACTGTCAGAGTTTCCACTATCCTAACAGTGTGTATGTGTTCACACAGTGATACACAGCCGTACAAAAACCTCCCTCAGCTGAACTGCACAGAGACTGCACTGCTGCAGCTGAGACCTACTGCAGGTGCTGAGGGTGAAGGCAGTGAAATGGGACACAGCCTGTGAGGAGCTGCACTGCACACACACTGAGCTTCAATAACAACACTGAGCTACATGTAATAAAGGAGGGTGGTGTTCTTGATTTAGTCAGTTTGATTAATTGACTTGCTTTTATTTTAATTATTGATTTGAAAATGATTACATGAAAACATAAAATTGTCTTCAGCTTCAAGATTATACAATTATGGTTTGACAAGCTCTGCACACATTTATGCATTTCATTTACCACAGGCAGGACTGACACTTGTACATAATTATTGTTTTAATCCTGAACAACAATTAGTATTAAAGTAACAGCAAAACACTTACATTTCCTCCAAAAGACAGTGATGATGCAGAGATTTAAATGACCTAATACATCAGAAATGTAAAATAAATGCATTCCCTTCAGCCTCCCAGTCCTCCCCTCCCTCCGCACTGCTCCCCCTCTCACTCTGTATCCACACAGGGCAGCAGAGACACAGAGACACTGCTGAGAGCTCAGCCCTCTCCTGTCTCTCTGCCCTTACATCAGTTTGACAGATCTTCACATTAGCTGAATACTTTATACTCCTTTTTAATGTATTAAACTGGGTGAATAATGTTTAGCAATGCTTTATTATAGATGCATAATCAAAGACTAAAATAGTTAACTTCAATATAGATAAGTTAGTGACACAATGGATTGGGTGACAGGCTGTTTGGCTGAATCATTACATTATAAACCCCCCCACTGTCAGCCGTGCTGTAAATCTTTGTCCTCCCATGTCTCAGTACATTGTGACAGCACTGCAGGAATGCACTGTCAGTCCCGTCCTCATATGGAGACAAAACTAATGACAGGCAATATAACACTGTCAGCAGCGTCACTGTACACAGATACACAGACAGCAGCATTATCCTATCACTGGTGTGGCCGTTCACTGCCTGCAGCGCAGTCCCTCCCCTCTTCAACACAGACAGCCTGGACTGAGGATGAGACTGAGATCACTGACTGGCACCTGTCAATTATGGCAAGCCGTTGTGACATTTAATCCTTATCCGAATGCTAATTAATATGCATTTTTGATATCAAGAATACAATTGTTGATATCACATGTACAATTCTTGATATCAAAAATACAATTGCTGATATCAAGAATTAACTGCCAATTGTTGATATCAACACTTGTATTTTTGATATCAGAAATTGTATTTTGGATATCAGAAATTCAATTCTTGATATCAAAAATGCATACTAATTAGCATCCAGTTCTATTTTTGATATCAGCGGTGATCTTCGGGCAATACAAAGAAACGGCTCTATGAAGAATTTTTATCGCGGGTGTTGAGAGGGTGCTAGGGGGAGCTGGGCCATTATACTAAAGAATATGAGCAAAACCGGTCTTGGCCACTCCATTTTATTGATTTAAATATTAATAATATACACTATTAATGATAATTACTTAACAATTATTTAATTCCTCACCATTTTTATTTTTATTAAATTAAACAAGTACATAGCTCAAATCTTCCCAAAGACTTTGCATATAGACATTGATACAATAAATATTTTGGAATTTCAGTGAAGGGTAATGTGACATCAAAAAGCACCCATAAGCATTGGGGATATATTCACAATCACTTAGTATTGGAAGTTTCAAACCAGGACAATGCGGCGGTTGTTGTGATTTACGGAAAATGAGTCAATGATGCATTGAACATCCAGAGCCCTCACTCTCCGGCTATTGATGGCCAAAAGAGCCAAGTTGCTGTTTCAGGCATCCCCACTGTTGCTTCTCAGATATGTCTAGCGTTGGAGACGGGAGAAAGATCTCTCACATGACACAGATGTCACAGGAAGTGTCAGGGATATGCAGAGGAGTTTGTAAAAGTCCATATACGCATCTTTATATGGTTCCATAAGCAACAGCAATTCAAATGTGATTTTAATAGTGGAGTGTCCTTGTGTTTTTTCCCTTTCAAGCAAATGCCGGACTTGGTGCAACTCTGCGTTTAAATTTCCTTCAGTGATGTCGTAGAACTGTGCCATGGGCAATAGGCTGCTTATTCAAGAATGACTTGTGTTGTGGACTGAGTGCTGAGACTCCCATCAGCACATTGTCGGCCTCTTTGGAAAAGCGTCTTGTCAATTCACTGACCATCTTGTCAATTACTTGATAAAAGCACTGGGTGCGCAAATCATCACCAGAGGCGTGAGCACGGTGTATAGGGGCCTCAACGATAAAGTCCTTTAGTCGCTGGCATTGTTATAGTGCATCTCTCCTCTGTGGTAGTAAACTCCCTGATGATAGGCCATTTTTGTATGTCACTCCAAGATTCCTCCGAATGTTTTTCGGATAGTGCTGTGATGACAGATTGGATCAAATCATTTGCTGATGAGATGTCCAGGTTGGGTGACTGCAGCTGGTCTGAAGCAAATTTGGTGACCCGGAAACCTTTCTTGAAAAGGTCATGGACCACTGAACCCGAAAAAAATTGTAGAGCATTTGCACAATCTCGAAACACTCAGAAGCAGGCTGACATTGTTTACACAGTCCACAAGAACAAGGTTAAGTCTGTGTGCATGACAGTGCACATATAATGCATGCAGCACCTCTTTTCTGAACTTTTCCTGCACTCTGTTGTGACACCCTGACATCACCGCCGCTCCATCGTAGCACTGGCTGATGCAGGCATTGACATCAATGTTGCAATGACTGAGAGTTGTTTTAATAGACTGTAGAAGTGAATCTGCATCCAATCCTTCAGCTGGCATAAAGTTTAACAACTCCTCCATAACATTCCCGACATGTAGGTAGTGGACTACCACCAAAATCTTTTTTTTTTTTTGCTAATATCTTTACTCTCTTCCACAATTAAGGCAAAATAACCAGCATCTCTCAGTTCCTCACTGATCTGTTTCCTCACCTTATCAGCCATAATTGTGATGATCTAACTCTCCACCACAGCCTTCATATAGTGCCGATTTTCTTCGACCACTTTAGAATGTCCATTACCAAGGACGTTCAGTATTTTTGAGCCATCGTACATCCTCTGTTTAAATTCACACCATGCCTCCATAGAACACTTATGTGCTGCACTTGCATTATGGGCTTTGAACCTCAGTTGTGCTTTACACCAGTTCTGGAATCCAGAAAGTGTGAATGCTGGCTCTAGACGGAGCTCATGGCCAACCGCGGCTGCAAAATCTCTGCATGAAATGCAAAAAGCTGCATCCTTTTCTACAGAATACTCCAGTCAGTCATAATGGTCAAACCATCCAGATTGGAAGGTTTTTTGTTGGTTTCCAAATGTCTGGGTTGGATATCTGTGGACAGGGCGTCTTGGTCCTTCATCTGGTCTTTGGCTTATATCCATAGGCCCGTTTACACTTGACCTTGTGTTGCTAAAGTGACTGGAACTTGCAGTTGTGATAACTGCCGTCTCCATCTCTGTGTCCGTGGCAATCACGGTGATGGACTGCTCTGTGTTTGAGCAGTCATCTGATCAGTTTTCAACCTCGTTTTTTTTTTTCATTTCCACTAGAAACAGGAACTGAGGTAGAATTAAGAGGTTGCTTAGTTGGCACAAGGAACCGCTCCATTTTTACATTAGATATTACGACTGTGAAATTCGTAGCTGCAATTCACATTACGTGAAACAATGTTTACACGCACGTGTAATGATTCAAATGTTTTTATTTTATTTTATTTTGTTGTTTCAAATTTATTAACTAATTTATTCATTAAAATTTAGGCTGTATATAATTCCTTCCAGAATAAAATGTTTGGGGGTGGTATGTGGGGGTGCTATGGACTTTCTTGGGAGGGCTGAAGCACCCCCTAGCCCCCCCTAGTGCTGCGTATGACGTCTGGAATTGAGAAGAGAACAGGACAGCACTGCGGGGGGCAAGGATGAAGGCGTTTGGCAATTGGGAATATTAAAGGCTAGGAAATCGAAGCCTTGAGGAATAGAGGAAGCCGCTGATTTGAACAAGGGAATTGTTCACAGCAGGATAAGTACTCTGATATCCTATGGGAAAACTCTCCTTGTTCTTGAATGAGAGTTTTGGTTGATGATTGCTGTGCACATTTCATGGCTCCTGGCTGTCTCTTAACACAAGTGTAGCATCCTGAGAAGAAAAGGAAATCGATCTGAGTATAGATACTGGACTGATCTTGTTCTATTTCTATTTATCTCGCAGGGCTGGTAGAGACGGTGTGTCCCCCCTGTAGTCAGCTGTGCCTGAGGCGGAAAGTAGTGCACCTGTGGAGAGAGACATGCTGGGGAAAAGGATAGTAGAAGGACGTGAATGGGAAAATAACATCTGTAGTATGTGTGGTTTCACTTACCCGGCCTCAATGACGCATCCCTCCTGAATATCCTTTTCTTGCTTCTCTCTCCCTTCACAGGATTGGTGGCACTGCAGAGCCTGGGCCAGAGTCTCACACTGTGGAAGGGGGACCCCGTGCTGCCAAACCTCCTAGAGATCTACTGGCTACAAACTCAAATGGACATTAGTGAGTAAGAGACTCCCTTTTGCGTATTGCACTGTAATTCTGGGACTTTGACTCTGGGTGGGGGGCAGGACAGGCTTAGCTTTTAGTATAGTTTTATTGGGGATTTTTTTTTGGATTAATTTTAGTGTCTTTTAAACATTTTGTGTTTTCGTTAAAGGATTGCTAGCACAATCGTCTATTATTAAAGGTGGTTTTAGGTTATTTTTATTATTAGTAATAGGGCCTCTAGTTTGGTGGACTTCGTTCCCTGCCGGCAACCATTGCAATAAACTTGTTGTGTTGTAACTCCAAATATTGACTCTGTGGTGTGTACATTGGGTGCACCCCGCATGGGCTTATCACTAGGGGTCCAGAATTAAATGTAAACACTGAAATAACATAGATGTCAGTATCTATTATAGTAAGTGGGTCAATACTAGATCCTTGGCTAAATTTCTGTGCTACTTATTACCCCTCCAGAATGCTTCAACGGAAAGTCAACATATGCACCTTTTTGAGATTTTACAAGTATTAACTAGAGCAGTAAAAACTTCAAATTGTGCTGATAAAGCAATTCTAATTAATATACCAGTCTTCACATTAGAAGAAATACTACAGATGGGCATTGCGTTAACTCTGGCATTTGGGTGGAAATATTCTAATCTATTAATTAACACATCAGTACATGTCCCATTGTAAATTAAACTGTGTTACCTGACATACACTCACTTTTGGGATTCGAGTAAGTGGTTTAAGGAGGTAACTGGTGGTGTACTTTCACCCGTAGATATAATTTCCATTGTCGAGCTCAAATACTGTCCTTTACTAACATTTCGTTAACAACTGTCCTCCACTGTCCAACACATGGCCACAATTGCCAGTGTCAGTGTGTCCTCTGCTGCATCTGCCAGCACACAAGAGTTGCTGAACACAGCCTTACATGACCGTCTCCTCCAGCAGCGGAGGACAATTGAGGAATGTCCTCTCAAGCATGAAGTGACCATGGCTGAGGCCCATGCACATGTGACTAAGACAGAGAGTAAAATTCTGATGGCCCGAGCTCAACATGAGTCGGGTGGAAACATATATGACTGGTTTGGCCTATGGAATCTCTCTAATTGAATTTCTTCTGTTTTATCTATCCTGCTTTTCCTTTTCTCATCACTAACCTGTCTCTACATTCTCTAAAGTCTCTTCATAAACAGGATAGCTTTTAACCAGTATTAGAGCCTCTCTTATGGTTCAACATGCCAGACGCAGACCTGAATCAATTTCTCTGATCCCACTGTGTTTCGTGTGTCCGACGTGGCTAGAATGGCCACTTGGCCAAAAGAGGGGACTAGTGGGAAAATTTACTTTTATTATTTCCTTTATAAATTATTAATGGTTTTGTGTTGCTAATTCATTCTGGTCTATAAAGCAACCATTAGTTTGTATTTACTCTGTTCTGGGGGCTACTTTAACTGTTAGTTCTTAATGCATTTCTGTCCAAGGGGTTACTTCAATCAAGCATTGTCTTCTCATGATTTCATTCAGCCACTGTCTTCTAGGATATTCAATCACCTGAAACAGTTAAACAGAATAAAGGTTGTGTGTTTTGGGGCACAGGTATTTGGTTAAGGACTTACAACAATGTCTTTGATAAACATCTGCTGCCTAAGAATGCTGACCATCACCAATCAACTCATCAAACACTTCAACAACAGTAACACACTTAGGTCTGTGTTAATTATTATGTATGTGGTAAACTATTTTGTACAACTGCATTTTAATGAGATGTATTCACTTCCATAAGAGAAGACTGTAACCCATTGTCTCTGAAGATACAAAAAGACTTCTCCAACTCACATCCTCAGTTATTTTCTTCACTTCATGTGAGAGGAGAGCTCCGGGTTAACCTGTATTTATGTTTTCTGTAATAAACTTGTTACTTCTTCATTGGTGTATCCTGGGATTTACTAAAACCACTACAATTGCTTGTGTGGATTCTACAGGATAGAGGCATAGAGAGAGACAGACAGCAGCAACACACAGGCTGCTCCTACAGCACTGGGGAGGGTCTGTAGGAGAGAGTGGACTGAGGGCAACATACAGTTTAAATGATTCCATTGTTCTGTCGTTTCATCAATATGAACAAACTGAAGACACACCAGGGGAGACGAGCAGTGGGGGTGAGAGCTTGGTGGAGGGCTCAGGCAGTGAGGGGACCTGAGGAGGGCTAACTGAGTGACAGCGCACAGGGGCTTATCAGCTTTGCATAAATTATACATTAAATCTACTGCAAACGTACCTTCACATAGACACCTTTGGCTATTATTCTCAACTTGAAAGACAACTTCTATGTATCTGGTGGACTAAAATTATGGATAAGAATTTATTTTAAGCACTATATTATAATGCATTTCTTAAGTAGTTTAAAGTGATTGATTTCAACTTCATATTGTATTATTATTGACAACACTAAATGTAATGACATAATACATAATCAATTATACAGCCTACTATAAAGATCTGATACCAGTTATTACTCCAGTTATTAATTAATTAAGTGTAATGTGTTGTTTACATTGATTGTTTTATGTGTAGGTGACAATTCAACCAAGAAGGATCGAGATTTAAGGACTTCAGGTTTATTCAATACAGAGTTCTCTGGAGCCAGAATTATTTACTGAACTGGATTAAGTTACATTAGTTACTTGCAGGCATTATGAATCATCATACGTTTTGTATGGGTAAATAATAATCAACCGCCCCCTATTTGCAAACCTAGGGCCAGATTTAATCAAAACTTTGACCACCCGCTAATAGCAAACTACATACCTGTACATCATAGCGGTTACATTTATGATTAGAAGAAACTGAAATCTTACTAAAAATGCAGCCACAACTGAGTACAGTTCTGTAGTTTTCGATTAGCGGGTGGGTCAAAGTTTTGATTTAATCCTGGCCTTAGTCTTCAGGCCAATTTAAAGACAAATTATTTAATAATTTCCAGATGCAGAAATAATTAGATCTACTAGATGTTTACTCTTCAGTTAGGCTCCAACATCAAAGAAAATTACATTTCTGTTAAAACATTTTCAATATAGGAAAAAATAAAATAATTATGAAATATCTGTTTTTAAAGGGGGGTAATACAATTATAGGATAGTGCCATTTCAAGGAATCTAACAGTTTTACCTCTCACATACATCAACAGAAAAACTGAAGTTTCAAAAAATTACCAATAATAATTGAAAGATAACATTTTCAGACAAAATGTACAAAAAGTACATTTTCAGACGTTAATTTCTACATTGGTTATCCCAAACTTTCACTTTCATTATTGATTTGGCCTCTGGGAGACATTGTACCCTTTACAGAAACTTCTTTCCCATCAAATTTTTTCTCACTCCCTGAAGCATTGTCTCTGACAAAGCTTCCATCCTCATAATACATTAGATTGAAAAGAGATTCATCACATGAGTGCCCTGTCTCAAAAATCCAACAGCAAACCAGTTTTCATACTTTTGGTAATCATAAGGTACAGAAAACATTATGGCAAAATGGTTGACAGCATGACTTTTATTGTCTTCACAGAGATCATATGTCAGGACACCAACACACCCCCAAAGCTTGTGAGGGTTTTTGGTGAATGAACATGCTTCCATAGTCTGTTTTCTAATTGTAGGCTGAGGAGGATTGTGACTGTACCTACTAGAAGTGAAGACCCTTAAGTAAAGAAAAAACAATAATTATAGAACAGTAACATTTAAAGGTCCTTGTCTCAGTGGACCCCTGATCCCGCAGGAACGGGGCTACAGACCCACTGTAATTCAACATAATATACAGCTAGCTAGCCAGACACTGGATTAGCTACAGCTGAGCACAACAGTAAATACAACACGGGCAGCAAGAACATTCATGCTGCCTATGCACAGGACAGGAGCAATCTCGCTCAACTGATCAGTACAGAGAGGCCTTCCGAATGGAAAGCATAGTCCGGTAGGAAGGGAAAACACAGTTCAAACTAGCTCCATCAAGGATGCACTAGGCAGACTGGGAATAGACACCAGAAGCCAGAGCCCACAGGCTACAGGGGCTCGACTGAAGCCAACACCAGGTTCCCAATGGAAGGGACCAGGTCCATCACGTCCAACCTGTAGAACCAGACAAATATGAGCGGTGGAGCACAAGCTGCAACTGCAAAAATGTCTGCCAAGGGGGCGCCTTGAAAAAGGGCCAACAATGTGGCAACGCCCCGAGTCGAGTGGGACACCAGGTGTCCAGGCACCAGGGTCCCAGTGGACTCGTACGCCATGGTAATGGTGTCCACAATCCAATGCAAGAGGTGCTGCTTTGAAAGTGCCTGGCCCTGTGTATAGGCTCCAAGGACACAAATATTTGGTGCAAGCGCCGAATGTCCTTAATTCGTTCCAAATAGCACCTGAGGGCCTGCACAGGGCAAAACATTTGAAGCCGACTATCCTGCTTCGAAGAGATGAGAGAAGGATGAAAAACCATCAACTCAATACACCTGTTTATATTAAAAGGAGACAGCACTTTCATGAAGAATGCAGAGTTAGGCCGTAGCGTGACCCTGGAGCCATCTCCCACAAAACGGACACACAATGGGTGTACGGACAGGGTTTGTAACTCGCTCACGCATTTTGCAGAGGTGATTGACAGCAATAACGCAGTCTTAAGTGGCACCAGCTTCAGCTCAGTTAAGGGTGGCCATAACCGTCAAGCTCCCTTCAGACACTACACAGACAGGAAATGAGACCCAGGGGGCTCGCCATCAATCGGACATGACATACGGAGATGGCCGCCAGTTACACTTTGAGCATGGATGGGGACTTGCCCTGGTCCAACAGCTATTGTAAAAAATTTAATATGACCCAGGTGGGGCAATTAATGGGATCATGACCCACGTCTTGGCACCAGGTGCAAAATATCTGCCAGTGATAGGAATACTGTGACCTCGTAGAGGGAGCTCTCGCCGACTGAATAGTGGCTACTGCTGTGTCTGACAGACTCCAGGCTATCAAGCCTTGTTCAGGGGCCAGGCCCAGATCTGGAGCAGGCCTGGGTTGGGTTGGTCTATAGAGGAGACAACGCGATCACACGTGAGACAGCGCGTCGGTCCCCCAGGTAAAAATGGCTGCGGGGCCGCTTGGGACCACATTCTGGTCGCCCACGAGTAATTATATCAGTCACACTCTGCTGGGAACAGTAATGCAGAGAGGGGAGGACCACACTCTACCCTCACCTTGAACAATATTAAGACCATATACGGAGCGGGGTTGATAGGAGATCTGCTCGTGTACCCTCCGATGAACACAGGAGCACTCACCAGCTAGGGGTCGGGCGATAGCAGTTCTACTGTGCAATAGTATACAAAGTGGGGCAACAAGAGACAGCTCTTGCGCCCTCACTTAACACAGGAGCAGTCACTTCCTGCTCAGTAGCACAGCTAGGAGAGGAGTGGCAGCAAGCTCTACTGTGCCAAGAGGCATACACAAAGCGGGGCAAGGGGAGACCAGCTCCATGCCATCAGCTTAATACAGGGCTCAGTGAACTGTATACAACGGGGTAGCAGAGTAACACACATGCCCACCCATGACAACATATGCAGTGGGCTACACAGGTCCAGCCTGGGCCACTGACTATACACAAGGGCGGCCTAACAAAGCAAGCCCTGTGTAATCCTGTAATCCTAATGAGCACCATGGTGCGGAGGCAGACCACTTGGGCTCCAGCCTTGTTAAGGTGGAGGCCGGCGCCTGGAGCAAGGAAGAGGAGGGGGCCAGGAGGCGCCGCAACAATGGTCTCCTTCTTCGCTCTGCTTGCCTGCACAGGAGTGTGCACAGCAAGAATGGCAGGTGCAGCTGGAGCAGCGATGGTGGCGTCTCTCCATGCTCTGATGTGAGTGCCACACAGCGTGTTGGCAGGAGTGTGCAGCGGTGGCACCAATCAGTGCAGGCACCGGAGGCACACAGCAACTGGGATGCCCTCGCAACAAGGTGTAGAGCCTAGCGGGACTGACAGCTGTAAGTGCATCTCCACCTGTCAATGCTACACTGGCCTACAACGGGGCCAACTGCATAACTGCACCAAAACCGAACCTTGCTGCCGGACAGAAAACTGTTTATCCAGACACCGGAGTGTGGGATACAAGTGCTGCGTAGGCCCGTAGGCTTAACCTCAGTGGAGTGCAGCGGAGCTTGATCCCAGCAAGCTGAAAGAACGAGATCTCCTACAGCCGCAGCCGTGGGCTGTAGTGCCGGCGCAAGCCGATGTAGGATCCCCTCACACGGGCGAGATCTTTTACGACACACCAAGGCTCAGGCCTGGCAGCCAGGGCTCGGGTTTACTGCTGCTGGTTATGCTCTCGGTGTGGAGGAAAAGCCCTGTGGAAGTGCACTGGAACCCCTCCCAATTGGGCAGTGTTCCCGACTTGAAAGATAATAGCAAGATCGGATGGTTTGTGTTATATTTAGTAAAGATTCACACACAGTGAGTTTCTGCCAACAAGTACTGTATAGGATATACTGAAGCTCTTTGCAGAATTTCAAAAATGTTTCACTACACCCTCATATGATGTAGTGACATGTACCTTTTATTGAACAGCTCTGATAGACTTCTCTAAAATTCTGCACATATTCAGCTGGTGTATTGCACATTATGTTTACATGCTGGTTCATATGTAAGTATTCCTCCCAATATGTATTACTGGAATATTAGGTCATGTAAACAGCTTCCTTTACACTGACTGCAGAAAGTCTGTGGGACATGACTGCACCCTGTGTAAACAAGTGATACATTAATCACTAAAAAGGGGAGAAAATAAAGCATTGAAAAACATTACAACTAAGGGGTGAAATTAAACAGATTTAATAAAAGTCTAGGAATATTATATCTAAATCAAAAGAGAAGTCCGTGTGTAATTTGTAACTGAATATGCAAATTGGTGATGAACTGTCACTGGTGATTAAATGTTTGTGATTAACTGTCGTTTGTAATTAAAACTGCGTGATGAAAAGACCCGAAAAGACAGGAAAGACCTGAAAAGACAGGATTGAGGTTTGAGATGGTCAGAAATGTATGTATTAACATATTTGTCTATCTGTCTATAGTGTGTTTAATGTTTGGATTAAATAATTATCGTATTGACTCCTTTTTACTCACCTTGGATTTCTTAAGATATATTTCTTGCTGAAGTTGGAAATTTGAATGGCAACATTTCGATCAGTATTTATGTTTCTGGAAATTTGATCAATGGTTGTGCCTACCAGGGAGATTCCAGATATAATTTCTGAAACCAGTCCTGCTGTAACTGCCATTTTCAATGTATTGTTAAGGTTGCCTGGCTCCTTCCACTGAAATTAAACAGATGTTATCAATAGATATTTTATTTTACATCATCCTATTATATTAGTTTAATAATACCAAATAAATAAATAAAAACACAGCAGAGTAAGGAAAACTTAAAGAAGGATGAAGACTATGGTTCAGCCATGATATGACCAAATCCAATATTTGACCTACCAGCAATTTGCAAATGGCAAAGTTATATTTATTTTATTGCTTGAGGCCACTTTCTACTAATTATAACTATACTAACTTTCTACTAATTATAACTATACTAACTATATATTATAAGAATACATAATACTTTTCAAGTTTGAAAGTTGCAATTTGCATTGAGGTTAAATTTTGTCGCAGTAACCTGTGTCACAAGGTATCTACCAGTAGCTGTGAATAATGTACCATTTTCCTAGGTCTCTTCTTTCTACACCGTGCTTTCTATATATCACACACTACTGTTGCTGTAATGTATATTTGCTGTCCTGTCCTCATGTTTGCTTACTTTGCCTCTCCACACAGGCTGTACTGTTTCACTGTCTATGTTTCAGTTTTCATTAATAGTTTCAGAGGAAAACTCTAAATCTAAAACAACATATATATATATATATAACATACACTGTATGAAAGATTTATAGGACCTACTATTCAACATTGGTATCAATCTGAGATTTACACAATTGTATATTCAAACTTAGAAAAACACTCAGATCAAATCTCAGATCAATATACATAAGGGTGTACATATTTATTGGTAATATTTGTTATGGGTGTTATTTGATTGTGAATTGTTTACTAAGATTACTATCAAAACTATTATTTGGGTCTAACAAGTACTGAGAATGATCAATTAACATTCTGAAAACAGTATTATTATTTTGTGAATAAATACGATCATAGCAGCAAGATAGACATATTGGTCACACTTTACAATAAGTACCCGGTATAACTCATTAAAAGTACCACAGGATAAACACTTATCTGAGTTCTGATGTCAATTACATGTATAACAGGGTTAGGGTAAGTATGGGTTCATGTACTCAACATCAGAACTCAGATGATGTTCATGATGTATTGATGTTTAAATCCTATAATATTCATATATTAATTCATGAGTTATACTGGTACCTTATTGTAAAGTGTTACCATCATATTTTAGTTGTATTGTTTATATAGACTTGATTTACTCTCAAAAGTACATATAATACTCACTGTTGACAAATACATCCCAAGCTACCTGGGGATTTATACTTCTTCAATTATAATATATCTAAGTAAAATATAGTTTCATAAGTCACGATTCTGGGAGTTGCCGAATTAAAAAATATTTACTGAGCATCAGTCCCATATTTTAAATACAAAGTATAATTTAAAATGTCACTTTTTGTTTTTTAGGGAACTACATTTCTCCCACATTGGAATTGAGCTCTCCCAGAAAACTCCTAAACATAACACATCGTTTATTACACGTGCATTTCAGATACAAACTGTCAGAGCTGAATAAAGTATCACCAACCTGAAGAAGGTTCAACTCTTGATCTGCTTTAGGATGTCCTGAAGAAGAGAATAACTTTTAGGACCTTATGCTGAGTCTTATGACAGTTGGGAAGACAATGTTAGCTTCATATGTTACTTTGTCCCTTCTACTTAGTGTGGGGAAAGATAACATGTTTGGGTAACTGTGGTGCAGTATTTCTTTTTTAATCTGCTCTAGCCAGGTGTTAACTGATTTTTCTCCAGCAGTACCAAAAACAAAATATTAAAATAATGCTGTTTATCAGTATTTTATTAGTTGTGCATCACTTCCATAGGATGCCTCCAAAGAAAGACATAGAGGTCTTTCATAGGTTCCATGGTTTATAGATTTGGTCAGTACAGATTGACAAGGAAGTACAAGACAGAGTGGCTAAGTTATGTAGTTTATTATATCTGTCTGTGTGAAATGCACCTCACTTTTCAGCAGCCATCAGTTCACAGCCTGAAATATTCATAATGTCTTCAAAGTTCAAAATATGGGGTTATATTTTCTTTCAATCACCCCCCATCTCCCCCAGTATCTTCTAATTTAATGAGGGAAGAATATCACAAATCCTTGGAACAGCATATGATTTTATTTTTGTCATTGTTTTGAGGTAAAATTTAATCTTTTTAGCTATAACAAAACAAATGAGTTAATTGTAGATGAAAGGTAATGCCTTGAACATATTCACCATGCTTTAAAATATGAAACAAAAATAATGTGCATCACTTTTGCATGTATTACAGGTTTTAAGAAAAATATCTGCAGAAGGGTTTAGATAATGTATTGCATACACACACTGGTGACCTGCAGCTCCTGATACCAGCATAATAAGATATCAGCCTTCGGGAAAACGTTGGACTAATCATTAATTTCAGTAAAGTCTTTGTCAAGTATGAATGACCTGAAAGATTAATTAGAACACTTTACTAAAACCTGGTGCTTTTGAATACACTGAAAAAACATTTGCTGTTATGCCCAGTTTTACCTGTTTTTCCTAATGTGGAGAAAACACAAATAAGTGGGGAAAGTGTCACATAAAATCAGTAAAGTGTTAATTTTAATTAACAAAAAGGTACATTAGTTTAATCAATAGTATTATTTTGCAACATGACAAATGAGTAACGGTATATTACCTTTGTAGGGATAAAGGCTTTTGGGGATACCACCGTAAATCACTTGTTAACTGTGTTATGTGTCTGGCTGGAGAAAGGGGAATTTACTTAAAATATATGACACCTTTAAATAAAGCACTACATTTGCAATGTCAGTGATAATCACATTATATTATTTAGTGAAAACATGTTTTTTTTATTAAGATTATACGCTGTTAGGCTACAGTATTTCAATTCAAAATTCATTAAACAAGCAAACAAACAACTTAGGGGTGTGTTTTTCTATCTTTCGGGACAGCCTGAAGAAAAGAAGAGATATGGCTTTGAACAAAATTGCTGTGTTCACAGCAGTGACCTGTAAGGATAATTAGTGTAAAGTGAGGTACACATTGCAAAACAAGAGTGCCATAATGTTCTTAATACAAGAGGAATTTGAGAAGCTCTGTTTATGTGGAGCACAGGCACAGATTGTTTCCCTTGTCAAATAATGTTGTTAAACTTTCCCTTCATTTTCCTGTAGGGGTTTATTTGCAATAAACATGTACGTCACTGTATATCATTTTCAGTCCTGTTTCTGTGTTGCTTCTTTTGAAAGTGAAACCAGTCTGAACTCCACATATGTTATCTTGTTCTATTATCCATAAAACAGATATAATAAACTACATAACTTAGCCATTGACTTAAATGTCTATTGCAAGCAATGAAGTTATAGTTGATAATTTGTAGTGAAAGATACAGTTGTACAGATTCACTCCATGCATTTGAAACAGTTATTTAGTCATGTATGCAGTTTAATCAGTATTTACAATACACTTCACTATTAACTTCACTTTAAAGATTCCAGTTGATGGAAATGAGTAATGATAGAGGCTGTGTAAACTGTTGAATGCTACTCCATTGACTGTTATGCCATTGCTGCATGATCGTATACTTTGTGTTCTGAGTGAGGGATGCAGTTGGCATGTCTGCAACTGGTGTTTGTATCCCTGGGGTTCTGCCATAGTTGTATTAAGGGGAAATATCTATGCATTATGGAAAGTGATAAATACACCTGTGAAGCTGAATTACTGTGAATATAATGCATTGAATTTCCATTTAACTTGCATATAATTAATAGTATCTTAAAATGAAGTTCATATTGAGACAGACAATACTCTGGCATATATTCATAAAACTTGAACAGGCTCTGTCTTGTACTTCCTTGTCATTCTGTACTGACCAAATCTATAAACCATTTTGCACAGTACTGTATGTCTTTGTGTTCTGGTCTGTGTGAAATGCACATCACTTTTCAGCAGCCATCAGTTTGCAGCATGAAATATTCATAATGTCTTTAAAGTTCAAAATATGGGGTTATATTTTCTTTCAATCACCCCCCATCACCCCGAGTATCTGCTACTTTATTAAGGAAAGAATATCACAAATCCTTTGAAAAGCATACAATTTTATTTTTGTCATTGTTTTGATGTGAAATGTAATATTTTTACCTATTCCAAAACATTATGAGTTAATTGTAGATGAGAGGTAATGCTTTGAACATATTCACCATGCTTTAAAATATGAAACAAAAATAATGTGCATCACTTTTACATATATTACAGGTTTTAAGAAAAATATCTGCAGAAGGGTTTAGATAATGTTTTGCATACACACACACTGGTGGCCTGCAGCTCCTGATACCAGCACAATAAAGATATCAGCCTGACTAATAATTTATTTCAGTAAAGTCTTTGTCAAGTATGAATGACCTGAAAGATTAATTAGAACACTTTACTAAAACCTGGTGCTTTTGAATACACTGAAAAACATTTGCTGTTATGCTCAGTTTTACCTGTTTTTCCTAATGTGGAGAAAACACAAATAAGTGGAGAAAGTGTCACATAGTGAAAACAAGAGAAATACATCTAATTTTGTTTGCAAACATGTCTGTTATACACTGTTAGGCTACTGTACAAGGGAACACTCATCAATGCAAACTTCCCATCTAGGTATTTCAAATTTAAAAAAATTACACAATCAAGCCAATATAGAAATAAACAAACAAACAAATTGATCTAACTTAGGGGTATGTCCTTTCCTATTAGTGTGTTTTTCTCTTTCAGGGCAGCCACCTCAGATCAGACCCCTGGGCAACATCTCCTTTGCTGGAGACCTCAGGTGAGTACTTGGTCCTGCGCTCTGTTTTCATTCCTTCTTCTGTACAGAGCTATCGGTGGTTTCCCCACTGCCTTCCAAATAAGTACAGTGAAAGAAGGAGAAAAAGTTACTTCAGTTACTTGCTACATATGTGCCCTGGCCTGAGCACAGTACCTGCAGGAGAACTGACCACTGGTACAGGGTTGCCACCATCTCCAGGAGTCTGAGGCGGCCAACAATAGTGGAAGAGTGAGCACAACAGATACAGTGGCCCTGACCGCAGACAGGCACGGCTCCTATTGGCTACTAGGGGTCTAAATATACATGTTCTCCCTTGATAAATAAAACAAGTGCATGTGCTATGATATAGAAGCACACCCATTACTCAAAAGTGCTGTTTTCTTCTGACACGGTTCATTCCTACATCCTTTCAGGCACAGCTGTGTGTCCATGATCTTGAGCAAGCTTTCAGCATGTCTGGCAGGAGTTACAAGCATGGATATATAGTAGGAAGTGAAGTATTCCCCAAACCAAACTGCATTGACATGACATTTGTCATTTAACAGACACTCTTATCTAGGGCAACTTACATTTGTACCCATTTATACAGCTGTGCATTTTACTGGAGCAATCTAAGTGAAGTACCTTGCTCAATGGTACAACAACAACAACACTGTCCCACCCAAGATTTGAACCCACAACCTTCCAGTTATGAGTCTCTACTCCACAGTACTGCCTATGACCTGAGTATGTAGGCCATCTCTTATGGCCAGGTATTCTGCTGATCCAGACTTTTCTTCTTCACACAATCTTAAATGACAGAGAGTCAGCGAGTCATCTTGGACAGTTGGAGGATGTTCACAAGGCCATCTGGTGGAGTCTTTTCCTAAGACATATGCTAATAAATGACTGTGTTAAGGAGACCTTTTTATTTTGTACTAATAACTCAGATTAAAGATGTATCTATGGAAAAGTATTAGAGCCAGTCATAGAGTTACACAGTTTCACATGAAATGTGAATCTGGAGAAATTCCTTCAAGATCTCTGATTTGAAACTTTTGTTAGGGAGTACCATGGTGCTCATTACCTAGCTCCTAAGGACACCCCCTGAATTGGGGTGATCGTATTTAAGTCTGATTTTAAACTGCAGTCAGACACCTCAACTCAGCAGCAGTAGCAACAGTCAGAGAAGTGAGTACTGTATTTATTACTATTATTATTTAAAATTATGATTGTCTAAATTACGCTTTTGTTCATGATTTCTAACTGTTGGCAACAAGCATGGGTGTGTGTAATACCTACGCAAAACTCTATAACAAATCTTGTTTTTTTTATTCTTATGGGTTCTGTTTTATGATGGTTGATGTAAATTATGTATTTTTAATTTCCAATAGTCTAGAGATTACTTCAGAAAAGTGGCCTGTCCTTGTACACTAGCATCGTGGCCTGTGATCCAGCCAGTCCGCCCCTGTACTGCACCACAGTTACCCACACTAAGTAGGAGGGGCAAAGTAACACATACAGCTGACACTGTCTTCCTAACTGTTATAAGACTCAGCATGAGGTGCTGAAAGATATTCTCTTTTTTGGGACATCCTAAAGCAGACCAGGAGTTTTTTTTTCATTTTTCAGGTTGGTAATACTTTATTTAGCTCTGAAAGCTTGTATCTGAAATGCACATAAGTTCCAACATGGGAGAGATTTAAATTATACTTTGCATTTAAATATGGGACTAATGCTCTGAATGTTTTTTTTAATGAACTTCTACAGTGAGGGAAAAAAGTATTTGATCCCCTGCTGATTTTGTACGTTTGCCCACTGACAAAGAAATGATCAGTCTATAATTTTAATGGTAGGTGTATTTTAACAGTGAGAGAAAAATCCAGAAAAACACATTTCAAAAAAGTTATAAATTGATTTGCATGTTAATGAAGGAAATAAGTATTTGACCGCCACTTGGTGGCAAAACCCTTGTTGGCAATCACAGAGGTCAGACGTTTCTTGTAGTTGGCCACCAGGTTTGCACACATCTCAGGAGGGATTTTGTCCCACTCCTCTTTGCAGATCCTCTCCAAGTCATTAAGGTTTCGAGGCTGACGTTTGGCAACTTGAACCTTCAGCTCCCTCCACAGATTTTCTATGGGATTAAGGTCTGGAGGCTGGCTAGGCCACTCCAGGACCTTAATGTGCTTCTTCTTGAGCCACTTCTTTGTTGCCTTGGCTGTGTGTTTTGGGTCATTGTCATGCTGGAATACCCATCCACGACCCATTTTCAATTCCCTGGCTGAGGGAAGGAGGTTTCCCCCCCAAGATTTGATGGTACATGGCCCCGTCCATCGTCCCTTTGATGCGGTGCAGTTGTCCTGTCCACTTAGCTAAAAAACACCCCCAAAGCATAATGTTTCCACCTCCATGTTTGACGGTGGGGATGGTGTTCTTGGGGTCATTCCTCCTCCTCCAAACACGGCGAGTTGAGTTGATGCCAAAGAGCTCGATTTTGGTCTCATCTGACCACAACACTTTCACCCAGTTCTCCTCTGAATCATTCAGATGTTCATTGGCAAACTTCAGACAGGCCTGTACATGTGCTTTCTTGAGCAGGGGGACCTTGCGGGCACTGCAGGATTTCAGTCCTTCACAGCGTAGTGTGTTACCAATTGTTTTCTTGGTGACTATCGTCCCAGCTGCCTTGAGATCATTAACAAGATCCTCCCGTGTAGTTCTGGGCTGATTCCTCACCGTTCTCATGATCATTGAAACTCCACGAGGTGAGATCTTGCATGGAGCTCCAGACCGAGGGAGACTGACAGTTATTTTGTGTTTCTTCCATTTGCGAATAATTGCACCAACTGTTGTCACCTTCTCACCAAGCTGCTTGGCGATGGTCTTGTAGCCCATTCCAGCCTTGTGTAGGTCTACAATCTTGTCCCTGACAACCTTGGACAGCTCTTTGGTCTTGGCCATGGTGGAGAGTTTGGAATCTGATTGATTGATTGCTTCTGTGGACAGGTGTCTTTTATACAGGTAACGAGCTGAGATTAGGAGCACTCCCTTTAAGAGAGTGCTCCTAATCTCAGCTCGTTACCTGTATAAAAGACACTTGGGAGCCAGAAATCTTGCCGATTGATAGGGGATCAAATACTTATTTCACTCTTTAACACGCAAATCAATTTATAACTTTTTTGAAATGCGTTTTTTTGGATTTTTGTGTTGTTATTCTGTCTCTCACTGTTAAAATACACCTACCATTAAAACTGATAATTTCTTTGTCAGTGGGCAAACGTACAAAATCAGCAGGGGATCAAATACTTTTTTCCCTCACTGTACATCATATATTTTTCTACAGTATTTCACTATCATACAGTATCATTCATTAGTCCTTAAAAATAAATTACAAGGACTTTTCCACTCTCACTGCTTTTGTCATGCAACTTATTTGTTTGCAAATGTCTTCAGAATTTCGTGAATTCTGAAAATCAATATTGAGGAATGTATTTTATTCATTTATTTTATTCATTATTATTAATTTGACAAATTTTAATGTGTGTTTTTGCATTTATGCAATCTATCCTCAATAATTCTATGCATTTATGACTGATTAGCAAGGATCTCTAATGCAAAGTGAGTTATAACTATAATGAAAACATGCTTTGTGTTTGTATAGCGTTTGTCAAGCAAGTAATTTGGGCTTCTTTGTCTGGAAACTTTTATGCTCTGTCACTTTGATAATTACTTAATAATACATTTTTAATGTCTGATCTAAATTACTGGATAAGGTGATAACATTTATTTCTTACTTAATTAATAAGTTAAAGATATATATATACACACCGATCAGCCATAACATTATGACCACTGACAGGTGAAGTGAATAACACTGATAATCTCATTATCATGGCACCTGTCAGTGGGTGGCATACATTAGGCAGCAAGTGAACATTTTGTCCTCAAATTGATGTGTTAGAAACAGGAAAAATGGGCGGCCAAGGCTCATTGATGCACGTGGGGAGCCAAGGCTGGCCCGTGTGGTCTGATCCAACAGACGAGCTACTGTAGCTCAAATTGCTGAATATGTGAATGCTGCTTCTGACAGAAAGTGGCCGCAGACCAGTCAGGGTGCCCATGCTGACCCCTGTCCACTGCCGAAAGCGCCTACAATGGTCACGTGAGCATCAGAACTGGACCACGGAGCAATGGAAGAAGGTGGCCTAGTCTGATGAATTATGAGTTCAAGGTGATGACTTGGCCTCCAAATTCCAAAGATCTCAATCCAATCGAGCATCTGTGGGATGTGCTGGACAAACAAGTGCGATCCATGGAGGCCCCATCTCTGCATTACCAGTCTCAGCTGCTGGAGATAAGTGTATAATATTACCATCTGTATTGGAGACAACTGCGTTTGTTTTCCTTTCTTTTTTTCTTTTTCAGTAAGCACCTTCTGTGAATTTTTATATATATATATATATATATATATATATATATATACACTCACCTAAAGGATTATTAGGAACACCTGTTCAATTTCTCATTAATGCAATTATCTAACCAACCAATCACATGGCAGTTGCTTCAATGCATTTAGGGGTGTGGTCCTGGTCAAGACAATCTCCTGAACTCCAAACTGAATGTCTGAATGGGAAAGAAAGGTGATTTAAGCAATTCTGAGCGTGGCATGGTTGTTGGTGCCAGACGGGCCGGTCTGAGTATTTCACAATCTGCTCAGTTACTGGGATTTTCACGCACAACCATTTCTAGGGTTTACAAAGAATGGTGTGAAAAGGGAAAAACATCCAGTATGCGGCAGTCCTGTGGGCGAAAATGCCTTGTTGATGCTAGAGGTCAGAGGAGAATGGGCCGACTGATTCAAGCTGATAGAAGAGCAACTTTGACTGAAATAACCACTCGTTACAACCGAGGTATGCAGCAAAGCATTTGTGAAGCCACAACACGTACAACTTTGAGGTGGATGGGCTACAACAACAGAAGACCCCACCGGGTACCACTCATCTCCACTACAAATAGGAAAAAGAGGCTACAATTTGCACAAGCTCACCAAAATTGGACAGTTGAAGACTGGAAAAATGTTGCCTGGTCTGATGAGTCTCGATTTCTGTTGAGACATTCAGATGGTAGAGTCAGAATTTGGCGTAAACAGAATGAGAACATGGATCCATCATGCCTTGTTACCACTGTGCAGGCTGGTGGTGGTGGTGTAATGGTGTGGGGGATGTTTTCTTGGCACACTTTAGGCCCCTTAGTGCCAATTGGGCATCGTTTAAATGCCACGGCCTACCTGAGCATTGTTTCTGACCATGTCCATCCCTTTATGACCACCATGTACCCATCCTCTGATGGCTACTTCCAGCAGGATAATGCACCATGTCACAAAGGTCGAATCATTTCAAATTGGTTTATTGAACATGACAATGAGTTCACTGTACTAAACTGGCCCCCACAGTCACCAGATCTCAACCCAATAGAGCATCTTTGGGATGTGGTGGAACGGGAGCTTCGTGCCCTGGATGTGCATCCCACAAATCTCCATCAACTGCAAGATGCTATCCTATCAATATGGGCCAACATTTCTAAAGAATGCTTTCAGCACCTTGTTGAATCAATGCCACGTAGAATTAAGGCAGTTCTGAAGGCGAAAGGGGGTCAAACATAGTATTAGTATGGTGTTCCTAATAATCCTTTAAGTGAGTGTATGAGCTATAATATTTTAAGTTATAGAGTGCTTTCTCATTCTGCTTTGCATTTTTTTTTTATTTATAAATACTGAAATATTATTGAATGGCATATGAGTATATCCCTGACACTGTCTGTAGTACAAAATAATTCCTCTGGGAAACACAGGGGATAAGATCTAAACCTAAAACTATACTAAAATCACCTTTATTTATATGGAGTGAATAAAACTACCTAAAACCCAAACCTTATAAAAAAATAAATACTAAAGCTAAACTAAATGATCCTAAAAATCAATTTGTTCCCCCCAAATGGCAGACATGAAAAAAGACAGGCTTCTGAAGAGAAAGTGCAATAGTGCTTATCAGTCTCTTCTGTTCTCCTCGGTGGATCAGTGCAGAGTACAGTCTCACTCATCTACAACAACCGCAGACAAGGGATGCGATCCAGTGGACATCAAGGCTTCTCTGGGTGCCACTCGCCAGTCAGTCCCACTTCCTTCCTCCAGGATCCACAGCTGCTCCTCCAAATGTAGCCAAACTAACTCAACAGGGGAAGGGAAGGGATGGTCACAGGAGCCAATCCAGGGGGTATCCGTGTCCACTACAAACATTTTTACAATCCTCATTCATGCAGAAGCCACTGCCACCGGATACCTCCCTCCCTCAACGCACTGCTCTGCTTTTCATCTCCCCACAGGTACCCTCTAATGGAGCCGGTCCTGCACCAGGAGTATGTGGAGGAGTCTGACACCGGATCTACAAGTAGGAATTCCCTATTTCATTACTTTGACTGTTCAAGATTTCCACTATAACTCCTTATATTCTTTTACAGAGGAGTCCAGCACACAGGAGTCACGTGGAAATAATTTGTGATTAATGCAAATACACACAAAAAGGAAAAGAAACACTTCAAACAAAGTGAAAACCAATAAATAAGGCCAAACAATAAAGTGAATAAGGTCTGAGCTCTGTCCCTTCACAGGACACATACATACATGTAAAAACATTCCTAAATGAGAAATGTGGGCTCTTGGTAAACAAGATGTCTTTGACAATCATAGCTGTGTTTCACAAAACAGCCCTGTGCTCACAACATAACATCAAATATACAGAATTGTAAAATTCTCCTTGAGTACTGAGTGCTGTTTTTGAAGCTCAGTGTCTGTTTTCAGTGAAGATCCTCCACAGGCCCGTGTCATTGCCTTCACCCTCCGCACCTGCAGTCTCCGTGCAATTTGTTGGGGGAGGTTTTTGTATGACTATGTATCACTGTGTGAACACCCAGCTACCACTGGGGTTGTGTAAACTCTGACAGTAGTAATCTCCTGTATCTTCAGGCTGGACTCCACTGATGGTCAGAGTGAAGTCAGACCCAGATCCACTGCCACTGAATCTCTCTGGGATCCCAGACTGACGGGTAGAGGTATAATAGATCAGGAGTTTAGGAGCTTCTCCAGGTTTCTGTTGGTACCAGTGTAGGTAGCTACCTCCAGAATCAGCGTGAACTGAACTGCTGGTTTTACAGTTCACAGTGACTGTCTGTCCTTGGGGAGAAGATATCACTGTTGAGGCCTGAGTCACTGTAATCTGTCCGCGGGACTCTAGAAATGACAAAAAAAAAAAAAACATCAATAAATATCTGATTGAAACATGTTTACGTAAATGCAATTTTAAGTTTCTTTGTATTCATGTTGTGTTTCCTTCCATTTTACCAATCATTCTTCATATGTCTCCCAGTCGAACAAATGTATAAATGTATATTTTAATAATTCTCACCCTGAGTGCAGATGGCGAGAGCCCAGATGAAGACGGTGATAAAAGTCATTGTTGTTGTGGATTGTGTTGCCATGAAGGGCAGCTCTCAGTCATGAAGTGTTAAACTCACAGGGCTATAAACACTCCCAGAGCACTGAAGCATGTGCTGCCCATGCAAAGTGGCTCTTCTATGCAAATTGTCTTCCTGGGTAGAGCGGGTAGGGTATTTGTAGTAAAGCAGTGCTGTGAACACAGGCTTGGTGCTGTGTGTCTGACAGAGCAAGATGAGCAGTTTAGCTTGAACACTCATAGGACAGCAGGACTAGACAAGCAGCTTTTCAAGTCCTCAATTATATATGCTACCTGGGAAACAATAATGAGTGTATGTTTATATAATAGGGATGATTTTTGTAATAAGCCTATTCGTGTGGAGTCTTACAAATGTCATTTAGTCCATCAGTTAGTCTTCAGAAAACTGTGTCTGGAGTCCAGATTGGTCTTTTCTTTGTCCTCACAGGCCCTGAGGACAGCACTACTGCCCCACTGGTGTGTTTGGGGTTTGAAGGGTCAAAACACCTAGACGATCACTAGAGCAATGAGACTGTGACCTCAGTTTTAATTGTAATTACCCATCTTCTTACAGAGTCACTTGATTAAAGGTGGGGTATCATCATTTTTTTTTTTTTACATTAAAAGTTGTGCCTATAATTTCTAAATATGTCCTGAAAGTTTAATTCACATCCGTTGCTTATAAGTTGGAAAAAAACTTTTTTTTGTGAGGCTGTTCATACAAAACCTCAGACTCCTGTACCCGGAAGAGCACCAGTGCGTGACGTCACATCAGGTATTCACTGATTTAAACCGCAGACTCCTCAATGGCAGATGACAGTGAAAGCGGATTAACTGGGTTGGATGTTTTGTGTGAAAGTGTTGATGTGGACGACAATTCACCAACAGTCCCCCACATCAGATACAGGAGAGCAGGATAACATACTGTATACACTTTTTATTGTATTAATAAAGTGCAGTGGGCTGCTGTTGTAATCCCGGCGCACAAACTAAGACTCTTTGACTGAGAGAAATGTACCTGACAATTAGCTCCTACACCTTCGCTCAAATTAATAATAGTGCTTAATTATCATGCACGCCAAATAATGGTATAAATATCATAATAATAATAATAATAATAATAATGTATATATTTACAATATACTTTGTATGTATTTCATTATTAATAATAATCATGGTTGGCGCTAGACTTAAAAATAATATGGATGCGGTCAAGCAGTCCGACAGAGCACCATCAGCCGACCCTTATATGTTCTGTCAGCCCCCCTAAAAAAAAATCCAAGAATGAAGAAGCACCCCCCCCTCAGCTCTGACACCGGAAAAAAACACCGCCCCCCTCTCCCCACTCTTAGTCCAGCAAAAACACCTTCAGTTAACTCCCCCCTCACCGATGCTGGACAGCGTTTCGAAGCCCCCATAAAACCTGACGTCTAGAAGCGCCCTTGATCATAATAATATTTGCATTGTTCACATGCACACACTAATTCGTGAAAGTAGTTTACTTTCTTTTTGTTAATACTGTATTCAATTTCCATATCGTCCAATTATTCTCCCAGTCAGTAACATTGCTCAGCTGCTGGAGGCAGGATGTTGAACTGACCATCACAATGATCTCAAAATGTCCCAGGATTGGGGGGGTCAGGCAGGCCTACAGAGCAGCGCATCACAGTGTCTCCCAGCTTGGGAATCTGCACCAAATAGCTCGTCTCTCGTTTCTTCACTGTGACTTACAAGTGTAGTTTTTTGGGCCTTAATAAAGCAGAGGCGCTGTTGTTATCTACCTGGATGAAACCATATATTACACACCATGCTATGTGTCCCCTTGGCGCGTTTGTTCTTTTTTGGGAACTGGTTTCGTTAGCGCTAATGCAGCCAAACAGCCCGAGAGACGGCGAGCTCTACCTGCTGTGACGTCACGCATAAATTAGCCACAGATTCAGGGAGCTGGACTTTTCACAGAGGGGTCAACTTCACACTTGTTTTTATACCCTTAGCGTTAAACCCTACACATAAAAACTACACAGATGGTTGTTTTGACCGGCCAGCAGTTCTTTAAAAGTGAATTCTGAAAAAGGTCAAAAACGATGATACCCAACCTTTAACCACAGCAGTGTTATGTCTCCCTCTTGTGGTCAGTGTTCTGTAACTACACACTGTGCTACTCACTTGCTACTAACAGACATCTGAAGAGGAGATGTTTTGCAGCTCTAACATCTCCAGACTCCTGCATCACCTGACTGCCGTTCTTACAGATGAGGTATATTGTGTATTGTCCAGTCTCTCTGCTCTTTAGAAACATGTGACAGTGACCCAGGGTGGTGAGGGCCAGTGCTCTGATAATGGCTGCTGTCCCAATGGGACCTTTCAAAAGGGCTTGTTCCTGTTCAAGATATTTAGTGGGATCCCACAGGATCTTAGGATGCTGTGCAATATTTCTAGCAGGCAAATGACTGACCTTCATAACTGATATATGTCAGCATGAGAAGCATTTCTATGATTTCCACCCCCAAAAAATCCCAATCATGTGGTTGATCATAATTATGGAAAGGTTTTTTAAATTGTGGTATGTGTATTATTAAGAAGATATTTGTAATAGCAGTTTTCCACTATGATATCTTTAGCATTTTAGCACTTTTTTATCTTTACGACAATATGATATCAATCTTAAACTGCCTTGAAACATTGTCTTTAGCTCCAATGTGTCTCAGTGCTGTTGTTGAAACTCAGTGTCCCATTGCAGTCTTTGTAGTTTGTAGTTGTAGTTAGAGAAAACACTGTCAGCACCACCCCACACATTTTTATTCATACAACATTCGGGGCTGTAGCCCCCCTAAAACCTGAAGTCTAGCAACACCCCTGGAGAGAGAGAGAGAGAGAGAGAGAGAGAGAGAGAGAGAGAGAGAGAGAGAGAGAGAGAGAGAGAGAGAGAAGCAGTACAGAAAACTGTGAAAGATATCAAACGCAGAACTAGCCGTTGCCTGGCTGTGAGGAACTACAGCTGCAACAGAGCACAGCAGCAGACGAGTGACATGGGCTGACTGTGCCAGTGTTGTTTATCTCTCTGACCAGCACACTGACAAAGGGGAACTTTTACAACCTCCTTGAAAACAGGAGGAAGACACAAGTTTACTGTGTAGAGACTCTTTTATTTTTTCTAACAGAGGAGACAGAAAGGGAAGTTTTTAATGTCAGTTCTTCCTCTGTCAGCATCCAGTCATGTGTAGTGGGACCTGTGGGGAAGTAAGAAATCAATCAATGAACTCAATCATGCAGTCACTTACCTGGTGGTCCTGGGGCTCTCTATAGTCCGAGTGTGGGGAGCAAGTCCTGAGGGAGGTTCCCATGCGGTGGGGCAGGTCTGAAAGAGAGAGGCACAGATAATACAGGTGTAGCTTAAGGTACACTTATAAATTTCAGTTAAAGAAGTGAATTTAAGTATCACCTTATCAAGAATCCTAGAATCTTGTAGAACTCAATTTCTGCAATAATTGGATACAGACACCAATTCCAAAGATATACATTTTGATATACTACTAAGTGAGAGAATGAGCAAGAATCATAGTCAAAATCAAGCAGTGAACCATAGTTTGTAGTTCTTGCATTTTGAGTGTGGCATGTCGCAAGTATTTTGCATACATAGGCAAAAATAATAGCAGCAGTCATATTATGCATCACTCTGGTACATGTATGCCCCGTTTCCACTGGCGCTGCCGGACGGTTAAACGGCTGTTTCCACTGGCTGAGCAGCCGTGTTTTGTGGAAGTTAAATGTTTAAATGTTTTAAAGCCATTGTTCCTAGATGTTTTAATACAGTCCCTCACAAATCAGCTGTTTTGGCACATGTCAGATTGTATGTCGAGAACAGCATACCAGGAATACACACAGGCTCCTTCTCAATGCACTGTGCAGGGTTTGTAGCAGAGGGGGTGCAGGATGATTATTTGGTAAATAAAAGTGTTTTATGCTAATCCTTCCTAAAATCCTAAAATGACTAAACATTTGTTACTTTCCCATCCTAAACAAAAACACATCTGTAGTGACTCTGCAGCTGTTCAATTTCTGTAGAGCTGAGGGAGAGGGCAGCTGCTACCCTGCTGACAGTAATATCGCCAACATCTTCAGCCTGGACTGGACTGATCTGTGTAAAGACTGTCCCAGATCCACTGCCCGTGGAATCATCAGGCATCCCAGAGGTTTGTTGCCATATAAACTGATGTCAAGTCCTCTCTGAAACCCAGGACCTGTGTCCATGTTGGTAATGGCCTCCCTCTCTGTTCCTCCCAGCTGCGTCTCTCTTCAGAAGCCAGAGTTCCAGACAGCTCCCTGGGAACTCTATACCAGCACTGCTGGCAAGTCTGATCTCCCCCCACAGGTGCGGCAATTGCTAAAACCAGGAAATAATGATCTTTGTATTTTCCTTTGTTCTTGTAGGTTCCCGTTGCAGCCAGCTGACAGGACACAGGAAAAAGCCAAGAGAAAGTATGGTTTTCACATGGTTGCTTGTGGTTTTTGATCCACTGAACAAGACTGGAGATGCACTGTAATACAGAAGTGAGGACTGCAGCGCATGTGCAGGGATGATGGATGTGTTGCAGCCTACGTCACTGCTATAGCAAAGCAGTTACTTTTGATGGCAATGTAATTCTCATTCCAGGAATATCAATAAACTTTCCGTTGGTACAATATTCTCTTGTAGCTAAGCAGTGTTGTGCATACAAGCCTGGTGCTGTGTGTTCTGAGAAATCAATATTAGCTGTTTAGCGTGAAAACCTTATTTCTCTCAACACAGCTGGGATGACTGTATTTTATCCATCATCTCAGGCAGTTCATTAGACAGTCCTCAGGAACTGGAGTAGAATCTGTTCTGCAGCCCAAACTGTTTGTTCCAATGCAACTGAGTATTTCTCACTGGCACTGAGGTCAGCAGACAGGAGAAACACAATAGCAGTGGTATTACTGTCAGTGTGGGGTTTAACATGTTTAATTATTTTGTAATTCCATTTTGATCAGCAGTAATGAAGTGGTGCACATCAATGGACTGGCGTCCCGTCCTGGGTGTATTCCTGTGTATGCATGCCGGGATCGGCTCTGGCTTCCCCCAACCCTCACCAGGATAAGCGGTTTCACAAATGGATGGATGGATGGATGGTTACAGTGGTAGTACTTTACAAATAACATGCATTCATACATGTATATAGAGAACATTTTATTAATGTCTATTGTTTGCTCAATGTTACTTTCTAATGAATGGTAAGTTGTAACTCACTGGCCTTGATCTGAGATCAAGCCCCCGCAGATCCCAAGAGTCGAGTGTGGAGCCACATCACACAGTGCAGCATCAGGCTCAGGGTCAGTCAGTGCAGACAGGGCTCTGTGACAGAGGAGCTGAGGGCAGCGCTGAGCTGCTCCAGTAGAAGCTCTCATGGTGGCTGCTTGTTCTGACTGAGGAGAGTGAGAGCCACTCGACCTCCCCTTCAGCACCACTGACACAGGAGAGCAGGAGGGCTGTCTGTCCGATGTGAGCTCTTGTTTGGCCACATGGAATATTTATTTCAGCAGTGTGTGAATGTGCTGCTGATAAGTGTTGGAGATTAAAATCTATGTTCAAGAGAGAACCCAGCTCCACCATCTTTCCATCAGCTGCATGTACACTTATATACCATGTATACGATGGACACCACACAAATGAGTAACTAACACCCCTTCCCAGCATCCTGTGCTATAAGTCCCTCCTTCTCCATGACTCATTTCACCTTGTTGGGGGTTAGATAGCCAGCCTTGTCCTCTTGGACAGGCTGTGTATCTGTTTGCCAAGTGTGATTAAAAACATATATATATAAATAAGGATAAAATAATTTCCATTACCAATCCTCTCAGCAATATAGGTTTGTGTGAAGCTCGTGAAAAAGTATTGAATTATTTATTATTTCAGTGACACAAAATAGAGGTTATATCTCCAGCTGTAGCAGTACAGTCGCTGTGCTGTTCTGCTAATGGAGGTTTTTGTACAGACATAAATCACTGTGGGAGTCACTCCTGCATCCTTGACCTGGACTCCCCTGATGGTCAGAGTGAAGTCAGTCCCAGATCCACTGCCACTGAATCTCTCTGGGATCCCACACTGACAGCGATTTGCCCAGTAGATTAGTGTTGCAGTTGCTCCTGGTTTCTATTGATACCAGTACAGGCAATCATCCCCATCACTATCAGTAACAGAGCTGCTGGTTTTGCAGTTGATGGTGAATGATTGTCCAGATTTTACAGACAAGTCTGAAGGAGTCTGAGTAACACTGAACAGCACAGTGGAGTCTGAGAGGAGAAAGCTCACAACGAAGCAGAAATACAATAGTGAGTCATATATTACTTTTATAATTGTTATTATAAAACAAAAATGTTTGACCTGAGTAAAGAGAGCAAGTGTCCAGAGCAGGAGCCCCAGTGAAGCCATGTTCTCTGTGTGTCTCAGTGAGTGTGAGACGGCTGAACTGTCAGCTTTCAAACCCTGAGCAATGGAGCAGTGCAGTTATTATAGCTGCTGATCAGAGCAGTGAGGCAGGACAGGGATGCACAGCAGCTTCCTTTATACAAATCCTATCACAGACAGTTAGATGAGCTGTGAACTGTGAAAACAGGTGGACAGGTGGTTGATAGGGGTGGGACACTTATGGTTTCTTCTGTTTGTTACACAAATCCCAGTTTAATACTAATGTCTAATCAGATTCTTCTGTGTCTCATTCTCCCTGTTTCTTATAATATATAAGTAATGTATAAGTATAACTGATTTTACAAATATTGTGTTTTTTTCTGGAACGGGATTAGGTGACAAGTTAGCTGACAAAACTATGTAGAAAATATTTGCTGATGTACAGTGAGGGAAAAAAGTATTTGATCCCCTGCTGATTTTGTACGTTTGCCCACTGACAAAGAAATGATCAGTCTATAATTTTAATGGTAGGTGTATTTTAACAGTGAGAGACAATTGATTTGCATGTTAATGAAGGAAATAAGTATTTGACCCCTTCGACTTAGTACTTGGTGGCAAAACCCTTGTTGGCAATCACAGAGGTCAGACGTTTCTTGTAGTTGGCCACCAGGTTTGCACACATCTCAGGAGGGATTTTGTCCCACTCCTCTTTACAGATCCTCTCCAAGTCATTAAGGTTTCGAGGCTGACGTTTGGCAACTCGAACCTTCAGCTCCCTCCACAGATTTTCTATGGGATTAAGGTCTGGAGACTGGCTAGGCCACTCCAGGACCTTAATGTGCTTCTTCTTGAGCCACTCCTTTGTTGCCTTGGCTGTGTGTTTTGGGTCATTGTTATGCTGGAATACCCATCCACGACCCATTTTCAATGCCCTGGCTGAGGGAAGGAGGTTCTCACCCAAGATTTGACGGTACATGGCCCCGTCCATCGTCCCTTTGATGCGGTGCAGTTGTCCTGTCCCCTTAGCAGAAAAACACTCCCAAAGCATAATGTTTCCACCTCCATGTTTGACAGGGCGAGTTGAGTTGATGCCAAAGAGCTCGATTTTGGACTCATCTGACCACAACACTTTCACCCAGTTCTCCTCTGAATCATTCAGATGTTCACTGGCAAACTTCAGACGGGCCTGTACATGTGCTTTCTTGAGCAGGGGGACCTTGCGGGCGCTGCAGGATTTCAGTCCTTCACGGCGTAGTGTGTTACCAATTGTTTTCTTGGTGACTACGGTCCCAGCTGCCTTGAAATCATTAACAAGATCCTCCCGTGTAGTTCTGGGCTGATTCCTCACCGTTCTCATGATCATTGAAACTCCAAGAGGTGAGATTTTGCATGGAGCCCTAGACCGAGGGAGACTGACAGTTATTTTGTGTTTCTTCCATTTGCGAATAATCGCACCAACTGTTGTCACCTTCTCACCAAGCTGCTTGGCGATGGTCTTGTAGCCCATTCCAGCCTTGTGTAGGTCTACAATCTTGTCCCTGACATCCTTGGACAGCTCTTTGGTCTTGGCCATGGTGGAGAGTTTGATTGATTGATTGATTGCTTCTGTGGACAGGTGTCTTTTATACAGGTAACGAGCTGAGATTAGGAGCACTCCCTTTAAGAGAGTGCTCCTAATCTCAGCTCATTACCTGTATAAAAGACACCTGAGAGCCAGAAATCTTGCTGATTGATAGGGGATCAAATACTTATTTCCCTCATTAACATGCAAATCAATGTATAACTTTTTTGAAATGCGTTTTTCTGGATTTTTTTTTTGTTATTCTGTCTCTCACTGTTAAAATACACCTACCATTAAAATTATAGACTGATCATTTCTTTGTCAATGGGCAAATGTACAAAATCAGTGGGGGATCAAATACTTTTTTCCCTCACTGTATGTATGCATGTATTATTTATCAATAGTGAAGTCATGCTGGATCCCAAGACAATGGATGGCGGCATTGTCATCCAGGAAGAGACCACTCCCATCAGGAGATAAATATTTCACCATAGGATAAAGGCGATCACTCAGAATAACTTTGTAATTATTTGCAGTGACCCTTCCCTCTAAGGGGACAAGTGGACCCAAACCATGCCAGGAAAATGCCCCCCACAGCATAACAGAGGCCCCCCCGGACCCCCTCACTGTAGGGGTCAAGCAGTCAGGCCTGGTCCGTTCTCTTGGTGTCCCACACATGCACTTGCCCACTTATCGAGAATATGCTGAAGGATGACTCAGCTGACCATAACACTTTTTTCCACATCTCTGTAGACCAGTGCCTATGGTTTGTGCACCGCTGAACTCTCAAATGTGCATTTGTCTCTGTAATGAGGGTTTTATGCATTGCTGCCTTACTATAATATCACTCTTGGTGTCATTCTCGATGGACTGTTCTTGCTGACAGTCTGATCACGTCCTGCATGGATATTCTCAGTCACCTGGAAAAGAGTTGCTTTTCTGTTCTTCCTTACATGTTCCTCCACTAATTTATTCAGGTTTTTCCTTTAATTTGTCACCCGTCTGTATGTAATATACATTAAAACAATTTGATTTGGTCTATGTGTTTGATGTGTCTGTTAATATATTATGAATAAATACATAAAAAGCTGAAATAATAAAATATAAATAATTCTCATCTTGAGTGCAGATGGCGAGAGCCCAGATGAAGATGGTGATAAAAGTCATTGTTGTTGTGGATTGTGTTGCCATGAAGGGCAGCTCTCAGTCATGAAGTGTTAAACTCACAGGGCTATAAAGACTCCCAGAGCACTGAAGCATGAGCTGCCCATGCAAAGTGGCTCTTCTATGCAAATTGTCTTCCTTAGTGCAGTAGGTACTGGCTTGGTGCTGTGTTTCTGACAGAGCAAGGTTAGAAGTTTTGTAACAATTTGCATTATATTATATAGTTGGGCGCCAGGTAGGATAAAGCCTACCACAATTTATCATATTTAAAATGTAATAAACCATATAAGAATAATATAACACAAAAAGGTTACCAAACCTTTTCTGGGCCCAGATTCACCATACTCGATTAGGTTCACAAATAATAAACAATAGGTTAATAAAACAAAAGACACCAAAAGACAGCAATAACGCCTTTTAAAGTGCATGTGTCACGGTCTCTTAAGGGAGGACCGCAGGGCACAGGAGTTAAGGACCCAGGTGCAGTGCTCATACAGCTGGCAGCAAGGAGCAAGGAGCAAGGAGCAAGGAGCAAGGAGCAAGGAGCAAGGAGCAAGGAGCAAGGAGCAAGGAGCAAGGAGCAAGGAGCAAGATAGCTAGGTAACACAGGAGGAACTGATGACACTTTACACAGAGTGAGGGCAGTGAGCGGTTTATGAAACTGGGAAGGTAGGTGCAGGGCCAATGGGAGAAGAGGAAAGGAACAAGAGTGCACATGGGTGTGGAGGAATGTTAATTGGAAGAGTGACTGATGAAAGCAGTGAAGGGAGAAAGAAAAGGCACAGTTACATTGGCGGCCTCTAGTGGGTATAGAGGGTAATGGCTAGGGAACCATGAGAGCATGTAGCCATAAAGAGTGCAAACCGTTCAGCTCAAGTCAGTGCAAACAGTAATGTCCTTCTTTTTAAGTGACGTATGCAATACATATACTAAATGCTAGAGTAAATGATATAAAGTGACAAGTGCCAGAGAATTAAACTCGTCAAAGTGCAAAACATAGGTCAATAAATAGACATCATTATACAACAAGCAAGCATACATTAGCAGCACACAGGAAAAGGAAGGAAAAGACCTGTATGTTTCACATCAAATCAAACAATTCACACAAACTTTGATTTAGAATATAAATCTGCAGTTTTCAAAGGGGTGGAAAAGTCACTGCAACCGTATCCTGGGTGGAGCTTTTCTGTTTTCCTCTTCGCAAGACTTCAGTTCACTTCTGTCTTTATCCAGTTCAAGTACATTACGATTGATTCAAACTTACAAGTCCATCTTCCTTTACGGTTTCTCCGACTAAGACTGCTTTGCTCTTCACTTTGCAAATCCACTACACCACGTTGTTTTAGTTTAGAGTCCATTAAATCCTGCTTTTACATTTGTTTTGTCTTTCTTCTCTAAGCGTCTCTTCAGGCAACTCTCTAGGCGTCACAGTTTAGTTAGAAAACTCCCAGGACAGCAGGACCAGGAATAAGAACAGCTCTTTAAAGAACATATTATGACACAAATTCAGATGGAGTGATTAGGACAGTGCTTTGTGTTCAGAACAAATTATTGCCCTGTGAAGAGCTGCAGAAAATAGCAAGAGACTCTGTGTGTGGTAGAAGGTTGATTCTTTATTCCGGCAGCTGCAGGGGAGCCTGACAAGAGAAGTTTCCTCAGACAGTCTCAACATTTCGAAGTTACATTTGGTATTTTATGGGTTGTGTACAAGACAGAGAAGACAGTTCTTTCCTTCTTGATTTTTGCAAACAAACTTACTAAGCAAATTGTAACTAATTAACACGAGACATTTAAATTACTTACTACATAGACTTTATGACTGAATAACATATTGGTCAAGGATGCTAACATAGCCAGTTGTGTAAAACAACAAGATGCAGAGCAACAACAGAATGCAGAGTCTTAGAGATAAGATAGCTATATTTGAAATGATTGAAATAATCTATACTGTTGAGAGAGGTTGTGTCAGCCTTTGCCAGGTCCAAAGAGTAACAGAGAAACAGAGTCAGCTTTAAAACTCCAGGAATGTGAAATGTATCTAAAATATTCCATTTAGTTCTTCACCCTGACAATAACACCTCCTGGACAGTTGGACATGCAGCAGGTATGGATTTAGACCAGTTTACTTCACAAATTTATTGACAAGCAGAATGGTTTTGTATTAATTGCTTGCTTATTCCTTTTCAGTGTTTCTGCTCTCTGGTGAGATTCATACTCTCACTTTCCTTCTAAATGGATTTACAGTCTGATCATTTGGAATGTAAAACACTGTTGAGATCATCATGTATGTTTCCATAAAATAGCCTACAAATATATGTACTTTACACAGCACTGAGGAGCTTCATATTTTGTTGTTTCTTTCAAGAAAGTTAAAGGCTGGAGGGGCTGACAGCTGCAGACAGTGACAACCACACTGGAGATAATGTTGCTGTCCACACAGTATTGTTACAATGACAGTGACAAGGCTGACAGTATATTACTGCTTTTAAAACTGAACAGTGAACTGAGACAATGTCTGACTTATTGTATAGTCAAGATACATTATTTAAATCAAAAACGTATAATTCTGAACACAGATATTACATTACTATAATACATTAATCATGCAGTACCTTAAACACTGTACTCCATAGCTACATGTACCTCATTGTTGTTATTGAAACTCAGTGTGTGTGCAGTGCAGCTCCTCACAGGCTGTGTCCCATTTCACTGCCTTCACCCTCAGCACCTGCAGTAGGTCTCAGCTGCAGCAGTGCAGTCTCTGTGCAGTTCAGCTGAGGGAGGTTTTTGTATGACTGTGTAGCACTGTGTGAACACATACACACTGTTAGGATAGTGTAAACTCTGACAGTAGTAATCTCCTGCATCTTCAGGCTGGACTCCACTGATGGTCAGAGTGAAGTCAGTCCCAGATCCACTGCCACTGAATCGCTCTGGGATCCCAGACTGACGGGAAGTGGCAAGATAGATCAGGAGTTTAGGAGCTTCTCCAGGTTTCTGTTGGTACCAGGCTAGGTAGTTGTTACTGTACACTGCACTGCTAACTTTACAGTTCACAGTGATGATCTCTCCTTGGTGAACAGATTTCACAGTTGGAGTCTGAGTCACAGTATACTGTCCACTGGATTCTGAAAATGAAAAATTAAAATAAATCAATGTATACATATGTTATACAAAATAAAACAATCTGATTTTGTCTATGAGCCTGTTTAGATATTAAAAAAATAAATACCTACAAAAACTAAAATAATTAAATTAACAAATTTCTCACCCTGAGTGCAGATGGCGAGAGCCCAGATGAAGATGGTGATGAAAGTCATTGTTGTTGTGGATTGTGTTGCCATGAAGGGCAGCTCTCAGTCATGAAGTGTTAAACTCACAGGGCTATAAACACTCCCAGAGCACTGAAGCATGTGCTGCCCATGCAAAGTGGCTCTTGTATGCAAATTATTTCTTAATACGGAGACACTTGCTGCCAGTCAGTGGTGTTTACATTTTACCATGAATACTTGAAGGAAAGCAAGATGTACAAAGAACATCCTAATCGGTGAGTTTGATACATTACCTCAGGAGATGACTATTGTAATGAGCTTGTTTCAGTGAAATCCCCTGGCTTCTTTAGGACAGCGGTTCCCAAACATTTTGCCTGGTGCCCCCCTATACATTTGGTTCAAAGCTCGCGCCCCCCTCCGCCATGTCTCATACATTCATATTTATATTACCATTTATATTTTTGAAAGCCCTAACGCTTAACAATGATAAATACACTTACATGCTTGTTTGATTTTTACTTCTCACACTTTATTTATATCGGTAATACCAGAAACTTTCTATGCAGGAACCTATTCAATTCATCTACTACTCACTCAAATTTATAAGATGGGTAAGCCTAAATCAACATAGTTACAGAAGATGCACTAATGCTTTTACCAGTTATTTAAAATATATATTGCATATTTGTAATGAAAATTATTTAATTTAATAAACTTCTGCAGTTGCCGACTTTTTTAAACTGTCAAATTATAAACACATCTTCACATGTGACACCCCAGAATTACAGAATTAAGGGAAGTTTTTTTTTATCCCATACCTCTGACTGTGCAAAGTCATCGATTATATTTTCTTGTTAATGCCATTTCTTTTTTTGTTAACGCATTTCCAAAATATTGCAGCATAGATTCCTGGGGAGCTCGTTTCCCACTCGCTGACATTTTGGACCTGCAAGTTGTTTGTATGTTTTAATTTTATGGTAATTATCACCATAATTATAACTGCTGTGTATTTTGGTCTGAAACTACAGAGAAGCGGCTCACAGACGCAACACGACAATCCTCTATTCTGATTGGCCATGACTGGATATGTATTAATCCAATAACTGAGAACCAATTTCCACTCTCATGAGTCACTACTGTAGTTTTTAATGTGTGAAGTGCTTGTTTCACAGAGATTGTTCTATGCAAAAGGAATCACTTTATTTAATGTGAATTCAGCAGAGCAGCAATGAACAGTTGTCAGATCCCCTTGTGGATTTCATGTGTCTCGTCTTGACTTCTTACCCATTCAGCTCTTTACTTGCCCCCCCCCCCCATAGAGGGTCTTGCACCCCACAGTTTGGGAACCACTACTTTAGGGTCTCATGATTGCCATGCTCTCCATCTGACACTTTTTAGGAGAACAGCAGGCTAAACTGTGTTTCTGTTTTTCTGAAGAATTGTCACTGGGACTTTTTTAAACTCCACTGTCCCCCTGGAATGACTGGGATTACAAAGGTGAGGAAGACAAGAGGTGCATGATGGCATTGGGATGTCTGTCAGTTTAGTTTAGTTGTCTGTTGTAAGAACCTGTTACTGTGTTATAACATATAGACCAACAGGAGATCTTTGGCTTCATCCATAATTTATACTGTTCATAAGATGGCCATTTTTAGGATCAGTAGATTGAGTCCAAACTATTTCTTCAGATTTTTCAGCAGATTTCTCACTGGCACTGAGGTCAATTGCTCTGCCCCACAGACAGGAGAAACGCAATGTGATTTTATTGAGGTAATTTATCTTGTAACAACATGAACAGCAGTAGTGTTCTGCTTCCCTCTTTTGTTCAGTGTTAATAAATGCAGTTTGTGTTGAAATCTGTTGGTATATTTGATATTAATTACAGAGGACATACTTTATAAAGCCTTTGCCGCATTATGTATAAAGACTATTTGCATGATGTGTTCTCTCTGCTAAACATTGTACATTAATCTTTGGTACTGCTAATTTGTAATTCACTGGCCTATAGCTTCTGACCTGAGATCAAGCCCCCGCAGATCCCAAGAGTCGAGTGTGGAGCCACATCACACAGTGCAGCATCAGGCTCAGGGTCAGTCAGTGCAGACAGGGCTCTGTGACAGAGGAGCTGAGGGCAGCGCTGAGCTGCTCCAGTAGAAGCTCTCATGGTGGCTGCTTGTTCTGACTGAGGAGAGTGAGAGCCATTTGACTGCATCACTGGCACAGGGACAGCAAGGAGGGCTGTCTGTCCGATGGGAGCTCTTGTTTGGCCACATGGGATTTTTGTTTCAGCAGTGTGTGAATGTGCTGCTGATCAGTGTAGGAGCTTAAAATCTATGTTCAAGAGAGAACCCAGCTCCCCCATCTTTCCATCAGTTGCATGTACACTTATATATCATGTACACGACGGACACCATACAAATAGTAACTAACACCCCTTCCCAGCATCCTTTGCTATAAGTCCCTCCATCTCTCAGTCTCAGCTCCATGACTCATTTCACCTACTTTGGGGTTAGATAGCCTTGTACTCTTGGCCAGGCTGTGTATATGTTTGCCAAGTGTGATTAAAAAAATACGTACATAAGGATAAAATAATTTCAATTACCAATCCTCTCAACAATATAGGTTAGTTTGAACATGTGAAAATGTATTTAAAGCTTTATTCCTTGAGCAACTGTAGAACCGTCTCGGAAATAAGTGGAGAAGTCGTCGAGATAAAGCAAATAGAACTTTAATCAAGCCGGCTCGGAAGCCCCATGTCAGAAAATTCCTTCAGTGAAAACTTAATGTTTACAAACATGAGTGCAGCTTTATAGGAAAGTGACGTGAAATCTTATGGTCGTTCATCCAATCAGAAGGTACAAGTCTGGGTCTTTTTACGATCTGTCTTCCCGTGAAGAGGTGATGGATCCAAAAAGCAGATGTCCGTCTTTGATGTGCACTAGGAAGATGCGATCCCATGGTCGTCATTTACCTAGTGTCAATCGCTCATTAACAGAAACAATTCCAGCCTATCAGGAGAATCAATTAAGTCCAAAACGGATTTTCAACAAAACAGCTGTAGGCTATTTCGGCACTGTGTGATCTTTTATTACTGATGGGAATTTCTAACAAATGAAGCTTGTTGACCTTTTGCTTAGCCTGCTAAAGCTAATCTGCTCAGTCTGTATACAAGCTACTTCTAATGCTAGTGTTAATATAAAACATTATATAATTATCACAAAACACTTTCTTCAACTTTCCTATACAGAGTCTTCAGCGACATTCTCTCACAAACTGAGGTTAATTTTCCAGCTGTTGCAGTACTGTCGCTGTGCTGTTCTGCTAATGGATGTTACAAACATAAATCACTGCGTGAGAGGGTAACTGGCAGTCTGCAGGCAGTAGTAATCTCCTGCATCCTCGACCTGGACTCCACTGATGGTCAGAGTGAAGTCAGTCCCAGATCCACTGCCACTGAATCAGTCTGGGACTGATGACGATTTGCCAAGTAGATCAGTGGTTTCTATTGATAAAAGCACAGCCAATCATCCCCATCACTATCAGTAACAGAGCTGCTGGTTTTACAGTTGATGGTGATTGTCTAGCTTGTGCAGACAAGGCTGAAGGAGTCTGAATAACACTGATCAGCACAGTGGAGTCTGAGAGGAGAAAGCTGCGCAGCAGAAATAAAATAGTGAGTCATATATTACTGTATTGAAAATGTTACAAATACCATCTTTGTTCTTGACTTTATGATTATTATCACAAAACAACAACATTTGACCCGAGCAAGCAGAGCCAGTGTCCAGAGCAGGAGCCCCAGTGAAGACATGTTCTCTGTGTGTCTCAGTGAGTGTGAGAGGGCTGAACTGTCCGCTTTAAAACCCTGAGCAATGGAGCAGTGCAGTTATTATAGCTGCTGATCAGAGCAGTGAGGCAGGACAGGGATGCACAGCAGCTTCCTTTATACAAATCCTGTAACAGACAGTTAGATGAGCTGTGAGCTGTGAACAGAGGTGCACTTGATAGGGGTGGGACACTTTCATGGTTTCCTTCTATTTTTACCCCAGTCAGAGATCCCAGTTTAATACTAATGTCTAATCAGATGAATCTGTGTCTCAGTCTCCCTGTTCATATAATATGTAAGTATTACTGATGTAACAAATATAGTGTTTTTTCTGGAAGGGGGTTAGGTGAAACGTTAGCTGACTAAACTATGTAGAACCTATTTGTTGATGTATGTATGCGTTTATTATTTATCAATTGTGAACAGTCATGCTGGATTCCAAGACATGTCTCAGGCCTCCCTCTGACAGGAATGGGAGTAGTAGAGCTCATGTGCTGTGTGCAGGGTGTTGTGATTGTTGTATTGCTATGACCAGCAGTACATATTGTGATATTGTGGAGCACAGTGTAGCACAGTCACTCAGAGATGGCTCACACTCTGGGCCCCCATTCACCACAGCCCAACACTATAATGGCACAGAGCTGAGAGTGTAATCCAGTGTTTAAGGGAGAGAAATAGTGATGGAAACAATTCTTGACTCACTCAGACGACTGATCTCAGAAGAATTCTGTTTAAACGGCAAGTGTAAAATTCATCCTCGTCACAGTTTCAGATTGTTTTCGGGGGTGAAATTCCCACTGTGGCGCATTTCAGGAATGTGTTTTATAGATGCTGTGCCCCTGTGCTGTCCTGCCAGTTCCTTTCTCCCCCCCCATCCATTACATTTATTGATCCATTTTATCAATAAAATGTAATATATAATTTTTTTATTAACAATACTACAATCACTTTTGATAATATGGGTTAAGATACTGATTAAAAACAAAATCTGTATCAATACATAAAACATTATATGAGTAGGTTTATCCTCCTAACCAGGCCAGTAGGTCTCGGCTGCAGCAGTGCAGTCTCTGTGCAGTTCAGCTGAGGGAGGTTTTTGTACGGCTGTGTATCACTGTGTGAACACATACACACTGTTAGGATAGTGGAAACTCTGACAGTAGTAATCTCCTACATCTTCAGGCTGGACTCCACTGATGGTCAGAGTGAAGTCAGACCCAGATCCACTGCCACTGAATCGCTCTGGGATCCCAGACTGACGGGTAGTGGCAAGATAGATCAGGAGTTTAGGAGCTTCTCCAGGTTTCTGTTGGTACCAGTTTAGCCACTGTCCATTAGAATCACTGTACACTGCACTGCTGACTTTACAGTTCACAGTGACAGTCTCTCCTGGGTGAACAGATTTCACTGATGGAGTCTGAGTCACAGTATACTGTCCACTGGTTTCTGAAATAATTAAATTCATTAATAAACACTGCATAACATATACAATTATACAATTAAATTATTATATATATGTCTGCCTATGTCTCTTTATTGGAAACAATTAGTGTATTTTACTGTAATACTGAACTTATCATATTTAATATATATTTTTGTATATTTGTTTTTGTTTTTACTATGAGTCCTACTGAACTTATCATATTTAATATATATTTTTGTATATTTGTTTTTGTTTTTACTATGAGTCCTCACCCTGAGTGCAGATGGCGAGAGCCCAGATGAAGATGGTGATAAAATTCATTGTTGTTGTGGATTGTGTTGCCATGAAGGGCAGCTCTCAGTCATGAAGTGTTAAACTCACAGGGCTATAAACACTCCCAGAGCACTGAAGCATGTACTCCCCATGCAAAGTGTCTCTTCTATGCAAATTGTCTTCCTGGGTAGAGCGGGTACTTGTACTCAAGCTGTGCTGTGAACACAGGTTTGATGCTGTGTGTCTGACAGAGCAACATCAGCAGGACTCTTCCAGGACAGAAGACTTTTCAGAGTTGGTTAGACTTGATTTAATTTATTTTTGTTTATATGACAGGGATGATTGTTGTGATGAGCCTTGAAGAGTGAAGTCTTTTCTCTGTCCATCTTCAGGAACAGTAAAGGAAGCTGTGTCTGGAGTCCAGACTGTTCTTTTCTGTGATGCTGAATAAATTATCACTTGCGCTGAGGGCAACCCTACTACACTACTGCAGTAATTTGTCATCTAACTGGATTATTAAATTGTTAACTACAAACGTGTTATCTCCCTCTTGTGGCCATTGCTATTTACTACAGGCTGTGTGGCTTGCTCGAGGTTTTTGATGTTACTAGCTGACTTATGAAGAATAACATATTTTCATACTAGCATCTCCTGGCTCCTGCTTCACCTGACTGCCATTCTAACTGATCCAGTGTGCTGTGGAGCGAATGACAGGTGTGCCTGGGACAAATATATAGGAAACAGAAATACATACTTTGATGAATGCGGAGTTCGATGTGAATGAGGTAGGTGCTGTAGCTTCAAGACAAAAGACAAAACTGCCTTTATTGGGTGCAATTCAAAACCACTGCCAGGTTGCAGCTGAAAAGAAAATACGCAAAAACTAAATTAATCTAAACTAGACTCAAATGTTCAGCTAACTGTGCAGTCACTGCTTTTATCCATCATGGGACCACCGTTATTGCTCTTCTCCAGTCTAGACCCAACATTCATTCTTTCTGTTTTTTTCTGTTCTTCTAACCTAAGAACTTTGAACCCCATGGTGTCCCACCCTCAGTCTTATAAAGCTGCTTTAGAAACCACCCCTTCCCACATTGCATGTCCAGTAATAGGCTGTGTCCCCCACCCCCCACCCCGATCCGCTAGGTGACAGGTGAATGAAGTTAAGGGAGGAACCTTTACATACAGAACTATATACTCGTAATGCAGAATGACATTCAAGAAAACACACAAGCAAACAAGTTTATGAGAATTCCACACAAAATACACTGACAAACAAGAACAATAAATACATATATTAATATCAAACAATAGTTTAATCCTTTGTTTGCTTAATTCTTGTGAAAAAAGAGACACCTTCAACTTAATATGGAACACCTTGGATTACAAATTACAAAAAAACAAAGAATGTCCTTCCACAAGTGAAAACAATCTGATTGGTTAACTTGTAACACAACCCTATGACTTCCACATTTTGATGGTGTATTCTTGTTTACCAGAAGCATCTTGTATCCAATCAGTGGAAACCTACCTTCAGTTGTTTTTTTATTTGTGATTGGTCAGTGTGTGTCAATATACTTTTTTTATATAATTCAGGCCTCCATGTGGAGAACACTCCTACATTGCTTCCTACGTGAAACCAGTTCAGTTTCAATTAAAATATGTGTCCATTGTGTTGCGGCAACAGTGTAACCAACATACTAATTTAAGATTCTAAGTCATTAAAGAGTAACAATTTGGTAACCACATACAATTGTAATCTTGCAATCTAAAAGGCCAGTACCTGCTAATGTTTCTAATCTTTGTTTAAAAATGTCCACAGGAATTTCCATTGGAAATTAATGCTGACACTTCTGCCTTCACAGATATAAGTGGACATCTCAGGACACATGGATTGAGTATTTTCTGCAGATTGTAGGCTAACAGAGCATTAAAGGTTCACTATGTCAGAAACAGAACCTATCAGTCAATCCCAGAACACCAGAGGGACAATACAGTCTACATCAAACTCTACTGGTAAAATCAAGATGAAAACAAGAACGTGTGTTGAGACCACAGTGTTGAGAATTAGTCCTCACCAGCCCCTGCCTCAGACACAGATGACAATGGGAGAGTTGGGCTGGCATGTGAGATCTGCCACCTATTCCTGTTCCTTATGTAAGTCATACCACCTTGTTTTGGCAAATGTATGTGTCACAGATGAATCCGTCTGCAGCGCCCTTGACACATTCACACAGCACTCTAATGGTGTCGGGAGTCCTCTGTTGACACAAGGCCATGTTATTGACAGAGGCCAGTCAGTGATCTCAGTCTCATCCTCAGTCCAGGCAGGCAGTGAATGGCCACACCAGTGATAGGATAATGCTGCTGTCTGTGTATCTGTGTACAGTGACGCCGCTGACAGTGTTATATTGCCTGTCATTAGTTTTGTCTCCATATAAGGATGGGACTGACAGTGCATTCCTGCAGTGCTGTCACAATGTACTGAGACAGGGGAGGACAAAGCTTTACAGCACGGCTGACAGTGGGGGGGGGGTTTATAATGTAATGTAACAGCCAAACAGCCTGTCACCCAATCCATTGTGTCACTAACTTATCTATATTGAAGTTAACTATTTTAGTCAAATATGTCAAACTGATGTAAGGGCAGAGAGACAGGAGAGGGCTGAGCTCTCAGCAGTGTCTCTGTGTCTCTGCTGCCCTGTGTGGATACAGTGTGAGAGGGGGAGCAGTGCGGAGGGAGGGGAGGACTGGGAGACTGAAGGGGATGCATTTATTTTGCATTTCTGATGTATTAGGTCATTTACATCTCTGCATCTTCAGTGTCTTTTGGAGGACATGTAAGTGTTTCCTCTTGTGTCAGTATAATAATTTTGTTGCTGTCACTTTCATTCCAATTATTGAATGGGATTAAACCAATAATTATGTAAAAGTGTCAGTGCTGCCTGTGGTAAATTAAATGCATGCATGTGTGCAGAGCCTTGCTTGGCTTATCAAATCATAATTGTATAATCTTGAAGCTGAAGACAATTTATTTTTTCATGTAATCATTTTCAAATCAATAATTATGATAGAATCGAGTAAATTAATCAAACTGACTGAAACAAGAACACCACCCTCCTTTATTACATGTAGCTCAGTGTTGTTATTGAAGCTCAGTGTGTGTGCAGTGCAGCTCCTCACAGGCTGTGTCCCATTTCACTGCCTTCACCCTCAGCACCTGCAGTAGGTCTCAGCTGCAGCAGTGCAGTCTCTGTGCAGTTCAGCTGAGGGAGGTTTCTGTACGACTGTGTATCACTGTGTGAACACAGTGAAACAAAGTTTTCAGAGTTTTTCTCTTCCTGAATCTAACAATGTTGTTCTTCTGAAATTATAGTGATTTTAAATGTTTTGAAAAACGTATAAGTTTGTTAGTGATAACAACGGACAAAGCAGTATATAGTGAAAGGGGTATTTATTTCCAATGGAGGGTTCGAATGCTGTTACTCTTCAGCTGTAGACTTATAACATTGAATATAGAACTGAAGCAGAGACAGAAACAGCGCTGAGTTTCTAACAGGAGTTTTAAATGGACAGGTTTCCGGAAGAGGTTGTCCTGATGCACTGTAAGACAAGCCATTAACAAGGCTAATTATCGTTCATTGATTTGACAGATCGTCTGTGCATTTGTGAGCGTGTGAAGCTGAGGCAGAGGAGACAATCGGAGAGCAGGGAGACAGCTGTTGTGTGGTCCTGTGCACTGGAGACTATGACAGCTTATTATCCTGCTTGAACAATAAAATTAGCAATTCATTCATTTAGGTGCTGCCAGCAGGAGATGAAGGCTCGATCAAATCTTCCTCTTGAAAGTGGCGACTGCAGACTTTGTTGAATGTTGCCCTCACACCGAATATGTCCTAAGGGTCTTCCACAGTAAGGAAGTATGAAATGAAAGCTCAACACAGAGTTGAACTCAGAGGAAGCCTCACGCAATGGGCACAATGGGCACATTGCCCTCAAGTTGTAGATAATAAATAAAGATGTAAACATGTTGTCTATTTAAACTGAATGTTTATCTTAACCTAGCAGTGATAGTAAACAATTTCACTAGCTACAATATCTATTGCAGATGTGGAGAAAATGAAACCTGAAGTAAACATTCTGGCATAGAGTCCATTCACTCTCCAGTCAGTCTACAAGTACAATAAAGCAAACTGTGTCTGGAGTCAGACTGGTTACTCCTGTGTAACTGAAGAGCTCTCACTGGCACTGAGGGTAACACTGCTGCCCCACTGGCATGTTTAGAAGGATATCAATGGATAGAGGAACATATAGTGTTAGGATATTTGTCTCAATTTACATTATATTGTAATAGCCTGTCTTCTTACAGTTATTTACTTGATTAACCACAACAGTGCTTGAATAAAGTTCTATTTGCTTTATCTCAACGACTTTTCCAGTTATTTCAGAGACGGTTCTACACTAACTAATATTTGGTTGCATTTATCATCTGAATCAAGCCCAGATCTGTAGTGACTGCAGCTATTCTCAGCCTCAGGAGAGTCGTCTGGGGGCCGCAGGGGGAGAGGGGGACTGGCTGTTTCATGTGGTTTTTGACGTTGTTTACACAATCAATTAGGATGGTGAAGGATTAGGAACACTTTAGAAATAAATTCATACTCAAAGAATTCAGATTATGAGGCCACTTACCTCAGTAATTTGACATCACTAACATATCAGCTATATGATGCAATGTTATTGAGTAGTGCTTTTATAGTTCTGGATCAATTTTAAATACTTTAATGGAGTATGAGTATATCCCTGACACTGACCTCTGGCACTCTAATAGTTGACTTAGTCATAAGAACATAAGAAAGTTTACAAACAAGAGGAGGCCATTCGACCCATCGTGCTCATTTGGTGTCCATTAATAACTAAGTGATCCGAGGATCCTATACAGTCTGATTTAGAATTTTCCAAAAGTAAAGTACAAAAATTATATTTTATACATTTTAGAGTAATGTTAAGAATTGTTAAGCCACTACTCTATCAGTACTGAAACTGCACACGTATTATTATGGTATAATCCGAAGACCGTCTCCAGTTGAATTAATCACATTTGCTACAACAACAAAAAGATCATAATCAATGTGTGTATCATCCGATCACCAATGTGCATATGCAATACAAGTGATCAGATTAAATATATTGCTTACAAACCAGAACTGAAAGCAGGGCAAATGTGGTAACACTTTAGTTTACGTATCCATTATTACTGTGAATGAACACTGTGTAGTGTTGTTATATAACTGAATAACTCTTATAAGATGATTGACCAGTAGAGCTCAAATCATTAGAATAGATCAGAAACAAATATAAGTTCAAAATATACAAACAACTCTTCATTATAGTACAAAGGTACGCTGACAATGCTAAATTACTAAAATAATAGATACTATAGGCAGTTAGATCAGTTTTATGAGAAACAGTGTCACCTGTGGGACATTAAGAATAATGTGTGCTAGTCTATTTAGGTATTTTATTCTCATTTATGTATTTTTATGTGGCCTTTTTTACTTATTCACTATATGTTTATATATATTAAGTTATGTTTTATTGATTTGTGTTTGTTTTTTCACTGATTTCATGAGGCACATGAGTTTCATGGATATTTAATCAATTACATAATTATTGCACTCGGCTAATCACGCATTTACAAGAGGGTGAACCCGCTGCCTCGCCAGAGTTCATGGAGGTAGCCTGCAGATATTTACACCTGTTAGATTGAGGATAAAAATACTTTCTGGTTTTAGGGCAGTGGAGTGAGTATGTATTACTATAGTGCTCAGATTCTTTTTTTCTGATTAATTGCCAATGATATCTTTACTGTCACATGTTTCTTTCACTATGATAACCCACTGATACGCTGATGACATATTCACCGTTTTTCCCAATCGATAAGACACATTTCTCCTAAGGTAACTGCTCTCAAAACAGTTAACACAGCAAATAAAACACAGTCTTATGTTGGCAAAACAGTTCAATATTCACTGCATAATGAAGCACTGCATTTTATTCTAGTAATGCATTTATTAAAAATAAATACTAACATCAAAACTACAAGTGTGTTCTCTGTTGATTTGATAACAAATTCAGCTGTAGATACACACATGAATGAAAATACATGTTTTTCGTGAAGTTCTTTAATGAGGAGTTTAGTTGTATAACAATGAGTTTTCACCCCCAAAAAATAATAATTATGTAAATAAATACGTAAGTAAATAAATAAATGTACTGCAATCATTGAATCAATAAACTTTATTGATCTTGCCTCTCAATTACATCTGGTCTGAGAATTTCTTCAACATCACAGCATATATTTTCACGAGTCATGCATCGTGGGGAAAAAACGCTGTGAATGCTGGATCCATCCTTGACATGCTTGTGCCTCAATTTCTCCACAGGCCTCTTCCATCGCTTGAAGACTTACTTGGTTGTAAGGGTTGTGATCATTTAGAATGTAGGCTCCTGGTTAAATGTCTTCTCCCTCTGGGATTCTGTACTGACAGAACCATGGCATCGTCTTTTTCCAATAATGCACTAGTCCACAGGAACAGTCACTTTTCTTGTTAAGTGACATTTTACTGAGCCCTATTTGTTTGTGGCCTAGAAATTCTTCCACTGACTCATACACTCCAAGTGAATCTTCCAGGTAGAATGACTCACTTTTCATTGCTCTTTTTCCAATCTCACAACCCCTTCTCTGTGCAAGTGTTACGTGTGTATTCAGATGACCAGAAAACATGTATAAATAGATAACAGAATACAGCACTGGCACTTTGGCAGGTACACTCATTTCAAAAAAAGGATATCGATCAAACAAAGACAATGAGAATTATTAATTTTGCTTGCCGAAATAACTTTTAGGATATGTTCCCAACTTTAGACCCACTCAATTACTCCCCTATTTCTAAATCAATCGAAAAATCACGATCAACAGCAGCAGCAGTACTAACATTACTTATATTTTTATCTGATGCTGCAGCATGTACCTTGCCTTAATTATATCTGTATCACGTTGATAAGGTATCCAGTGTGGTGTGCAGTGCCCAGTCCCACAAGTCAATCAGACGCAGGGAGACAGTGGTCCAGTATGGGGAGTGGCAGAGCTCTGTCAAAGGCTTGTGTGTCACTGGGCTCTGATCAAAAGGGATGGTGTGGAGAGAGAGGGGCAGAGAGAGCCAGACAGCAGCAACACACAGGCTGCTCCTATTGCACTGTTATTAATGACACATTTACTTCATTTATTTTATGACATTTAATTCACTCCAAATAGATTGACTCCACTCCAAATTTTATTCAGTCTTATTGAAATTCAGTGTGTGTATGCTCAGTGAAGCTCCTCAGCCCCTTTCCCAATTCATTGCCCCCACCCTCAATCCCTGCAGTAGGTCACAGCTGCAGCAGTGCAGTTGTAGCAACAGTCATAATGGAGAGAGACTGGTATGCGGACCCAGGTGCAGGGCAATTGGGGAAGAAGGGAAAACATTCAAGGCGAACTAGTTTAAAAGGGAGATCCAAAAAACGTAGTCGGAGAGGCAGCTGAAAGGTTGATTGATTAAACAAACAGCCACACAGAGAATACAAATTCAGAAACGAATAACTAGGCAGGGTCTAAACACAGGATGAGAATACACAGCTAAACATAGTCAAATTATAAAAAGACTTCAAAACAAGTGTTGGGTGATGGTGGGTTTAAATACAAGTGCTAAAGATGAGGATCAGGTGAGTTCAATGATTGATTAATGAGAAGAATCAGGGGAGGAAAACTGAAAATCTGGAACACGGGAGACATCCAGTGGATCAGACTGCAGGGCTGACAGCAGTCACTATGCAGTTAATCTCAGGGAGGTTTTTGTATGACCATGTATCACTGTGTGAACACATAGCTACCACTGAGGTACTGTTCACTCAGACAGTAGTAATCTCCTGCATCTTCAGGCTGGACTCCACTGATGGTCAGAGTGAAGTCAGTCCCAGATCCACTGCCACTGAATCGCTCTGGGAACCCAGAATTGTGTTGTGTTGCCCCATAGATCAGAAGTGTAGGTGCCTCTCCATGTTTCTGCTGGTACCAGGCTAGACAAGGATACCATGACCTACTGTAAGAACAGTCATGGCCTATAGAGCAGGTGGTTGTACAATTAACAGTCACCCTCCCTCCTGGAAGAACAGATTTCACTGATGGAGTCTGAGTCACAGCAAAATGACCACTGCATTCTGAAAGAAAATGTATTAATATGAATTAAAAGTTACATCTTATTGAAGATTATCTTGTAATAACTTAATCTTTAATATAATCATAATTAAACAATATTTCATAAAGTCCCCTTTACTCTAAAATGTTCAAATTGTGCTTCCATATTCAAATAAATTTTGAACAGTCCTCACCCTGAGTGCAGATGGCGAGAGCCCAGATGAAGACGGTGATAAAAGTCATTGTTGTTGTGGATTGTGTTGCCATGAAGGGCAGCTCTCAGTCATGAAGTGTTAAACTCACAGGGCTATAAACACTCCCAGAGCACTGAAGCATGTGCTGCCCATGCAAAGTGGCTTTCTATGCAAATTGTCTCTGTTTGTATGGAGGCTACATATGGCAAAGCAGGCTTCTTGCTGTGTGTTCTGGCAGAGCAGGGTTAGCAATTCAGGGTGAAGTATCCCAGGAAAGCAACACTTAATACATTTATTTTTAAGTCCTGGGTTTTATTTGTTACCTGAGAAAGATTAATGAATGTGTGTTTGAAGAATCCCCTTTTTAATTGCTTTCAGAAATCAGACTGTAGTGTAGATAGAATCAAAAGAGTCTTTATTCAAGCCGCTTGGAGAAAAGTAATACACACAGACATGCAGGTCTCTGTCCTTACCTCCCTAAAATCATAGAGCTTACAGGGTGTTATATACGTACTGCGATATCCTGAACAGGGTGAGTTTGAACCAATAAGGGGGAGACAACTCCCTATCTTATGATATCCTCACTATCTTCCTGATTAAGCTTAAACACAATGTTTCTATTTTATGCCCAAATATGGAGACATATATAGCCATATCATTATTTATATTTCACACGTATCTAACGCATGTCTAGATAGGTAAAGGGGGGTCGTGTGCCCACTTCCTCATCTTCTTGTGGTTTTACAGAACTTACGTTCTGTACTAAATTTGTATTGTGTGTCTGCAGAGAGATGCATTTGGTACAAACCGGTAGAAGCTGGTCTCATTATGTGCTCTTTGGTAACCTCATGTATGGGTGAGGTATTTGGGGCCTCTTCAGTGTTTATATGAGTGATTGTTGTGATCAGCCTTGAAGAGTGAAGACTTAAGAATGTAAAAGGCTCTATGCAAGGCCACTTCCCCATTTTATCTCAGCCAGTCAAAGAAGTTCCTGTATAGCGCTGGAAGTGACTGCTGTCAATATAAGATAAAGTGAAAATGACTTTCTATACCCGTTGCCTACAAGAGCTCCAGGATAATAGTGAACGATGTCCAGCATATGCAAGAGCATCAGCTGTTGCTTCATCAATCAAAAAGGAGAAGGGTTTCAAAATGTAACAATGGACAATGCGGTATACACTCACCTAAAGGATTATTAGGAACACTTGTTCAATTTCTCATTAATGCAATTATCTAACCAACCAATCACATGGCAGTTGCTTCAATGCATTTAGGGGTGTGGTCCTGGTCAAGACAATCTCCTGAACTCCAAACTGAATGGATTGGAATTGGAAAGAAAGGTGATTTAAGCAATTTTGAGCGTGGCATGGTTGTTGGTGCCAGACAGGCCGGTCTGAGTATTTCACAATCTGCTCAGTTACTGGGATTTTCATGCACAACCATTTCTAGGGTTTACAAAGAATGGTGTGAAAAGGGAAAAACATCCAGTATGCGGCAGTCCTGTGGGCGAAAATTACTTGTTGATGCTAGAGGTCAGAGGAGAATGGGCCGACTGATTCAAGCTGATAGAAGAGCAACTTTGACTGAAATAACCACTCGTTACAACCGAGGTATGCAGCAAAGCATTTGTGAAGCCACAACACGTACAACCTTGAGGCGGATGGGCTACAACAGCAGAAGACCCCACCGGGTACCACTCATCTCCACTACAAATAGGAAAAAGAGGCTACAATTTGCACAAGCTCACCAAAATTGGACAGTTGAAGACTGGAAAAATGTTGCCTGGTCTGATGAGTCTCGATTTCTGTTGAGACATTCAGATGGTAGAGTCAGAATTTGGCGTAAACAGAATGAGAACATGGATCCATCATGCCTTGTTACCACTGTGCAGGCTGGTGGTGGTGGTGTAATGGTGTGGGGGATGTTTTCTTGGCACACTTTAGGCCCCTTAGTGCCAATTGGGCATCGTTTAAATGCCACGGCCTACCTGAGCATTGTTTCTGACCATGTCCATCCCTTTATGACCACCATGTACCCATCCTCTGATGGCTACTTCCAGCAGGAAAATGCACCATGTCACAAAGGTCGAATCATTTCAAATTGGTTTCTTGAACATGACAATGAGTTCACTGTACTAAACTGGCCCCCACAGTCACCAGATCTCAACCCAATAGAGCATCTTTGGGATGTGGTGGAACGGGAGCTTCGTGCCCTGGATGTGCATCCCACAAATCTCCATCAACTGCAAGATGCTATCCTATCAATATGGGCCAACATTTCTAAAGAATGCTTTCAGCACCTTGTTGAATCAATGCCACATAGAATTAAGGCAGTTCTGAAGGCGAAAAGGGGTCAAACACAGTATTAGTATGGTGTTCCTAATAATCCTTTAGGTGAGTGTATAGTGAACAGAGCTGGAAAGAGTACTGAAAAATCCTACTCAAGTAGAAGTACTGTTACTTTCATGAACTTTTACTCAAGTAGAAGTAAAAGTACTGGTTTAAAAAACTACTCAAGTAAAAGTAAATAGTAGCTCATTTCAAAAGTACTCAGAGTACAAATTACATAGTTACTTTTAACAAAGCATTGTCACATGATCTCTAAGCAAACGCTAAGACACATATTTATATATACACACACACAAACACACACACACAGGTGGGTGACAAATTAAAGGAGAAGCCTGAATAAAGGAGTGGAGGAACATAATGAATGTAGATGCCTCCAAACAGGTGTACTGCATGATACAATTAAGCAATTAACATCTTATCATTCTCTGTGGCATGTATACAAATGCTGAGTAGGCCCAGTTGAACTCTATTTTGGATCACGTTGGCAAGAGGAAAGGATCTAAGTGACTTTGAAAGAGGGGTCATTATTGGGGCATGAATGGCCGGAGCTTCAGCCACACAGATGCTCAACTGGCTCGTGTTCTGTACAAGTGAGCAAGTGCAGGTGTGGGACACCAAGAGAATGGTACAGGTATGACTGCTGGACCCCTACAGTGAGGGAGTCCGGAGGCTCTGTTATGCTGTGGGGGGCATTTTCCTGGCATGGTTTGGGTCCACTTGTCCCCTTAGAGCAATGGTTCCCAACCCTGGTCCTGGAGGACCCCATACCCTGCTGGTTTCTGTTCCAACCGAGCTCTCAATTATTTAATTGAACCTTAATTGAAGTAAAAATCTGCTTAGATATGACTTTTTAAATTGGGTAATAAAAGGGTTGTTTAAAATAGTGAAAAGTCTCTGATTTAGGAAATTATTAGTTCAATTAAGTAATTGAGAGCTTGGAGATATGCAGAGATATGTAACAATAAAGTAACGGTTTTATTGAATTAAAAGTTTGTGTTATTATTATTATTTCTAAATGGCTTTAGTTGATATTTAAATAAATAAATACAAATAAAATCACAACACCATCTTACCTAGAACACAAATAAGTGTTGATATAACTTTACTATTAGTTTATTCGGACATACTAAAATGAGTGACAAAACGGAATACCCATTGACTATAATGGGGAGTGGAATGCCCATAGACTACAATGGGGAAAACAAACGGACAGCCTATATCTCCAAATACCACACAGGAATCCTAAAATCCTGAATACAATTTCTTTAAAATAACCTCAGATGAAAAATGTAAGTGGAATTACATGGAATGACAGCTGCTTTCTATGGAATGACAGGCCTGGGATACTGAAAACATAGCACAGATAGGATTGACTGCCTATTAATCTATATTGCATTAGTTTACATACAGTTGCCCATTTACACAGATAATTTTCAGATAAGGTTGAACTTGCAGTGTACATCAATGTACATGACACATATATACACACCGATCAGCCATAACGTTATGACCACCTGCCTAATATTGTGGAGGTCCCCCTTTTGCCGCCAAAACAGCCCCGACCCATCGAGGCATGGACTCCACTAGACCTCTGAAGGTGTGCTGTGGTATCTGGTACCAAGACATTAGCAGCAGATCCTTTAAGTCCTGTAAGTTGCGAGGTGGGGCCTCCATGAATCAGACTTGTTTGTTCAGCACATCCCACAGATGATCGATTGGATTGAGATCTGGGGAATTTGGAGGCCAAGTCAACACCTTGAACTCGTGATTCATCAGACTAGGCCACCTTCTTCCATTGCTCTGTGGTCCAGTTCTGATGCTCACGAGATCAAGGTGCAGCCCCATATGCAAGAAGCTGCGATGCACTGTGTGTTCTGACACCTTTCTATCAAAACCAGCATTGACTTTTTCAGCAATCTGAGGATCGGACCACACGGGCCAGCCTTCACTCCCCAGCCTTTTCCTTCCTTGGACCACTTTTGATAGGTCCCACAAGAGCTGCAGTTTTGGAGATGGTCTGACCCAGTCGTCTAGCCATCACAATTTGGCCCTTGTCAAAGTCGCTCAGATCCTTACGCTTGCCCATTTTTCCTGCCTCTAACACATCAACTTTGAGGACAAAATGTTCACTTCCTGCCTAATATATCCCACCCACTGACAGGTGCCATGATAACGAAATTATCAGTGTTATTCACTTCACCTGTAAGTGGTCATAATGTTATGGCTGATCGGTGTATATATATTATTCTATATATCATTCCACTTTTAATATTTAGATTAGGTTATTTTAAAGAAAGCATATTCAGGATTTTAGGATTCCTGTGTGGGATTTGGAGATATAGACTGTCCTTCTTTCATTGGGCATTCCGTTTTGTCACGCGTTTTAGTCTGTCCACTGTATTTTACAGAAACAACTCTTTCCAAAAAGCAAATTGCTATTAAGTACGGGTTTGCAATTTCTGATATTGTTTGATATGTTGTCAACATTGCTGAATGATGTATTCATTATGATCATGTGAACATTGACAGTTTCAGAGATCAGTGTTATTTTCAAAAATGAGCATGATGCAGTGGCTAAAATGGATATATTGCGTTTTGATATAAATCAGGAAAGTCAAATGTCACCATTTTTTAACATCGGGATTACAAAACATATAACTTGGTTTAGATTAAACTGTGTATACTATGTGAAAAGGGCACCTCTAGGAGTATCCACAGCATGAACCTGAATTATGTGTGGCATTGCTTCATTATCACATTTTGCCACAAAGCTCTTCAAATGTTTGCTCACTAATAGGGCTGTAACGATTCCACACGTTTTCCATTTGGTTCAGTTTTCGATTGTAGTTGTTATTTTTCTTCACACACTTGTCTCCAAATTAATTACCTTTCTTGACAAAAATCGAACAATTATTTTAACACTGCCAGCCAGGAAATGAACAGAAAATGAACAGTAAGGGCTTATGAAACACACTTTAATGGACTGTAAGTAGCTCCAGATTCATGGCAAGCCAAATTATCATTTAGAGATATCTCTAAATGCATTTAAAGATATCTTCAAATATTTAAAGATATCTCTAAATCATTTCAAGATATCTATAGATGATTTAGAGATATCTTCAAATCATTTAGAGATATCTTCAAATGACTTCCTGTATTTTGGCTGAGATTATCACTTCCTGTTTCCTGTTTACAAAAAGGGAAAAACTAATTAAAATTCACTCAAGATCATCAAATCACTTCCGTAACCAAAGCAAAGACCATGGAATCGCATATGATGACACACAAAACGTTACACAAAATTACAAACACATTGACTACAATACCGGTTAGTAAGACGAAGGTGAGTCTCTCATTAGTATTATTAGTCAGACATTAAATAACTAATGCAGTTCAGTATTTATGTCAAATAACTTCTCGTTATATATATCAGTCTCATTTACGTTTGGGTGCCGACAAAGATCCTATCATTTCTTGTTACCACAATTCTCCCCAATTGATTATTGTTCAATGATTAAAGATAGGCAGAGCCACCTATAATCTAGTGTCTATTAACGTGTTAATTTCAGACTAAACAGTTAAACAGGAATGAGAATATATTCCTCGGCGTTGACAGGTTTTATTTCTAAAATTGTCAAACAAAACAGTTTAATGCAGCACTCATTTATATTTAAGAAAATACTAAATTATATTACACATTCTAAAGTTTATGACTCACAGAATAACGTTTCTAATTGATTTCTCAAATCTCATGAATAATAAACTCGAAACTATTTAGTCTTTGATTTTGCATCTATAATAAAGCATTGCTAAACATTATTCACATAGTTTAATACATTAAAAAGGAGTATAAAGTATTCAGCTAATGTGAAGATATGTCAAACTGATGTAAGGGCAGAGAGACAGGAGAGGGCTGAGCTCTCAGCAGTGTCTCTGTGTCTCTGCTGCCCTGTGTGGATACAGTGTGAGAGGGGGAGCAGTGCAGAGGGAGGGGAGGACTGGGAGGCTGAAGGGAATGCATTTATTTTACATTTCTGATGTATTAGGTCATTTAAATCTCTGCATCTTCTCTGTCTTGTGTCAGTATAATAATTATTTTGCTGTCACTTTCATTCCAATTATTGAACAGGATTAAAACAATAGTTATGTAATTAAATTAATGTGGTAAATTAAATGCATACATGTGTACAGAGCCATGTTTGGTTTATCTAATCATAATTGTATAATCTTGAAACTGAAGACAATTTATGTTTTCATGAAATAATTTTCAAATCAATTATTACGATAGAAGTGAGTCAATTAGTAAATTAATCACATTCAATTAATCAAACTGACTAATAGAAGAACACCCTTTATTATATGCACCTCACTGTTGTTGTTGAGGCTCAGTGTGTGTGCAGTGCAGCTCCTCACAGGCTGTGTCCCATTTCACTGTCTTCACCCTCAGCACCTGCAGTAGGTCTCAGCTGCAGCAGTGCAGTCTCTGTGCAGTTCAGCTGAGGGAGGTTTTTGTGTAGCACTGTGTGAACACACCAATGTGTAAACTCTGAGAGTAGTAATCTCCTGCATCTTCAGGCTGGACTCTCCTGATGGTCAGAGTGAAGTCAGTCCCAGATCCACTGTCACTGAATCGCTCTGGGATCCCAGAATGACAGGTGGTGGCATCAAGTAAACAGGTTTCTGTTGATACCAGGCCAGACGGTCACCATAATTACCAGTTTGGGGACTCTGTTTGTCAGTGTGCATGAGTGTGTGTGTGTGTACTGCATGTGGGGTGTCGTTTTTTTGGGCTAGGGAGGGATGTTTGGGGTTTATTTGTGATTGTGTGACTCCCCCCGTCTCCGGGTGTACAGTAATAGCTATAGAGCGGCGATTGGACGGGTGGGAGTCACCTGTGTGGGGGGGGGAGGGTATTTAAGAGGGCGGGGACGTGCCGCTCGTGGAGTCATAGTGGGAAATGAGCGAGAGAACACCCGAGCTGAGATTGAGTAACAACATTGGAGGGAAAGTAGATGTACCTCCCTGTGAGTTCAATAAAGCCTGTTATGTTTGAAATCTTTTCATTTATTTTCCTTTTATTTCACTCCCGACCTCGAAACCTGAGGTCGCTACAATATTTTGTATATATTTTATTTGATATAATTTAACAGTCCTCACCCTGAGTGCAGATGGCGAGAGCCCAGATGAAGATGGTGATGAAAGTCATTGTTGTTGTGGATTGTGTTGCCATGAAGGGCAGCTCTCAGTCATGAAGTGTTAAACTCACAGGGCTATAAACACTCCCAGAGCACTGAAGCATGTGCTGCCCATGCAAAGTGGCTCTTCTATGCAAATTGTGTTTCTTGGTGCAGCTGCTGGTATAGCCAAGCAGTGCTGTGTGTTCTGACAGAGCAAGGTTAGCAGTTTAAGGGTTGTAGGACTAAAACAAAAATAAGATACAGACAATATCACTTTTTTATATAACAGTGATGATTGCATTGATGAGCCTTTTAGAATGAAGTCTTAAGCTGTGGTTAACACTACTGCCCAACTGGCATCAATAGGAATAGAAAGGTCAGAATGACAAGAGGAGCATGGTGACATTGGGATGTCAGTTAGTTATTTGTTAGGAAGATCCTGTTTTTTTATTTTTACTGTGCAATAGCATAATGGATAACAGGAGTGCCAGCGATGGACTGGTGTCCCTTTCAGGGTGCATCCTCCATTGTCCTCTGTGTCCACCTAGTGGATTAAAGCAGGGGTTCCCGAACACCAGTCCGTGGACGGCTGCCAGTCTGCAACACATTTAGTGTCGGTCTGTAGCATATTTAATTCTGCATGCTGTCACATTCATCTACTGTATTGCTATTGCATTTTTAATTGATATATTTTTTTCTTTGTACGAGTGAATGTCTGTATGTTTTATATGCAATATCATGTATGCTGGCTGTATACTTCTTATTGTGGTGTTCAGCCATACTTTAATACCACAAATAGCTAAGTCTTAAAACGTTTGGAACCCACTGGATTAAAGGAGTGCTCCGGCCACCTTTTATGTGTTAATAGTTGCATCAGTGTTGATTGTTAAAGCTATGTTTCATGTCACTTTAACTCATCTGAAGAGGAAAAGGTTCAAGATACCTATCTGGTATCTGAGCCCGTTATCATGGATCAAGTGTGATGTAAATAGCCTGTTTCATTACATCATTATTACTTTAGGAACAGCAGTGAGAAGTTGGCCTTTTGTTATGGTCACTTTAATAATAACCACAGAGCCAGTGTGCTGTGCAGTGTCCTTAGGAACAGCAGCAGGATATTGGCTTCATCTAATGCCCCCTCTTTTATAACTCCAGATCCAGTGCAGAGTCCAGTCCCATATACTAATCAGACACAGGGAGACAGTGGTCCAGTGTGGGGAGTGGCAGAGCTCTGATAAAGGCTTGTGTGTCGCTGGGCTCTGATCAACAGGGCTGGTGTGGAGAGAGAGGGGCAGAGAGAGCCAGACAGCAGCAACACACAGGCTGCTCCTACTGCACTGGGGAGGGTCTGTAGGAGAGAGGGGGGATGGGGCCGAGGAGGGAGTGAGAGAAGGCCTCATTTTCAGATGGATTGATTATGTACACTGTCTATCACTGGTCATGTCCTGAGGGAATAATATTAATGTATTTAAATTAAAAATGATCAACAGTTGTGTTATCACAGTTTAATTATTAAATTAGATGTATATTATATTCTGTACTTAAATATATGCACGCATACACACACACATTATATATACACTCACCTAAAAGATTATTAGGAACACCATACTAATACTGTGTTTGACCCCCTTTCGCCTTCAGAATTGCCTTAATTCTACGTGGCATTGATTCAACAAGGTGCTGAAAGCATTCTTTAGAAATGTTGGCCCATATTGATAGGATAGCATCTTGCAGTTGATGGAGATTTGTGGGATGCACATCCAGGGCACGAAGCTCCTGTTCCACCACATCCCAAAGATGCTCTATTGGGTTGAGATCTGGTGACTGTGGGGGCCAGTTTAGTACAGTGAACTCATTGTCATGTTCAAGAAACCAATTTGAAATGATTCGACCTTTGTGACATGGTGCATTATCCTGCTGGAAGTAGCCATCAGAGGATGGGTACATGGTGGTCATAAAGGGATGGACATGGTCAGAAACAATGCTCAGGTAGGCCGTGGCATTTAAACGATGCCCAATTGGCACTAAGGGGCCTAAAGTGTGCCAAGAAAACATCCCCCACACCATTACACCACCACCACCAGCCTGCACAGTGGTAACAAGGCATGATGGATCCATGTTCTCATTCTGTTTACGCCAAATTCTGACTCTACCATCTGAATGTCTCAACAGAAATCGAGACTCATCAGACCAGGCAACATTTTTCCAGTCTTCAACTGTCCAATTTTGGTGAGCTTGTGCAAATTGTAGCCTCTTTTTCCCATTTGTAGTGGAGATGAGTGGTACCCGGTGGGGTCTTCTGCTGTTGTAGCCCATCCACCTCAAGGTTGTACGTGTTGTGGCTTCACAAATGCTTTGCTGCATACCTCGGTTGTAACGAGTGGTTATTTCAGTCAAAGTTGCTATTCTATCAGCTTGAATCAGTGGGCCCATTCTCCTCTGACCTCTAGCATCAACAAGGCATTTTCGCCCACAGGACTGCCGCATACTGGATGTTTTTCCCTTTTCACACCATTCTTTGTAAACCCTAGAAATGGTTGTGCGTGAAAATCCCAGTAACTGAGCAGATTGTGAAATACTCAGACCGGCCCGTCTGGCACCAACAACCATGCCACGCTCAAAATTGCTTAAATCACCTTTCTTTCCCATTCAGACATTCAGTTTGGAGTTCAGGAGATTGTCTTGACCAGGACCACACCCCTAAATGCATTGAAGCAACTGCCATGTGATTGGTTGATTAGATAATTGCATTAATGAGAAATTGAACAGGTGTTCCTAATAATCCTTTAGGTGAGTGTATATATATATACATAATGATGCTTGAAGTAAAAATAAAATAAAAATCCAAGTCAATAAAAATGCTATTGCTAATCTTCCATACATTTTTGTGCTTAATTTTAAACATTAGACAAAATTGTTGGAAACTCATGTGAGAAAGTATTTGAAATGAAGGAGTATCTTTAATGTTTATCATATTAGTAACTTACATACACCTCCAGCACTGAGTCGTCCCAGACCTGCAGCTGTTCTCAGCCTCAGCCTCCTCTGGTTCCTGTTTATGAGCCTGTAGAGCTGAGGGAGGTTTTTGTACAGACTTGTATCACTGTGTGAGAGGATAGCTGCTACCCTGCTGACAGTAGTAATCTCCTGCATCTTCAGCCTGGACTCCACTGATGGTCAGAGTGAAGTCAGTTTAGATTAATTGAAGCTCTGCATGTTCAGTGTCTTGTGGGGATCTGGTTTTATGTGGTTTAATTAATTAATTTATTAATGTAGTTGTCGCTTTACATCCAGTTGTTTAAATAGATAAGAAAGTAATTCTGCAGTATAGAGGAGTCAGTGCTGACCCGGATAAATACAATGCATTCATGTGAGCAGAACCTTGAATCATTTTTTAAATTATAAATGTATATTATTTGACATTGAAGACAATTTCTGTATCAATATTATTCATTTCATATACTATACATCAATTACAGTCAATTAGTAACATACTAAAACAGTTGGTATTTTAAAACACTTTTCTCCTTGCTTGCATGTAGCTCAGTGTTGTTATTGAAGCTCAGTGTGTGTGCAGTGCAGCTCCTCACAGGCTGTGTCCCATTTCACTGCCTTCACCCTCAGCACCTGCAGTAGGTCTCAGCTGCAGCAGTGCAGTCTCTGTGCAGTTCAGCTGAGGGAGGTTTTTGTATGACTGTGTAGCACTGTGTGAACACCCAGCTACTACTGAACACACTACCACTGTTGTGTGCACTCTGACAGTAGTAATCTCCTGCAACTTCAGGCTGGACTCCACTGATGGTCATGAGTGAAGTCAGTCCCAGATCCACTGCCACTAAATCGCTCTGGGATCCCAGACTGACGGCTAGTGGCATAATTGATCAGGAGTTTAGGAGCTTCTCCAGGTTTCTGTTGGTACCTGTGTAGGTTGCTGCTAATAGATCTACTGGCTGCACAGCGGATAGTGACGCTGCCTCCTGGCTGAAGAGAGTGAGCTGGAGGAGTCTGAGTCATGGTGATCTGTCCTCACCCTGAGTGCAGATGGCGAGAGCCCAGATGAAGATGGTGATAAAAGTCATTGTTGTTGTGGATTGTGTTGCCATGAAGGGCAGCTCTCAATCATGAAGTGTTAAACTCACAGGGCTATAAACACTCCCAGAGCACTGAAGCATGTGCTGCCCATGCAAAGTGGCTCTTCTATGCAAATTGTCTTCCTGGGCAGAGCGGGTACTTGTAGTAAAGCAGTGCTGTGAACACAGGCTTGATGCTGTGTGTCTGACAGAGCAATATGAGCAGTTTAGCTTGAACACCTCCAGGACAATAACTGTTGTGACATTTAATCCATAATTGTCAATATCAAAAATAAAATGTCTTATTAAATGTCACAGAGGCGTGCAATTGTATTTTTGATTTCAGAAATTATTATTATTATTATTATTATTATTATTATTATTATTATTATTTCTTGGCAGACACCCTTATCCAACAACAACATAAGTGCAAACAAAGTGCAAATGTGACGCACACAAAATGTATGGTCACGTTGTGTAGTTATGGGTGTTGTATTAATTAAAATAACTTTTATTTTTGGGAAAACATGTAACTGTGTAATACTCAGGTTGTGTAGGATCGCCACTGGAGGGGGTTAGCTTGCTGTGCGGGAGGTTTGCTTTGGGGGACAAGGTTTCCGGTTCCTTATTCTGGAGCAGGGCTATCTGCACACTACAACAATCGTCTCCAGTCTCTGATTAATTATCCTGTTTTACAGGTTAGTAATGGTATTAAACTGTATATGTTTAGCTACTGTAACACAACAAAAGGTTGTCAGGCTATGAAGAGATGTTTTATAAAGCCCATGTGTTAGAATGTGAATGGGAAGTGTATTATATTTGTAAACACTCGGAACAATGTGGAAATGGTTACGCGTCGCCGTAGACCCGCGTCTTTGTCTACAACTTTTGTAATTTGTATTTATTCATTTTATGGCTTGCTGACATCAGGGTTTAAATATATATATATATATATATATATATATATATATATATATATATATATATATATAATTGTGTTATTTAAGTTAAATAGATAGACATTGTTCAGGTTAGATTTGTTATATTAGGCTTTGCAGTGCGGTCTGATGCCCGTGGCACAGGCGGCATTAGCCTGTTGTTTTATCAGATGCTGTTTGTACACAAAGGGCTAACCCGCCATTTTGCGTGAGTGCAGTGGCGGTTCTAGGATTTTTCTGTAACAGGGGCCATTAAAGGGCCACATGTTACATTCAGGGGCCAAGTACAGGGTACATTCAAGCACACAAAATAATGTATTCAGTCAGAAAAACAAATTGCAATTTAAGCCCTTTTTGATGAGATAAACAATTTTGAACATGCAAAGCAGCATTAACATACTGTAGTAGGAGCAACAACTTGCACCTCCCAGCTTAAACATCTCTCTCTCTTTATCTTTCTCTCACTCAATTTCTTTCACTTGCTCATTCACAAATACACACACCTCAAAAAAGAAGAATTCTCCGATTGCTATGTTGGAGCTGAAACACCTGACAAATTCATCCAAATCTAATGACCTGGCCCATCGGGATTCAACGCTTAGGACACCCAAGTGACTCAAACGGGCATTACCCATGGTTGTCCTCAAGTGGTTTTTAATAAGTGCTAGAGCTGAAAAGCTTCTCTCACAAGAAGCACTGCTAACCGGTATTACTACAGCAATCTTGCAAAGCCTGAAAAGCTCATGGAACACCTCTTTGAAAGGCTCCAGAAAAGCAACAAACTCAAGGAGCGTGGTCAATCTCTGCATTCCACTTTTCTCTTTCCTATCCAGCACTCTCTTGATCCGATACATCTCATTTGACAAGTCCTCAACATTTGAGTCAAAAATCTTTGCAAAGGAAAAAAGAGCCTCTTCCTGTAAAAAGGTAACACTTTGTGGGTGAAGTGCTTGAATTCCCTTCATAATTTTGCAGTTGGGTTTAGAGAACCGTCTTTGCAACTCACCAGCCATTGAATCAAGCACCGGGTAGTACACATGTCTCTTAAAGCTTTCCCCATCATCTTTATTGACTCTACGCTCACCAGATGGTGCAGTTATTATGTAATCACACAATCGTGTGTTCATCTTTGGCTGCCTCTTCTCAGTCTTTTCCAAGCCGAGGTCACATTTTACAGCCATTTCCTCAACCTCTTTCCACATAGCCTCAAAATAGGCCTCACTCCTGTATTGCTCTAATGTGTCCAGAAATGATTCTACACGAGTGACTGCTGCTGCTAGATCCAGTGAGGGGGACTGTAACATTTCCGACAAAAATTTGGACTGTCCCAGGACTTTGTTGAATGTCACTAGAACACCAATGAAACTAACATCAAGTTGAGCTAATAAACCACGAAAAACCACATTTTCAGACCCTCAGCATGCAGTACATTTCTCCTCGTTGCAATTTCAATGAATACCATTTAATACATTGCATTGTGTCTATCATCTGGCTTTGCCTACATCATGTTTTCTCTGACCTGGTGAAGAGGGGTTTGGGCTACCCTGGTCCTCAGCTGCCTTCTGGTTGATTCTGTCCTCTGACCTCTCCTTGCTTAAACCCTCACTTTCAGTGGTATCATCGGTTAATTTTGTAAAAAACTTCTGAATGGCTCCCTGTGTCTGTCCCTTTTTTTCATGCTCACTATATCTGCCAAGCACGATAATTAACATTATCACAAAGGTATAATTACATACAAGGCGGTTAGTGCATGCAAAAACCCTAAAGTTAGCGCCACAGACGTTTGATAAAGTTAACTATAGAATATTTGCTAGCGCTATCTTAGCAAAAACATGTTAACATTGCTAACAAGTTTAGTGGCTTACAAGTTTATTGGTTTACTTCGACAGTGCTTCTTCCACAATTTAGTTAACAAACCTAAAATAAGTAAGAGCAGCAGCTAAATATCCTTTCATATTTTAATGACAACCAACACGAGGATTTGTGACTCACCAAGAATTGTTTTCAAGTTGGATAACTGTTCTCCCGCGTACTGGCATAACGTCAGAGAAGAATGTTCTGGTATCGCTCAAGCCAAAGCACTTCTTCTTCTTCCTTTTTTTGGCGATTCCCATCGATTTTGCGCATTAGTTTCAAGCACTGCTTCTTCTCCCAAGTTACATTGACACATTACTGCCGCAGTGCCGCCAATTGTTTGGGGGTGGAATTGCATCTGTGATTGTTGTGAAGAATTCTCCGGTTGCTCTTCTCGTCGACGATTGATGGAACGGGGGCCAATCAGGGGCCAATCAGATTTCAGCAGGGGCCAGGGCCCCCGTGGCCCCGCCTCTAGAACCGCCCCTGCGTGAGTGACCTAAAACGTATTACTTATCTCAATGGTAAACCTGGGAACAGATATATTAAGCCGTTATGTAGGAGAGATTGTATGTTCTTTCTCTGTTACTGCTAGGTCTATTTTCCTATCTTTAGATGAGGTTTATAAATGGTGTGTGTGGATGTGTAAAGAATATGTAAAGTGAATGCGAGTGTAAAATAATTACATAGGGAAAGGTATAGAGATGAATACAGTTGTGCTGATTAACTGAATAGGTGAACTACCTTGAATGTAATTGTGAATGGTTATTTTGTGAGTATACAAAACAAAGAAAGAAAAAGAAAACAAAAAAATACATTTGTGATGATGAATAAATTCTGGAGCAGGGCTATCTGCACACTACAACAATCGTCTCCAGTCTCTAATTATTTATCCTGTTTTACAGGTATTATTATCTGTTACGTTGCCCTCTGGCTGGGGTCTGTTACGCAAAAATACAGAGAAGTACAAGGCATCAATCATTACAAATTCAATTTGGCTAAAACAGCAATTCAAAATACATTTTACAAATTCCAATTTACAATTTACACAAGTACAGTAAGTGACTTCCTACATCCTGGACGGTGAAAGCTAAGTGCTGTCAAGATGTAGGGTCACAGACAAGGGCTACGGGAAAGGGAGCAAGGAGGAAAACAATCAAGAACGCGAGAAGCATAATAAAACTGTGAAGTTCTATCTAGCAGGGATAGAGGACTAATATTACAAGTACTGTCAGAAAAGATCCATCTTGAGTAAGCGCCAGAATGAGGTCAAGGACTCTGCTGTTTTGACTTCGGTGGGCAGGTCGTTCCACCATTTAGGGGCCAGGGATGAGAAGGAGCGGCTCTAGAGGAAGGAGAGTGGAGAGGAGGCAGAGTTAGTCTTCTGGCACTGGAGGAGCGCAGTGGTCTGGAGGGGATGTATGGAGAGACGAGTGACTGAAGGTAGCTTGTTGCAGTTTGGTCAAGACAGCGGTAGGTGAGGGTCAAAGTCTTGAACTGAATGCGTGCTGCTATCGGGAGCCAGTGGAGTAGCGTGTGTGAATCGTGGCAGAGAGAATACCAGACGAGCCGCAGAGTTCTGGATGAGCTGGAGCGGCGGGTAGTAGATGCAGGCCGGCCGGCCAGGAGGGAGTTGCAGTAGTCCAGGCGGGAGAGGACCAGGGACTGGACCAGCAGCTGAGTGGTGTAGTCAGTGAGGAAGAGACGGATCCGGCGTATGTTGCTCAGGAAGAATCTGCAGGTGCGTGTCAGCATGGGACAGGACAGGATCGAGGGTGACAACTAGATTTTTAGCGGAAGAAGAAGGAGAGAGTGTGGTGGATTCCAAGGGGATCGAGATGGGGAGGTCAGCAGAAGGTGAGGAAGAGTGGGGGAAAAAGAGGAGATCCGATTTGGAGAGGTTGAGCTTGAGGTGGTGCGAGTGCATCCAGGCGGAAATAGCAGACAAGCAGGAAGAGATGCGTGATTAAATGTGACAATAGCTTGCCATACAGAACAGCAAGACTAGACGAGCAGCTTTTCAAGTCCTCAATTGTATATGTTACCTGGGAAACAATAATGAATGTTTGTTTATATAACAGGGATGATTGCTGTAATGATCCTATTAGTGTGGTGTCTTACAAATGTCATTTACTCCATCAGTTAGTCTTCAGAAAACTGTGTCTGGAGTCCAGATTGGTCTTTTCTTTGTCCTCACTGGCCCTGAGGACAGCACTACTGCCCCACTGGTGTGTTTGGGGTTTGAAGGGTCACAAGACCTAGACGATCACTATAGCAATGAGACTGAGCATTGTCACCTCAGTTTTTATTGTAATTACCCATCTTCTTACAGAGTTACTTAACTAACCACATCATTGTTAAACTAGGAACCAGGGGGGCAGGGAGCTCTGACAATGGGAGATGTTCCTCTAAGGAAAGAAAACCAAGGGAAACTGCTAGTAGGAAAGTCCTGAATGTTTGTACCTCAATGCCAGGAGTATAAGGAACAAGATGTTAGACTTGGAAGCCACAGTGCTAGCATGTGACTATGATGTTGTACGTGAAGACTCTGTATAGGAAGTTGAAGAAAGTGTTTTGTTATAATTATATAATGTTTTATATTAATACTAGCATTAGAAGTAGTTTTGTGTACAGACTGAGCAGATCAGATTTAGCAGGACAAGTAAAGGGTCAACAAGGTTGGTTTGTTAGAAACTCCTGTCAGTAATGAAAGATTACACAGTGCCGAAATAGCCTACAGCTGTCTGCTGAGAATTTGTTTATGACTTAATAGTTTCTCCAGATAAGCAGGAATTGTTTCTGTTAAAGAGCGATTGACACTAGGTAAATGATGACCGTGGGATCGCATCTTCCTAGTGCACATCAAAGACGGACATCTGCTTTGGATCCATCACCCCTTCACAGGAGGACAGATCGTAAAATGGACCCAGACCTGTATCTTCTGATTGGATGAACGGCCATAAGATGTTATGTCATTTTCCTATAAAGTTGTACTCATGTTTGTAAAAATTAAGTCCTCACTGAAGGAATTATTTCTGATGTGTGGCTTCCGAGCCGGCTTGATTAAAGTTCTGTTTGCTTTATCTCCGCGACTTCTCCACTTATTTCCCAGACGGTTCTACATACGAGTGACAGAAACATGGCTTACAGAAAATGATGGGAATGAATACTAGTTGGACGGATACGCAGTTTAGGAGAGACAGGCAAAATCAAAGAGGGGGTGGGGTAGCATTATATGTGGAAAATTACATTGAGACAGAAGAACTTGTATTACATCCCAGTAATGGAACAGAATCTTTGTGGGTGAAACTTTTGAACAAGAGATCTGGAGGATTAGCGCTAGGAGTGTGTTACAGGCCACCAAACTCAGATATTCAGAAAGATGCTGCATTGTACAGTGTAATCAGGACTGCATGTAGCAAGGATGTGGCTGTTATAATGGGGGATTTCAGTTTCCCAAACTTAGACTGGGAAAGCCCAGTGGGGACTACAGAAGCAGAAATCGAAATGGTTGAGATGGTAAATGACTGCTTTCTAACTCAATTTGTCAGGGAACCAACCAGAGAGAGTGCATGTATTGACTTGATCTTTTCAAATAATCAAGATAGAGTCAGGGGGACAATAGTTAGAGAACCAATGGCAAATTGTGATCACAATATGGTTAGCTTTGAGGCATTCTTTCAAAAAACAAGGTCCAAGTCTAAAACAATGGTCTACAATTTTAGAAAAGCAAACCTTGAAGGTATGAGACGGCACTTAGAAGAGGTAGACTGGAGCACATTGGATACAGAGTCAGTTGAAAATGGATGGGTATATTTTAAGAATTTACTACTTGAGGCTCAGTAGCAATTTGTACCAAAACTTAGCAAATTGAGGACCAAAAAACACTGGCCAAAATGGTTTTAATAGAGGTATGCAAAAAAATATCAAGAGAAAGAAAATGTTGTATAGCGCATACAAAAGGGATGGTGACGAAACAAAATACATAGAATATGTTGAGCTGCAAAGAGATCTTAAGAAAGGGATCAGGAAAGCAAAGAGGGAAATAGAAAGAAACAGTTCTTGGAGCTAAAACCAATGCAAAGAGCTTTTTTCAATATTACAACAGCAAGCGGTCAATAAAGGAGGAAGTGATACAGATAAAGGGCAAAAATTGAGGTATCTTGGAAAAGGAACAAGATGTGGCAAATGTTCTAAATGAGTATTTCACTGAGGTTGTTACAAAAGAAAAAACAGATGACATGCCACAGGTTGACAATCAGTCCAGTCAAACCCTAAGAGAGATCAGGATAAATGAGGAGGAGGTACTAAAGGGACTAGCAGAAATAAAAACAAACAAATCACTTGGGCCAGATGGTATATTTCCAACAGTACTTAAAGAAATGAGGGAAATTATTTATAGGCCGCTAACTCAATTATTCCAAATGACACTTAGAACAGGGGATGTGCCCACTGACTGGAAGACAGCAAATGTCATACCAATCCACAAGAAAGGGGACAAAACTGAGCCAGGAAATTACAGACCAATCAGTCTCACCTGCATCACTTGTAAAATGTTGGAAAAAATTATTAGACAGAAAATAGAGGAGCATCTTAATGAAAACCATATTCTTGGGGTTAGTCAACATGGGTTTAGACGAGGCAGATCATGTCTTACTAATTTATTAGAATTTTTTGAACATGCAACTGCAGTTGTAGATCATTTGAAAGCATATGATATGATATACTTAGATTTCCAAAAAGCTTTTGATAAGGTTCCACACCAAATTGGAAGCTGTAGGCATTCAGGGTAATGTAAGTAGATGGATTATGAACTGGTTGATGTATAGAAAGCAGAGGGTGTTGATTAGAGGAGTTGCTTCTAACTGGACTGAGGTTGTTATTGGAGTTCCACAGGGATCAGTACTAGGGCCTTTGCTTTTTCTAATCTATATTAATGATCTGGACTCTGGGATAGTTAGCAAACTTGTCAAATTTGCAGATGATACTAAAATAGGTGGCTCAGCAGATACAATCTTGGCAGCACAGGCTATTCAGAGGGACTTAGATAATATTCAGTTGTGGGCCAACACCTGGCAAATGAAATTCAATGTAGACAAGTGCAAGGTAATACATGCAGGTAACAAAAATGTCCACTATAATTACACTATGGGAGGTACAGATCTAGATGAAGTAATGCATGAGAAAGACCTAGGAGTCTATGTGGACTCCTCACTTTCTCCATCCAAGCAATTTGGGGAAGCAATAAAAAAGGCAAACAGAATGCTAGGGTATATTGTCAAAAGTGTAGAATTTAAAACAAGGGAAGTAATGTTCAGACTGTACAATGCACTAGTTAGAGCTCATCTGGAATACTGTGTACAGTTCTGGGCACCACAGAGGCAGTTCAGAGGAGAGCAACTAGACTTATTCCAGGTCTGAAGGGAAAGTCCTACTCGGACAGACTGAGGGAACTGAACCTTTTCACCCTGGAACAGAGGAGACTACGTGGGGACTTGATCCAAGTCTTCAAAATCATGAACGGCATCGACCACATCAAACCAGAGGAGCTTTTCCAGATCAGCAGGGACACACGCACCCGGGGACACAAATGGAAATTGGGCTTCAAGGCATTCAAAATGGAAAACAGGAGACACTTCTTTACACAGAGAGTAGTCACAATCTGGAATAAACTACCCAGCGATGTGGTAGAAGCTGAAAGTTTGGGAACATTGAAAAATAGACTGGATAGGATCCTTGGATCACTTAGATATTAATGGACACCAAACGAGCACGATGGGTTGAATGGCCTCCTGTCGTTTGTAAACTTTCTTATGTTCTTATGTTCTTATGTTCTTATGTCTCCCTCTTGTGGTCAGTGTTTCGTAACCAAACATTGTGCTACTCACTTGCTACTAACAGACATCTGAAGAGGAGATGTTTTGCAGCTCTAACATCTCCAGACTCCTGCATCACCTGACTGCCGTTCTTACAGATGAGGTATATTGTGTATTGTCCAGTCTCTCTGCTTTTAGAAACATGTGACAGTGACCCAGGGTGGTGAGGGCCAGTGCTCTGGTAATGGCTGCTGTCCCACTGGGACCTTTCAAAAGGGCTTGTTCCTGTTCAAGATATTTAGTGGGATCCCACAGGATCTAAGGATGAAGCTCAGTGTGTCTGTGCAGTGGAGCTCCTCACAGGCTGTGTCCCATTGCAATATTTGTAGTTTGGGGCACTTAGCTTATTTCCACAGTATATAAATAGAGGTGGATTCAGTTTAGCCCACGCAGTGGTGATCTCTCACATCTTCAGCCCGGACTCCAGTGATTTTGAAGGTGAAGACGGTTCCAGACCTGCTCCCACTGAACCGTTCTGGATCTCCAGTGAAACACTCATCCCCTGCTTTAATCAGCAGTGTGGGGTTCTGTCCCGGCTCCAGCTGGTACCAGGATAAATCCCAGCCAATGTCCTGGCTTGCTCTACACTGGAGACTGACAGACTGTGGCAGAGCCTGAGTCACTGTGAGCTGCCCCTCAGTCACTGCAGAAACAGGACCATGACACTAACACTACTGCTCCACTGAGGGCTTTGCTTCAGAAATTTAAAAATAGTTTGGAGCACTTTAATGGCTACACATTTGTAATATTTTGTTAACATATATAAAACAAAGCATTGATGTCTATATTAAAAAATTAACCACCATTTTTTTTAAATTAAAAACAATGTATGTATACATTGTACATTGTTGTTAAAAACAAAACAGTATCCACCATAGTAAATCATATCAGAGCAGTAAAACAAAGTCAGATCTTAATACACCAAAATTGTGCATTTTATTCTCACCTCTATCAAAGAGCCCCAGCAGTAGAACCAGTGACATCGTTGTTCGTTGTATTTCAGTGACTCTGAACGACAGGTCTGACCAGTGACTGATCAACACTGTGTGTCTGAAAGTGTTAACCTCAATGAGGCCGCTATATAAATCCCTTCACAGTTAGTTACATTTCCCTCCTGACTATTCCCAGTGTTATCCACCAGATGGCAGTGTTAACCTCATTCAGTTCCTCTCCCTCCTGACTTAAAGTATATCAATTAGTCATTTGTTAATCGCTTGATCCATGAGCCCATCTGTCTCTCATCACCCCCGGTACATTGAGTATTTCAACCCCATGGTTCCCAGTACTCTTTGTGAAGTTTTGTCTTCTCTCTGAGCGGCATCCTAAGCCAGTTGAATCTAGTGAAAGATATCCAGTGTAGCGACCCTGTGCCTGTCTCCTTGGTTTTTGTTTTGTCTGGATTGCCCTCTCTACCCTGTAAGCCTACGGTTCTGACCATCTGCCTGCCCTCCTGAACCACGAGTATTGGACTCCCTACATTGCCCTGTTTGCACATTCTTGGACTTCCTGCTTTCGCCCTCGACATTGATTTCTGCCCTGCGTCCCGTGCCCCGTGCCTGGATCCTCTACCAGGAGGTGGGACTTGATAGGGTTGGGTTTCTTTTATTTCTATGTTTCCCGCAGTCAGAGATCATGCTGCCTAATGAATTAATCTGTGTCTCCGTCTTTCAGATGTTAATTATATTTATTTATTTTAATTCCATATAGCACATAATGTCCTTGTAATGAAGGGATGAGGGGGAACATTTATTTTGTGTGAAATTATATAAAAAAATAAAAGGTTGAGTTAACATTCATATAGTTGCATTTTCACTTCTGCTTGTCTACATGTGATCTTGATTTGAGACATTTAGGCTGCCTGCATCAAAAGCCCAATTCACACTGAAATAGCAGCAAAATGCAGGCAATGTCCTAGTGCTCCCCATTCACACCGGCTTTTGGTGTTCTCAACATTGAGGCTAGAAGAGCCAAGGCACTTGACAGGGACAAGTTTATCAAACTTTTTGCCACCCAGCACAAAAACAGGTGTATTAAGCTGTTTTAAAGGTGCAGTTTGAAATATTGTTATTGGGCCCCAGTGCTGCTGGGGTTTGGGTTTTTGTATGTACACCGATCAGCCATAACATTATGACCACCTGCCTAATATTGTGTAGGTCCCCCTTTTGCCACCAAAACAGCCCTGACCCATCGAGGCATGGACTCCACTAGACCTCTGAAGGTGTGCTGTGGTATCTGACACCAAGACGTCAGCAGCAGATCCTTTAAGTCCTGTAAGTTCCGAGGTGGGGTCTCCATGGATCGGACGGGTTTGTCCAGCACATCCCACAGATGCTCGATTGGATTGAGATCTGGGGAATTAGGAGGCCAAGTCAATACCCTGAACTCATTGTGTTCCTCAAACCATTCCTGAACAATTTTTGCTTTGTGGCAGTACTCATTATCCTGCTGAAAGAGGCCAATGACATCAGGGAATACCATTTCCATAAAAGGGTGTACATGGTCTGCAACAATGCTTAGGTAGGTGGTATGTGTCAAAGTAACATCCACATGAATGGCAGGACCCAAGGTTTTCCAGCAGAACATTGCCCAAAGCATCACACTTGCCTTCTTCCCATAGTGCATTCTGGTGCCATGTGTTCTCCAGATAAGAGACGCACATGCACCCGGCCATCCACGTGATGTAAAAGAAAACGTGATTCATAAGACCAGGCCACCTTCTACCATTGCTCTGTGGTCCAGTTCTGATGCTCACGTGCCCATTGTAGGCGCTTTCGGCAGTGGACAGGGGTCAGCATGGGCACCCTGACTGGTCTATGGCTATGCAGCCCCATACGCAACAAACAGCGATGCACTATGTGTTCTGACACCTTTCTATCAGAACCAGCATTCACTTTTTCAGCAATTTTGAGCTACAGTAGCTCCTCTGTTGGATCTGACCACACGGGCCAGCCTTCGCTCCCCACGTGCATCAATGAACCTTGGCCACCCATGACACTGTCGCCAGTTCACCGATTTTCCTTCCTTGGGCCACTTTTGATAGGTACTGACCACTGCAGACCGTGAACACCTCACAAGAGCTGCAGTTTTGGAGATGCTCTACCCCAGTCATCTAGTCATCACAATTTGGCCCTTGTCAAAGTCGCTCAGATCCTTACGCTTGCCCATTTTTCCTGCTTCTAACACATCAACTTTGAGGACAAAATGTTCACTTGCTGCCTAATGCATCCCACCCACTGACAGGTGCCATGATAACGAGATTATCAGTGTTATTCACTTCACCTGTTAGTGGTCATAATGTTATGTTACTATTTAATAGTGTTTTCAGGTATTGTCTTGGCTGCCATTAATCCCTATGAATCTCTACCCATATACGGAATGGACACCATCAATGCCTACCATGGGCAGAACATGGCGTATATAGACCCCCACATATTTGCTGTGGCAGAAGAGGCTTATTTGCAAATGGCCAGGTGGTTATTTCTGACCTTCATGTGCTGTTCAGACTCGAGGCACAGATCTGACCAAGAACAGAGCACCTTAGACCTTGTTAACATCAGTTCAGTCCAGTCTGTTGTTGAATCGATTGCCTTTCTTTGCTTCTATTTTCCCAAATCAGCTGATTTATTCCTCTCCTCTCTGGAGGACTTTGCCAAACAGTCAATATGCCTCTCTGGGGGACTCCAGCAACTGTGGAAGCAACTTTTGTTTCTTGCTCCACTCTGTCAGTCAGGCACTTGTTGTTTCCTCACGCTGGGTTACTGTGTCTGTGTTTTTCAGAGATGGGCTGAACCAGTCTATTATTGTGAGTGGGGACTCTGGTGCTGGGAAATACGTGTCTGTCAAACACATCATGAGGTACTTTGCCACCGTCAGCAGGTCAGACAGCGAGGCCAGTGTGGAGGAGAAGGTGCTGGCATCCAACCCCATCATGGAGGTAAAAGCAGTTCCAGCGATGGTGTATTTACTTCTCAACTTCCCTGATTCGTACTTCATTGTGCTTGTGCTGAAACCACTGAAAAGGGATATGAAGCACCTTCTGTGGCACTTCTGTGACAAGAATTAGGCAACAAGTGCAAGGTTGCACTTAATTAATTATGTTTCCATAGTATAGCAAATCAATTAAAAAACGATACATTAATACATTTCCCATGCCTGGTCTTCTCGTCATGGCTGCCTTGAGTTTTGAGTGTATCCATGCTGTGCTTCCACAGGCCTTTGGAAATGCCAAGACCCCCAGGAATGATAACAGCAGTCACTTTGGGAAGTACATTGTGATTGAGTTCGACTGCAGCTATCGCATCATCGGGGGCCTGCATGAGAACGTACCTGCTGGAGAAATCAGCTGGTGTTTCAGGTATGTGTGACATGCAAGTCTCAGCATGGGAGCGAGAGGCCTTTGCAATGATTTATTCAATGCTAATAAACTAACACTTCAGAAAGCTTTGCTCTTGCAGATCACTGGGTAAGAACACCTCTGAGTGACACAATGCTGAACAGTTTTAAGAAATATAGTATTTTCATGATCTGTGAAATTATTTGTGTTAAATAGGTATATATATATAGGTTTATATAAGTATAGGTTTCCAGTGACCTTTGTGCTGCACCAAATTAGCCCTGGTTTAAAAAACTTTTTTTTGTCTTAAAAGAAATATATATTTTATGAATTCAAATCATGTAAAATTATATATTAAAACATACAACATTTTTGAAACGAGAGGAGGCCAGTCAGCCCATCGTGCTCATTTGGTGTCCATTAATAACTAAGTGATCCAAGGATCCTATCCAGTCTATTTTTCAATGTTCCCAAATTTTCAGCTTTAACCACATCGCTGGGGCGTTTGTTCCAGATTGTGACTACTCTCTGTGTAAAGAAGTAGCTCCTGTTTTCCGTCTCAAATGCCTTGAAGCCCAGTTTCCATTTGTGTCCCCGGGTCAGTGTGTCCCCGCACATCTGGAAAAGCTCCTCTGGTTTGCTGTGGTCGATGCCCTTCATGTTTTGAAGACTTGATTCAAGTCCACATGGTTCAGTTCCCTCAGTATCTCTGACCTGGAATAAGTCTGTTGCTTGCCTCTGAACTGCCTCTAGAGCAGCAATATCTTTCTTGAAATGTGGAGCCCAGAACTGTACACAGTATCCAGATGAGCTCTAACTAGTGCATTGTACAGTCTGAACATTACTGCCCTTGTTTTAAATTCTACACTTTTGACAATATACCCTAACATTGTTTGCCTAGATCTAGATCTTTCTCATGCGTTACCTCATTTAGTTCTATTCCTCCCATAGTGTAATTATAGTGGACATTTTTGTTACCTGCATGTAATACCTTGCACTTGTCCACGTGTCGGCCCACAACTGAATATTATCGAAGTCCCTTTGAATAACCTTGCTGCTGAGATTATATCTGCTGAGCCACCTATTTTAGTATCATCTGCAAATTTAACAAGTTTGATAACTATCCCAGAGTCCAGATCATTAATATAGATTCGAAAAAGCAAAGGCCCTAATACTTATCCCTGTGGAACTCCAATAACAACCTCACTCCAGTTAGAAGCAACTCCTCTAATCGACACCCTCTGTTTCCTAAACATCAACCAGTTAATAATCTATCTACTCACATTACCCTGAATGCCTACAGCTTCCAATTTGAGGATCAGTCTTTGGTGTGGAACCTTATCAAAAGCTTTTGAAAATCTAAGTATATCATATCATATGCTTTCACGTGATCTACAGCTGCAGTTGCATGTTCAAAAAATTTGAATAAATTAGTAAGACATGATCTGCCTCGTCTAAACCCATGATGACTATCTCCAAAAATATGGTTTTCATTAAGATGCCCCTCTATTTTCTGTCTGATCACTTTTTCCAACAATTTACAAGTAATGTAGGTGAGACTTATTGGTCTGTAATCTCCTGGCTCAGTCTCAGTTTTGTCCCCCTTCTTGTGGATTGATATGACATGATCTTCCAATAAGTTGGCATATCCCCTGTTCTAAGTTGATAGTATTGTGTATTTATGGTGTGGGTGTTTTTTAACCTAAACTGTTAGTTATTGCTGTTATTTCAATGTGCACAGTGCACTATTTACATTTGTATATATTACTAAATCTATTTCAGTGTATGTTAAAGTGCAATACATGCACTATTTCAGTGTTTGTGTCTCTCTTAGTTTTGCCTAAACATTTGCTCTCCACCATAAAGATGGGCACCACTAAAGTGTTTTGCTTCGAGGTGGGGGTCCCCACAATCGGATCTCACCTATGATCCCCCAAAAGGGTAGGGCCGGCCCTGCTTGGTTTAACTACATGACCATGGGTCCAAGGCCATGTCTACATCACTGCACACCTTTGCAGTGCATACCATTACAGCACCAGTCCTTAACAGCACAGACTCTTCACTGAGTGTCCCAGTACAATGTGAACCTTTAGTAAGTAAAGTTGTCTTGTCTTAGCAGGACTGGATTATAGTGTTTCACACAGTAAAAGGACTGCATTGTAAAATTCTGGCGCTGTCATTGCAGGTGGTTTAATCGATTGCACTGTGATGGGCCCACTCTGGGATGGGTACTGTAATCGTCTGCGCTGCCCTTGGTCTCACAGTCATGTTGTGATATAGGTGCACTGTGAACCACAATATCTACTGCCAATCAGAAAACATAAAAGCACAGCCTCTACCTCTTATTCCTTGTTATTATGCATAACTGTTCATTATCAAGAAATTAAAACATCAGTTGATTCATTACAATTTTCTTCATACTTTAGTGTTTCCGGTAACCATCTTCAGGAAATGTGTCTCCTGGACAGACTGTCAGTCTCCAGTGCAGGGCAAGCCAGGACATTAGCTGGGATTTATCCTGTTACCAGCTGAAGCCGGGACAGAGCCCCACACTGCTGATTAAAGTGGGGGATTAGCGTTTCACTAGAGATACAGAACGGTTCAGTGGGAGCAGGTCTGGAACCATCTTCACCTTCAAAATCACTGGAGTGTGGGCTAGAGGTCTTCACGGGTCCAAAAATGTGTGCCCAAACCCAAAGAGACCCGAAAATGTACTACCCGGAACCGACCCAGACCCGTCTATTATTTGAAAGTTTGGACCCAGACCCGTGCAGAACTTTGTGTCTTAACGAATGTAACATTAGTAGCCTTCTCTCCTGTACTGGACCGTGACGCATACAATCATCCTCCTTGTCAAGAAAGTTGGTAAAATAACATCCATGTTGCTCCTCTCTTGCTGATTGAAAGCGCATCTATAATCCACTCATTATTTCAGCTTCAAAAGTCCACTTGCTGTCACGGTGGCGGATGACAAACGCGATTTTGCAGCTTTGCAGTTTTTTTGTATCTTGCATAATGCAATAACTTCCACTGTTTGCCCTTTTGAACTATAATAACGATTGCTGACGTTACTAATGTGCTGTCATTGTGCTCTGAGACATGTCTGCCATAGATCTTAGATATTCAAAGTGAACGAACTCCAACCACAATATCTCAAAAATCGTGCAGACGCCAATAATGCGCTTCGGTTTACGTCATTTGTCAAATATCGATATGGCGGAATAAGTCCCGCCTTCTAAATAAAAGAGCCAATCGTGAATTGGTAAAGTCATCGCGTCACTCAGGTATTACACACAATGTTAAACAGACCCGGGACCCAAAGTACAAGAATGGGACCCGTCCCGGACCCGGCTGACCATTTAAAATCGGGACAGGTCCCGGGTCCTCGGGTTCGGGTGGACCCATGAAGACCTCTAGTCCGGGCTGAAGATGTGAGAGATCACCACTGCATGGGCTAAACTGAATCCACCTCTATTTATATACTGTGGAAATAGAAATAGAAATAGAAATAAGTACCCCAAACTACAAAGACCGCAATGGGACACTGAGCTTCAACAACAACACTGAGACACATGGAGCTAAAGACAATATTTCAAGGCAGTTTAAGATTGATATCATATTGTCGTAAAGCTAAATTAGTGCTAAAATGCTAAAGATAGCATAGTGGAAAACTGCTAGTACAAATATCTTCTTAATTATACCACAATTAAAAAAAACCTTTCCATAATTATGATCAACCACATGATTGGGATTTTTTTGGGGGGAAAAAACATAGAAATCCTTCTCATGCTGACATACATAAGTTATGAAGGTCATTCAAAACTGCATTTGATTGGTAGAAATATTGCACAGCATCCTAAGATCCTGTGGGATCCCACTAAATATCTTGAACAGGAACAAGCCCTTTTGAAAGGTCCCAGTGGAACAGCAGCCATTATCAGAGCACTGGCCCTCACAACCCGCGGTCACAGTCACATGTTTCTGTAAGAATGGCAGTCAGGTGATGCAGGAGTCTAGCGATAACTGTATAAAAACACGTCTGAAGTTGACCCCTCTGTGAAAAGTCCAGCTCCCTCGAATTTGTGGCTAATTTATGTGTGACGTCACACCAGGTACAGCTCGCCGTCTCTCAGGCTGTTTTGCTGCATTATAACGCTAATGAAAACCAGTTACCAAAAAAGAAAAAATGCACCAAGGGGACACATACCATGGTAAATAGGTGTATAATATATGGTTTCATCCAGGTTTATAACAGCGTCTTTGCTTTATTAAGGCCCTAAAAAACCTACACTTGTAAGTTACAGTGAAGAAATGAGAGACAAGCTATTTTGTACAGATTCCCAAGCTGGGAGACACACGTCTGTGATGCGCTGCTCTGTAGGCCTGCCTGACCCCGCAATCCTGGGACATTTTGAGACAGGACAGGGTTCAAAATTTGCTGCTAAATTTAAATAAATGAACGTGTAAATTATCCCTACACTTTCGCTAAAATTAATCCGGTTTCTGAATGACTGATTGTGCAACAAACAAGTCATTGTGATGATCAGTTCAACATCCTGCCTCCAGCAGCTGAGCAATGTTACTGACTTGGAGAGAAATTGGACGATATGGAAATTAATACAGTATTAACAAAACGGAAGTAAAATACTTTAATGTATTAGTGTCTCCATATGAACAATGGAAATATTATTATGATCAGGGGTGCATCTAGACTTCAAGTTTTTGGGGGACTTCCAAACGGTGTCCAGCATTGGGGGGAAGGGGGTTAGCTGACGGTGTTTTTTTCCAGAGTAAGAGTGTGGGCGAGGGGGGCTGAGAGAAAATACAAGGGGCGGCTGACGGTGCTCTGTCGGACTGTTTGACCGTGCCGTTACTTCATATCCGTTTTATTTTTAAGGGGGCTGAGAGACAATACAGGGTCAAGCACCGCCCATGATTATTATTAAGAATAATGAAATACATAAAAACTATATTGTAAATATAATATATACATTCTTCTTCTTCTTATACCATTATTTGCCATGCATGATAATTAAGCACTATTATTAATTTGAGCAAAGGTGTAGGAGATAACTGTCAGGTTAATTTCTCTCGGTTAAGGACTCTTTCTTAAAAGTGCGCCAGGATTACAACAGCGGCCCACCACATTTTATTAATAAAATACAATGTGTATATGTTATCCTGCTCTCCTGTCTCTGATGTGGGGGACTGTTGGTGAATTGTCATCCACATCAACACTTTCACACAAAACATCCAACCCAGTTAAATCGCTTTCACTGTCATCTGCCATTGATCACCAGTGGTTAAAATCACTCGCTCTTCTGGGTACAGGAGTTAAAGGATTTTTTACAAAGGGTCCATCTTATAAGCAATGGATGTGAATGAAACTTTCAACACATACTGAGAAAGTATAGGTACAACTTTTAATTTAAAAAACGTTTAATGCAAAACAAAATAATGACGTTACCTCAACTTTAATTAAGTAACTCTGTAAGAAGATGGGTAATTACAATTAAAAAAACTGAGGTCACAATGCTCAGTCTCATTGCTATAGCGATCTTCTAGGTCTTGTGACCCTTCAAACCCCAAACACACCAGTGGGGCAGTAGTGCTGTCCTCAGGGCCAGTGAGGACAAAGAAAAGACCAATCTGGACTCCAGACACAGTTTTCTGAAGACTAACTGATGGAGTAAATGACATTTGTAAGACTCCACACTAATAGGCTTATTACAAAAATCATCCCTGTTATATAAACAAACACTTATTATTGTTTCCAAGGTAACATATATAATTGAGGACTTGAAAAGCTTCTTGTCTAGTCCTGCTGGTGTTCAAGCTAAACTGCCCGTCTTGCTCTGTCAGACACACAGCACCAAGCGGTCACGGTCTCACGGGGTTGGACCGCAGGGCACAGGAGTAAAGACCCAGGTGCAGTGCTCGTAGAGCTGGTGGACAGGACACAAGGACTAATCAAAGACGTGGTTGAGGTCACAGGCTATGGTCGAGATCAAGGAGGTCGAGAGAGAGACAGGACTAGGACAGGGTGCAGGAGCGGGAGCGAGAGGGAGACACAGGACAGAGAGAGAGAGAGAGAGAGAGAGAGAGAGAGAGAGAGAGAGAGAGAGAGAGAGAGAGAGAGAGAGAGAGAGACAGAGATACAGGACTGAAAGAGAAAGACAGACCACGCTAAGGCACACAAGGAACTAGGCTTGGTGACACAGGAAGAACTGACAACAGTGACGGCAGTGAGGGGTTTATAAAGGGAAGCAGAAACTAGGAAGGCAGGAGCAGGACCAATGGGAGTAAAGGAAAGGAACAGAAGTGCACAAGGGTGTGAAGGAATGTTCATTGAAAGATTGACAAAGGAAAGCAGTGAAGGGAGAAGGAAAGGCAAGGGAACATTGGCGGCCACTAGTGGGAAAAGAGGGTAAGGGCTTGGAACCATGACACAAGCCTGTGTTCACAGCACTGCTTTACTTTAAGTACCCACTGTACCCAGAAAGACAATTTGCATAGAAGAGCCACTTTGCATGGGCAGCACATGCTTCAGTGCTCTGGGAGTGTTTATAGCCCTGTGAGTTTAACACTTCATGACTGAGAGCTGCCCTTCATGGCAACACAATCCACAACAACAATGACTTTCATCACCATCTTCATCTGGGCTCTCGCCATCTGCATTCAGGGTGAGAATTATTTATATTTTATTATTTCAGTTTTGTATGTATTCATAATATCTAAACAGACACACATCAAATCCATAGACAAAATCAGATTGTTTTAATGTATGTTACATTAATTTACTTGTATTTGTATTTTTAATTTCCAGAATCACTGGGACTCAGACTCTATCATTGAAATCTGTTTACCAAGGAGAAACAGTCACTGTGAACTGTAAAACCAGCAGTGCAGTGTATAATAACAAAAACCTAGGCTTCACACTGAAAGCAGGGAGAAGAGGGCTATATAAACAGAAGGCTGATGAGCTGGGGCTGAGGAGCAGGTGTGATGATTACTAATTGAGATGAAGATGATAATTCAATGATTAAGTGAATGGAGGCTGAGAGCTTAGGAAAGAGCCTGATAAAACTGTGGCAAGGGTGACCTCTGGTGGTGAAGTTGGTGATGGTAGGACAGGGGACATGTCAGCAGGAGATATTTGTAAAAAATACACCTCAGTATCAATATGGTTTCTAAATAAGTCTTTGACCTTTTAGGACAGTCTAAAGTTTTATTTATTTTTTAGAATAATATTGGAATTTCTGTTAAAATGTATATTACTCCTATGTTGTAAATCAAGAATACCTCCCCTGCCAGCAAACACAGTGGAGCATTGCCCCTCACACTGCCCCCTATCTAAACTACAGACTCTGGAGCTTCAGAAAGAGGAGTCACTCCATATAGGATCTGTACAGATCTGCTCAGAGGACGTTACTGTGAGTCACAGGAGCCATGGGAAACAGATGTTTGTGATCCAGCCCAGCGTGTACTATGATACAACATGAATCCACTTACTAAGGGACCATATCTTCCTAACAGGGATCACAGCAACAATTCTCATAATGTACAAGAACATTTTACTTGTTGAAAGGAAACTGTAAATAAGAAAAATAGATCACATCTTTGTGCTAATTAACTATAGAATTCTTGATTTATTCAACAATATTACTGACATTAGACTGGCCTTTTTTTTTTAATTCACTAACTTACCACTATCTCACTGTCTAACTAGAGTACTACAGCTACATCCACTCCAATGACCAGGACTACAGCGTCTTATCATGTGCATGTGTTTTTCTATCATGTATTTCCAGTTACACGCAGTCAGTGAAATAAGTAATTACACAAGTATTGTGATCTTTGCCCTGTCCATTGTTACCAAGACATTCCTTTACAATCCAATAGTCTGATAACAATAGACCTGCAGGGACTCTACTTACAGGGAGCCACCATCGAAAGAAGGTGTCTACCAACACTGACCCAACACTGCTGGTCCTGTGGAACTGACTGGAGCTCCTGTCCCTCTAAGTTCAGGCTGACATCTCTTCCCAGCTCCCCTCACTGCCTTCATAGTTTAATAGTTAAACTGTGATTACAAAACTGTTGATCATTTTAAATTTAAATACATTAATATTATTCCCTCAGGACATGACCAGTGATACACAGAGTACATAATAATATCAATCCATCTGAAAATGAGGCCTTATCTCACTCCCTCCTCGGCCCCATCCCCCCTCTGTCCTACAGACCCTCCCCAGTGCAGTAGGAGCAGCCTGTGTGTTGCTGCTGTCTGGCTCTCTCTGCCCCTCTCTCTCCACACCAGCCCTGTTGATCAGAGCCCAGTGACACACAAGCCTTTATCAGAGCTCTGCCACTCCCCACACTGGACCACTGTCTCCCTGCGTCTGATTAGTATATGGGACTGGACTCTGCACTGGATCTGGAGTTATAAAAGAGGGGGCATTAGATGAAGCCGATATCCTGCTGATGTTCCTAAGGACACTGCACAGCACACTGACTCTGTGGTTATTATTAAAGTGACCATAACAAAGGTCCAACATCTCACTGCTGTTCCTAAAGTAATAATGATGTCAAGAAACAGGCTATTTACATCCCACTAGATCCATGAGAACGGCAGCCAGGAGATACAGGAGCCCCAGATACCGTTTCCTCTTCTGATGAGTTAAAGTGGCATGAAACATAGCTCCTAAAATCAACACTGATGCAGTTATTAACACTGACCATAAGAGGTGACCGGGGCACTCCTTTAATGGATTCCAAACTTTAACACTCAGCTATTTGTGATATTAAAGTATGGCTAAACACCACAATATGAGGTATACAGCCAGCATACAATTTAATGCATAAAAAACACACAGGCATCCACTCGTACAAAGAGAAAAAATACATCAATTGAAAAATACAATAGCAATGCAGTGCATGATTGTGATAGCATGCAGAACTAATGAGCCCTAATATGTGACAGACTGACACTAAATGTGTTGTAAACTGGCAGCAGTCTGGGGTTTGGGAACTGTTGCTGTAATCCATTCATATTTCTCTCCATTAAAACACCGTCATCCTGTACAGGGTCGTGGTGAGTCAGAAACTAACAAGATGGACACAGGGGACAATGGAGGGTGCACCCTGAATGGGACACCAGTCCATTGCTGACACTCCTATGATCAATTATGCTATTGCACAGTAAAATAAAACAAACTGCATCTTCCAAAAAATGACTCAGCTAACTGACATCCCAATGTCACCATGCTCCTCTTGTCATTCTGACCTTTCTAATCCTATTGATGCCAGTTGGGCAGTAGTGTTAACCACAGCTTAAGACTTCATTCTAAAAGGCTCATCACAGCTATCACCACCATATGATATTGTCGCTATCTTCTTTTTGTTTTAGTCCTGCAACCATGAAACTGCTAACCTTGTTCTGTCAGAACACACAGCATCAAGCCTGTGTTCATAGCACTGCTTGGCTATAAGTGCAGCTGCACCAAGAAACACAATTTGAATAGAACAGCCACTTTGCATGGGCAGCACATGCTTCAGTGCTCTGGGAGTGTTTATAGCCCTGTGAGTTTAACACTTCATGACTGAGAGCTGCCCTTCATGGCAACACAATCCACAACAACAATGACTTTCATCACCATCTTCATCTGGGCTCTCGTCATCTGCACTCAGGGTAAAAGATATTAAAATCAGAGATGTCAGTGTGTTTGTTTAACTTAAACATGTTTGAATCAGATATATTTATAGATATTGTGTTTTGTTTTGTTAATTCTAGAATGCAGGGGACAGATTACTGTGACTCAGCCCTCATCAGTGATATCTGCTCCACAAGGACAGACAGTCACCGTAAACTGTAAAACCAGCAGTGCAGTGTACACTGATTCTAATGGTGAGTGCCTAAACTGGTACCAACAGAAGTCTGAACAAGCTCCTAAACTCCTGATCTATCGTGCAAGCAAACGTCAGTCTGGGATCCCAGAGCGATTCAGTGGCAGTGGATCTGGGACTGACTTCACTCTGACCATCAGTGGAGTCCAGCCTGAAGATGCAGGAGATTACTACTGTCAGAGTGCACACTACCCCAGTAGTAGCTGGGTATTCACACAGTGCTACACAGTCGTACAAAAACCTCCCTCAGCTGAACTGCACAGAGACTGCACTGCTGCAGCTGAGACCTACTGCAGGTGCTGAGGGTGAAGGCAGTGAAATGGGACACAGCCTGTGAGGAGCTGCACTGCACACACACTGAGCTTCAATAACAACACTGAGATACATGCAAGCAAGGAGAACAATGTTTTAAAATACTAACTGTTTTAGTATATTACTAATTGACAAGCTGTTATTTTAATTATATTCAGTATTTTAAATAAATAATATTGATACAGAACTTGTCTTCAATGTCAAATAATATACATTTATAATTTGATAAATGATTCAAGGCTCTTCTCACATAACTGTATTGTATGTATCCCAATCATAACTGACACCTCTATAGAATTACTTATTTATCCTGTTAAACAACTGGATGTAAAGTGACGACTAAATCATTATTTTAATCACACAGAACCAGAACCCCACAAGACACTGAAACTGCAGATCTTCAATTAATCTAAACATCAGGCATGTTAAACATTGTAATTCCCTTCAGTCTCGCTCCCCTTCTCATCTCTATCAGTATAATGCCGCCGCACTGCCCCCCCCCCTCACACTGTATCCACACACGGCAGCAGAGACACAGAGACACTGCTGAGAGCTCAGCCTTCTCCTGTCTCTCTGCCCTTCAGATGGATCTGAAACATCCTCAGATTGAAGTGATACCTTTATACTCACTGGTAATTTGGTAAAAGTATGTGAATGGTATCTACCAATGCTGAAATGTAAGTCAGACAACAGATTGCTAATCTATTTCAGTGAATATAAATATTTGTGCAAATTCATTATTATTATTATTATTATTATTATTATTATTATTATTATTATTATTATTATTATTATGTCCAAGAGTCCCATCTGCTCTCTACCTTTACCTCCTCATCTCCTCCTCCTTTATCTCCCAGCCTCTCCGCTTCCATCCCCTCCCAGCTCTGTGATCAGCTCCTTCTCTCCCCTCTCACACTGTTTGGCTCACAGGCCGCTGTAGAGACACAGACCCAGCACTGTGTTTCAGCACTGCTCTCTCCTCAGTGTCAGGGTCTCCATTGTTTTGGGACAGTGCTGCTGCCCTCAGTGTCAGGGAGAACTGTTATGTGATACTGGAATTAAAATTGTAGACTCCACATGTCTTGTGTTCTGAACATTCAACCAGAGATGATTATGGATGAACTACATAATGCATTTGATGAGCCGCCTACACAGATTGAATCATGAATTAGAAATCTGTTACTCCAGTCTTCAACCGTCACTGAAGCTAGAGAAACCTCCACAATACTTCAGTAATGACTCTGCAGTCAGTCAATAAGAACAGGGAGGCTGTGACACTGAACTGACACAGTGGGGACTGTGCTCATCACTTTCTAAATCATCCTAAAGAGCTTCATGCTGACACTCCTCACTTCCTTAATCTCCAGCTGTATTGTTGGAATAAAGGGCTCAGCTGATTCTGATCCATCAGACACTCCTCATAAAGCTGCACCTCATCAGAGCACACATCACCACACCTGAGTTCACAACACTGCTTGTCTTCAAGTGCTGCTGTATTTGCATGAGCAGCACATGCTTCAGTGCTCTGGGAGTGTTTATAGCCCTGTGAGTTTAACACTTAATGACTGAGAGCTACCCTTCATGGCAACACAATCCACAACAACAATTACTTTTATCACCGTCTTCATCTGGGTTCTCGCCATCTGCAATTATTTGTATTTTTTAAATTCAGTTTGTATGTATTTTTAATATATAAACAGACATGTTAAATTCAGACAAAATCAGATTTTAATATATATTACTTATATGTATACATTCATATATTTGTATTTTTCATTTCCAGAATCCAGTGGACAGTACACTGTGACTCAGACTCCATCAGTGAAATCTGTTCAACCAGGAGAGACAGTCACTGTGAACTGTAAAACCAGCATTGCCGTATATGTTAATAACCGCCTACACTGGTACCAACAGAAACCTGGAGAAGCTCCTAAACTCCTGATCTATTATGCCACTACCCGTCAGTCTGGGATCCCTGCGCGATTCAGTGGCAGTGGATCTGGGACTGACTTCACTCTGACCATCAGTGGAGACCAGCCTGAAGATGCAGAAGATTACTACTGTCAGCAGAGCTACAGCAGTGATACAGATATATGTCTGTACGAAAACCTGAGTGAATCCTGTGAATTCTGAGTCAGGACTGATGAAGAGAAACCACAGGGACAGAGAATAGTTATACTCCAATTATACTTTTACTTTATAACTACAATTTTCCCATTGCCTCTCTAAACACAAATACTAATAAACAGACATACACACCTAGCAAATAATACACAGACTGGATACTGTCTCCACATGACTTCAGCTGCCATTCTCTCCAAGTTGTTTCACAGGATTTGTGGAAGTTTAGGCACAGTGTACTGTATCTGTAATACAGATTAGAATGGGCATTTCTGGACAAGTATAAGCAAGACTCAAGAGAATTAATTAGTTGATTATACTTCTGATGATTATAAAATATGAATACAATGTTGCATAGTTTAAAAAAGTAGTTCAGATGCATTATGAAATATGATGTTATTGTCAGTGTGGTAATATCAAACTTGAATGTACAGCCTATAGTAGATATCGTGATGCAAACTCCCTGTCTCCATTGCCCCTCTCTCCATTAAGCAGTCTGACTTGCAAGCTTTAATGCTTTTAACCATACAAGCCCTTCTTCGAATTTGAAATTAGGCTACTGACACTTCAATGTTTTTGAAATACTAAATAAAACTGCTTAAACTGAAAGTGAAGTTTAAAATGTTTAGTCATTCAATTGTCTTGCAGAATGTAACTTGTTGATAAAGAGTATCCTAAATGTATATAATCCTCCACTCTATTTACATTGACATTAGGGTTATGACTGCTTCTTCATAATGACAATTCTACATAATGTCCACAAGAGAGAGCCAGGGCATCAATACAGATCATAATCCAATGTCACAGTAATACTACAATCAGCAACATGCACAGATAGGCACCAGGGGGGGCTTGAGCCCTTGCCCTTTTCCCTCAGACTCAAAAAGTGCCCTCGTTTCCCCACTCTCCTTGCTTAACCTCTCCCCCGACCGCACTTCACCACCCCACCGAAACACACGTTGTTAGCACACACACCCTGCAGTGTAGGGTGCCCCATTTCTGCTTGAGCCCCTGCCCCCCAAAGCATCTGTGAACAGCTCTTACTACAGTTGAAATAGACAGTAGTAATGCACCTACGCCAGTCTCTCCACCGGTCCCACTGTAACCAGCAGGTCCTCACACCCAGTCATCTGAGCACTACAGTGTCATCTGTGTCTGGAGGAGGCAGCCACTCACAGTGATGCTGGGGAACATTGGACTCTGTTGGCCCAGCAGCTGATTGGACCTGAGCTGATGTCACTGAGATTGGTAGTGGGTGTGTGATGAAATACCAGGAGAATATAGCTTCTTTCTGGAAATTAAATACATTCTGATTGCATTAATATTTTACTCAAAAAAACGGTCTGCTTAATAAAATGTAGATCACATGAAATGTTTATTCCATCAAATTCCTGCTCTCAAGTGTCTAGCAACATAGTACTGGTAATAAGACAGTAATCACAAATCCTTTTTGTGTTTCCTGCCAGTGAGAATTCTTAAGTAACACTGGAACCATCTGGAATCTAGAATGTCTTTATTTTACAGTTTTGGAAGATTTTCTGTGAAATAGTTAAAGACTATGAGTGGAAAATGACAAATACCAGTCAACACAGATTGAATGGGGAAGAAAAAATACACATTCTGGGATTACATACTGCAGAGTGCCAGACACAGTCAACATGTAATACAGACAGAATATGCATCCACCTATCCATCCAACTTCAATCACCATCACTTCCAGTGCAGGGACACTGTGACAGCTGAAACATACACTTACTGAAACAAATAACACATTCATGTTGCAATAAACGAACAGGGTTACAGTAATCAAAATGGACGTTCAAGTGCAATTTTGCATAATGCAGGGGTCAGAGAGAATATAGTCTAGGCTTTAAACCCAGGGAGGTCTGGTGCTGAAAATGCCCTGCATTTTTCAAATAAAATATTTGTAATGGATCAACTATCATTCTCTGTCAGCTACAGTAGAAAAGCATTTTAAGGGCTTGATTAAGGGCGTGATCAGTTGATTTCATCTGTCCTTCATCCAAGCCTGCTGCTTCCTGTTTTATCAAGGGGGGTACCAGTCACTAAGGGAACAGCAGGTCAGGTGTTCCCCTGGTAATTTCCCTCCCCCGGGGTGTGGGGGGGAAGAGGGGGTGTCTGGTGTGGTGTATGGGTGTCTCTGCCCCTCTCTCTCCTGCTGAATCCACACAAGCCCGGCTGAATGTAACGATTATTTTAACTAGGGAGACAAGTAGACAAATGTAGTGTTTAAAAACACATCATGTTAGTTCATTGATGTATTTAGTTGTTTCAGAATCTGGACTCAAGGTGAGGACTGATAATATTAGAAATTAATAGTCCCTCTCTCCCCCTGTTGCCCCCCAGACATCTCTCCTGAGGCTGAGAATAACTGCAGACTCACTACAGATCTGGGTTTGAGATGAGAAATGCAACCAATTATTAGTTATGTTAGGTATTTTTTCATGGTATACATACTTTTAAGAGCAGAAGAAAAAATCAAGAACATCACATTTGCTCAATAAAAACAATGTATGAAGGATGTACGTACTTAACAGGCCAGAAGATCCAATGTCACAGATGGTGTTAATTAGCTCATTATTAGCCACCATTTGTGACTGGGTGTTACATTTTTAAATTTGAGTCGTCCATACATTATCGGGGGGACAAATTCATATTCTCTCAACATTGGGAGGTGGGGTTGATTTTAAACCTACGCCTATGATTAGACTATAAATATGATTTATACTTTGACACATTTAACTACGCCTGAATCCTGGACAGCTGCTGCTCTTGCATCATCAAACGAGAAATAAAGTTGCTCTAAAGAACACACTATTGTAGGGAAGATGACTCCCTTTGCTTGCCAGGCAACTACATGCCACCAATGAGCAACCCCAGACTACATCACACATGTCTCCTGTGTCTTCTGTTCTCTCTATGGCCTGGGATGAAAATAAGTTTCTAAAAATCAGCTTCACAGAACTGCTGCAGCTGGTGTCTCCTGAGGAACACACCCAGCTGAAATGCCTACACGGGTCACACAATCTTGTTGCAACAATGGTGCAGATCTAATATTCTTGACATCTAAACAGGGAACTGCCCCTGCATCTGCAGAAATCATTGTATCCATGGAAAACAAATTTGATACAAAACAGAGAAATAGATTTGAGCAACACATTTCATCCATAAGTGTCTAAAAATCACCCATGTTGAGCCATGAATGGAATAGTTCAACTTCAAACAGTACATACATGACTAATATTGTATCCTAATGCATATTTAGTGTCAATTTGATGAGAACATAATTATGACATTATACAATTAACATGACACCTATATATGGGTGATTCTTCAACTACAAGCATTTTAGCCAACACAATGATTACAAATCAAAGTGGTTCAAAATGGAATATATCCATTGAAAACGTAGCTACATTTATTACAGAAAGGATGCTTTGAACAGCAGTGACTTATTCATTGTGGAATGTACAATGGTAAAAATCTACTTTCATTTAATATACAAAGTTACAATTAATGTAATAAAGAGTGAAAAAGTTTATTTATTTGCAAATATAAGGGATACTGCTTACAAAATGTTTATATTAAATAGGGCACTTTTTATATTTGTTTTCTAAGAAATAAGAATTATCTTTTTAAATTGATAACCATTTACATTGCTTTAATAAATATATAATTACATTTTGCCAGGGGTGAAAAGTAACGAATTACAACTACTCTCGTTCCTGTAATTAAGTAGCTTTTTCATGAACTTGTACTTTTTTAGTATTTTTCAAATTTGATAATTTTACTTTTATTTAAGTATGTTTTGAGGTAAGTATTGTACTTCACTATTTTTAAAAGGCATTTGTTACAGAGTACAAATGTTGTAGGCTATCATGGAAAAACAAATTTGGATTACAGACAAAAAGACCAATAAATGAAGGAGCGATACATTCAAATGTCCAGCGTCCCACCCACAGCACTCAGCAGGCCAATCACAGTGTGTGTCGTGATGTTACGGTTGGTCAGTCAATTAAAGATTGAAGTCAGTCCTCCAGTCCAGCAGCAGTGAGGGAAGCCACCAGTATTATTCAGTAGGGTGAACATGTTTTAATCGAAATCGAAGATCGATCGAAACGAGCGTTTCATTCCGACCATCAGATTTAAAGACGGGGTTGTGATTTATTGATTTATTTAACTTCGCCAAACCAATAATATAATAATTAACGTATCAGATAAAAACAAAACGACAGCAGACAGTAAATATCTCTGCATGTGTGCATTTCTCCTGCTTATCCATTATATGTCACTAAATATTTGAACTAAATACTAAAGAAACCTGCAGGAGAACCACCTCCAGGTTGAAATGTTTACGGTCTTAAATTAACTGTATCACACTTCAAGTATTCACAGAAAACAAAACTTTTATATTGACTCTCTTGCATACATATGTTCTCTCAATAACATTCAGGAAGGAACTGCTATACATATCATACAGAAAGGTGTATCAACCAATGACATCAAACCATTCATTGACTCTGAGAGATGATTGGCTATCAACTAACAACATATTATTTCAGAATATTACACAGGTGTTTCCTTTTAATAAGTCAGACAGGAGAGGTAGAGTGCATTGATCAGAGTTTATTCATACACAAGCAGATTGGGGAGAATCTCACACAGAGGCTGTCTCAGTGTAGTTTCTCCAAAGGTTCATTCTACAGACAGGCATAGTTATAGATAAAAGTTAATTATTACTAATTATTATTATTTTTATTTCTAGGCAGACGCCCTTATCCAGGGCGACTTACAACATAAGTGTAAACAAAGTGCCAAAATACAGAGAAGTACAAGGCATCAATCATTACAAATTCAATTTAGCTAAAACATAGCAATTCAAAATAATACATTTTACAAATTCCAATTTACAATTTACACAAGTACAGTAAGTGACTTCCTTCATCCTAGACAAAGCTGGTGAAAGCTAAGTGCTGTCAAGATGTAGGGTTACAGACAAGGGCTACGGGAAAGGGGGCAAGGAGGAAAACAATCAAGAACGCGAGAAGCATAATAAAACTGTGAAGTGCTATCTAGCAGGGATAGAGGACTAATATTACAAGTACTGTCTGAGAAGATGTGTCTTGAGTAAGTGCCGGAATGAGGTAAAGGACTCTGCTGTTTTGACTTTGGTGGGCAGGTCGTTCCACCATTTAGGGGCCAGGGATGAGAAGGAGCGGCGCTGGAGGAAGGAGAGTGGAGAGGAGGCAGAGTTAGTCTTCTGTCTTATTACTAGTACTATGTTGCTAGACACTTGAGAGCAGGAATTTGATAGAATAAACATTTCATGTGATCTACATTTTATTAAGCAGACCGGTTTCTTGAGTAAAATATGAATGAAATCAGAATGTATTTAATTTCCAGAAAGAAGCTATATTCTCCTGGTATTTCATCACGCATCCACTACCAATCTCAGTGACATCAGCTCAGGTCCAATCAGCTGCTGGGCCAACAGAGTCCAGTGTTCCCCAGCATCACTGTGAGTGGCTGCCTCCTCCAGACACAGATGACACTGTAGTGCTCAGATGACTGGGTGTGAGGACCTGCTGGTTACAGTGGGACCGGTGGAGAGACTGGCGTAGGTGCATTACTACTGTCTATTTCAACTGTAGTCAGAGCCGTTCACAGACACTTTGGGGGGCAGGGGCTCAAGCAGAAATGGGGCACCCTACACTGCAGGGTGTGTGTGCTAACAACGTGTGTTTTGGTGGGGTGGTGAAGGGCGGTCGGGGGAGGGGTTAAGCAAGGAGGGTGGGGAAACGAGGGCACTTTTTGAGTCTGAGGGAAAAGGGCAAGGGCTCAAGCCCCCCCCCCTGGTGTCTATCTGTGCACGTTGCTGACTGTAGTATTACTGTGCCATTGGATTATGATCTGTATTGATGCCCTGGCTCCCTCTTGTGGACATTATGAAGAATTTTATTTCATTAAATGAAATAAACATACTGTTTCCAGGACATTTTTAGAACAGAGATGGATTCAGTCATAAGCCTATTGTAAATGTAATAGAGTGGAGGATTATATACATTCATGAGGACTGTACCTCTATATTAATAAGTGTTCCAATAGGTATGTAAAACTGTGTTTTGTGTTTCACAATGCTATACATTCTGCAAGACTGAATGACAACAGTTTTTAACTACACTTTAAGTTTAAGCAGTTTTACTTTTGATAGATATTGAAGTGTTAATAGTCTAAATTCAAATATATATTGAGAATTTGGCTTGCATGGTTAACACTGTACAATACAAAGTATTAAAGCTTGCCAGTCAGACTGCTTCATGGAGAAGGGGGGAATGGAAACAGGGAGCTTTGCATCATGATATCTACTATAGCCTGTATATTAAAGTTTAATATTACCACAATGACTATAAAAGTATATTCAATCAATTATCTGAAATACATTGTTAATTTTAAATGTATAGTATATTGTATATTGTATCACAAGTAATGTATAATCACACAAGATTCAAAATTATGAGTTTCTTGTCCTGAAATGCCCATTCTAATCTGCATTACAGATACAGTACACCATGCCTAAACCTTCAGCAAATTGTACAGCTCGCCTAACAGTGCTTGAAACAAAGGCATATAGCTGTGTGTTCTGACAGAGTAGGATTAGCAGTTTAGCTTGAACACTCCCAGGACAGCAGGAATAAACAAGACTTTAATATTACCACTGTGGAAGAAACTCAATCGTTGCAATGCCTTTATTTCACACAGCGTGGATAAGGAACAGTGATTTGTAAATTATACAAAGTTGCTCTGACTCCATACAAAATGTCAGAGACTTCCATACACAAAACATAAACAAAGATCTGGTTATAATTAAGTCATTTCTATGTAGGATTGTGAAGAAGTTTGAATCCACATTTGCAGATGTCAAATTTTGCACGTTTAGCAAATCCAAACTCCATCGAATTCGAATCTGTAGCAAAATATTTTTGTCTACCATTGCAACACGCACATGCATGAAGTCAGTCCACTCATTCCCTCAGTACAGTCCAGATGTTATTCAAGAGAGAGACAGGATGATGTGATTGTTACAGATAGGGCCGTAATGCTGTTAGAGCGCTCCGACCGGCACTTTAAAATCCGTGAAGGCGGAACTCTGCCTTTGCCACAGGAGTGTAGTGGAGCCGGGCGTAGCTTCTCAATTCTAAATATTTTAAATGATTAATAAATGCATTTGAATCATTTCCTTGAGCAGTGTATTTGTATGAAATAGTATGATAAGTAATAAAGCCCAATTAACATAACAATTAATATGAAAACTGTGTGCAGCACCTGCTCCTTTTTATGCTTTTTAACTACACCACTGGAGGTGATGACATATCTTGGTGAAACAATAATTCAACAAAATAAAAGCCGGTTTGTAATACTTCAGAGGACAGCTGAGGTGGACCCAAGTGCAAGCTCTTATACAGAGGAAGCACGGCTTACAATGCAAAGGGGATATCCAAAAGACGAGGTTTATAGACAGTCCAGGGGTCAATAGATAGGGAAAACAGGCTGAAACAGGTAATCCAAAGGGGTGGTCAAAAAAGCAAAAGGCAGAAGGTCAGGAACACAGGAAAGTCAAAAGCCAGAGGGAATGCTTAGAATTACAACAATGAATGAGATGAGACTTAGCAGAGAGTGAAGGGAAAACAGGGGTTTAAGAGCAGGGCAAAGTGGAGTCAGTGAAGCTGCTAGAGAGAGGTGGAACCAATGCGTGAAGAGGGTTAGTAGGACAAGTACACATAGAAGGTAGGAATATTAATTGGATGATTGCAAGGTTAGTATTCAGGTGATGACAACTTGTGGTGAACAGGGGAACTGTGGCTGGCAGGTGTGACACTGTTGTTGTAGAAAATGAACCAGTATCGACTACCTGTCTTTGCAAGATAGGCTGGGGGAAGGAAAAAAATGCACACAAAAATACAATTTCCTTTTAAAAAACCTTGAACAAATATAAAGTGCAACACATTCAGGCGCGTTCCGATTTTAATACAAAAATAGTCAATCTCCTTTGAAAACCCTTGGATATTCCTATGCAAGCGATTGTTTTTCTTTCTGTACCACCCTACAAAGTGAATGTATTTTCAGTGTTGGTGGCATCTGTGGCGGAGTTCACTTGTGTATTGTAACCTCACTCACTCATTAGCTCTAGTGCAGCTCTTGTGGGATTTTGCAGGAAAATGACAGAAAGACTGGTTTACACGCTCAAGAATAACACTTAAACACTTCCATCCCGGAATCCATGGCTGTCATGTGACAATATGTTCAAATTAAACTGGTAGTTGTGCCTTGAGGCTTTAATACTGTGTACTAGTGTTATAAAAGGTAGAATTACAACACATTGTAAAGTATCTAATTGTGCACAGACCCACAAGAAAGTGTAGCATAAGGTACACTTATAAATTTCAGTTAAAGAAGGGAATTTAAGTATCACCTATCAAGAATCCTAGAATCTTGTAGAACTCAATTTCTGCAATAATTGGACATAGACACCAATTCCAAAGATATAAATTCTCAAATGTATTAAAACAAAGATAAAATGTAGCACCACACTAGTTATACAAAAAGGGAAAAACTAATTAAAATTCACTCAAGATCAACAAATCAAAGACAAACCACTTCCATGACCAAATCAAAGACCATGGAATCGCATGATGACACGCAAAATGTTAAACAAAATTACAAGCACATTGACTACAATACCGGTTAGTAAGACGAAGGGGTGTCTCATTAGTATTGTTAGTCGGACATTAAATAAATACTAACCCGCATTAGTTATGTCAAATAACTTCTCGTTATATATATCAGTCTCATTTACATTTGGGTGCCAAGAAAGATTCTATCATTTCTTGTTACCACAATTCTCCCTAATTGATTACTGTTCAATGATTAAGGATAGGCAGGGCCACCTATAATCTAGTGTCTATTAACTTGTGTCAATTTCAGACTAAACAGTTAAACAGGAATGAGAAGGTATTTCTCGGCGTTGACAGATTTTATTTCTAAAATTGTCAAACAAAACAGTTTAATGCAGCACTCATTTATATTTAAGAAAATACTAAATGATATTACACATTCTAAAGTTTATGACTCACAGAATAACATTTCTAATTGATTTCTCAAATCTCATGAATAATAAACTCCAAACTGTTAAACTTTGGGCACAAATAAACACACACAGCACGAGGCCCGTGTGGTTTGGAACAAAGGCAGTCTGGTTCGGCTTTTCCAATAACTTCCACTCAGTCGATGCACCTGGAAGTTGGGGTTTCGCGAAAGTAGAGTCTTTTCTAAAACAGATTTTCCACTGGTTTGAAAGCTCCAAGGTTGTGCACAAAATTTTCTTTGCAAGCAGGGTTTTCCACCGTAGTTACTTGAAGACAGAGTCTTTGAGGAAAGCAGGGCCCTGTTCGTTTCCAAGGGTCAAGTTTCTTAAGACTCAATAGCTATTTAAATGTGTGAACTTCTGTATTACAGTCAACTTAGTCAATTGTCCAGCTGCATACACTCCACTGATCAGGTGGGCACAGGCGGGCAGCGCAGGTTCTAAAGTTCTTTACTTAATAAAGTTCTTTAAAGAATTCTTCGTACAGCTCAATCTCCTTCTCCCAGTTAAACTCTTCTGTTGCCAGCAAAGACTTAATTGGTTTCCGTTTTTGGTTCTGGCAACAGAGCTACAAGTTGAGCTGTGGCAGCAGGTTACTGGTTCGGGTGAGAGAAAGAGAGATGCCGTTCGCTAGCTTTTATGCCCGTTAGATCAATAGACTATTGGTTCTTGAGTTTGTGAAATTGAATTTCGGTTTCAGCCCCCAGTGTCCTATTGGAGGAGGCTCAATTTATGACTGATGTCAATCCATGCCATCTTTTGGAATTGCCGGTTGGCGTGGGTTCATAGCTCTGTTTTGGGATTTCGTCTCTCGTCCACTTCATAGAGTTTTATGACCTTCATACCATATTCCCCAGACATTTTCACAGCAGGGATTCCTAGCCATTTGGCCCATTCTAGGTGCCATCCTCCCAAGACTGCCACTTTGACGTAAAACAGTTAATGGGCCGATGAGCTCAGGAATTCTGGTAACTTTGGGGGAGAAGTCTTCTTTAGATCAGAGCTTCAGCTCAGAGCTAGAATGCGCTATCAAAATACACCCCGCCCCCCCTTAACGCTACAAAAGCATGATAGAAAAAAGAAAAAAGCTTTGCGCATTATTATTAACATAAAATACAATGAAACGTCCATCGGTAATTTACCTTTAAATGTTGCACTTCTATAATGTGGTCATTTAAGGATATACAAGATGAATACGGTTTATATTTGCTCTTTCGTTTCTCCTCATTTTTACATTTACTCTAGTATTTGGGTTTGACCCTGTCCTTCTCTGGGTGTTTTTCATGACCACATAACTGATGCCAACTTTCTGTTAGCTTCGTCACATCCCTATTTTTATGTAATCTTCAATGCAAGCTAAGCAGAAAATATTGAATTTTGAATGACAGTTCTATAGTATTACTTAAGATTGTTCACTTGCAAAGCATTCATGAATTTCCTGCAATTGTTGTATTAGTTTTTACCAGTACTGTGTTGTCAGATCATAAATCTCTTTAGAGTTGTCGTCAGGTATATAGGTACAGCATTCTTTACAATTAGTTCACATTACACCCTTTTGCTGCTAGGGAGAAATCCAGCACTAGGCAATTCTGTAACACCTTTGTGCATATGGCAACCATTTCAGCCATTACCTTATCAAACGTTTCTATTGTATCTGTTCTGGTCAGGACAGACATCTTCAGCTGTGAGAGGGACGGGGATCATGGGAATTCCTCCCAAAGTATTGTGGGGCACATGTGAGCACACTCAGCACCCTAATATATTCAAGTCTTTAGTAAACTGGTAGGACAGTTAGAACAGAAGAAATTTTACAAATGAGAGGAGGCCATTTGACCCATTGTGCTCATTTGGTGTGATCCAAGGATACTATCCAGTCTATTTTTAAATGTTGGAGATGGGGGTTCTCTCTCGTCAGGCATCTTTGTCATCGCTGTCGAATTCTCAGTTGTATTTGATCAGTATAAGCAATAGTGTTTGTGGTGTCAATATGTGAAAGGGGAGAGGTTACTAGCACATCACCCGGTATTTGTGGACCCGTGGATCTGGCTGTTCCTGTTGGGCCACTGCTCCGGCCCTGCGCTGGCCTCGTTGGCTGAAGGCTGATGCTGATGTCAGCTACTTCTGGACTGATTTTCCCAGTCAGTGATGATCCCAATTGGCTGGGCACTGAAGGTGGCCTCTTCCCAAGTTATTATGCAGCAGACAATGGTCCCACAGGCAGCGAGGAAGAGGATCTAGGCGAAGGGGGAGCCTCCCTCCAGTCTCCACCAGTGTCATGTTGATTGCTTTGATGAGTGAGTTTGCAGTGACAGGAGTTTTCCCTTTGCACTTCACAACTGTGTGGGTGAATGGACAGTTTCGATCGCACGTGTTAGTCCCATACAAAAGACAACATCATCCATCAAGTGGATGTCCATCTCCCTAACAGACAAATGGAAGAGAGACTCATGGGTCGTCTCATAATAATCTTGCAGAAAAAGGACAACCTCATTGTCATTAGCGCTATAGGAAGGCATTTGAGCCCTGTTTGTTTACATATTTTAGCCAGTTTATTCTTTAGCATCCCAGTTTGTCTCTCTACTGCTCTAGCTGACTGAGCGTGATAGAGGCAGTGGAAATGTTGTGTAACTTGCAGGGCTTTGCATAGTTCCTGCACTATTGTCCCAGTGAAGTGAGTGCCACTATCGCTGGAAATTGTCCCTGGAATGCCAAACCTGCATAATATTTCTTAATATTTATGCTACTGCTACTGCATCACATCTTACTGTGATAAGCTCCTACCCATTTAGAAAACATATCCACACTTACAAGTATATATTCATAACCACAGCATTTGAACAATCTATTTGCATATGTACACAAGCACACCAAGGGGGAGGGTGTGCAGTTCTAGCTCCCTTCCCAGGATTATGAGCTTGTCAAATGTGGCAATTTCTACAATATTGCTGAGCTTTTACTGTAAAACCTGGGGCATACCTATTTAAAAAGACTGCTGCAAACATGCACCAGATGGGCAAAGCAGGGAAGGAGAACCTGTGGGGCAACCATGCCTTAGCAAATATGTGAGCTCTCCTATGGAAGGTTCAGTGGCCACCTGCAATTTCCTGGACCTGAGTCATAAGGGTCAAACATCAGTTCCATCAGGATATGATTCGTACTGTGCATACAGTGGGGGAAAAAAGTATTTGATCCCCTGCTGATTTTGTATGTTTGCCCACTGACAAAGAAATGATCAGTCTATAATTTTAATGGTAGGTGTATTTTAACAGTGAGAGACAAAATAACAGCAAAAAAATCCAGAAAAACGCATTTCAAAAAAGTTATACATTGATTTGCATGTTAATGAGGGAAATAAGTATTTGATCCCCTATCAATCAGCAAGATTTCTGGCTCCCAGGTGTCTTTTATACAGGTAACGAGCTGAGATTAGGAGCACTCTCTTAAAGGGAGTGCTCCTAATCTCAGCTCGTTACCTGTATAAAAGACACCTGTCCACAGAAGCAAGCAAACAATCAGATTCCAAACTCTCCACCATGGCCAAGACCAAAGAGCTGTCAAAGGTTGTCAGGGACAAGATTGTAGACCTACACAAGGCTGGAATGGGCTACAAGACCATCGCCAAGCAGCTTGGTGAGAAGGTGACAACAGTTGTTGCGATTATTCACAAATGGAAGAAACACAAAATAACTGTCAGTCTCCCTCGGTCTGAGGCTCCATGCAAGATCTCACCTCGTGGAGTTTCAATGATCATGAGAACGGTGAGGAATCAGCCCAGAACTACACGGGAGGATCTTGTTTATGATCTCAAGGAAGCTGGGACCATAGTCACCAAGAAAACAATTGGTAACACACTATCCCATGAAGGACTGAAATCCTGCAGCACCCACAAGGCCCCCCTGTTCAAGAAAGCACATGTACAGGCCCGTCTGAAGTTTGCCAATGAACATCTGAATGATTCAGAGGAGAACTGGGTGAAAGTGTTGTGGTCAGATGAGACCAAAATCGAGCTCTTTGGCATCAACTCAACTCGCCGTGTTTGGAGGAGGAGGAATGACCCCAAGAACACCATCCCCACCGTCAAACATGGAGGTGGAAACATTATGCTTTGGGGGTGTTTTTCTGCTAAGGGGACAGGACAACTGCACCGCATCAAAGGGACGATGGACGGGGCCATGTACCGTCAAATCTTGGGTGAGAACCTCCTTCCCACAGCTAGGGCATTGAAAATGGGTCGTGGATGGTATTCCAGCATGACAATGACCCAAAACACACAGCCAAGGCAACAAAGGAGTGGCTCAAGAAGAAGCACATTAAGGTCCTGGATTGGCCTAGCCAGTCTTCAGACCTTAATCCCATAGAAAATCTGTGGAGGGAGCTGAAGGTTCGAGTTGCCAAACGTTGGCCTCGAAACCTTAATGACTTGGAGAGGATCTGCAAAGAGGAGTGGGACAAAATCCCTCCTGAGATGTGTGCAAACCTGGTGGCCAACTACAAGAAACGTCTGACCTCTGTGATTGCCAACAAGGGTTTTGCCACCAAGTACTAAGTCGAAGGGGTCAAATACTTATTTCCCTCATTAACATGCAAATCAATGTATAACTTTTTTGAAATGCGTTTTTCTGGATTTTTTTGCTGTTATTTTGTCTCTCACTGTTAAAATACACCTACCATTAAAATTATAGACTGATCATTTCTTTGTCAGTGGGCAAACATACAAAAGCAGCAGGGGATCAAATACTTTTTTCCCTCACTGTATCAGATCGATTCATAATGTGTACTAAATTGGTCATTTGTAGAGACAATGTGTGGTTTGCACAACATTAGAGATTCTCCTGTAGGATTATCTCCATCAGAGCCTGCGTCTCCCAACAGCCTGCAGTTTGACCTTATCTATATGATCTTATCTAATGTATGGTCTCGTCACACATGGAGCTCATGGTATGGAGGTGTTCCACTATGACTGGTTGAGAGAAACACTATAAAGTTTGAGATACAAATAATAATTGGCTTATGAGTTTGTTAAACTGTTCGGGATAATGGTTGAAACCAAGTGTAGAAAAAAAATAATCTTACAATATCTAATGCAGCATACAGTAGTTCAAATCTGCATAGTTTCCAGTATAGGGACAATTTTTAAATAATCTTAAGTATGATTTATCACAAGCACATATTAATTCGGTATAGTACTCAAACTTTCAAAGCCAACTGTTAGGCAGTCGTGCTGTCCTCCAAACAGAGTGATTACTGGCCCACTTTACAAACAGAAACTACGTCAGCAAGGGTGACGAACAGCAAACCCAGGGACATCGATTGTGTCAATTCTTAAATGTTACAGTTTATTGTGGGGATTCAGTATGAGGGAAACTGAAATGGGATAGATAGGAAAGAAGCCATGAAACAAGTAAAGGACAGAAGGTAAGACAGGAAAAATGTCTACAGGATAAAGATAGCGAAGAGATTTCAATTGATATATAGTAAAGGATTAGTTAAACGGTAGAAAAGTACTGGAAATATAAGAGGATAAAAAAGAAAGAATTAAGTGTTGAGCTGAAGAAAAGTAACAAAGTTAAGGTGAAATGAACTGAGATGCAAAGTAACAGAATAAATTAGCAATGTCCAAGTGTTGTGAAAATGATCCTGGAGAAACAAATCAATGTCAACAGAATGGAGTGAGCTCACCCAGCAGAAGTCCAGGGAAAACAGCAATGAAGGTTGACTGGAAAAAATTGAGAGCATTGCAATGGTCTTTGGGAATAATCCAGGAATGAGGAGTGAAGGTGAATGCAATAGTTGTGAGGGAAGTCCAAAACAAACCAACACACAAACTGTAACAACACTCAACAGGAACCCAAACACAATACAATAAACACCTACATAAACAACATGGCTACTAGAAAACAAAAGACAAAGAAGTATATAGATGTCTGAATGGACTGTTGGTAGGTTGATCAAAGTAAATAGGAAAAAGGAAATAGGAAAAAGGAAATAGGAAGATAGAATAGAAAGGTTTGAAAACAACAATAATGCAGTCACCCCACCTATGGGTGCCCTATATATACACTGAACAGGGGTTGCCTAGGCTGTGATTGGATAATGCATGATTTGAATGAGCCAATGGGGGAAGAGATAGAACCAGAGGACTGTGGGAAATTAAGTTTTTACCTGGCCAGGCTACTGTCTCTAGTTAAAGGACAGGTGTTTAGTCACCCACTTGTGTAACATTGTGAGTGTTACATTGTGCTCATCTCTGTCCTCTTTATAAATATCTGAGACCATGTTAATGTTATAGTAGTTATTATAGCAGCTCCTTAGACAATATCATTAGTAGTTATTAGGTTAATTATGGCAGTTATTAATCACTTTTTTTAACTCACATAGCATACATTTGTAATTATTTTCATAGTATAATTAGGAACAATTCCCAATATATTTTTGAATAGTTTTTTTGTAATTTTTGTCTGGTATTTTCCTTATTTGTCTGTATCAACGTCAGTGTTCTCATCATTAGTAATGCAACCATTGCTCTCTCTCTCACACAGTCATCTCGGCCTCTGTGAGGCTGCTGTGAGGCAGGCGCACACAATGTCACTGCCCCCGCCCCCTCCCTTTCCTGGGGGGTGCTCCTTTCTTCTATCTGCTGGATGCTGTCTCACTGTGTGAGACTGATATTCCCTTTCAATTACCTTCAGAAATCTTAACATCTCAAGTTATCTTAATCAATATGTATCATTACTATTCATACATATGTCACACCTTTAATTTAGTTAATTAATTAATATATTTACATATCTTGGGAAAATAAGCCTTTTCATTGATCTCAATAATGATTTCCAGGTACTTCCAGGACAGGACATTTTCACAAAATGTGCCCAGTCAATTATTTCCTCAATGAAGAGCCTGCATGAGAACTAAGACAGCTGTCCGCCTGCACGACTCATAGGTCTTTATTGGTTCAACTTCCTCCTATTGAAGTCCAATCTACACCAGTACGGGTTCAGAAGAACCCTCCCCAAATCCAGACTGAACTGATCAATAGTTTATTTCTTACCTACTCACTGTACATTGATGTTATTACTGGGGACATCAAACTCTCCATCATGTAAATGACTAGCAAAAGTTAAATTACAGCTTCTCAATGACCACATGTTAATTTCCTGAAGCACCTGGTTCTCTACTTTTCCCATGTCTAGGAAACCATCACCGAATAATTGCTGTTCCTCAGATTCCAATTTCTATATGTTTACTCTAATTCAATTTCAAACATTTCACTTTAATTTCCTTATTTGTAAGACCTATTGGAATAGCATTCATTTTTTCTGTTGCTCTTCTCCTTTACATGATCATTAACAATGTAGCCAGGTCGTAAATTTGGCTATAGGGTTATTTTCATTGCAGTGTATTTATTTTCCTTGTGTTGTATTTAGGTTTAATTAATTTCTGTATAGACATGTTATCAAGCTATATACATATACAGTTCCCAGCTGAATGGGAAGAGAGATGCGTGATTGAAAAACTTGTAAATCTTTTATTTCAGTATGACATCTTGTTGAAATATGAATGTATGCAGGTTTACATGTTGTTATATTACTAGATATGTGAACATATTACATATTGTAGGTATTTTATCGTGACGAATGCCTTGAGTTTAAAGAAGCAACCTGCTGATGTCTCCTGTGGTTAGCGAAGGTAATTAATCCAAAAGATTTGAACTTCACATCGGTGTTTTACATTTGTATTTATTTTTAAAATACTGATGTTCTTTTATTTCAAGGCTGTTTCTGTGTTAGTGCCTTTTCGTTTTGCAGCTAATCCGGGAGCAGTTGTAAAAGTGAACTGTAGTGTAAGTCACTGATTTATGTGAGAAAGTAAACGCATGCACACATGTAATACAGTGGGTTTAAGAGATGCATTTTGTCTTTGTACAGCTTTAAGCCCACTGCCATGTTATCCTGTGTTATCTATTAGTGTGTATTGTATTTTGTATTTTGTATTCTGTATCATTTATGTTCTATAGTGAATCCATTTCAAGCCATTTGAATAATGAAGTGCCTTTCATAGCAACATATACAAAAATAAAAGAACCTCAAAGAAGTTAGTGTCCTGTGCAGTGCATCATGTCCACCGCTACAATAAAAACCCTTGTCCTTCTGAGTCTTGTACATATGTACATATGCCTTGCACAACCTTCAAACTTGCATATACTGTACACACAAACATACAAAGAAACACTCATTTATATCCAAAATTAATTCAAATAAGTTTTGTTTGGCATGTTTTGTTGACCTGCAGTGTCTCAAACTACCCTTATTTCTTACTTATCTATGAATTTCCCTTTCCAGGGGACTGAATGGCTTTACTTATACTTTACTTACTTTATTCAACTTTACTTAGGAGTCCTTTAGACTGCATACCTGGGATTCTTCCTATTTTTTTTTTTAGAAGTTTCACTGACTTTGATGTGCATGTACCTTTTTTCATCTATTCTAGGGTGCCACATACTAATCTTATTTTACACGATTTATATGGTCTAATGACTTTCTTTCATTATTGATCATGGCTAGTCCATGTTTCTACGAGCACAGCATGTTTCTCATATATTTTCAACGGTATATTACTCATATTTAAACAATATTTAGCACTTTTTGATGATCTTAGATTCATTCAATCTAGCATTCTTGCATTACTTTTTTTAATTTATAATGAAACGATTAATAGAACTCTGTATTGAAGCTCATGCCTTGATAAAAAATGTACTGTTATATCTTACTGACGTTTTATTAATTCATTAATTTATTAATTAATTATTAGACACTGGTGATAAAATTTGAGTAAATCGTAAAAAACAGAATTTAGAAAAATTACAATGAAAAAAACACAACTTAAAAAAAAAAAATTGGAAAGAAATAAAACATATTTCATACGGCCCTATAAAAGGGCCAAACAATGTCTGATCAACACTGTGTGTCTTAAACGGTTTGGAGCAGTGAGGCAGGGCAGGTATTCAAATCTTCCCATATGCAAAACTGTCACAGACAGTTAAATGAAAAAGGAGGTATCATTAAGAACTGCATCAATCTTAACATATCCTATGGGAGAAATAGCTATTGCTGTTAAACAAGTTCCTTGAGTATCTCTGGGAATCACATCTACCTTGTTGAAGACCGTGATGAAGTCAAAGCTCGGTGTAATGATTCTGAGGGATCTCAACTTGTTCCAATTCAACCTTGGAGTCTAAGACAGCATGGCACTTTAATGTTTTAGCTACTCGATTAGTTCTGTCTGTTGTGTGAAAACCCTATGTGCTGAAATGTGTTAAGAAACACGAATCCTTGATTGAAGTACTTGCTCTCCAAGTGAATATCTTACACAGAGGGCATGTATTGTGTGGAGAGTATTCGTTTTTTATTTCTATGACATGGTGTGATATTGTGATTCCCAGTGAACCTGTATCACAACATTACCACCAGACCAAGACTGTGCCAGCATCACTGTGAGCCCCTTTACAGTGCCAATAGTGATGCATTCAAACAGATTGTTACCCTTTCTGTTTTTCACTAATATGTCGATGCTGGAATTTAAATACTTGAAATTATAATATTACACTAACAGAAAAAGTTTTCTTTATATCTCTAAAAAAAATAATAATGTCAAAATGAGAATCCCATTTTCTGATGTTTTCAGTCAATCTGATGGGCAGTGAGACTGGAGAAGACAAAGCTCTACAGCAGTGCTCACTCTGACTCTGTTAGGGCCCTTATGAGACTGTGGGAGAAGGGGAGAGGTATGGAGGGGTTATACTGATAGAGGTGGAGAGCAGAGAAATAGTAGGCCGAAGGGCATTTAAAATATTCACATTCCTGATGGACTGGAGTATTTGAACATCTGCAATCGGTGTAATGGTGCAGGAAGTGAGTTTAGTTTTATGTGTTTGTTCTTAACTGACACATTTGCTTTATGTCATTAAATTCAAACATATATGATAATTAAAGATCGCTCTATTTGCTGCTTGCTGCTCTGTGTTATTGAAGCTGTGTGTGTTCAGTGTTATTGAAGCTCAGTGTGTGTGCAGTGCTGCTCCTCACAGGCTGTTTCCCATTTCACTGCCTTCACCCTCAGCTGAGGGAGGTTTTTGTATGACTGTGTAGCACTGTGTGAACACCCAGCTACTACTGAGGTAGTGTTCACTCTGACAGTAGTAATCTCCTGTATCTTCAGGCTGGACTCCACTGATGGTCAGAGTGAAGTCAGTCCCAGATCCACTGCCACTGAATCGCGCTGGGATCCCAGACTGACGGGTAGAGGTATAATAGATCAGGAGTTTAGGAGCTTCTCCAGGTTTCTGTTGGTACCAGGCTAGGTGGTTGTTACCATTTACTGCACTGCTGACTTTACAGTTCACAGTGACGGTCTCTCCAGTGTGCACAGATTTCACTGATGGAGTCTGAGTCACTGTAACTTGTCCACTGGATTCTAAAATAAATAAATACATAAATAAATGAACAAATAAAATAGTTTTTAAATATTAAACAATAATGATTAAATACAATTTGAACTTGTAAAGCCATTTTTGTGTCCCCTATACTTTATACATAACTTTTAAAGTGTATCCCGATGTCAAGAAAATAACAATTAAAAACCACATTACTTATCCTACTACCTTTTATTAATAATAGTCGTAATACCTAGTGATAGAATTTAAAGTTTTACCCTGAGTGCAGATGGCGAGAGCCCAGATGAAGATGGTGATGAAAGTCATTGTTGTTGTGGATTGTGTTGCCATGAAGGGCAGCTCTCAGTCATGAAGTGTTAAACTCACAGGGCTATAAACACTCCCAGAGCACTGAAGCATGTGCTGCCCATGCAAAGTGGCTGTTCTATGCAAATTGTCTTCCTGGGTACAGTAGCTACTGGTAGTAAAGCAGTGCTTTAAACACAGACTTGGTGCTGTGTGTCTGACAGAGCAAGATGAGCAGTTTAGGATTAACACTCCCCCTAGACAAAGATCAGTTTATTAGGAGCATATGATAAATCTGTTGTGTGTTTATTGAACTCATCATAACTGCAGTGGAGAAATTATGCAGTTATTTAGGGACTATGTGTTCTAGTAGTGAAATAATTAAGGAAAGCAATGCCCTAAGCTTTGCTGAAATATAACACATAACTAAAGTTAAATGTAGAAAAAAGTTTACAGTATAGAAAATAAGGTATGTAAATAAACTACTGCCCATTGTCCGGTCCAGGGACTCCGGGGGTGCCAACTGAGGTGAGGATCCAGTTGTGGTATCTGAAGGACAGCACAGGTAGGAAGAGGTGAAAAGCGTGAGTCGGGGTTGGAAGAGAATTTGATATGCTTGGTTTTTCAGTCAATCTAAATAAATAGTTGAACTGAAAACTCATAGGTCAGTTCGTTTCTCTTTTAGGATTCTTTTAAGAGGGAAGACGTTGTCAAGTCACAGATGTGCAATAATAATTTATTCGTGACAAAAATAGAAAACTAATATAATTTAATTATATTACTGAACATAAAAAATATTAAGCTTCTGCTGGATTACAGAAAGGATAGGCTATTACCCCTAGTCTCCTCTTCTCCTGACCGGGCAGCTCAGGTCAGTCTGGTCAGGCAGGCAGCGTGTGTCTCTCTCTCTCTCTCTTCCTCTTTTAATTGTTGTTGTTTTTTCTTCTTCCATTCCAACTATATCACACCTTCTCTCTCTGTCCCCCCTTTTATAAGGTTTTCCTTTAACCAATCACATCTTTCCACTGCCATGAGTTGGGTGTGTGATACAAATATATCAATATGGCAATAGGAAACCTAACTTCTGGGCCTCTTTGGGGTATTTGGCTAGGAGCCAGTAAGAGGACAGGTATCTTTTTGGACTCTGGACACATAGTTAAGCTAGGGTCTAGCAGGGCCCCTAGGAATGTGGGGCGCTAGGTCAAAAGGGGATAACTCTGTTTCCTGTACTATACCAGCGGCAGAGATATTCCTCTAGAGAAATACATTCTAATGAAGAATATCTTACAGGGTCACAAACAGAGGGTTAATCGATCAGTTGAACAAGACAGACAAGGCAATCCAGGAAACAATAAATGAAGGTCAGGATTAGGTCAAAAAACGCAGGTAATCAGTCAGAGGATAGATCAGAATGCTCAGAATTATTGCTTGGGAGGCAAAACAAGACTTTGTTCAGATGAGAGGAACAGAGGAGTTTAAATACCAAGGCTCATGAGCAGGGCAGCAGGAGACAGGTGAAATAATGAATCAATTAGACTGGGATGATTATTCAATGATAGGAAGGAAGAGTCAGGACAGTCTGAGCACTGGATACTGAACAACAGAAACATGCAATAATGAGTCTAGCATTGCCTGAGTGGAATTGAATAATTAAGTTAAATATTTAGAAAATATGTTTATATACTACTACTACTACTACTACTACTACTACTACTACTACTACTAATAATAATAATAATAATAATAATAATAATAATAATAATAATAATAATAATAATGTAATAGCATAGACTGAGGAAGGAGCCCCAGTGACGCCATGTTCTCTGTGTGTCTCAGTGAGTGTGAGAGGGCTGAACTGTCAGCTTTAAAACCCTGAGCAATGGAGCAGCGCAGTTATTATAGCTGCTGATCAGAGCAGTGAGGCAGGACAGGGATGCACAGCAGCTTCCTTTATACAAATCCTGTCACAGACAGTTAGATGAGCTGTGAGCTGTGAACACAGGTGGACTTGATAGGGGTGGAACACTTTCATGGTTTTCTTCTATTTTTACCCGAGTCAGAGATCTCAGATTAATACTAATGTCTAATCAGATGAATCTGTGTCTCAGTCTCCCTGTTTCATATAGTATGTAAGTATAACTGATTTTACAAATATTTCTGGAAGGGGGTTAGGTGACACATTAGCTGACTAAAGTAGGTAGAAACTATTTGTTGATGTATGTATGCGTTTATTATTTATCAATAGTGAACAGTCATGCTGGATTCCAAGACACGTCTAAGGCCTCCCTCTGACAGGAATGGGAGTATTAGAGCTCATGTGCTGTGTGCAGGGTGTTGTGATTATTGTATTGCTATGACCAGCAGTACATATTGTGATATTGTGGAGCACAGTGTAGCACAGTCACTCAGAGATGGCTCACACTCTGGGCCCTCGTTCACCACATCCCAACACTATAATGGCACAGAGCTGAGAGCGAAATCCAGTGTTTAAGGGAGAGGAATAGTGATGGAAATAATTATTGACTGATCTCTGTTTAATGGCACAAGTGTAAAATTCATCCTCATCACAGTTTGAGTTTTGGGGTGAAATTCCCACTGTGGTGCCTTTCAGGAATGTGTTTTATAGATGCTGTGCCCCTGTGCTGTCCTGTCAGCTCCTCTCTCCCCCTCCATCCATTACATTTATTTTTGTTGTGTTTTATCAATAAAATATTATAAAAAATCTGTGAACAATACTACTGTCACTTTTGATAATATGGGTAAAGATACTGAGTAAAAATAAAAATCTGTATCAATACATACAACATTATAGGTTTATCCTCATAACCAGGTCAGTAGGTCTCAGCTGCAGCAGTGCAGTCTCTGTGCAGTTCAGCTGAGGGAGGTTTTTGTATGACTGTGTAGCACTGTGTGAACACCTAGCTACTACTGGGGTAGTGTGCACTCTGACAGTAGTAATCTCCTGCATCTTCAGCCTTGACTCCACTGATGGTCAGAGTGAAGTCAGTCCCAGATCCACTGCCACTGAATCGCTCTGGGATCCCAGACTGACGGGTAGAGGCAGCATAGATCAGGAGTTTAGGAGCTTCTCCAAGTTTCTGTTGGTACCAGTGTAGATAGATGCTACCATAAACCGCACTACTGACTTTACAGTTCACAGAGGCTGTCTCTCCTGGGTGAATAGATTTCACTGATGGAGTCTGAGTCACAGTATACTGTCCACTGGATTCTGGAAATGAAAAATACAAATAAATTAATGTATACACACACACACACACACACACACACACACACACACACACATATATATATATATATCACATACTATAAAACAATCTGATTTTGTCTATGAATTTGATGTGTCTGTTTAGATATTACAAATAAATACATACAAAGCTGAAATAATTAAATATAAATAATTTTCACCCTGAGTGCAGATGGCGAGAGCCCAGATGAAGATGGTGATGAAAGTCATTGTTGTTGTGGATTGTGTTACCATGAAGGGCAGCTCTCAGTCAAGAAGTGTTAAACTCACAGGGCTATAAACACTCCCAGAGCACTGAAGCATGTGCTGCCCATGCAAAGTGGCTCTTCTATGTAAATTGTCTTCCTGGGTACAGCAGCACTTGTTTTCAAGCAGTGCTGTGAACTCAGTCTTGGTGCTGTGTCTGACAGAGCAAGATTACCAGTTTAGGATTAACACTCTCCCTAGACAAAGAACAGTTTATAAGGAGCCTATGATGACAACATCTGTTGTGTGTTTATTGCACTCATCATAACTGCAGTGGAGAAATGACGTGTGGAGCTCCTGTGTGTTGAACAATTGGGACTGTGTGTTCTAGTAGTAAAATATAGAATAAAGGAACACAATGCCTTAGCTTTGCTGAAATATACCACTGCACAACTAGAGTTAGGTGTAGAGCGAACAAAAGGTTACAGTATAGGAAATAAGGTATATAAATAAACTACTGCCCATTGTCAGGTGCACTGACTCGGGGGTGCCAACTGAGGATCCAATTGTGGTATCTGAAGGACAGTACAGGTAGGAAGAGGTGAAAGGCATGGTTGGGGTCAGAGGGTTACATTATCTCTCTTTGTATGGTGGGTACTTGTGGCAAAGCAGGCTTCTTGCTGTGTGTTCTGGCAGAGCAGGGTTAGCACTTAAGGGTGAAATCTCCCAGGAAGGCAACACTTGATAATTGTCTTTTTAAGTCCTGGGTTTTATTTGTTACCTGAGAAAGATGAATGAATGTGTGTTTATAACACATGAATGCTAGTTGTGATGAGTATTGAAGAGTGAAGACTTAAGAATGTAAAAGGCTCTATGCATGGCCACTTCCGCATTTTATCTCAGCCAGTCGACAAATGTCCTGCGCAGCCCAGGAAGGGTGAAAATGACTTTCTACACCCATTGCATAGAAGATAACGGATAACGCAGGATAACAGTGAACAATGTCCATTGTATGTAAACACGGCCTCATGTTGATTCATCATGCAAAAAAGGGGTTTCAAAATGTATATATGAAGTTGTGTCACAGAGGGGGCAGTGACTCAATTTATCACTAATTATATTTTTAAACTACAAGGCCAACAATATGTGGACACCCCTTCTAATTAGTGGATTTGTATATTTCAGCCACACCCATTGCTGACAGTTATATACAGTGGTTCTCAAACATATTCACCCCCTTGGACTTTTCCACATTTCATTGTGTTACAACATGAAATCAGAATGTACAGTACTGTGCAGAAGTTTTAGGGAGGTGTGAAAAAATGCTGTGAAGTAAGAATGCTTTCAAAAATAGACATGTTAATAGATTATATTCATCAATTAACAAAATGCAAAGTGAGTGAACAGAGCCAAAATCAATATTTGGTGTGACCACCCTTTGCCTTCAAAACAGCATCAATTCTTCTAGGTACACTTGCACACAGTTTTTGAAGGATCTCGGTAGTTAGGTTGGCCCAAACATCTTGGAGAATTAACCACAGTTCTTCTGTGGATTTTGGCAGCCTCTGTTGCTTCTCTCTCTTCATGTAATCCCAGACAGACTCTGTGGGAGCCATACCATCACTTCCAGGACTCCTTGTTCTTCCTTACACTGAAGATAGTTCTTAATGACTGTCACTGTATGTCTGGGGTCGTTGTCATGCTGCAGAATAAATTTGGGGCCAATCAGATGCCTCCCTGATGGTACTGCATGATGGATAAGTATCTGCCTCTACTTCTCAGCATTGAGGAGAACATTAATTCTGACCAAATTCCCAACTCCATTTGAAGAAATGCAGCCCCAAACTTGCAAGGAACCTCCACCATGCTTCACTGTTGCCTGCAGACACTCATTCGTGTACTGCTCTCCAGCCCTTCAGCAAACAAACTGCCTTCTGCTAATACCAAATATTTCAAATTTTGACTCATCAGTCCAGAGCTCCTGCTGCCATTTTTCTGCACCCTAGTTCCTGTGTTTTCCTGCATAGTTGAGTTGCTTGGCCTCATTTCCATGTAGGAGGTATGGCTTTTTGGCCACAAGTCCTCCATGAAGGCCATTTCTGACCAGACTTCTCCAGACAGTAGATGGATGTACCAGGGTCCCACTGTTTTCTGCCAATTCTGAGCTGATGGCACTGCTGGACATCTTCCGATTGTGAAGGGAAGTAAGCATGATGTGTCTTTCATCTGCTGCAGTAAGTTTCCTTGGCCGACCGCTGCATCTATGGTCCTCAACTTTGCCTGTTTCTTTGTGCTTCTTCAAAAGAGCTTGGACAGCACATCTGGAAACCCCTTTCTGCCTTGAAATTTCTGCCTGGGAGAGACCTTGCTGATGCAGTATAACTACCTTTTTATTATTATTATTTTTATTTCTTCGCAGACGTCCTTATCCAGGGCGACTTACAACATAAGTGCAATACAAAGTTCAAGAATACAGTTAAGTATAAGGCATCAAACATTATAAATTCAAATTTATTTAGATTTAGATTAATTTAGATTAAACTGAGTAATTCAAAGTATAATACATTTTACATCTTCCAATTTACACAGGTAAGTACAGTAAGTGAGATCATACATCCTGGATAGTAAAAGCTAAGTGATGTAAAGATGTAAGGTCACAGTCAAGGGTTATGGGAGAGGGAGAAAGGAGGAAATCAATCATTAATACACGTAGTAGTAACGCAAGAAGCATGATAAAATGTTGTTAAGTGCTATCTAATGGGGATTAAAAGGACTAATATTACAAGTACTGTCTGAAAAGATGCGTCTTGAGTAAGCGCCGGAAGGAGGTCAAGGCGTATGTTGCTCAGGAAGCATCTACAGGTGATGTGCTGGGTGTAGGAGAGCACAGGATCAAGGGTGACAACTAGATTTTTAGCGGAAGAAGAAGGAGAGAGTGTGGTGGATTCCAAGGGGATCGAGATGGGAGGTCAGCAGAAGGTGAGGAAGAGTGGGGGAAAAACAGGAGATCTGATTTGGAGAGGTTGAGCTTGAGGTGGTGCGAGTGCATCCAGACATAGATAGCAGACAAGCAGAAAGAGATGCGAGAGGGGATGAGAGGGTCAGAAGAGGGAAAAGACAGGAAGATCTGGGCATCATCAGCGTAGAAGTGGTAGGAGAAACCATGGGATGCGATGAGGGGGCCCAGGGCCCCCAACACAAAGCTATACCTATGAAGTTATATATTTTTAAGCAGACCCTCCCAGAGCCCATCCACTTGCTCTGGCTTGTAACTCTCTCACTGCTCCTGGACAACAGAGCCCTTTTATATAATGTCAACGCCCCTCCCACCAGATCATACCATTCTCTGCCAGGAATACAATATGTCCTTCACAGTAAACTCCCACATGAACACTATTACTGAATCCCCCTCTAAATATACATCACTTCTCTTTCCAAGCCGCCGATGTAAATTACCATACCATGCGCGCTCCCTTAACCATGACCTTTCACTGCGTGAGTTGCAAACAGTCATAAAATCAATACTCTGAAATACTATCATTTAACAAGATTAAAATATGCCCCATCTCACACAGTGTGCAATCTGTGTGCGATGGCTTATATTTCTTCATGTAACCGGGTAAGTCTTTTCTATTGCGTTATAAACAAAACATTGTGTTTATATTTTGTGCAGAAACAAAAACCAGTTTGACTTCATAACAGTGATAGCGATATGTGGCTACAGGAAAGAAGTTTGTGTATATGTTGTGATAGTCATTTAGTGGACTAATCTGTCTGAAGTGAAGGAGGGGTGCCGTTAAATGGCAAGACAACACTGCCGTCAGGCGATTTCAGCTCCTTCACACCCTTATAGACTGCTGCAACCGGTTTGGCGGCAGTCAGCTTCAGACCACAAACAGTGCAGCATCTCATCCAGGCAGAGGGGAAGCAGAGCAGAACAGACGGGTTTTCGCATTGAGCTACAGGCCAGGCGAGAGCGAACCTGGCCTTGACGGATTAGTGACCAGTGGACTTGGCAAGGGAATACAGTAGGAGACAGAAGGGCCTCCTGGTTCAAGGCTAAGTATATCTGGATTAATGCGTTGTTTCATGATTTGAGTGTACTTTGGTCAAGGGAAAGAAACCAGACATATATTGGAATACAAAAGAACTTTATTGAACTCTGCTGCTGCACAGTTGCCTTCCCATCCTCCAAACTTTATAATCTGTTTAGTTTCCATAATCGGCACAAGCATTGACTTTTCTTTATTTGCTCCTTGCATCCTCATTACGAGTGGTTGGACGCCAGCGGCTTGATGAAATCTTCCTCTTAAAAGTGATGACTGCAGACCCCTGTATGAGGGGTTATGTTGATCTCCTCACACAGAATATTTCGTATCCACTTTTTGTGAGAGTCTTCCACAGTAGGGAAAGTATGAAATTAAATTTCACTGCTGTGACATTTAATCCATAATTTTCAATATCAAAAATGTAATTTCTTATTAAATGTCACAGAGGCATGCCATGAATTGCTGATATCTGCAATTGTATTTTTTATATCAGCAATTATGGATTAAATGTCACAACAGCTTGCATGCAGAACAGCAGGACTAGACGAGCAGCTTCAGTCCTCAATTATATGTTACCTGGGAAACAATAATGAATGTTTGTTTATATAACAGGGATGATTTTTGTAATAAGTCTATTAGTGTGGAGTCTTACAAATGTCATTTACTCCATCAGTTAGTCTTCAGAAAACTGTGTCTCGAGTCCAGATTGGTCTTTTCTTTGTCCTCACTGGCCCTGAGGACAGCACTACTGCCCCACTGGTGTGTTTGGGGTTTGAAGGGTCACAAGACCTAGACGATCACTATAGCAATGAAACTGAGCATTGTGACCTCAGTTTTAATTGTAATTACCCATCTTCTTACAGTTACTTGATTAACCACAGCAGTGTTATGTCTCCCTCTTGTGGTCAGTGTTCAGTAACTACACACTGTGCTACTCCTGAAGAGGAAATGTTTTGCAGCTCTAACATCTCCAGACTCCTGCATCACCTGACTGCCGTTCTTACAGATGAGGTATATTGTGTATTGTCCAGTCTCTCTGCTCTTTAGAAACATGTGACAGTGACCCAGGGTGGTGAGGGCCAGTGCTCTGATAATGGCTGCTGTCCCACTGGGACCTTTCAAAAGGGCTTGTTCCTGTTCAGGATATTTAGTGGGATCCCACAGAATCTAAGGTTGAAGCTCAGTGTGTCTGTGCAGTGGAGCTTCTCACAGGCTGTGTCCCATTGCAATCTTTGTAGTTCGGGGCACTTAGCCTATTTCCACAGTATATAAATAGAGGTGGATTCAGTTTAGCCCAGGCATAGGGCTGGTCGATATGACTTAAAAATAATATCTCAATATTTTTAGAAGTTTGGGCGATACACGATATATATCTCAATATTTATTGTTTTTATCCAATCAAGCTACAAAATAAGACCAAAGACATTCAAACTACAAGTATTTCGTTAATCACTAAATATGCAAAACTAACAATTACCACATGTAGGCTGTCATGGTAAATATATGCAGAATGCAACACATTACAGCGCAAGTGTTGTGTGATTACTATTACGTGTGTTATGTTATGGGTATTTTTTTTATTTTATTTTTTGTCTGGATTGCCCTCTCTACCCTGTAAGCCTACGGTTCTGACCATCTGCCTGCCCTCCTGAACCACAAGTATTGGACTCCCTACATTGCCCTGTTAGCACATTCTTGGACTTCCTGCTTTCGCCCTCGACATTGATTTCTGCCCTGCGTCCCGTGCCCCGTGCCTGGATCCTCTACCACTTACCCTCAGGTCTGTTACAGTTAGATGACATCTCAGCTGTGAACAGAGGTGGGACTTGATAGGGTTGGGTTTCTTTACTTTCTATTATACCCACAGTCAGAGATCACGCTATATTATTGCTGCCTAATTAGATTAATCTGTCTCAGTCTTTCAGATGTTAATGTATATTTATTCATTATTATTACTCTAGCATTTTAATTCCATATAGCACCTTGTCAGGGTCTCTCAGGGGAGGCTCGCAGGGTAAGGGAGTTAGGACCCAGGTGCAGTTTATGTAGAGTGGGCAGACAAGACAAAGGGGCTAGGCAAACACATTGCATGACCTGGGTGTTCTCAGCATTGAGGCTAGAAGAGCCAAGGCACTTGACAGGGACAAGTTTATCAAACTTTTTGCCAATCAGCACAAAAACAAGTGTATTCATCTGTTTTAAAGGTGCAGTTTGAAATATTGTTATTGGGCCATAGACCACATTTTTTTTGCAAAGTGCTGCTGCAGTTTGGGTTATTGTATGTATATATGTATTTTTTAATTTAAATTGTTATTTATAATTAGTTTACAGTTTCTCCATGATGTCACACATTTACTAATGTATGCTAATACGCTTATATATAATCTTAACCTTCAGTGCAAACACTGTATTAAGTTTTTTGGAATTAAATTATGATTTATTTGAAGGAGAAAATGTACCAAACCTAGCCTGAATTATTTAATGTGGATAACTGAAGAGCCGTTATGAAAGTTTTATATAAACTGTATTATGTTTTATATTAATAATAATATGTAGACCAAGCAAAGTAAATGTATTAAGCTAGCAACAACCACTTTGCAAGTTGTTCAGGGCATATCAACTAGACGTTCCTGTCAATAATAAAAGGATCAAACTGCAGAGAGAGAGAGGGCCCACAGCTGTTTGTTACAAGTCTGTTTGGGGACCTAAATTGCTTCCCCAGATTGTCAGGAACTGTCTTTGTTAATGATTGATTGATCAGAGATTTCCCAGTATATGAAAGGAAGACATCTGTTCTTTGGATCCCACACCTCTTCCGAGGAAGACTACCAGAACATTACAAGGGTCAGAAATCTGACCTCAAGATAACACTCTGGGAAACCAGTGACTGTCCCTGCCCACAGACCCACATGTCTTGCAATGTATAAAAGCTGTATACTTCTGTTGTTCAGTGAGAGAGACTCCACCGAGGTGGAGAGATCCCATGTTGGGGCCTTGCAGGCATGTTATCATCTGTGCATCAAGACTGGGTTCTTCATTAACCATCATAATTATATTGTATACATCCACCTAGCATTGCTAGGATGCCCTCCCTAAATTGGGTCTGTGGCCCCAACAGGAGTCTGGAGATGTTAGAGCTGCAAAACCAACATTTGTATAGACAATGCATTATTCGATTAAAAAGGGGTGAAATGAAAGAGATGAAGACAGGGTCCCTATACACACGTATATAGTTCTTTATAACTTATTTTTCTGAACATTGTGATTACATAAATTATAAAAATAAAACCAGATCACAGATCACCAGATTTTTTTAACTGACTACATGCACATAAGGATAATAAATAAATGACACAATGAATTAGGGATTTTATTTTGAAGAAATAGGGCAAATTCAGATGAAGAGTATATTGCAGAATCCTGACATGGCTGGAGATTTGAAATTATTGCTAACCGATAATCAAGGTACATGTATATAATTGTTTTCTTTAATATACAAGACAAGATCTCCAGCAAAGCAAGTCTCTTGATTCTATCACAATAGGGTGTGACCTTTCCAAAATGAGTCTCCGCAAAATTGTAGGTGGTGATGTCATGTTAAACCATTTATAAGCACTCTTCTGGCCCTTGGGTCCCTGACTATGGGGTGGTTAAAGCAGGCGAGGGCTTACATTAGCGACAGTGCACATGGTCTTATCATGCATAAATTATACATTAAATCTAATGGAATTGCACCTTCCCATAGACACCTTTCAGTGTTATTCTCCACTTGAAAGATAACTTGTATGTATCTGCTTTTTAAAGAAATTTTTAGAAAAAATCAGTGTATGCATTCAAATTCAAATCAGCCAAGTGACTGTAAATTAACATTATTGACAAGTCTTACCTTCTTTGAGTCATATCTGTAGGTATACTTTATTTTAAAACAATGAGAGGTGATAAGCCTCTTAATGGATGCCTCCTTATTTACCACCACATGCTATTGGTTTATAGATACAGATACAATACATTAGCAGCCTGAAGTTGTTATTGGTTAGAAATAGTAATATTTTTCCACCGTAAACACAACACTGATTTGTCATATGGATGAATGAAAATGTAATAGAAGTTTAAGGAGCTTCCACAATTCTTCACTGGACATGCACTATTAAATACACCGATCAGCCATAACGTTATGACCACCTGCCTAATATTGTGTAGGTCCCCCTTTTGCCATCAAAACAGCCCTGACCCGTCGAGGCATGGACTCCACTAGACCTCTGAAGGTGTGCTGTGGTATCTGGCACCAAGACATTAACAGCAGATCCTTTAAGTCCTGTAAGTAAATGAATCGGACTTGTTTGTCCAGCACATCCCACACCCTGACTGGTCTTCGGCTACGCAGCCCCATATGCAACAAACTGCAATGCACTGTGTGTTCTGACACCTTTCTATCAGAACCAGCATGAACTTTTTCATCAATTTGAGCTACAGTGGCTCGTCTGTTGGATTGGACCACACGGGCCAGCCTTCACTCCCCACGTGCATCAGTGAGCCTTGGATGCCCATGACCCTGTCGCTGGTTCACCACTTTTCCTTCCTTGGACCACTTTTGATAGGTACTGACCACTGCAGACCGGGAACACCCCACAAGAGCTGCAGTTTTGGAGATGCTCTGACCCAGTCGTCTAGCCATCACAATTTGGCCCTTGTCAAAGTCGCTCAGATCCTTACGCTTGCCCATTTTTCCTGCTTCTAACACATCAACATTGAGGACAAAATGTTCACTTGCTGCCTAATATATCCCACCCACTGACAAGTGCCATGATAACGAGATTATCAGTGTTATTCACTTCACCTGTCAGTGGTCATAATGTTATGGCTGATCGGTATATATAAATTGTTGTTGTGTTTTCAGTGGAAGAAAGCTGCCAACACACATCGCTTTAAAAATGGAAGCAGGAGCTGCAATTGCATCTGCTATTATAGCTGGGGCATTGTTGGCTGTCACCAGCATTGAGCAAATTCCTAAGGAACTAAATATGAATATTCACATATCCAACTTCAGTAGAAATCTTAAAAAAAACAAGGTAAGTAATTGGAAAGTTTTTTAAACCCTTATACATTAAGTCAATAAATCCCCAGGATGGTATATATCTCAACTCCCTCCTTTAACATTGCGAGCTTGTCCAGGAGTTGACATACAAATTACCTTGTGTCACTGGGGGAGGGTGGGTGGAAGCCAACTGTTGAAAATGTCTGTGCACACAAGTGACTGCTGTGGATACTCGGGCACCTGCAAGTTTAGGTTCAGTTCTTCCATCTGTTGGCTATATCAGGACATTACCATGAGGCCAAGACCTTGCCAACACCACTGCACATCGCATTATAGAATGCATTATCATCCTTAAATTACACAGTTCGATTTTGAATCATACAGTCATATGTTCTCTATTCAAAAGGACATTCACCAACTGTAAATTTCAAATTGGAGTGGGAGGATTAGATCCTCTAAATGAAATTATAATAAAAAAATAATGTTACAATTTGTATTTTTCTTCCTTTAATCAGGGTCTTTACTTCTAGTGCAGTGGTTCTCAAACCTGTCCTGGAGTACCACCTACCCTGCTGGTTTTTGTTCCAACTGAGTGCTAAATTACTTAATTTAACCCTTAACTGAAGTAATACTTTCCTATAGCAGAGCTTTATAGTTATTTTGAACAGTAGGGGTTTTAAGATAAGTATAACATTGAATAAGGAAGTGATTTGGGAGCCAACTTTTTATCAGTTACACAATTTAAAGAGTCAAATGCAATCAAATTACTTACATTAAGGGTTCAATTAAGTAACTGAGAGCTCGGTTGGAACAAAAAACAGCAGGGTAGGTGGTACTTCAGGACAGGTTTGAGTACCACTGTTCTAGTGGATATACCCATGAGCCTCCTCAGCCTACAATCAAACATGAGACCATGGAAGCAGATCCCTCTCACATGTATTATCTGTGCCTCTCTCTTTCAGACCTGCCCCACAGCATGGGAATCTCCCTCAAGACTTGCTCCCCACACTCTGACTATATAGAGCCCCAGGACCACATGCTGACACAAGAAGAACTAATATTAATAATGTCCCATTCTGTCTCCTCTGTTACAAAAAATAGTCCATACAAAGTAAACTTGTGTATTCCTTCCATTTTGAAGGAGGTTGTAAAAGTTCCCCTTTGTCAGTGTGGTGGTCAGAGAGATGCAGCTTAAACAACACTGTCACAGTCAGTCCCTGTCACTCGTCTGCTGCTGTGCTCTGTTGCAGCCGCAGTTCCTCACAGCCAGGCAACTGTTTGACATCTTCCAGTTTTGCTGTTTTGAAGGCAAATTGTGGTCACATGAAATATGAATTTGATGTAGATTTTTCTTCTGTTCACTCACTTTGCATTTAGTTAATTGATAAATATAATCAATTAACATGTCTATTTTTGAAAGGATTCTTACTTTACAGCATTTTTTCACACCTGCCTAAAACTTTTGCACAGTACTGTATATACACACACAGACGGGTGACAAATTAAAGGACAAACCAACATAAAGTGTCTCATTAAGGTGTTAATAAGGCACCACAAGCCGCCAGATCAGCTTCAATTCTCTTGGCACAGATTGTACGAGTCTCTGGACTCTACTGGAGGGATGAACACCATTCTTCCAAAAGATATTCCCTCATTTGGGGTTTTGATGATGGTGGTGGAGAGCGCTGTCTAACACATCGGTCCACAATCTCCCATAGGTGTTCAATTGGGTTGAGATCTGGTGACTGTGAAGGCCATAGCATATGATTCACATCATTTTCATACTTATCAGATCATTCAGTGAGCCCTCGTGCCCTGTGGATGGGGGCATTGTCATCCTGGAAGAGACCACTCCCATCAGGATAGAAATGTTTCACCATAAGATAACTTATTCCTATATTTAGAAATGATTACAGGAAGGTTTTAGTATGTGAAAAAACGTTTTATACAGTGATCATCATTTTCTGTGACAGTGAAAAGATATACAATTTAATTGGTTTAAGGGCTCTATAAAAAGAGAGTATGGGTAATCTTAGCTAACATTGTGGATGGTATCCCACAGCCTCAGGAAACATGTGAAAACCCTTAAGCCATCCTTGTGCTGGTTGTTTAGCTTGATATACCTAATAATCTACCTGAAAATAGATTCAGATGTCATGTTAATAATATTTTTTAAAATACTAAGTCTGGCATTTTCATGATTTTTGTCTTTTAACACCCGCCTGACTATTCATATCCCATAGCAGGTGATAAGAATCTGGGATTCCGAACTTTATTTATATAACACACTGTTTGGCTATACAATTGTTAAAGAAATGTTTATAATTTTGTTATTGGATTTATCTGATTGTATCAGACCTGGGTCAAATATGTATTTTCTGTATTTTAAATAACTTCAAATTCATTTCCAAAATCTTATTTTATGAATTAATTAAAGTAGCCCTCAGAAATTAATAAATACAAATTAATTATTGCTTTATAGAAAAAAATGAATTAAAGTAAATTTTCCCACTACAGTATTTAAAAAGAAAAAAGAGAAAAATCTCTGTCAGTAATCCCAATCTAATTTAATATTCATTGTCTTTTCAATTGTTGCAGAATACTAATTTTCATTGACAATGAACAGAATGTTTTATTATGTGTTCCAAAACTGTGATATTATATGTCATTCACTTTTCCTTCTGTTTCACAGAAGAATTATTTTGAAATGACATCCAGTTCAACATTCGGGGGAAATGTACAGTACAGCAGACAGCAGAGATAATTCCTTTGTCAGCACTATAAGGTGTGGCATTACATATTTTTCTGCAACAATGTATTCCTCATCAACCTTAAACCCTTTGTAGACTGCATGGGGCATGCAAGAAGAAACAGTTCTCCCATTTTCCCTGGACCTCGGTCACTTACAGTTCACATAAAGGAGCATGTATTTGGTGGATATTATTATAATTTAGTTATTAGCAGATATCTGGTGAAGGTCCCAGTAGCTTGCCAAGCAGTAAAGGAGGCAGATGGATGGTGAAGCCCATCTTTATGTTGAAGGATCTCTTGACCATGTCCACTTTCACTTCTTCAGAGGGAAACTCGGGATGTACAGTCACCTTGGCCTTTGGGGAAATCATCCGATAGGGCAGTTTTGTCGGCTGGTTTGTGCACAGCTACACTACTTTATTTAACTAATAATCTGCTGAAGGTACAAACAGTTTCCACATTACACACCTTAGTTTTCTGTACAAAATCAGCTAATATATTGACCTACAATCACTGAATAAGGCAAATCTGGGACCACTCCTACAGTTACTAAAAGCATCTGATCCTCAGATAAAATAGGGCTTTTCCTCAGCATGTATGGATTTAATTTTAATAATCTTCTGACGCACATGATATCTGTGAAAAACCTGACATATGGTTACCCTATTTAAGAAAAAACTAACAAAAAAACAACAACCAAGCTTCAGTTGTTTTCATAGGTAATTGGTGCAAAGCAGTGTTTTATAAGAAATGATTGCTTTATAGATACATACATACATACATTTAGCTAATATACACAGATATAGACAGACATTACAAAAATACCACTGGATACAGGGTTATTACGTTTGTATGTCTGTTGTACTTTATTATGATGACGTACTAACATCGACCTTAACAAGATGGCTGCCTCGATAGGATACACAACCCTTCCCGTCTCGTACGTACTGTCACTTAAGCAGCCAATGACAAAAGTACAGGTCGAGCGACACCATCATGGATGATGAAAACATAAACAGCAGATCACTTACAATGATGAAATAACTAGACACTTCTTTCTCAATCGAGAGTTATCCAGTCAGCTCTCTGTAAAGGTTTCCACTGAGAATTTTATAAAACTGAAGAAGAAGGAAAAAATAACTAGACAGGCTTGTTTGAGCGATTCAGGAGTTTGTTTCCGCAATTGAAAGAACCCGGAAATTACTTCAGTTTTGAATATTTGTGGTCGTGCAATCAACAAAATGAAGAGCTGGATTGCGATATTCGTGCCATTTCTTTTCATCTTGCAAGCCGAGAGTTTGAACAATGGAGGTGAGTTCAAATGTGGATGCTGTTTATACTGTTCCGCGGTAGAAACCAAAACTGAAAATAACCCCCCCCCCAAAACACAATGTTATTGATCATATTAAAATGAGCAGCATTCTTTATAATTCTGAATTAGATTATACTGCTATTCAATAAGATGCATTATGCCAAACATCCATAAAGTGTCCAAATCCAAGTATCAAAGTTTGCTAATGAACTGCTTATTAACTGCATGCTTATTTTTCTTCTTGGTGTGTACATACAGAAACTTCATGGGGGGTGTAGTGGGGCTGTGTTGTGGGCTTAGCTTTCATTTCGGGGGTGTTCTGGCAGTAATTCAGTGGTTTTGACTGTGTTATTAACTGGGCCTGCACTGGCTGTGTTTTCAGATAGTGTCTTGCTGCAGCAGATCCAAGTGATCACCCTGTACAAGGGACGCTACACCAGTTCCCGCAGAGCCAGCCCTGTCCTGCAGCTGCAGTGCCTGGGGGGGTCGGCTGGCTGTGGCGCTTTCCTCCCAGACGTGGTCCAGTGCTACAACAAAGGGTGGGATGGTGTTGATGTGCAGGTAGGTTTAGCTCTTTGATCCATTCACAGACCCGTCCTCCACAAAGTGTCGGTGAAATGAATGTGTATTTTGATGATTGACAAGAGGTCATTGGGCAGGAAACGATACACTGAGTTGTGCTGCTTCACGTGTTTAATCAGAAGAGTTCATGTGTATTGATGTGATTCAGGAGTTTGTTCTGCCGTGAATTCTATCTCTAAGAATAGTTTTGTGAAAAGAGGGACTTGCAATTGGTAACTAAACCTTGTCTTTTTTTTTGTTTGTTTGTTTGTTTGACCACAGTGGGAGTGTAAAACAGACATGGATAACTCGTACAGATTTGGGAAAATCGAAGTGAGTTGCGAGGGTTTCAACTACCCGGAGGACCCCTATGTGCTGAAGGGCTCCTGTGGGCTGGAGTACTCCCTGGAGCTCACGGAGCAGGGCAGGCAGAAGGGCAGAGCGTCCACTGGGGGCTTCGGCTCGGGGTTCTTCCAGGGCTCCTCAAGCAACACAAATTACCAGAGCTCGGGAGGGGAGGCCAGTGGTTTACTTGTCATCGCTTTTCTGCTGCTCCTTGCATACGGAGTGTATAAGATGTTCTTGTGCGGGCCTATGCAAGGACAGCAGCGCTTCCCTGACCACGGCTCTTCAAATGCCCACACCGGTGCCTATGACCAATATGGCGGAGCTCACACAATGGGGCCATCCCCGCCTGGGTTCAAGCCCGACTACACAGGTGCGACTTACACAGGTGGGAAGAATACAACTGTTTTAAAGTGAAATATAATACAAATTACACAAAAAAATGTAATTGGACAATACAACATGTTGAAAATTCCCCAGTAGGGAAATTGTAAAGTATTGTAAATTGTAAAGACCATTGTGTTTAGCCTATTACTTGAATTGGAATCTTGTTATATTTGCATTTCATTAAAAAAAAAACATTTTAAACTAATAATTGGTTCGTGGGGGCCTATGCAGATCTCATAGTTTCCTGGTTTGCACATAGGTTTAGTTGTTAGTCCTGTAATAACTTAATTGAATATTGTGTTTTCCCCAGATCCTCCACCAAGCTATAGTGATGCTACTGGTGGATATGGCTTCAAAAGCGATTTCACCAGACCTCCACATCAGGCTAATTCAGGACCTGGATTTTGGACTGGGATGGGCACAGGAGGTGTATTAGGATACTTGTTTGGAAGTCAAAGGTTAGTAATAAATAAATCTATATTGTTGATGTATTAAGATTGTTGATTTAAGTATCTTCAGATCATCAGTCTTTGATAGATAGAGCTCAGATGGTTGTAAATATAAGACCCACCTTTGCATTTGCCTGATGCAGTATTCGGAAAGCAGGAAATAGTGGACACTCGATGAAAAACAGGTTTGCCTGTGAGTTTGTCTTTAAAAAAATACATGTAATGGGTTTTCAAAACATTCTTCCTTTAGAAGCAGGATTGTATACACCTCTGTAAATATTTCTATGTAAGTATCTTATATTGGACACATTTTCTTTTTTAAATGTACATTGAAAATGAGCCAGTGTCCTTCCAATATCATCTCAATGCAAGTGTACTCCCAGTGTTCCCAGAGCTGTTAAATCCCAATTAAAAAACATACTTTTGCCAAATTATTACTTCAGTGATGCACTCTTCAATCACATGCCTTCTCTGGTTAGAGATTAAAAAAAACAAAAAACAACAACATACAATATTTATTTCTATCTTCTTTTTTTGTAGATCTCAGCCCAATGTTTACCCTAGGAATACAGGGCACTCAGACTTCAGACCAACGCCATCACCCGCAAGTACAGGGACACGCTCAGCTTCAGGTAGTGGAATTGTGCATTTTATTTTTAGCTGTTGATTTTTAGTAGGGTTTACTGCTGTCTTGTATTAAATCTAATTTACTGCAATGGATTTGCAGCACATTTCAGAATATTTATTTTAGTTATAACAAAGTTTTAAATCAGTCATAGCTAGTCAGTTATTAATATAATAATAATATTAATATACTGAAATTTGATACTCTAATTAATGATTCTCCAGTTTCATCTTGATTTCACTGATAAACACAAGTTATTTGTTTGACTTTCTAATTATAAGGTTTTATGAATATCTTGCTTCGGGATTCTGGTTTGGAGTGTGATTTCAGATTTCATTTCAATTCGCATATTAGATAAGACCATAATTATTATTTTGAAAAGGTTTCTTCACAGATTAGGACACCCAAAATATTTGTTGGTCTCAATTTGTTTGCTCTGCTGCATGTGTTGTACATGAAAGATTGACTATGTTTTGCACTGTGAATACAAACTTCTAATGTAATCATCTTTCTGTAGGTTTTGGAGGAACCAAGAGGAGATAAGAGAGCAGGAGGTTCATACACATTCAGGTGAAATGAAGGCTTTCAGAGTTCTCCAAATTAAGTTTTCTCTCTTCTGTAATTTATACGATCCCACAGTTTACATTGACTATATAATTTGTGTTGTAAGCTTTCAAGATTGTGCTTTATGATGTAGGCGAGTTTGCATTGTCATGGCACTGGACAGTGTTGCAGGTGGAAGGGCACGGGATGTAGTGAAGTGTACATCTTCACATTAAAATCTTGTAAATGTAATGTGGTCTTTAGCAACTTTTTCGAAAACTATTTTTGAATGTGAATTCCATTTTCTAGTGTGTTCCCTATGTTTATATAATTAAAGTTGTATTGAACTTTTCAGAGCAGATATGTTGCTTATATGTTGTACTCTATTGATTAAGTAAGAGAAAGCAGCTCAATGTACTGGACATTGAACCTTTGAGATGAATGTACATTTCTTTTCTGTATAGAAGCTTAATAAATAATATTTTGAAATGAAATGATTATTTGTATACATGTATTAGTTTGAGACCTTGCATGTCAATGTAAAGCTTTCCCTGGTGTTTTTTTTCACAGTACCAAGGCTCAGTTGTAATCTAATGAATCGATTAATTAGTCAATTATGGTGATTGCTATATCTGTGATTCTTTGAACTATACTATTAAAATGTTCCGATATTTTAGTAGGAGAGTTCTTGCAGAATTACAAACCATGAATGAAGTGTGATGTTACTAAATGTTTTGCCATTTATTGCAACCGAAGTCTGTTATTGTTAAATTAACTTTTCTGAGAGGGTTGCATTTACAAGTGATACAAACAATTAGGTAAACAATGAAGGTACATTTAGATAGACGTATAATAAAGTAGATTACAACTATAAGGGAGGGACATCCATTAATATAAGAGATTGTGAAAGCTCTTTTTCTGATGCTGCCTGGCTCTTAACTTTGAATTGTTGTTTTCTTCACTGTGGTTTCTAATGCTCTACTGACTTCATGACCATAACAGTTATCAATACAAACAGAATTTGTAGCTTCCTTAGAATACTTTAAAGAATACCAGTTATGCTTTGAATAGTGATTTTAGAGGTTCTGTGCATGAGAGATTTGCTCATTGAAATAAGCTAATGTTACGTGTAATATTTCTGAACAACACTTTAAAGCCTTAAGAAAATAAATAAATATAATTATTAATGTGAAAGGGTCTCTATAACATCCTTGATTCAGCCTTTACTGTTGTCTGTTTATTAGCAAGGATCATACACAAAGGAAAAACCTTGCCTTTACATTCATTTACCACAAATTGGTGTTTTATCACCCTCTAGTGGCTTTATGACTAAACACCTGATTTAAACTTAGCAGTGTATTCTTTGCACTCTTTTTTTTTTATTATAATGTTATTTATTTTTTAATTATGTTCCCCAATTACTTTTCTCCCAATTTCGAATCACCAATTATTAATCTCGGCACCATTCTTCTTTGGGAAAGATAATCTAAGACCCGTGTCCTCCTGCAAATTTTCAAAGCCGACCACTTTGACAGTCCAGAATGCTAACGGCTGTCTATTATCAATCTGAGCATTCAATGTTGACAGAATATCTACTCCCTGAATCTGCAGGCACCTGGAAAGCCCCAGGGGTCGCTCGACTACTGAGAACCCAGTTATCCCAACCCATCCCTTTCACACTTGGATAATTATGCACTGCCAAGAAGGCCTAAACTTGGCTTTCATAAGGCAAAGGCTAATACGATTATTTATATATAAATGTATACCATCACCATGATCCTATAGCAATCCCCTGCTGGATGAAGGCCTCCCCAAGATGTTTCCACTTGCTTCAATCTACAGCTTCTCTTTTGCATGTCTGCAAAGTTTATGATTTAATCTTCACATCTTTTTGTGGTCATCTTCTAGGTCTTTTTTCATTTCTTGGGATCCATTCAATGAGAGACATTGATTCACCTGGTGATGGAGGCAAAGAATCCTTCACATTTTTTATTTTAAATGGATTTATGCATTGGTCCCACTAAAATAACCCCTTTTTTAAATTCATGTACTGTTTTTCAATATTGAAATTCAATGTATGTGGATTTCTTTCCAATTTAATCATCTTAATTAAACAAACAAAGCACACTATGTTCTTCACAAACATCTTGACTGCTGCAGAAATTTATATTTTATAAAAGGCCACCTTTTGTCATTGTTTGGACAAAATGTTTCAAAATGTGCCTATTCAATACCTATTTATCAAGGTTTTTGTTGGTGGTATTAAACTGAACACAGTGACTATCTAACTATATTTGAAAAGAACACTGCATTTTAATTTCAATTTAATCAATTACAGTTTTTTAATTCACATACAGAGTTTCACCTTTAAAGAATGTGGAAATGTATTTCCAAATAAAAATAGTTTTAATTAAACATAGGAGTGAACAAATAACACATTTTATTTTTCCAAGTTGACAGCAGTCTTCACTCTACCTTCACTGTGTATAGCTTCTAGTCCACAAATGTCTTTGAAGGTGTGGTCATGGAATTTGTTTTGCAAATACGCAGATATCTCCATGTGGTGTGAGTTATCAAAATTGGTTCACTATAGGAGACAAACCCAGCTCCCCTTGGGAAAATTCTTGGAAGATCTCAGCTCAGAGCACTGATTAAAATGTTCTCCTTCCTAAAGCAACCCTGGTTTGATGGACACCAAGAAAAAAAAAAAAAAAAAATATATATATATATATATATATATATATATATATATATATATATATATATGTAGTGGAGTTGTGGTTCTCCAGTTTTCCTACTAGAACTAAATGTCCTTCAAAGTTAGCTGGAACTTGCACTAAGCAAGGAGGAGCATTTTACAGGTTGTTTTAATGAATTTGAATTCAAATTGAAATGATATCAGTATGACAGGAAAAGTTAAATTATTTCTAAAATTAATTTAAACTGATGGCAGTTTGAATCTTGCAAGAAACCATGAAGCAGGTGGTTCTGCTCTGAAGGTAAGGAGGTGGGAAAGCAGGGTGGCAATTTACCTTTGAGCTGGTAACAAAAGCATGACATTCTTTTCATTTTTACAGTAATGCAAGTACAGATTAACTTCAATGAAGGTCAACACATGTTAAAGATAAAGGAATTAGAAGGTTTTTAAATTCACAAAAAGATGAGGATTATGATCAGATTCAATTTCTTACACAAAAGTGTAACTGTCTTGCAGGAGAGAAAGGTGAGTAATTTAGTTTTTTCTGTTGGCTGCTCTCATTTTTACATTTAGCAACTTTTTCACATCATGTCTGAATGGATTAACAGACAGAACTGACAAGTCCCTCTAATACTTCCTCTTGTATGACGTAGCGTATGAATGATGTTAGCCAGTGGTACTTGGTGGTGTTTTGATACTGTTTAATACAGAAACAGCATGTGTTTATAATACTGATATGAGGTTTATATTTAATGCCTGTTTTTAGCTTTTTGTATGTTAGCAGTGTATTTATAACAAAAGCAAAACTCTTAGAATTATTGACTAGGATAGTGATTATATGCTTAAAATTACATTCAATACATGTATCACTGTGCATTAAATACAACCAGACATTGGTTCAGATGCAGTATTTGCTTTGATAAATAAAGTCACAATTAATAACAGATTTTATGTACAAACAGAAATATTCACAACATCTGTATACCTCATTTTACCTTGAACTAGGCAAACCTACATATGACTTTGGGCCATTTATCATTGTCTGGACACAATGTTTAAATACTCTATTCTATATCTACTTATCATAATTACTGTTAAAGTGGGTGGTATTAAATATAAACTGAACACAGTGCAGACGATGTGACCTTTTAACTGTATTTGGAAGGGATTCTATGTAGTTTGGTTTCAGTTTGATCAATTACACAGGAAACCACTCTCAGCCTAATCCTGTAACTCCAAAATTCAGCCAATGACGGATTGTTCCAATTTTTTCAAAGTTAATATGTAGAACCACAATAATACTAGAATAAAATGTGCTGACTAATTTGTCTTAACAATAATAATAAAAAAGCTACTAGCTACTTATTTTATTCTCCATTATGAATTATAGCTTTTGATACGCATTGCAGCTCTCTTTAACATAGCAGTAACTTGATTTGAATGGCAGAAGAAAATATTGGTGAAGTGTAGTAGAATAGCTCCCATCACAGAGGTTTACTGCTTAAGTTTGTATGTCCTGTGCTTTGTATCATTATAAAATGGTGGATTACTTTGGTTTGGTACAGCAATCCTTGGAGGGAAGCCTTTGTGGCCAGAGAGAGAGAGGGGAGTCTGAGGAAAGACCTCACTGCGCTCTCCACGCAACTCTGCCTACAGGAGCAAATGACTATAGAGCTAAAACACGATCAGCTTCTCTGTGAAATTCAACATGAAAAGGTACTTGAGTTTGATAACACTCCATGACTGTTTCTGATTTAACCAGAGATGTGAAGAAAACTGAACACCAGTGTACTATAAAGACCTCCATGCCAGTATTTACTAATTCTACCTTGTTTGTAAAGATAGGTGTTCTTTCATCTCATCTCCCAGAAAATTTAGTATAACTTAAACAAATGCATGTAAACATCCGCCCCAGCTGAAAGTATTGTTCTTTGGGATTTATAAGTCTCTTGGTTCAATCGCAATTTTGCAAACCATCCAAAATTTCAAATCTTTGGTGAGTCTGTAAACTATTTGAGTGAGAGGTCTGTTTTATGGTGAAATGTATTCACTGAATCATTCTGCAAATGGTTTAAATTCATAAAGAAATAGGCAGCAAACAACCAGATTGGAACGTTGAGCCTATTCTTGTTTGTAGCCTTTTATGATCTTCTGTTCATTTTGATAGATATTAATGATTGGTACATTCTGTAAATGTATAGAATTGTCTGTTGTTAGAGTAATTACAAAAGTAACTTGAAGCCACATACTATGTAAGTACTGCAATTTAAGTTTGGGTGCAATTAAAAACTATTATATTTGAATCATAATTACAAATTATTTTAAATCAAAGGTAGTTACAGAAAACAAATATAACAGATTGTCAATTTGTGGCTATTTGTTATTGTAAATTACAACAATTTTGGCTCCTATATAACATCAGATGAGAATTAGTCTAACAAAAAGCAGGACCTTTCTTTGGCATTCTCCAATAGCAGCATTTCCTTACTCTTTAAAAGTCTCTCTGTGGCTATCCAACTGTGATAACCCTGGGGTATTTATAATAAAAAAGCTATTGATGACAAAGAATGTAGGAAGGCTCTAAACTAATAGTGCCAAACACCTGGTGTAGTAATTCTAAGCAGTTGATTTGTGTTTTTTTAAATGAAAACCATCACTTCTCTGCATTGCTCTTTCATAAGACTTGGGCACATAACACTAAATACACAATGTCATAATTGATAATCTCCACTTGTAGTCTTTTAAGAGAGCCAAGATCAGTATATTTCCTTTACTTGCATGTCAGCATATTAATTGCATTAGGTTGGAATTTTATTAGCTTGCAGACGGGCATATTTTATAATCAGAGTTATTTTCCAACTCCATATACTGTACACCACACCCAAAACACATGTACTAGCTGCTTCGGGACAATTATTTTAGGAGAAATGGTACTAGCTTCAACATATTATATTTAACTTATATTTTTTACATATTATTATATTCAACACATGTTTCTAATAGTAAGCAAACAATATTTGAGTTACATATTTATGATATTTATATTTATATTTCTTAGTTCTGAAAATATGAGTTACAGATAAAGCCACTCACTACACACAAGGTTATTCAGTAGATTAGGGCTTATTTACCTCATTGGTTATTGGTTACTTATAATGTGACATGGAAATATTATCAAACTTGATTGGATTAGTCATGTGATAAAGGTGGTCTGGCTAACATTTTTCAGTATTCAATTCGGTTTTTATTTGGAACAGCACCCTGTGGTATTAAAGATCAATTTTCTTTACAACATAGAATGATATGCAGATTTCTGATGCAGATCCATGTTGTGTTGCACTGTGTTCCCTAGACTTCATGCTTACATCATTAAAATGTTGTGGCTACTTGGAATGCCACTTGAACAAAATTACATTTTTTCCATTGTCCTCTGCAGCCCTCCTGCAGTGGATGCAGGCTTAGTGGCAGAATTTCAAGCTGAAGTAGGCAATTGGAGGTATTTATATGAAGAAGTGTGCAGCAAAGTTACACCTTTCACATGCCACGTAGGTTGATATTCTGTGCCAATTAAAAAACAAACAAACAAAAACAACAGGTTGAACACACAACAAAATTGCTTGTGAAAAATAGACCTGCATATTGAATGCAAGGATACTAAGATGGAAAAGCACACCAGTGTGGTGGAACATTTTGGTTTCCACCTCTACCCCGATATAATGTGAATGCTTTACTCAATATGTCTGCAAAAATGGTTTCAAAAGTCGAAACAAGCCGAGCGCACATACAGCATTTTAAAATTATCACTCCTATCGTCATTGCATAAACGATAGTCTTGTCTGCAAGTCTTAAAGTTATAACGTTGTCAGTTTAAAACCTTTGATTACTTTACCCTTTTTAGCTTCATTTTAACCTTTTCTTAAAAACTCTGATCTCCAAAATGTTTTCAAACTATTTAATACTTAAAAGTTAATATTACTTAATGATGACAAAGTGACAAAGAGGCCCATGCCCCTATTTGCTAAAATACCCAGTTTCTTTTTACAACAATGTGTAAGGATGTGTAATTAAAGGAGTTTTCTGATATTTGATATGGATATGATATGCATATTCCTAAGCTTTACATGCAGACCAAACAATTCATGCATTATGAAACCTAGTGCACATGGTCGCATTTAACAGTGTTTTTAGTAGCTGTGTTTTTAATATGCTATCTTTTAAGTAAACTTATAAAATAATGGTTGTAATTAAAGAAATTATATACAATTTAACCATTGTAAAAAAATAAGTGGAAACAGGATTTTGATTTTGTTTTCTAAATGGTATTGTTTGAATTTTGTTTGTATTTAAAAGCATTTACCAAATTTAATTGCAACAAACATATTTAGAACACTTTCACACCCATGTGTTTTAGAATGGCTCTATATTACAAAACACTAAAACAGAACCTTCAAAGCAACACTTGATTTTCGTTGTTACGTGTTTGGTGGGATAGGACTCTTTTTTTACCTTGAAATGCTCATTTATGTTGGAAAATGTAAAAATAACTCTATAAAACTAGCCAAAAAATATATTTTCTTACATTGTAAAAGATGAATGGCTTCTCTGGTTGATAGTCACACCTTATGACCTTCTATTTCTCTTGTTGATTTGTGTTCCCAGGAGGCGAATACTATCAATGTATACGCAAAACCTCCCTGAAGACATTTTGGCTGGAGTTTCTTCTTTTTACACAGAAATGTACACATACCTCTGAGTTATTTGTCTGGGACTGGTTGCCAGTGAAACATGAAACTATAGTTTCTTAGCTTGTTTTTGGTATTTTTGTTTACCTGCTTTGAAATGCATCTGTATCCAATCACCCTTCTTGTTAGCACAGTTTTATATATTAAACCAACAAACTCACTTATTTCTCAGTCTTTTGTGCGTGCTTTTTATTTTCATATGTGGAAACTATTTCATAAGAAAGAAAAACACAAGCCCAGACCCTTAGACCACAAGGACTATTTTCTCCAGTGCCCTTTGGTTTAAAAAATTAATAATGTCTTCCAAAAATATACAAAATCATTATTTTGAGTCTATGGATACAGTAAAAATGTTCTAATTGTTACATAGAGGTTTCACTATTTGTTAACATTCCCAGTGAAACAGCAGTAAAATACAACTTAGCTTTAAAATGCAGTGTCCCTCCTAATAGAGTTATGGCTGAGGTACAGTGAAGGAAAAAAGTATTTGACCCCCTGCTGATTTTGTACGTTTGCCCACTGACAAAGAAATGATCAGTCTATAATTTTAATGGTAGGTGTATTTTAACAGTGAGAAAAAAAATCCAGAAAAACGCATTTCAAAAAAGTTATAAATTGATTTGCATGTTAATGAGGGAAATAAGTATTTGATCTCCTATCAATCAGCAAGATTTCTGGCTCCCAGGTGTCTTTTATACAGGTAACGAGCTGAGATTAGGAGCACTCTCTTAAAGGGAGTGCTCCTAATCTCAGCTCGTTACCTGTATAAAAGACACGTGTCCACAGACGCAATCAATCAATCAGATTCCAAACTCTCCACCATGGCCAAGACCAAAGAGCTGTCCAAGGATGTCAGGGACAAGATTGTAGACCTACACAAGGCTGGAATGGGCTACAAGACCAAGCACCTTGGTGAGAAGGTGACAACAGTTGGTGCAATTATTCGCAAATGGAAGAAACACAAAATAACTGTCAGTCTCCCTCGGTCTGAGGCTCCATGCAAGATCTCACCTCGTGGAGTTTCAATGATCATGAGAACAGTAAGGAATCAGCCCAGAACTACACGGGAGGATCTTGTTAATGATCTCAAGGCAGCTGGGACCATAATCACCAAGAAAACAATTGGTAACACACTACGCCATGAAGGACTGAAATCCTGCAGTGCCCGCAAGGTCCCCCTGCTCAAGAAAGCACATGTACAGGCCCGTCTGAAGTTTGCCAGTGAACATCTGAATGATTCAGAGGAGAACTAGGTGAAAGTGTTGTGGTCAGGTGAGACCAAAATCGAGCTCTTTGGCATCAACTCAACTCGCCGTGTTTGGAGGAGGAGGAATGACCCCAAGAACACCATCCCCACAGTCAAACATGGAGGTGGAAACATTATGCTTTGGGGGTGTTTTTCTGCTAAGGGGACAGGACAACTGCACCGCATCAAAGGGACGATGGACGGGGCCATGTACCGTCAAACCTTGGGTGAGAACCTCCTTCCCTCAGACAGGGCATTGAAAATGGGTCGTGGATGGGTATTCCAGCATGACAATGACCCAAAACACACAGCCAAGGCAACAAAGGAGTGGCTCAAGAAGAAGCACATTAAGGTCCTGGAGTGGCCTAGCCAGTCTCCAGACCTTAATCCCATAGAAAATCTGTGGAGGGAGCTGAAGGTTCGAGTTGCCAAACGTCAGCCTCGAAACCTTAATGACTTGGAGAGGATCTGCAAAGAGGAGTGGGACAAAATCCCTCCTGAGATGTGTGCAAACCTGGTGGCCAACTACAAGAAACATCTGACCTCTGTGATTCCCAACAAGGGTTTTGCCACCAAGTACTAAGTCGAAGGGGTCAAATACTTATTTCCCTCATTAACATGCAAATCAATTCATAACTTTTTTGAAATGCGTTTTTCTGGATTTTGTTGTTGTTATTCTGTCTCTCACTGTTAAAATACACCTACCATTAAAATTATAGACTGATCATTTCTTTGTCAGTGGGCAAACTTACAAAATCAGCAGGGGATCAAATACTTTTTTCCCCCACTGTATGTATATATGTATATATATATATATATATTTTTTTTTAATATATATATATTCTTTGTCTCAGTCTAATCTTGGTTGGTAGATTATTTTCCTTATTTGCAATACTAATGATTTCATATTATCAACCCTCTTTGTCTCTCCCTTTCCATCCTGACATCTCTTTATAGTTATTGATGAGGAAAGGCTTAGATAATAATAATAAGAATACAATAAAAGCGAGCCATAATACATATAAACGATGTAGGCTTATGTTATGGTCAGTGTGAATTTGGCGAGTTTTTCTGTGTCTTATAAAGGAAGTCAATGGTTCAATTACAATTAATGGAGAATGCTATTATGCAATATGATTATGTGATTTCTCCACTTGGAAACTCTTTGCAGTAAGAGGAAAATAGTATTTGAATAATGAACGTATTCCCAACTAAACTAGCACAGAATCCATTACATCTGAAGCAGGGGAGGAATCACTTGTATCAGAAGTTCAAGAACAGTGGTGTCTTTGTTGTTTCATGTAGGAAAACTATTCCAAATTGAAGGTTGTGTATGGCAAAGGCAGTTAAACAGGTTCATTAAGAGAGCATTCCTGTATTTATTTAAATTAATTCTTATGCATTTGTGTGGCAAAGAAATGCAGTACGTAGGGCTGCTGGTATGAGTCCCGATAACAGCGCCTACTTGCACACAATTAAGCATCTGCTACCAATCATGCCAAACACAAGCTGTTAAAGGGAACTTTAGGGATTATTAATGAGTCAATATTTTTGAGACCACACTGTATTTGCTATTACAGAAATAGCATGTTAATTTAACCTTTGCAGCAGCCAGTCACTTTCTTTAAAAACAAATTAAGGCCTAATATTCATTTGGGGAAATGCCTTGAAGAATCAGTTTGATTAATCTGTTTCTAGATGTTAGCATCACCATTTTTAGCTTTGATTATTTCCAAGTCAGTCAACATAGATTTTGACTAATTGGGAACATCATGTTTTAGGGAGTAAAAAAATTGACAATTTACAAATTCTGTGCTGTTGTGAAGCATTGAAATCCAGCTTTGTGGCTGAAGGAAATGTGTTTATGACAGAATTAAGATCTATCTATCTATCTATCTATCTATCTATCTATCTATCTATCTATCTATGAAAACATCTGAACTGTTGGTGGCATTTTACAATATGTGTTGGCAGCCTATTCCACCACATAGAGAGCAATTCTAATATTAGTCTGAATTTCAGCTCAAGCAGGTACTTTTCTGCCATATTACTTTATGATATTTTAATTCTTTTTCCTCTGTGGTGTCAGCAATTGAAGGTCAGTTTTGTGTCTCTGCTGTGTGACAGTCTGAAATATAAACTACAAACGGGCCATTTGCAAAATGTAGATTTAGTACTAATTTAAAAATAAATAAATCCAACCAAAGACAGTTATTTGAATAACTGACTTACTGGGTGATCTGCCAGTGACGATTTACACTGTTTACTTCTCTGGCTTATCAAACCCCTTATTATACAGGTGTGTTATTATTAATAATGTATAAGTTGTTTGTAAAACATCTCAAAGGAAATACTAAACTAGAGACTAATTCGAGGCCTGTCACTTGTCAAGTGGACAGGGGCTATTAAAAAACAACAACTCCACTACACATTGTTAAGGTATTGACCTTGTTCTGACCCTGTATTGAGAGAGTTTGCAAAGTCCCCAGCAGCATGTTTTATAGCACATGTGGTGTTCAGTGAAGGTCAGGCAGCCACTGACTACTAGATCTGTGAAGCCTGGAGCTCAGAGGTGGCGTGGCTGGAGGTCATAACGGCTTGTGCTGGCAGCCAACGAAATGGGTCTATTTATTTATTTATGAATGCTAGTAAAACCATACACTATGTAAACATGCTTTCTGGAGCTAACAGGAGTTGGGTTTAGCACACTTTGGTTGTGGATTCTCCTAGCAGTAGAGACTGTTTATAAACATGTGCCATACTGAGATCAAAATCTGAGCGTGAGAAATATAATAAAATAAAATCTAACAGGGGGACATCTCCTGCATATATCTCAATGATGTAGCTTGGTTTACCCCTTTGAGCTTCAAATGCTTTATTTGCCCTTTACGTCAATAAGAAGTAAAGAAGACATGACTTGAAAACATGAAACTGAATCCAATTCAAACAGGCCAGACACAAATGGAAAATCAACATGATTACTCATGGAGTACTTTGTTACAGGCATTTAAGGCTATGAATAGACAGTTTTTGGTTTTGCCGCAATACTTACTGAAACATGTGACATAAACATTGTAATGAAAGTAGACCGAGAAGTATGTTTTACTTTTTTCCATCATCGGTTTTAATCTACTGACAACAAAACAATAATATACCTTCATCCTGAAGAAAAAGAATACATCTAAGGAACAGTTGTCAGCTGTCAAATAAAAAGAATGAAGAAAAAATATTATGTCAGTGGCGCTCTTAAAAATGGCCAGATCTGTAAACTGATAGTTTTTGCATTTGGAGTATATCTCATGAGCTCTTGTTTCAGGAATGTTTTTATGTTTCTAATTTTGTATGTGCCAGCCTGTGTAATGTGTCATAAAAAATAACAAGTAATGTAATTAAAGCAGGCATTTGTTTCCCTGCACATCCAAATAAATTCAAATACTGAAATGTATTTATGTATTTGCCTGTATTTTTTATTTAGTTATTGAACGTTGAAACTATGGGGCTATTTAATTTTTATTTTTTGAGCTTCAGTCAACTGTAAAATTCCTTAACAATATGTTTCAAATATGTTTTTGGCATCCGCTGTTGAGGAAAGAATATTGTTTGGACGTTTGTATTTCTATGCTTGAGGGCTAGTAAATATAAAAAGCATTATGACTACAGTTTTCCACCAGAGGGCGCACTTACACTAAGTAACATGTACTCCAAATTGTCTTTGGCACTGAGGCACATTTTTTTCAAATGTGTATCCAATTAGAAAAATGCACCCCATAGTTTTCCAGTAAATGGAAATGTATGTAGAGGTATTATTAATGGTTCTTTATACTATATTTTTTAAATGGTAAATTCAAATAAATTCTTGTAATTTCAGTTTTTCACCAGGATGTTAAGACAGGAAAGACATCAGGCATTATCGGTGTTTGTGAATCAAGTGTTTTTCATGCATAATGCATAGCTCCTGTGTTTGCATTGATATATACTTGGCATTCATAACTTACTATTGTTGTACATTTTTTATAAAGCCTAATAAGATGCATATTCTAGCAAAGGGTGGTAAAAATAAATAAATAAATGTATATATTTCAAAGTCACAGAAGGGAGGTATTTAGCCAGCTTGGAGAGCTATTGAAATATACTGGAATTTATCAATGAAAGCAAAGCTTACATGTTTACAACTCTGCATCCTGCTCAAAAATTGGTTGCATCTGGCTTAAGAGCGAGAATACTACTGACTAATCTCTTGGAGAGGAGATCCCTTTTGTTTTTCTCAGCAATGTAGCCATGTATAATGTTTCACTAGGCTATAGCAATAAACCATATTTCAACAAAAACATAAAAGTTTGAGTTTTTGAATAGTAATTGTAACATTAAGGTTTAGTAAGTGCTCTTACCTGGGCCAGGTTGACTGGTTATGATATTATATGTCTTTCAACCCAGAGCCCAGGACATGCCTGTCCACCCCCCACACAGCATCACAACATGCATAATCACCTCTTCCAACATTATGGGGAAATAAAGATACATACACATTAGCTTTCCATTTTTGGCAAATGCTCCCACAGTATGCCCAAAGAACACATTACATATGGAAATCAAGCGGTTGGATTATTATGTAGTACATAGCAACTGTTAACAGGTGTTTAATGATTATAACAATCAATATTGTTAGGAGGGGGGTCCTCAGCTCTGTGACGCAGTTACTAAAAAATGAATCATCTGGTTCTCATTTTCATCACAGACACATGAACTGAAGTGCAACACAAATATGCACACACTTGCACATGTCAGTGTGCTAAGGTTACACACAAAAAAAATGTCATTCACATAATTCCGTGCAAGTTATTTATGAGGAAATATACACATTCTCCCCTCTCCTAGTAAACGGTGAATGCATAGGGCTGCCATTACACCACTGATGCTACGTCCACAATAACTTGTGTAGAGGGTCTTTTGTAGAAGATCCATTCAGGGATCTAAAATAATATACGGATAAGAGTAAGGAACAATCATAATTGGTATCTTTTGGTACAGAATATTGTTTTCCAAAGTAATATGTTGTATTGTGTTTACTGTGCTATGACCTTAATTCTAATTGGAACACTAAAATGCATGACCCTTAGCAATTATTTTGTCCCAGACATGAATCTGGTACATATTGTTTATAATGTTAAACTGTCTCAGATGAGATATGTTTGTTAAGGTGCAGCATAGAAGAGAAGACACAACACAAGGTATACATTGTCAACAACCTCAGGTTACACTCAATAAGTTCCAGGTTTACATAAATAAATGCAAAACAGCATGAAATAAGAGCTTTGGGGCTCTACCAGATTATACCGTCTACAGGTAGTCATGAACTTCTGACCCAGTAAACAAGTGGTGTGCCAAAATGCAGAATAGCATTTGACATACAAAAGTTATTTAAAGCAGGATTTCCACATGCAAGGTAAATAATTGTATGCTGTATAATAGGACCTACTTAGTCATAGCCAAACTTCAACTAGGCAAATCCACTAGTTCCCCTAAGAAAAAAAGTATTCCAGAAGAAAAAATATATAATTATAGAATTGGACAACTAACACATGTCCAGAACTTAGGGCTATCTGAGGATTGGCCAATTTTCCTTCTGACATAACTAGATTTTTTTTTCATAACGCACACAACAGTGTGCTTGTTGTCAGGTTTGTTAAGGCATTTTATCGACATCTGGCTTGATTAAAGTTTATGGGCGAAAGTCAAAGGGTCATGGTTGACACTTGTGCACATATAATTTAAAGACGTGCTTTGGAATGTTCTTTAATAATGAAAGTAACCTAAAAAGTAGAGATTTAACAGAGATGTGAAAATTAGGTTCTGGGGGCCAAATTCCATATATTATTCATAAGTGTTTCCTCAACCATTCATACTTTTATATAGTGAGGAACTGTGACTGTGCTGCTGTTTGGGGTCAACTAAAGGTAGCCCTCATAATGGCCTTATTCCTGTGAGGTAGTGGAGGATTTCAAGTTATTTGTGCCTTGTGAATAATTAGGTCTACATCATTAAAATAATAGAAGTTATTCATTGTAAGTCTGGTAAAATCAATACACATTAGTTTGTCATTATTTTTCACTACATTCTTCGGGCGGCTGTGCTGTAATATCCTAGATAGAATTCCAGAAGATGTTTGCTTTGTACCTGAAATATTCTGAATAAAACCATTCAGAAATGCCATATTCACGATTCACTAGGGGATTCCAGATACAGCTAAGACAGGGAGTTATAAAAACAGGAAGGTAACTTCAGAAGATGCATTCCAGATATTTTGTTATTATTATTTATTTTTGGTTGATGCCTTTGAGAAACTTACAAGGCTCACAATTATCAACATACAGCTGTAGGTATACAAGGAAAACATTGTAAGTCATAATAAAGTTACATGATGAAAGGGTTTGCGAAAGGAGTGAATTATATATATATATATATATATATATATATACACTCACCTAAAGGATTATTAGGAACACCATACTAATACTGTGTTTGACCCGCTTTCGCCTTCAGAACTGCCTTAATTCTACGTGGCATTGATTCAACAAGGTGCTGAAAGCATTCTTTAGAAATGTTGGCCCATATTGATAGGATAGCATCTTGCAGTTGATGGAGATTTGTGGGATGCACATCCAGGGCACGAAGCTCCCGTTCCACCACATCCCAAAGATGCTCTATTGGGTTGAGATCTGGTGACTGTGGGGGCCAGTTTAGTACAGTGAACTCATTGTCATGTTCAAGAAACCAATTTGAAATGATTCGACCTTTGTGACATGGTGCATTATCCTGCTGGGAGTAGCCATCAGAGGATGGGTACATGGTGGTCATAAAGGGATGGACATGGTCAGAAACAATACTCAGGAAGGCCGTGGCATTTAAACGATGCCCAGTTGGCACTAAGGGGCCTAAAGTGTGCCAAGAAAACATCCCCCACACCATTACACCACCACCACCAGCCTGCACAGTGGTAACAAGGCATGATGGATCCATGTTCTCATTCTGTTTACGCCAAATTCTGACTCTACCATCTGAATGTCTCAACAGAAATCGAGACTCATCAGACCAGGCAACATTTTTCCAGTCTTCAACTGTCCAATTTTGGTGAGCTTGTGCAAATTGTAGCCTCTTTTTCCTATTTGTAGTGGAGATGAGTGGTACCCGGTGGGGTCTTCTGCTGTTGTAGCCCATCCGCCTCAAGGTTGTGCGTGTTGTGGCTTCACAAATGCTTTGCTGCATACCTCGGTTGTAACGAGTGGTTATTTCAGTCAAAGTTGCTCTTCTATCAGCTTGAATCAGTCGGCCCATTCTCCTCTGACCTCTAGCATCAACCAGGCATTTTCGCCCACAGGACTGCCGCATACTGGATGTTTTTCCCTTTTCACACCATTCTTTGTAAACCCTAGAAATGGTTGTGCGTGAAAATCCCAGTAACTGAGCAGATTGTGAAATACTCAGACTGGCCCATCTGGCACCAACAACCATGCCACGCTCAAAATTGCTTAAATCACCTTTCTTTCCCATTCAGACATTCAGTTTGGAGTTCAGGAGATTGTCTTGACCAGGACCACACCCCTAAATGCATTGAAGCAACTGCCATGTGATTGGTTGGTTAGATAATTGCATTAATGAGAAATTGAACAGGTGTTCCTAATAATCCTTTAGGTGAGTGTATATATATATATATATATATATATATATATATATATATATATATATATATATATATACCAAGGACCAAGGAACCAAGGAACCAAGGACCATGGATATGATGCAAAATGTAATGCTTTAATAAGTGGAGAGGTGACGGAAAACAAACAAACCAATATAAAAGTATTTGAGGTTACTGGACTTTGCCAGGTCCCTCCATAAAGACATCAACATTTCACTGCTCTTGATAGAAAAGACCTTTGTGGCCTTGTAGTGCGGCTCATAACTGAAGTTAGTTGCCTTGGTCTTCTCAGATTGTGGTGGTCCTGAGTTTGGGTAAGATATTCCTGCAGGGGGCTGGTTGGGTCAATACATCTGGACTCCCGCTCGTTTAGCCACACATAAATAGTAGCTCCTCTGCTGGCCTCTTTTTAGGATGTAGTCGATATGATCATCCCATGATCATCAAGTCATTAGACAATCAGGCCAATCAGCCAATCCACTGATTAATCTCCCAGGGTTTCTGGGGCATGTAGTGCCTTTCAAGGCATTGTGTGTCCCTCCTAGCACTGCACCACAATATTATTGTTTGTTTTTATTTCTTGGCAGACGGCCTTATCCAATATATATTGCACCAGACACATTGCAAGAAGAACATATCAAAGATGGACAAAGGAAGCTATTGAATGGAGCCCAAGAGATGAAAAAAGACGTAGAAGATGACCACATAGCAGATAAACTTTGCAGGTGTGATATGGTAAAGGTCAATTAAAGATTATAGCAAGAGGAAACATCTTGGAATGGCCTTCATTCAGCCGTGGATCAATATAGGCTTATGATGATGATGATGATGATGATGATGATGATATATGGAGAGAGAGAGAGAGAGAGAGAGAGAGAGAAAGAGAGAGAGAGAGATAAACAGTTTAGAGGAAGGTGAGGGTTTGAAGACAGCTGTAAGGCCAGGAAAGGTTCTTTATACTCCAAATTTTAGAGTAAGTGAGCTTTTCATTGTTGAAATCACTAATTTGTGTATTGACCAAACTGTGCTGCATACATTGGCTAAGGACCCAGTGGAAGTGGCTAATCGGTTCATTAACCGGGATTGATTTGCTCCTACATAACAGGCTGTGCTGCCCTTAGAGCTCAGTAGTTAGTTCAGTTTCTCCCTTGGATGAAATTCACTAGATTTCAGTATAATTCAAATTACAGTGTACTGGCAACCAATGAGACTGGAAGTGCCTTTTTACTTCCTTTCACTTGTGGGTTGTTAAGGGTGGTATGCCGTCAGGATAAAGCAGTGAAATATAAGGCAAACAGACAGCATTTAGTCCTATTTCAGCAGTTTTATTTTACAGTGAAATCGAGAAAAAAATCATTAGGAAATACAATATTATGTAGGAAGAGCCTGATGGCAAAAATAATGAAAAGTGATTCTGAATCAAAATGTTTGTTTACGGTTCTTGCATGATGTCTATTATGAATGATCAGTGGCTCGTCTGTCCATTATTGTAAGTCTGGAATGTTTATTTTGGTCAAACTATGACTTAAGCTGTTAAGATTAAGAGAGTTTCAGTGGTGAATGCTAACAAAGAAGACAGAGTTTACAAAACTAAAAAGCTACAGAAATGTTAGAAGAACAAACTGTCTCAAAATAAATACTTTTGGCCTCCCTACAAATACAACATTTAAAAATGTTCTTTCTTTAAAAAAACAGCCAACTGGCAATAAAATGATTATAATCATAATAACATAATAAAATAAAATGTTCTAGAATGTAGGAAAAAAATGAAAATTAAAAACTGAAATCAAGAGTATTTGTATGATGTAAATGTGATGCAAAATGAAACACAGGACTCCCAGGTGTGGTTCGGGCCTCAGCTTTTCCACAGTGGAAAAAGATGGAAACTAAAATGAATGTTTCATGTTACCAAAAAGAGAAACATAAGTTATATATGTAAAGCAGTTTCAGATCATACTGTATTTCGAACATCCTTACTTTTAATTTAAATCCATTCATCATGCTGTTACATTCTGGATATGATTCTGCATCTTGACTGCATTATGATGCAGTTGGGATGAATAAAAATAATGAAATAGTTTAAAATATAATAACAAGAGAAAATATTTGCTCTTTTTCATTTTACTAAACTTTGTCTGGAAAAATTATTATTTGATGTATTCTAATTTAAAGGAACTCCAATGTCCCTTTATATGAAGTTGCTGCTGCTGACACTACAGAGGAGACTACACTGGAGAACTTTAGAGCTATTCACAGTCTTCATACTTTTAAACTAACCATTTTCTAAAACCAATTCAGTCAGACAAATCCTTGCATGCAGACTGTGTGGGCCAACTGGCAGGTTTCTTAATTGGTCCAAGACCGAACTAGAAACAGTGATGATGCAAAGACAATTGTGATTGGCTATATTGCTGGGATAGCCATGGAAGTTTTAGAAGGAAAGAAAGGGGAAAAACTCCACAATAATTAAAATACATTGTCCCCAGACAACCTGGGGTTTCCTGATATAAACCCGAGCAATATCTAATAGCCCTAAGCTGTTCATGGCACAAAAACCTGAATTCAGACCAACTGCTGCTGTTTTTATACTAGGAAAGATTCTTTCTCGTTTCAAAAGCAATAAACAATACTGCTCAATACCATCCAGAATGGCCAAGAATATGGAAGCAATTATTAAAAAGAAAAATAATACAATGTATGACTATACTTGCAGTGAAATGTTTAGTTTAGTTTGCCATAAATTGTGATATATATATATATATATATATATATATATATATATATATATATATATATATATATATATATATAATATATAAGTTCTTATAACTAGTCATAGCTTTTCCAAACAGGAAAAACCTTGATTCTTATAAATAATAATACAAAAAACATGAGCTACCATTTAGGGAGTACACAGAGTGCCTCCTTGCTGCATCTTGAACATAAGTCTGATGATTTAACAATCTCTAACTTATTTAGCACTTTTCATAACATGTAATCCAAGGCATTTGTATTGACATTTCTTGCTTGAAAACCAACAGTGTGCTTGTGCAAAGTCTTAATATTGCATACATTGTATGTATATTCTCATCAGTTAAATTCATCCTTTATGTCAAATATTCAATCCAAAGGCTGAGATAACAACAATATATATATATATATATATATATATATATATATATATATATATATATATATATATATATATATATATATATATCCCAACAATATATATCTGTAAATCAATATGCTGGAATGTACACACCTACTGTTAGTTAAATACAATAGAATAATTATCGGAAAACAAAATACCCCTCAATGAAAGTAATGGATCATTTGACCTTCTGTATATGATTTCAACAAAAGAAAGCACAATCTTATTAGAAGCTGCTATTTCTTTTCCAAAAACGTAATGATCCTTTTTAGCAAATTGTAACTGGCTTATCCAGCATACAAGTGCTATTTTTTAGGATACAAACATATCTTTCTTCCCAAATGTAATTGTATATGATGCAGAAACAACCTCTTGGACTGAAAGCTCTTATCCTCTCAGGTGTGGTGGAATTATTCTGAATTTGCCAGATATTCTCCAACTGTAACTGTGCTAGGGAACCTTGTTGAAAACTATTCCTTAATGAGACATCTGTCATGGTGTCTAGCATCTAATATGTTCTTCAGCAGCAGTTTTACACATTTTGAGTAGTTGATATAGGTGAGGGAACATACCTCTTGTTTACTTAAAAGGGTTAAAATACAGGCAAATGAGAGATTGTCCATCTTTAATTTTGTTGATATTGATATGGCTGTCAATTATTCTGAAGCTAATGTCTGACACTATTAGCATCACAACTGCCACATTCATAAATCTATCCTGTATTTTATCCTGTATATATATATATATAGATTAAAGATTCTTACAAATAATGCTACATAATGCTACATATATTTCAAAAGTCCTTTCTTCAATAATCACTAAAGGCCAAAAGGAACATCAATTAGTTAAATATTTTAGACTGTGAATTATATAGATTCTTTTTGTGGTTTTATGGTATGGATTTTAATCTCTGTGGGGCCTATAACATCAGTCACAGGACAGGTTGCATTGTATGTTATTGCTTGGTATTTTCCACAAACGTCATATTTCATTGTACAATACCATTCACAGTAGTGGCATATAGTATGTGATACTATCAGCTCTGTCAGATACCTACTTTTGGACTTTCAAAATCATTGTCCATGGTGATGATGGGTAAAGTACCTGACTTGGGATAAAACAATGTTGTGATTATTAAGTGTATGGCATAAGCATGCTTCTAATCCTAGGAATATATCCATTGAAAACTATAGCAGCAATAATTAAATGTAAGCGCTGAGGTGCAGCTTCTCTTCAAATACTGATGCAAATCATATTGTATGACGAACTGTTGTAAGTGTCAAGACTGGGAAGGGGAAACTTTTATGTTCAATTGATAGATAGAAACTCCTGTCTAGAACTGGTCGAGTAGTAAAATCAGCAGCGTTAAACATCCTATTCTTAGCTTTTAGTCACTAGTATAGATGAGAGACCTGTCAGATAATGTTAGCTTTATGAATCATTAAGCAACTCGAATCTGCAGCAGATAGGGGACTGGATTGACTAGGTAGTTCAGTTAGTCAAGGCCATAGGATAGAGATAGATGCAGGAGGCAGAATACTGTTTACTGATCAACTATCCTCTCATTGTTCCAGGGCCCTTGTGCTTCAACTGTCAGACTCAAGAGTGCTGCTAACTAGCAAGCAACCTCATCTGCACCTTCATTTCCAGCTGGGATTTCAACTGGAATTGTTTACACCACATATGCCCAGCTCTGGTACTGGAGGTTTTATAGTTCTCTTAAAATCACCAGCTCCCAAATACAAGTTGATACATGTGTTCAACTAAGCCAGTCATTCAACAGGTGGAATGAAAACTTGAAGACATATACCAGATTCCTGGTTTCCATAGCTTTATTATTATTCGGTAGCTGAGGGACTGTGAACTGTGAAACATTGCAACTTGTAAATACAAAGTAGTAAACTCGGTGTTGTCCAGATTTACATGATCCCTTGTTTATGATATTGTTGTATTTCTTATATTTGATATAATTGATTTTGACCTGCATTACACTCATGGTCTTTAATTACAAATCACTATTCAGTACCAGCAATGTTTAGTATTCAATATAAATGTCACAAAAACAAGAAACTACTTATTTATATTTATCCAGTTTGGTACTTTGTATTTTTATTCTTGTCTATTTACATGTTACAGTAGCACAGATGATTTATTTCTGTATTGTTCATGAATGCATTTGGTAAAAGCTGTCTTCAGCCTCATGACTTGGTGATGTAGTAGGGCGTTTCTATTGTAATAAATAGTGTTGCTTACAGATTAATTGTTAGTCCTTCCAATATATTTTCAAAAAAAAGTATATGTGTTGTGATGCCCTGTAAGGCGAGAGACCAAGAGACTGCCCAGAGAAGCGGTACCCCTCCTTGGAATCTGAGGGAGGTGATTTTATGGCAGGAAGAGACCCACGTCCTGGTGTGGAGAGACAGGTGCCTGAGAGTGCAAGTGAGATAGATGGTGAGAGAGACAGAAAAGAACGAAGATGGGAACGTGCTCTGCATTTAGTTTAGGCTATTTATGTTTTTTTCGGGTTTATTTTGATCACCCGTGTACTGTATAATAAAGCATATCTTTGCACTGTAACCCTTGCCTACTGATTCCTGAGCCCCACCTTTAGACCCCCAGATTCCATGTCCAACCCATATATATATATATATATATAGGGCGTGCGTCTGGGGAGCTGGAAGAAACAAAAGGCTTAATAAGCAAAACAACTCCTAGCCTGGTTCAGGGCACAAGCTAACATAGATGCCCTGTTTGCCCCAGAGGCTGTAGAAATGCATCCCCCCATGTCGCTTTTAGTGGTTAACTCGAGGAGGAGGATCCGTCATGTCCGTATACACCTCCCTCCCTTCAACACCTAATGTTGTGTCACAATATAGATACTGTGACACAGTGCTGGACAGGGCAGGTGAAGGCTGGATGGCCATGGGTTCTGGGGGATGACTCACTCTGCACATGAAGTGCAGGACTCCTCCCATTGGCTCCTCTATAAAAGCAAGAACCTGGCACCCTTTGTTGTTCTGAAGGTAGGAGACAGGAAACAAACTTTATAAATGTAATTGACAGATGCTTTAAATACCATTAAAACCTAAAACCTGGATAGAGCCATGGACAGAAATGCCTTTAAGCATTAGAACAGAAGATGCAGTAACCTCAACTGAGCAGAACATTAAAATTAAAATATCTGACTGATGTCTCAAATATCTTTGGGCCACAGAGAAAATTATTTTCAAATCTTCCTCACAAAACAGATTCGATTATTTTTAACATCCTGCAGGGAAGGACATAAAGTTAGTGCTTTTACGTTGAGGAAATTAGTATGGAAACACTTCTCGGCACTACGCTGACAGATATTTTGATTGACTAGACTTTGTGGTTATAAAAGGAGAGCTTATAATCCCCCGTTCATAAAAGTACTTCCTTCAAAAATATACAGCATGGAAACCCTTCCTGTTTTTTCAGAAGCAAGGCCTCAGATGAATAAAAGAGCAATGAGGAATTTATAGAAATTGCTGCTGAATTTTGCAACTAGAGAATCCTTGAATCATATGATTACAGGTGGACTGCTTGTGTTCCCTTACAGTAATGACTGCTTTTGTACCTGCTGAGACTGGAATGATCCCAGGGCATGTGTTAGAAACCAACATGTATTAAACAAACAATCTAAAATGAGCTAATCTTTTAAAAAGTAAATACCCTAAAAACAGCATTTGGAGTATATATAAGGAAGCACTGAAAATAAGCAAGCCATGGTAGACATTCACAGGTTAGAACAAGGAGCAGTATCAAGTTCACCAATGATCCTGGTGAGACGGTGAGGAAATTGATTTGGCTGAAGGTTTTTGGGATGGGAATATTAAAGAGTGTGCCAATAGTTCATAGAATCCACCACATGTTAAAGTAAATTTGGTAGGATGCCCTTATGACCTGAAATGTTAATAAGATCAATATGTTTCTAATAATTATCTTGAAATGTACACCTCGCATTATCAGTTCAACCCTAAAGTAACTGACAGCAGTCAGAGCCCCCTTTCCTTTAACAAACAAGATCTTTCTGGAAGGGTCACAGCCCCAGACTTAAAGGCTTTGATATAAACTGATGAGGTGGCAGGTATCTGAACATCAAAGTTCTCTGTGCCGGCATAGTCCATACAGCCCTAAAACTACAAGGTCAGGTCTTTAGTAAATAAATATATTTTTTACCCTTGTTAACATTTACAATATTTTTCCAGATATATTTCAAAGGATGCTCAATTGAAAAATAAAATAAAACAAAACTTCAGTATTATTTGGCTGTTAGATATAACTTGACATTATATGTGAATACATTTAATCATTACTGTGTCTTTCTTTTATGGAGTACTTGAGAATGCCTTCAGTGGCAGCCACCGGCACAAATTCGGAGCTGTCTGCACACTGTAATGAATGTAAGGCCTACGCAGCCCAGGCTCATACAGCATGTCAGAAGAGCATTCAGTGACCTTAACTGCAACCCAGTTTCCTCATGTCACACAGACTGAACCTGAGATGCAGAAAAAATCTCCAAGGAGGCAGAAGCTTTTCACCAGCTTTTCAGAACAGCCCTCAAATGACACGCTCTTTTCAGCACCAACATTAAACAACTGTTTGCCATTTACATAATGAAAAACCATCAAAGTGCAAAGTGAGGTTTGGATGTCTTAACAGGAAACTAAAACGTGGTCATGTTTAAAATAAGTAGAAAATAAGTGAGAATTAGGAAAAAAAACAAAAACGCGAATGACTTTCTTATTGCTGAACCCCAATGTATTTGTATGCTTTGCTTCTTGAATAAAACAGAAGTATTCACCTCCCTTGGACTTTTGACATGAAATCATAATGGATTTAATCAGGAATTTTTACCACTGATCAACAGAAAATGTTCATAATATCAAAGTGAAAAATGTAATCTGCAAAGTGTTCTAAATGAATTACAAATAAAAAACTGAAAATTGAATGTATAAATCCATTCTGATTTCTTGTTGTAAAACAATGAAATGTGGAAAAGTCAAATTGGGGTGAATACTTTTGAGAGCCACTGTATATATATATATATATATATAGAATACCCAGTTCTCAAGGTTTTAGTTAATCACAAGATCACATATTGAATTATTTTATTTCATAATATACTCAAGTTCATGGAGATTAAAAGGTCATGTATTATCTTGAAGGTATTGTTACTTGGATGCTCTGGGCTCAATAGATATTTTGAGTGAGTCAATATACACTCACCTAAAGGATTATTAGGAACACCTGTTCAATTTCTCATTAATGCAATTATCTAACTAACCAATCACATGGCAGTTGCTTCAATGCATTTAGGGGTGTGGTCCTGGTCAAGACAATCTCCTGAACTCCAAACTGAATGTCTGAATGGGAAAGAAAGGTGATTTAAGCAATTTTGAGCGTGGCATAGTTGTTGGTGCCAGACGGGCCGGTCTGAGTATTTCACAATCTGCTCAGTTACTGGGATTTTCACGCACAACCATTTCTAGGGTTTACAAAGAATGGTGTGAAAAGGGAAAAACATCCAGTATGCGGCAGTCCTGTGGGCGAAAATGCCCTGTTGATGCTAGAGGTCAGAGGAGAATGGGCCGACTGATTCAAGCTGACAGAAGAAGAACAACTTTGACTGAAATAACCAGCTCACCAAAATTGGACAGTTGAAGACTGGAAAAATGTTGCCTGGTCTGATGAGTCTCGATTTCTGTTGAGACATTCAGATGGTAGAGTCAGAATTTGGCGTAAACAGAATGAGAACATGGATCCATCATGCCTTGTTACCACTGTGCAGGCTGGTGGTGGTGGTGTAATGGTGTGGGGGATGTTTTCTTGGCACACTTTAGGCCCCTTAGTGCCAATTGGGCATCGTTTAAATGCCACGGCCTACCTGAGCATTGTTTCTGACCATGTCCATCCCTTTATGACCACCATGTACCCATCCTCTGATGGCTACTTCCAGCAGGATAATGCACCATGTCACAAAGGTCGAATCATTTCAAATTGGTTTCTTGAACATGACAATGAGTTCACTGTACTAAACTGGCCCCCACAGTCACCAGATCTCAACCCAATAAATCTTTGGGATGTGGTGGAACGGGAGCTTCGTGCCCTGGATGTGCATCCCACAAATCTCCATCAACTGCAAGATGCTATCCTATCAATATGGGCCAACATTTCTAAAGAATGCTTTCAGCACCTTGTTGAATCAATGCCACATAGAATTAAGGCAGTTCTGAAGGCGAAAGGGGGTCAAACACAGTATTAGTATGGTCTTCCTAATAATCCTTTAGGTGAGTGTATGTCAGTAATTCTGTAAAATTAAACAAGAGGAACTGGTTAGCCTAAAACGAAAACATTAAACTTCTACACTAGCCAAGGCATCAACTGCTGTATTTGAAGTTCCTTATTTCTTTTATACAGTGCAGTTAAAATCCATTCACTTTAAATCAACAACAACTCTCTACAGAGGACTGCATATCTACTTTTTGAGCTAGTCAGAGGAACCGAAGTCCCGCTCATTTTTCATATCAGGGGTATTCTACCTGTTCCAAATACAAGTCAATGGTGCTAAACAATTAACACTTTTGTATGAACTGAGTTTGTAGCAAAACATCACATAAATATGTAGTTTTATGTAGCTCAATCTGGTTTACATGGAACCTGCATTGTAATGTACAATGTGGCATTGGAGTGCCTAACTGAGAAAAATGATTTACAGAACAACATGTTTTCTAGGAAATACATGGATAATGATGTTTATGTCAGAGTTCTAGTAGTCTGAATGAAATAAATGGGGTATTTTTTCAAAACCTTACATGAAATGTTGAGAGAAAAAATGCATAACATAACACAATAAATAAGTGTTTTGAGGCTTTATTTGGATTTGGGGAGAAAAAATCATAAAACAAACAATTAAAAAACAAAATTAAATTAAAACAAACAAAAAAGGATACACATTTAACATATCTATACAAATAAAAAAGGTTTAGTCTCTAAATTAATTACCCTGTGTTGAAAGGTTTAATCCAAATCTAGTTTTTTACCAAAACAGAATCACAGTATTCTGCATTGCTCAATTTTATTGAAATAAAGAATGGCAATGGTAATCAATATAAATAGTGCAGCTGTGATCTGGACTGTGTGGCACCTTTGGGCACTACCAGTACTTTCACAAGTTCAGAAAACCCCAATAGACGTATGTAGTAGAAAGTACATAGAGTTTATTTTGGCCTAAACTCGCTTAACTTAAGGTAACAATGACTTGGCCATGAGGTGAGGCCATCAGAACTCCCCCGCTAGATGGTATGAGGCAAGGAGCTGCTGCAAAGCTGGTGTGTGGGGTGGAGGAGGGATGCAAAGAGATGAATTATGGGAAAGTGTGTGTGTTGCCGGATACTTATGCTTGGGAGGGCAGAAGTCAGGCCTGAGATTGGGGATTGTCTTCCTCCTGAACCTCAGTTTATGAACTCCATTAAGTAAACATTATTAATGAATATGTTTGTTTTTTCTGCAATACACTAATATTATTATGATTACATATCCTGCACCTTTCCCCTTCTCAAAGTGATTAACATGCTTTGGTAAAATACTTTCTGATGTTTCTGTAATTGTGTCTGCTACTGTTTAATTTTTCACATATAAATTGTAGGATTATAAACTCTGTTCATACATTTTGTTGTTTGGTTTGGTTGACAGAGGAATTAGTATGTTAAAAAATAGCTGCAATACAAACAAATATCATCCCATGCCTAATTCTCCAGAATGCAAAAAAAAAAAACACATTTTTTTTATAATAAACCCAATTACTGTTGCATAAACCATCTGTGCATAATTAGTTCCATCTTGTCATTAACAATCTTCTGGGACTGTAGAATAATGAAAAAAGTTACATTCTTTTATATTTTTTCCTTCATAAATGACAGATTATGTCGTAAACTATAAATTATGCATGGAGCCTTAACAACATAAAACTGATATACTGTCCATTCATTGCACTAGCTGCAGTTTTCCTTGCCTGAATTTTCCTTTTCAGTACTTATAATGTAGAGGGGGATTTGCAAAAATTATTGGAAAAATATGAATCATTAATTTATGTGTGTTGTTAAAAGGCCGTATTGAACCACAACATGGTACACTACTGTGAGAAAGAATAAAATACTCATAAGAAACTTCCACACTGATATGTGATGTGTTTTTAACTGTAATGGAAATATTAGTCAAACTAGGATGAGAAAGAGAGGGCCAGGAAAAACTTGTTGGCTTGTTTTTCTTTATTTAAATATTGTAGTGTGATATAGAGAAAAAAAGTGGTATGGACATTATAACTAAGTAAAAGTAAAGATTTTGCTTCACCGCAGCTCTACCTCAGACACACAGATCATATTGGAAAGGCTTGTGTGTTTTAGAAAGATATCAGACTTGGTTCCTATATTTCCTTGGAATATCTATGATTAAATTATTCTATTTATCTTAATTTGTTTATATTAGTTGTAAAGATGTCTGGGATCTTAAACAATAATGGTAATAACATTGTTTAATGTCACCAAAACACTCACCTTGTGGCCAAGTGCCTCCAGGTGTGAAGCCATTCTAGAAGAACTAAATACTTTTTTAATGCTCTTATGTTTTGTAAATCACCCTGGACAGGGGTGTCTGCTAATAAATTAATAATAATAATAAAATAACAGAACAAAACTCCTTCTTTATTGGACTCTTTTTTTCTAACTACAATGACACACCTATTAGTTTTACTCACCCCTCACTTGCCTCCACAAAACAGTTTTGTGCGTAGAAGTCGATGAATCCATAGGAGGCTGTCCTGATGTCCTACTGGAGCAGATTACAATTGCCATACTTGATGGTGGTTTTCAATTTCACAGAGGATTCTTCCTGCTGCCTAAATGCAAACCCACAATCAAGTCATTTGCAACTGGCGGGCAGTTTTATTTGGTCTAGGCCAAACTCCCATCAGATCCCTTTGTATGTCAGAAGGGTACATGCATGTGCAGCTCTGTTTTGAAAGGTGTGTAAACCTCGGCTCATTTTTACATACACAACACAGGCGGAATACATATTTGAAGCTGAACTGGATAAAGTCGTTTTAATTTGAGACATGCCCCGTAAAAAAGATTTACATGCAAATTCCATACCTTCCAGACTGACTCACTGGAAAGATAACCCTGCGGGCTTGACTATGGTTTACAGATCGGAAAAGTACCCTGTTTGTATATACCCTGCCAGACTGCTATCTGTGAATCCTATAGGTTTCATTGTTTATGCTGTGACATTCTTGAATCCTTGCATGCATGTGACTTATCCTCTAATCTGTATATGTAAGACCAGAAAAAAGGCACAATATTCCAGCCAGAATGTGAGCCCTTTGAAACCTTTCATTGACCCGCAACCGGGGTGAAACTCTACCTCTGTAACCTCAGTCTAGCGCACACCATGATTGGAGCGCTTCCCCCATTGTGTTGGTTTGCGGCATTGCTTAAAGTGATTCATTTCTCCTGGTCCTCAGATTGAGAGCTCGATTGTGGTTTCTGAATCAGTCCCACATGGCTGAAAAATGGAGCCTGCAGGACGGCTGAGGGTACATGCAAATTGCATCCAGTCCTGTTCCCTGTTGTTATTTGTAGTTTAGGGGGTTCTGTAAAATAGATTTTAGTGATAATGGTTTAGTTTAGTATTACCCACTAGTCATTTTAAAATGATCTGCAACTTAAAAATAAAAGGATACCGGTTTTCCAATGAAAGAAAACTAATAAACCTTTAAATTAAAACACTTTCAATAATTATAAAGTACAGTTCCTACCATAATATTATTTCTTTATGGATTATTTTGAATGCAATCTGTCAGACAGCATGGTCAATCCCAATGGGGGACTTCAAGCATTTTAAATATATACAATTATTTTCCATAATCCAAAACATTGTCCATATGGAGGTTTGTTTTAATTATGATGGCCCATTATTTAAATTATTTTACAGTAGAAAAAAAATTAAAAACACTAAATTAAAAATACAATCTCAACAGATTCCAGCACAGTAAGATGTTTGTTTGTAAGCTATATCTTATATCACCCACGCTAACAGATATGGGATGTAACTGAACCAATTGTTAAAGCCGAGCTGTAACCTGGGGGAGATCACAGATGCACGCCAGTCGTGAGACCAAAGAAGCCTGCAGACTGTGGTAGCCAAGACAGGCAGACACCGGCTACAAGTCTGTCTCAGACTTGGATAGGGTCTGTGCCACAATTACCTATTTGAGTAGACCAGCAAGGTTGCGTTTGGAAGACAGATACATTTAATCATATCACTGTCTGCCAATACTCGAAAACAGATGAGGCGGTGCAGCTGGGGGCAGAACCGTGGTGAGTCATTGTGGGGGAGGGGGAGGGGAAAAACCACAGGTAAATGACAGTGCAGCTGCAGAGAGCAACAGCACAACTACGGAGAAAATAGCTTGAACTGCAGGCGTCCCCATTGCTCCATAGATACCAGAGGTCCTTAGCAAACAAACTCCAGAACAGCATCAGTTGCCAAGCTGCAGGGGAACAAGAGAACTATTGCATTACTTAAGATGGCTAAGGGGACACTGAGTCATGATTCGAGAAGAAAATCTAAGCAATGGTCCTTGTAACAACAGACTGTCTGCTACAAGTGTAAAGGGAAAGCAGCAAACGAGTTTATGATGATACATTTTGTTTTGTTGCTATTTCATTTTTTCATTTGTTTGTTTATTTTCTTAAAGCCGGTTCTGTGTATAGTAAAGACACGCACACTGGGTGTGGAAATATGAAATCCTAGAGCTTTATTGGAACCAGCCTATCAAACTATATTCCTGGCCTTTCTTGTCTTTAAAACCTGTGGGGCAGCATATAAAAATACATGCCTGTATTCCGTGATTCCGTTGGTCATTTATATTTTACATCTGTCTGAATCCCATATTTCTCATATTCTTAAAATATTTGTATATATGTGGGAAAAAACATGACAAAAGTACAACCTTAATAAACATCGTTTTAAACAATATGAGGTAGCATAGAAAAACAAGGATTATTTTCTGATATAAATTGTATCAGAAAAATGTATTTCAATTTGTATTCTACGAATACAAAAATACCCCTCCATGAACACCTTTCCCCACCTTACCATCTAGTCCACACAGCAACAAATCACAATCGCCACAACAGGAGACAATGCCGTTTAATGTTCAAAAAACTACTTTATAAAGAATTGCCAGTGAGTTGCTAACATAAAAGTGGATACATTATTATGTGTTGGGAGATTAACTTGTAACTGCCTCTCAGCTTTAGTTAAGTTTGTGACTATTTTTTTGGTTCCTACCTAAAATTAATAGGATATCGTAGAGGCGGAACTAATTAGCGCCATCCTTGTGTTCCGCACGTAATTAAAGGGGGCACAACATCTAAAGTGTAGAGCTAAAACATAGCATCGCAAGAGCTCTCCGAGCTAAGTAAATATTAAGAATATAAAGATATCTAAATGTATATTATCCGAGTAAAGAAGACAAGGAAGAAGGCTTTTGAGATTTAGCCCCTCCTAAGTAGGAAGCAGCCTACGAGGTATGTTTCTTTTGTATCCAGTTGTCTGTGATATATTTCATGTGCATAGCTTGTGTTAACTAGTGTGTAACTATAACGGCACAAACTGTATTCAAGACATACATACATGCATTGTATTTATAATTTCCTTTTATTTTTTTTCTCTCTTTCAACCCAGTTCTCACGGGTTGACATGATATGTTGTTGAAATAAAACCCCGTTTTTTAACCAAGACCTCGTGCTTCGTGTTGACTACTGGAGGGAGCTACAGTGAGAGCTCGTCTGCTCCGCATGAGGAGGCGAGGAAGACGGCATCGGAGAGCGCGAGTCGTGGTCGGGCCGAGACATCCGCACATGACAGCGCGAGAAGAGGCAGCGCCCACGGAAGAATCAGGTTTCATAACGCAAATTAAGCTGTAATTCAGAGACATTAAGCGTTCTGGGCAAGAGAATGAGACATTTCTTTGCATTTCCCATTAGTTAATGTTTTGTTTACTTACCTTTTCTCAAATTGAAGTGGATTGATATTGCTACTGTGTTGATATTGTGTCTACTGATGAGTAGGATGTAAATATTAAGAACTATTAGTACCGAGAGTAAGGCAGAATTGGTCATATTTAGACTTAAAAGTGAATGGTTATTACTTAATGTGGTATATGTACAAGTTTAACTAAGAGTTAATATTTTTGGTTTGTTTAATTTCATTTGTGGTAATTTAAGATTTAAATAAGGCCATATATAACTATAACAAGTTATCAGGCAAGAAGACCATAGCTCCATAGATCACAAAGTGAGTGTTACTAGTCTTTGAGTACAGTTAGTACAGTTTCTATTTTGGAAAAAGCAAGTTAATTTAGCTGCAGAGAGTAATTTTTCTCCAAAGTAGTGTCAGTAGCTGCAAGTAATTAAAGGCTGACTATTCACATATCAGAGATTAAAAACAACTACTCAATTGAGCTTAAGCTAAGTTAAACATAACTTAGATTATTGTGAACAAGGTAATTTACTCAACTAAAAAACAAGTTTAGATTTAAACCAAACTAAAGCAAAATGTCAGAGTTTGAGCTTTTCTTTGAGAGTGACAAAGAGGGTGCAGGTGAAGACGCGCAGCAGCACTGCGCAGACATGCAACCACAAGCTGCTGAAGGCACAGGAGATAACCACACTTCCTCACAAGAGCCACATAGAAGCCAAAGGGTCCGCAGGTTTACGGAAAAGGGCCAAGAACTGCACGATCAGCAAGTAAGAAGATTTGCACACCGTTTCAGTGTGAGCTACGAGAAGTGGAAAGCTATCGCTAAGGATGCCAAACAAGCGCTGAGTGGACAATGCTCAAACAACCTGCTGCGTGACCACATCACTAAGATAAGCAATGCCTCAGATAATCTGAACGTTGTTTATGAAGATTTAAGGCACATTGACATTCCCGACCAAGACACACGTCGCAGAGCAGACACCTGCGAAGCAGTAACAAGAACAATCATCCAGACTGCAAAGGCTCTTCTAGACACAAGAGGGGGTGAAGAACAAAGAGTGAAATCAATAGAGTCTGTAATTGAAGCTGCAGCCTCAGACAAAGTAAGCGTCAACTCTCACCGCACCAAGTCGTCTGCTCATTCTCAAACTAACTCAAGAATAACATCCCGTTCAAGCCAGTCTTCTGCAAGACGAGATGCTGCTGCTGAAGTTGCTGCCAATGAAGCCACTTTAAAAGTACTGCTAGAGCAAGAACGTCATATCAAAGAACTTGAAAGACTCGAAACTGAAGCAGCCAATTTACGAGCTAATCAAGAGGCAGAAAATGCAGAAAGACAAAGGGTGCTGGAAGCCAAGCGCAGAGAACTAGAAAGATTGGAGACAATCAAGAAGCTAGAGGCTGCTAAGGCGAGACAGCAAGTATATGAACAAAGTGAATGCTCAGATGAAGAAATATTTGGGCTGCTCCATCAATGTGTCCCTCCGAAGGAGAATGAGGAAGTCAAGCATGAAAGTAGCCTATTGCAGCATCGCTCCCCACCTCACTCTCTGACACAACCAAAACAAGAAGACAATACTGCAGCTCTTGTTAGAGCATTCGCAGAGTCCATCAGTGCGAGTCGTCTTCCCGTACCTGAACCAACAACGTTCAACGGCGACCCACTCAGATTTAATGACTGGAAAGTCTCCTTTCAGACACTTATTGACAGGAAAAACATACCAGCTGAAGAGAAAATATACTATCTGCGAAAGTATGTGGGTGGACCAGCCAAAAAGGCCATTGAAAGCTACTTCTTGCTAGGCACAGAGTCAGCTTATTGTGCAGCGTGGACCATCCTAGAAGAGAGATACGGCAATCCATTCCTTATCGCCAAGGCCTTCAGAGATAAGCTTGATACGTGGCCCAAAATAAACTCTAAGGGGAGTGTGGAACTTCAAGAACTCGCTGACTTCCTTCGCAGCTGTGAGGCGGCCATGTCTCAGATCAGAGGTCTTGAAGTACTCAACGACTGCAACGAAAATCAGAAAATACTCTCTAAACTTCCAGACTGGCTGACCTCAAGATGGAATAGGAAGGTGATAGAAGTGGAAGAACAAAGTCACACGTTCCCAAGCTTTAGCCAGTTCGTCAAGTTTCTCACACGTGAAGCCAAAATCGCCTGTAACCCAATAACGTCCCTCCACGCTCTAAAACCAAGTGAAAATGAGAAGATCAAGGTTTCAAAGACAAGAGGTCATGGAGCAAAGGTATTGGCAACCAACTCAGACGAGAAAGCTGTTACCACAAGCTGTGTCTTCTGTGAGAAGGCAGGTCACAGTCTACACAAGTGTCGCAAATTTATGGATGAGACTATTTCAGAGCGAGTCAAGTTTGTTCAAGAGAAGAAATTGTGTTTCGGCTGTCTGAAGTTTGGCCATCGCTCGAAGGACTGTGAAAACAGAGAGATCTGCGATATGTGTGAAAAAAGACATCCAGCTTGCCTCCATGATAATCGCACCAAAGAAGAAAGGATGTCAACACGGCTTAGTGGAGCAGGGAACAGTGGCAAGTCAAGGGAAAGGAAAATAGAGCGGCCACAAGATAGGGCAGCAAGATCATCACGTGAGTCAACATCCAACAGAGTTTTACAGAATGTTAAAGACACTCATACATCCACAGTCATTCCATTGTGGTTGTCAGTCACAAGTGAGCCAGATCGTGAAGTTCTTGTGTATGCACTCCTCGATACACAGAGCGACACGACATTCATCCTGGAAGAAACGGCAAAGACTCTTCACACAAAGAAGGAACCAGTTCAGCTAAAGCTCTCCACAATGGCTTCAAGAAACACAGTTGTGTCCTGTCGGAAACTGACTGGACTACAAGTGAGAGGATTCTACTCAGACAAGATAATTCCTCTGCCAGTGACCTACTCAAGAGAATTCATCCCTGCAAACAGAGATCATATTCCCACACCAGAGACTGCAAAGGCATGGCCTCATCTGGAACACGTCGCAGACGAGATTGCTCCTCAACAAAGCTGCGACGTGGGCCTGCTAATCGGCTACAACTGTCCTCAAGCTCTTGTCCCAAGGCAAGTGGTGCCTGGTAAAGAAAATCAGCCCTTTGCTCAGAGAACAGACCTGGGCTGGAGCGTAGTTGGCTATGGCAACCCATGTCTTGACTATGGAGATGAAATTGGAATAAGTCACCAGGTCATCGTGAGGCAAGTGATGCCTGGTCTTCAGTCCTCTTCAAACCTCACAAGCGAAGTTCACTATGTCTGTAGAACTCAAGTCAAAGAGGTAGTCTCACCTGCAGATGTCATCAAGGTGCTGGAATCGGACTTTGTCGAAAGGTCTTTGGAGGACAGTCACATCTCTCAAGAGGATCTCCGATTCCTGTCAAAGATGGAAAGAGGCATCAGGCTCAAGGACAATGGTCATTATGAGATGCCACTGCCATTCAAGAATGAAAGACCCAACTTACCAGATAACATGGTGTGCGCCATCCACCGTCTCAGATGCCTAGAACGGAAGCTGAAAAGAAACAAACAGTACTACAAAGACTACAAGACCTTCATGGATGAGATCATAACACGTGGAGATGCAGAAAGGGTCCCAGAAGAAGACCTCAATAAAGCTCCAGCATGGTACATCCCACACCATGGGGTGTATCATCCCCAAAAGCCTGGGAAGATACGTGTTGTCTTCGATTGTTCGGCGAGATTTCAAGAGACATCCTTAAACGACCATCTCCTGACCGGTCCAGAGCTGACAAACACCTTGGTGAGAGTTCTGTGTCGTTTCCGGAAAGGTCCAGTGGCAATCATGTGTGACATTGAACGCATGTTCCACCAGTTCCACGTTAAAGCAGAAGACCAAGATTACCTAAGATTCCTGTGGTGGGAGAATGGAAATCTTGAAGCCAAACCATCCATCTACCGGATGAAGGTCCACTTGTTTGGCGCTGCTTCATCACCTGGCTGCGCTAACTATGGACTCAAGCACCTCGCAGCCGAAGGACACGGACACTTCAGTGAAGCCACCATCAAGTTCATTCAGAAGAACTTTTACGTTGATGACGGCTTGTCAAGCTTAGCGTCTGAAAGCCAAGCTATTCAGTTAGTGAAGGAGGCAAGAGAGCTCTGCAACAAAGGCAAACTCAGGCTGCACAAGTTCATTTCCAACAGCAAGAAAGTCCTAGCCTCAATCCCCAAAGAAGAATGTGCAAAAGCCGCCCAAGACCTGGACATGGCCCTGGGAGAGCTACACGTGGAAAGAGCACTTGGCATACAGTGGTGCGTGGCTTCTGACGAGTTCCAGTTCAGAGTGATTGTGAAAGAAAATCCACTTACCCGAAGAGGAGTTTTATCCACTGTCGCTTCAGTATACGATCCACTCGGATTTGTGGCACCGTTCATCCTGGTGGGAAAACAGATTCTGCAGCAGATGTGTCATAACAAGCTCAGTTGGGATGACATCTTACCTGATGATCTTCGACCCCTGTGGGAGTTTTGGCTCCAAGACCTGCAAAACCTGGCTGGTGTAAAGATTCAGAGATGCTACATTCCATTAAACTTTAAGGTTCAGAGCTACGAGCTCCATCATTTCTCTGATGCCAGCGTGTCAGGTTATGGCGAGTGTTCGTACCTCAGAGCAGTCAGTGCATCAGGTGAAGTCCACTGCTCTTTGGTAATGGGGAAGTCAAGAGTAGCCCCTGCTAAGGTTACCACCATACCAAGACTTGAGCTGTCAGCAGCAGTCGTAGCCGTCCGCACCAGTGACATGCTCAAAAGGGAACTGGAGATAGATTGCCTACAAGAATTCTTCTGGACCGATTCAAAGGTTGTCCTCGGATACATCAGTAACGAGGCCAGGAGATTTCATGTGTTCGTGGCAAACCGTGTGGAACGCATCAAGCAAAGTACGGAGTCTGCGCAATGGAGGTATGTGGCTTCCGAAGAGAATCCAGCAGATCATGCCTCAAGAGGTCTTGCAGCAAAACAACTTGTAGCTTCCAACTGGTTCACGGGTCCAAGCTTTCTTTGGCAGAAAGAGCTGACCAGCGAAGTAGTCAAGGTGGGAGAGATTGCAAGTAGTGATCCAGAGATCAAGAAGGCCCAGGCTCATGACACCCTGGCAAAGGAAATAAGGTCACTGTTAGATTGTCTACGAAAGTTCTCTGACTGGTCAAGAATGGTGAAAGCTATAGCCAGACTAAAGCGGCGTGCAAGGGAAGCGAAAGGCCTCAGGCCAAGGTCCTGGGAAAGCACCAGTTTAGAGGAAAGGAGAGATGCAGAGCTCAGCATAATCAAGATGGTCCAACAAGCAACCCTCTCTCAAGAAATACAGGGCATCCAGTGTCATAAGAACTCACAAATCAAAGACAAGGCCAACAAGTTACACAAGTTGGGTCCATTCCTGGATGACCAAGGTATCCTCAGAGTCGGAGGCCGCTTAACTCATGCTGCTCTTCATCCACATGTGAAGCATCCAGCTGTTCTCCCTAGAGACAGTCACGTGTCGGCATTACTCGTCAAGCACTATCACGAGAGAGTGCACCATCAGGGACGGGGAATGACCATAAATGAGATCCGATCCAATGGTATATGGATCCTGGGATGCAGCAGGGCAGTGTCATCCCATATTTACAAATGCACAACGTGCAGGAAGTTCAGAAGATGCACAGAACAACAAAGGATGGCAAATCTCCCGGAAGATCGAATGGAAACAACCCCTCCATTTACTTACTGCGGGATGGACTGCTTCGGGCCATTCCACATCAAGGAAGGAAGAAAAGAGTTAAAGCGTTATGGACTCTTACTTACCTGCATGTGTTCCAGAGCAGTGCATATTGAAATGCTCGACGACTTGACCACAGATGCCTTCATTAACGCTCTGCGTTCATGCATCGCTATTCGTGGAACAGTACGGCAAATAAGGTGTGATCAAGGGACAAACTTTGTTGGTGCCAGGCGTGAGTTCATTCAAGCATTAAAGGAGATGGATCAAGAGGAACTCAAAGAACTGAGATGTGAGTTCATCATGAACACCCCAGCTTCAAGTCATATGGGTGGCGTCTGGGAAAGACAAATTCGCACTATCAGAAGTGTCTTGACGTCCATTCTAGAACAGTCAGCCAGACAACTTGACTGCTCCTCACTACGAACGTTCCTATATGAAGTTATGGCGGTTGTAAATAGCAGACCTCTGACCACTGATCATCTGAACGATCCATCCTGTCCAGAGCCCTTGACACCAAATCACATCCTGACCATGAAATCCACGATCATCTCTCCACCTCCTGGAAAGTTCGTCAGGGAAGATCTGTACCTCCGTAAAAGATGGCGCAGAGTTCAACTCTTAGCCAACAACTTTTGGACACGGTGGAAAAAGGAATACCTCCTCAATCTCCAACAGAGACAGAAGTGGACCAAAGACCGCAGAAACGCTAAGGTCAATGATATTGTCATTTTGCAAGATGATGCTACACCACGAAACCAGTGGAAGTTAGCAAAGGTTATTGAAGTGTACCCAGGAAAGGACGGAAGAGTGAGAAGGCTCAAGTTGCTTATCGGCGATTCAACTCTGGATGGAAGAGGAAAGCGCATCTCTAAACCTGTTCATTTGGAGAGGCCCATCCATAAGACAGTTACATTGTTGGAAGCAGACTGAAGACTCCAGCATCCTCCAGTCACTCTTTCAACTAGTTCTTAAGTTAAGATAATAAGTAAATAGTTAGTACTTTGAAATTAATATTATGTGCAGTTTATATGCAGTATGTGTGTCTCCAAGATGTTCTGAGAAATCACTTGTGATTTGGTGGGAGTGTAACTGCCTCTCAGCTTTAGTTAAGTTTGTGACTATTTTTTTGGTTCCTACCTAAAATTAATAGGATATCGTAGAGGTGGAACTAATTAGCGCCATCCTTGTGTTCCGCACGTAATTAAAGGGGGCACAACATCTAAAGTGTAGAGCTAAAACATAGCATCGCAAGAGCTCTCCGAGCTAAGTAAATATTAAGAATATAAAGATATCTAAATGTATATTATCCGAGTAAAGAAGACAAGGAAGAAGGCTTTTGAGATTTAGCCCCTCCTAAGTAGGAAGCAGCCTACGAGGTATGTTTCTTTTGTATCCAGTTGTCTGTGATATATTTCATGTGCATAGCTTGTGTTAACTAGTGTGTAACTATAACGGCACAAACTGTATTCAAGACATACATACATGCATTGTATTTATAATTTCCTTTTATTTTTTTTTCTCTCTTTCAACCCAGTTCTCACGGGTTGACATGATATGTTGTTGAAATAAAACCCCGTTTTTTAACCAAGACCTCGTGCTTCGTGTTGACTACTGGAGGGAGCTACAAACTAAATATATTGAAAGCACAGTTTGCATTGTTTATTAGACAATCCTATTGCTTAAAATGAATGGAAACTGCTATACTGCTAGAAAGCATGTGTGTACAAGATATTTAATACATTGTAGCCTTAAAAAAGTGCAGTGAATTATCCAAACATACTCTCTGAACATTTAGCATAATTATAAAACAGATTAATCCGTTCGGTGTATTTTACTTCCAAAAACCATTGCCATTATTACAGCATATGCACATATACAACAATTGATTAAAAAGAATGTACCTTGGACAGCCTAAATATGGTATTAATGTCAGAGGCACAAGCATGCCAAGCAAGTAAAAACGATCCTATTAGAAGTCAGAAATCAGCTTTGGGTTTGGAAAACTGTTCAGTCCTTTGGTCAAAAGTTCAAACCTCAATTTGAGAATATCTGGGCACTTGAAAGTAACATGTGGCATATGTCACGGGGGGTGGCCGATAACTCATTGACTAATTGTTTGAGTTTTTGGTATTAACCTTATTATTTGTATTATTATTTATTCCATTTTACTTGATATATTATGGGATTATTGGTTTGATTGAGTGCATGTGTATTTTGTTATTTACTTAATTGTTTGATTAATAGCATGTTTTGCTTTTACTGAGCTTCGGCCACTGAATGGGCCCCCCTGCAGCTGGGAAATAGTGTTGCTCTCACAGACTCCTATGCACACCTGAACCCTCTCCTGGTCAAAGAGCTGGCTAGATTTAAATAGGGAGGGGCTGAGAGCGTGAGAGAGTAGTGCAGTAGACAGCCAGCAATTGAGTGCTGGCTCTCGTTCCTTTCTTTGGACTGCACCAAGGGATAAAACAAGGGGCAGGATATGCAAAGACTATCTTTCTCAGTGGTGTGATTATATGGGGGATAATTACATTCTGTCACTAGTTTTAGGGATCTGTTTAGTTTTTCCTAGTTGTGAGTTTATAGTATAGTTTTATGTGCCCCTTTAAGCCATGTCAATTTTAACATAAGGAATTTTATAGTTTTTTTCCAGTAGGGATTTGTTACGGTGTGTTTGTAGTGTTGGTCTGCATAGACTTCATGCCCTGTACAGCTGATCATTCCTTTTCTCTCCTTTTTTTCCCTTTGGCATAGAAGTATAGAAGGGGATATGTGTCATTTTGACCCGTGACAGATATCAAACATAAATAAATAAATAAATAAATATATAAATAAATAAATACATGTTTTAGCCTAAGTCACGCAATTATTTATTTTGTGCACATTCCCTTGGCACTGCCGTGAAAGGCTATCAAATGTACTTCCAAAATCAAATTATTCCTAGAGGCAGTTGAAAACAAAAGGCAATTTCCCATAATTAGACTGCTCTGAGTAAAGAAAAGGGTCTTCTGGTTTAAAACATTTTATTTTTTTTGTGTGTGTGTGTGTGTGTGTACCAGAGTTGGACTATTTTGATTAAGTATGGAATCGTTTCACTGCTAACAGCAGCGCAGCTCAGCCAGAGCAGATTCCAGCCCCTCGACACACAGACCTAGTTTAATATTCTCTAACACTCCACAGTGCTGCAGACTGTAATTACAGCCAAGTACTAACCTTGCACCTATAAAATAAAACGTTGTCAAAAACATGTTAATATTAAAATCCCAGAAGAATGATGAATTACACGTCAAAGAGCCAGTATTGGCAAAGTGTCTGTTTGCTTTGGAACCCCTTTGTAAGCATCTCTTCAGATTTCAGTTTCCAGTCAGCACCAATTCCGCCTTTCTCTTAACATGACATTTGTTCATTATGTACTTTTTTTTTGATAAGCAGCAGAGAAGAAAAATGAAATAAACAAGGGGATACTAGATTATACACATTCCTACATTTTTTAATTTCCCAGGATTACATCACAAATGCTGTTGAAATGAGAAACTTTGATTGTTCAATTGATTTAAAGGACTTGAATCCTACGTGGGTGTTGGTTTTTGATTTTACTAATATTATTTCCCATGATGCCTATGTGCTACAGCAGGAATAGCTTCCACACGGACTTCTCTAAGATGATACAAGTGTGGTAGGGTATACAACTTGTGATATTGAAAGTTCTGGAGCACATTAGCAGAGCCCAGACTGAGGTCTAAAGTACATTTTTGCATTTGTAAGGAAGTGAGCATCAGTAATTCAGCCGCAACAGTCAGTTACCTTGGGTTTTGTATTTACTTGACAAAAGTAAAATCCATTGTTTATTTATTTTTGTGTAAAGCACTTATGCAGAATCCCTGCCACCATGTATTTTTTAAACTTTGGTACTTGTCACAAACAGATAAGCCGCATCAACAGAGATATGTTTATGCTGTCACTGTTGACAGAGTGGTGACACGAGTGCTCTGGCGACTTGAAGCAACAAACTAATTTACTTTAAACACCTACTATGCTGTGGCACTGATACTGGGTTACTCAGGACTAATAAACGACTCAAATAGAACAGATACCAAAAACACAGGCCTGTTACCAATACTTCTCATGTTAGCTTTTACATTTAAAGCAACCTTTTAAATTTAACCCATAGGCTTCACCACTGCAGCATCAGTAATGTCTTTTCTTATTATTTAATTATCTGTCTAATCAAATTTGTCATTGATTCAATTGAAGAATAATCCTTAGAGTAATACTAGCCACTCCATTTCCTGCAAGATCTATAGGGGCTCAAAAATAATATTTATTTTGACCAGTATCGTTTCTGATTTAGATGGCTACAGGTGATATTAATACCTAGAGGAGTATGTATGTCACACTGCAATTCTTAGCTTTTCTCTTTCAATTCCTCAATAAAAAGCAGCTTATGGTATTAGACTACATTTATTTAAAGCTGTACATTTAAATTTAAATGTATTAAAAGCTTTTGTTTGACACCACAAAATCAAACAATATTTATCTTTCACCCTTGTAACACCCTTGTGTTATCCTAAAGCCTATTCTTGCTCCTCTGGTTTAATTCCTGACATTCTTTGTACAATTTCACAAATATGTAAAATTGAAATATAAAATGAATCCTTTCACATAAAAAAAATAGTTTGAAAGCTTGAACATGAACACACTTTTCAGATTCTGCATTTTATTGTATTAAGCAAAGAGGAGAATAAATAAATAAATAAATACAAATCTGGCATGTCACATTCTTCCTGGACAAATGTCAATGTTACTCCTATGCTCCTACACTGTAGCGTACATCTTTCATATAAAGTTATGAATAAATCATACCCAGATGAAAGGCTGTTATTTGAAACGCTTTCCTGGGATTCACAGAAAAATATAAAGGTAAACATTATGAACAACGGCCTGACTGTGCTGTCAAGTTACAGAGAATAGGATAAAATCAGTAATTAAATAATTGAATTTGGAAGGGCACATTTGTTTCATGAAACATACATGTCTGAGATCTTAGAGAACAAAAAAAGTCCGTTGAACGAAACTTCCTCTACTGAGTTTATTGAACAATTATTAGAATAACTGCACATTTTATTATTTCTTATATACTGAATGATTATGACATTATAATGCCTCAAAAGGTCCAATCAATCACTATGTTTACATGCAACATACATTTGAAATTAAAGACTTAATATGGGAAATCTAAACAAGTATTAGATGTTCACATATAAGTTAATCATATATACTTATATTATTCACATTTTACATCCAAACAGGCTTATGAGGAATTCTGACAGCATTTGAAATAGTTTACTACAGGCAAACCCCAATTTATGCCCCCCCCTCCCCCTATTTACGACCATTTGTTTTGTGTAAGGCTGTATATGAAACCGCATACTACCCTACTACATACTGCATGCTACATACTGATTTTCTGACTAGTAAGTAGTACATTACGCAGTATGAAGATGAATGATTCAGTGTTCTATACGTGTCATGTGACCTCATGTGACAGACATGTGAAGCATGATGGGATGTAGTATTCATTGTAGTGAGCTCTGGTTGTATACTGCATATTTTGGCAAATGTAGCAAGCCATCTGGGTACTTTTACCATACTACAAATTCATATACTACATCCAATATGCATACTGCATTCTACTGAAATGTTGGTATGTAGTACGTGTAGTATGGTAGTATGCGGTTTCAAATACAGCCCCGGAGAGCCTCCAGACCTCCCCAAGTTTACGCCTTCATCTCACCAGCGACGGTGTATGACGCAGACTCCAAGCGTCATCCAAAAACAGGAAACGCATGTCAGTCAGACTCGCAAATACAATTATTGCTTAATAATAACAATACTAATAATAACCAATAACACATTTAAACCAGGTAAAACACAGATACAGATTTATAAATTATCAAAACATTCTCTTTTAATAAAGAAGTCTGCAAAGTATGTAAATACATTTCAAATATGTTGACTTGCTCTGGGCGCAAAACAAACTAGTTACGGCTCTGCAATTCCCTTTTGAAAGAGTCTTGCAAATTGTCTCCAATAGACATTACGTTATGATTTTAAATTTCCAAGCCACACAACATATTTGTTTTTGTAAGCATAGCCAATACAATTATAATGCAAAAGGATAGCTCAAAATAAGTATTGGATTTCATCCACAATGTTGTTGAAAAAACAGAATTGTACATAACAAAGAATGATATTTTCTAAGCAGGGAATGAGGTTAAATTGCATTTTGACTGCACACTGAAAACGTGACCATGCACCCATTGATGAGCAGCATAATTTAAAATCCGATACCTACATCCCATTGCAATTATTAGGCCCATTATATTGTGTTTTTTAATATTTACAAAGTAGCTCTACTATGAAAGTGAGCCACAACCCTAAACATGAACAGGTGAATATTATAGCCTATAGGCAAGAAAAAAGAGCGATTTGGCTCTACATTTTGAAAACCTTTAAAAAAATACAAAACCGCAACTATATCAGAAAGCTTGAGGACATGTGTACAATTGAGGGTGAATACTAGACATGTTTACATTGTATTCGATTTGCTGTGGGCATTCCAGAGACATCTGCTCTTTATACTAGAGAGGAAGCTAGGCAGCCTTTATTTGGTTTAATGGGCTAAAAAGGTAAAGTTGCCACTTGTTCTGTTGAAGGAGATTCCTGCAACTACTTCACTTTAGAATTACATACACCTAATCGCATCAGCTATTATGTTTCCACTAAGAGAATGGTAATGCAGCAATCATCCAATGCACTGTAGTTTAGAATGAACAGGGGATTATATTGTCATTCAATTGATGCATACAGTTGGCTTGGGCTTTCCCCTAGACAGTCTTACCTTGCAAAACAAAAAACGAAATATTCCTCAGAATGAATCAGTTACATTAACACCATTACTGTGCATACAACTCAAAGCGGCACTTGAGGGATGCAATGACAGAAACTACACATCATATCCTCTACGCGAATGAATATTCAAATTTGAACGGATGTCTCTGTTTTTGTATTTTTTTTGGCCAGAATCTATTAATTTCAACACGTTTTAAGAAAGGTGTAACTACATTTCTGAGAATGGTGATTTTTACAGTTTGATATGGCAGCAGCAATCCCTTATAGAACAAGGTGGAAAAGTAATTAATTTTCAATCTGCAGGCTTACACAGGCTGCCAGATCATTTAATATTCACAAACCTAAAATACACATTCAGCACATTTGAACTGACACGAAGGCCATGTAAACTAAGTTTCTTTCTCATTGGCTAGTGCATGAGCGGAGACCCTGGAGACATATTCAAGCGAAGCACTAGGATTTATTAATACAGGAATAACACCCATTTGATCTATTTGCTGACTTTCAAACACAGATTAACCTTTGGGGTTCCAGTTATCATTAATAATTCACATAGGTGTAGATTTAAACTAGGATTTATTTATTTTCACTTTAACGTTAACAGGCCTCAAAATGTTCAACTAAATTAATGTATGGGCTGAGTTTCCTTACCAACTATCTGGAGGTTTCAGAGATTTTGAAAAAACAATCCAAAGCTGACATACTCCAAATTGGAGCTCTGACAGAAGGTTTACCCAAATATGAATTTAGGGGAGCTAAGAGGCACTATCATGTCACATAACTGTCATTTAACATTATTAATTAATTTAGGTTGGAGTAAGTTTTTAAAATTTGTAATGCTTCAAAAAACTCACTTGACTGACAGTGTCCATAACAAACAAATGTGGGACGTTGAATTAAAAAACAAACTGATGAGCTGAAAAGATAACATACAAAGCATTAATGATCAAACAGACAAAGACATTCACAGAAGCCTTTTTTTCTGTGGGACAGTGGGCATCAGAATGCCTTGCTTTACAAAACATCACACTTCCTGATCATTAAAATGGTAAGAATGGATTCCTATTCAATAATCTATTATAATATGTTGTTTAGTAAAAAATGAATAAAGTGTTATTTTCTCTGAGAGAAAGCATAATTGTTCATGTAATGCTATAGGCTAGGCAGCAATTTACTAATATGGGCAGCTATATTTCAATCTATGTGCATTGATACCCAGTCTGAAAAGCAACAAATGTGACAATAACAACTTTACTGAGCAATGGAGGATATGAAATGTACCCACAAATCAGTTAAAATGGCAAAGACCCCTCAGACCTGAGCAGACAATTAGATTTCTGTATTATTTTAGTTTAGTTTATTTGGTTAGTTTGAACAATTATGCCCAATTACTGAGCAATTCATTTTTAAGGGCTTGGGTAAAAACAAAAATCAGACTCTGCAGTTATACAGGACAAGGACTGGCCACTCATGCTGTACACCTTCTCCCCCCACTCATTAGTACATTATACAAGGCAATTTTGACATTTCCATTCCATTGCAGGATTTGAATCCAACCAGCAATGTATTAGTCTTGATGTTTAAGATAATTATAATAATGAAGAAAAGGCTAGAAGGAAAAGGACAAAGTTGTCTGTTGTGGGTTTTGCCCATTTAAGCACATAAAGCTTTGGTCTTTTACAATATACTTGATTCTATCATTACTTTTCTTTGATTTTCATAACAAATCAATCCCTCAGGTGGTTTCAAAATCCAAATAAACCCTTTAATGAGGTCAGTTTGTTTTTTGCATAGAAAGGACTAGATTAAATATGATCCCCATTTTGTTGGTCTCAGTTCACTAAACAGTTCACTAATTCTGTATTTACAAATTACACAATTTGTTGCAAATGTGTAAAATAATACAGGAACGTTTGACCCAAAATGATAAAAAGAAAATTGTTGCCTGGTCTTCGTTCTCTGCTTTGTTTCCTTATTCCTTTTGGTTAATTGGGGTGATGTAACCATTTCCATTGTGGTTAACAATATCTGTCTAACCTTTAATGCATCTCACAGTACCCTCAAGCCTGTGTGCTTTCTGCAACTCATTAGTACCAATTTCCTAAACTATCTCTTTTGACTCTAATGAACACCATCTTATTTGGCTCAGCATTATGATTCCCTGTAACTATCCTGGAAAAGATAAGAGCTCTCCATTCCAAAATAGAATTACAGAGCAGCAATATTCTGACTGATATATATAAATATATAAATGTAAAGATGATGGACAAACACAATACAAAAAAAAAAGATTTTTAAGGATAATCAAGTGCTGCATAAAAGGTCATTTTCATGTATTCTTCCTCAAATTGAAAATGTACTTTTTATTTATTTTTAGCAGAATAATAAAGGAGACCCTTATAAATAATACACTAATTTGCATTTTTGCATCTTTTGCATAATTTGTATCTTCTAAGCATTTTTTTGTGTGTAAATTATGTTTTTTTAAATATATTGTTCTTTACTCTAAATTTGAATAACCATATGTGTTTGTCCAGGGTTCATTTCTAACCACCAGAGATTAACATATATTTTTTAATATGTCTCAGTATAGCCTTGAATTAATTATGTAATATCCAAATTGACTAACCTTCAGACCATGTACTAAGCTATCACAGAAAAGCTTAGACAAATCTGAATTCTAATTTAAATATTAAATTAGCTGGGTAGTTATGATATATCCAGAAGTACTATTTATTCAAATGACTAATAATAATACAATTACTGATAAGTACCATGAACAGTATATCTTTTAGCCCTATGAGTGCTATAACAGTAAATAATCTGAAAAATATAATGATTACATTGGTTAATATGAGACTTTTTGAACTATGGTATAAAATCCAGTTGCAGACTCAGCAATACACTGTCACTTGAAATGGCTACTGGGATATTAGTATACTGAGGTTTGAGTTTTAAAGTTTGGTCCATAACCGCACATGGTAGCATATGCTTAATCCCGTCAGTAATGTTAAAAGCTTGATTAAGAACCAAAGGGTTATATAGTTGGTGTCTGTCATCTTCTCTTTGAAAACTTAATAATTTAGGAGACTGTCTGTGGCATGTCTGGAGTTGGGACCCTTTCCATGGAATACGTTACCATTGGCCCATAATTATTCAGCAGCAAGAGTTCACTTCCAACCATGGCAGCTTTGTTCTTTCAAGGCCACATTGTGTCTGGTAGTATAATCAGCAAAACAGAACATAAAATATAATAAGGCCATGAGCAGGAAGAGTTATGGACTAGCAATGAATAGTTTCCCTTTTGAGTTGGTTCCGTTTTCATTAAATTTATTGCTTTCAGCCAGTTCTTGACCAAAGCTCCCTGCTACCACTCTTTGCACAGGATTGCCTTCACTTGTGCCATACTGAACACATTTGGACTGCATACCTCCACATGCCGCCCATGTCTTTGCAGCACCTTTGCCCACATCTGCAATACTAGTTTAAACTTTAAAACAGGAAAACAGGCTACATCTATCAGTGCAATAAACTGTTCTTGATACTAAACCCAAAGGGGAATTATTGGTGTCATGGCTTTAGAAAATAAATATATATACTTCATGGTTTAAAATGGGCTAGGATCTCATTTGCAAATCCAGGTCTATTCCCTATTTAATTCCAATACCAGTATTGTAGATCAGCAGCTGTGCAGTGGTATACGTGAATGTCATGAAGTAGGTCACTAAGAATGTCTCTAATATAATTTAGTTTGTTTATGCAATGGCATAATCGATATTCACTCTATTAATACCAATATGTCTGTAAGCATCTTATCTTAATGTTTTTTATTATTATTTTGGCACAATTCACATCAATATCAATAATAACAACAGCTACACATGTCATTCATTCATAAATATGCATCATTGTAAGTCTTAGAGATTTAATCAAGTCATAGAACAATAATACACTAGGTGTATTCTAGACTTGACATACGTAGAGGTGAAAGGTCAGGAAGTGGGTGGGTGTCATAAAGTTTAACATATACGTTTCTGTAGCTGAAAGGGTGCAAGAAGTAAAAAATATATAAAATAGTAAATATACTTGTGTGATGAAGTGGAAATGTGTGTAAGCTTCATCAGGGTAAGACTATGTATTTTATAATGTGTATGTATATATATTTCTTTACCTTGCATAGCCTTGCAATTTGCATAGTGTAAGAGCGCATACAACAGATGAAGGTTAAAGGACCAAAACAACTAAAGAAAATAAATGAAAAGGAATAAATATGTGAATGACCTGATCTTACTTGTGCGATGAGGGGGTTATCTTTTTGATGTTTTGTGTTGTGGTTATTTCAAGTCCCTGGCCATAATGGTAAAATATTAAAATGGAAAGAATCACTTGCAAGTTTGTATCTATTGTGAGGATAAGGTGCACATTTTCCACTCTAATGACAGGAACAGGAGCTAGCAAAATTATTTCGATTTTAGACTTCGGTAAATCGATTCAGACTTGCTGCTGTGGTGGCTGGTGTGATCTCGCACAGTTCATATCTATGGGGGGAAGCGCTCTGTGGCTTAAATGTTATGGGTTTTATTGTAAAGGAACTAAAAACTACATAAGTCAACCTACCATTCCATTGCATTTGTTATTTAACATAAGGGTGTGTAGTTAAAAGTTTGTTTTCTGTTTAATTGAAACATGGGAGGAGTTCTGAGCCAGAACCTATAAAAGCTGCCAGGTCCTCAATATAAGGAGAGATTGCAACATATTTTGAATGCTGAAAACTATTCCTGTATGTTGCATTTCCTGTTTATTGGATTTGGAGTATTTGGTTTAGTTTTCTGGAGAAATAACAAAATAATTATCTTGTCCTTATTTGTTTTATTTTTGTTGCTGTATTTAAAATTTTCTCCATCAACCAAATCACTCAGTCAGTTGCTTTTTTGCACTTCTCATATATGGTCTGCCTCCTTCTATACCACTCGCCCACATACCTTTACAACCTGATAAAAAAAAAAAAATTGGTAAGCAATTTACATGCATACCACATATAAAAAAATGTAACCACTATGAGTTCTTTAGAGTCCATGCATTTGCAAATCCCGACCTTCATTAGTTTGTGCACAATATGAGTCTATTTACAGATGCAGCTGTACAAATGCTAGCAATTTCATCTTTTTGTTCCTGTGCAGAACGTGATTTTGTGCAGAAAATGGCACATTTATTCGCTCTTCACAGGATGTGAATGAAATGGATATTGTGGATTTGACAAAGCCAACTGGAAGGGATCACTTATAAACAAATTGACTAAATTGGTTGCATGGGCTTGATTTATCACACATGTTCAGAAATGCTCTGACAGCATTTAGAAAGATGCACTTTCATGTCAGCAACTAAAAGGTAATATGTAAAAAACATTGTTTGCCAAAACGAGAAATTGTTTACCCCTAATGACCTTGCTCAGCACCAGATCATTCTCATTTAAATTATAGTTTTGCTAGTATTCCCAGTTTTAAGTGCTGAAAGGATACAATGATATCATATGTATGTAACATATATTTTACAAAAAGCGTTTTCTGGTTCCAATTTCTCTATTAAAAGCAAATATTTCCATTTAGTCATATCGCTATATAATGACCACAATGTTCTACAATAGTGTTGGACCATTTAAAAATGTTCTAACACTTTCCAAATCTTCACTGTAAAAAATAAAATAATACATTTTAGCATTTATGATATGACATTATTAAAAACTGAAGTCTTTGCAGTCTAACATTTTAACAAGTGAGATAAAAGCACTTTTCCTGCTGTAATGTGTATTAGTATTTTCTCAGTTCTCTCATTCTTCTTACTTTGAGACTGGCTATGCTAATGATTTTTTTTTTTTTTTGTGGGCACTAGAAAACAACTCAAAGTAAAATCTAATGGAATGCATTTGACATACTGCATTCTTAAGAATATTGTTTTCATTGCCATAATCACTTAATATATGTTATATTGCACAGTTAGTGGGTCGGTTGCACTCCATAAAACAAGTTGGGAGACTTAAATATTTAATTATCTGGGTTCTATCAAAGTGCTGTTAAAGCACATGTATTGTCTCACTTTCATTTTAATGAGCTGTTCATGTAAGCATTTAAGGATCATTTAGTATTTAATAAGGCCTTACAATATATGGAATTCAAAAAGTGTATGGCTTAGTACATTTTATAACAAAATATTAAAACTCAGGTATGGTGTTCATAAACCAAAATTAGGTTAAGATTTTTGAATGAAACCAACACATTTGGACAACACTCTTCTGTAACTAAAACCCAAAATACCCAACCTTAAAATTAAATAAATAGTATTAAGCATTTTCTTTATGAAATGGCACTGTTTAAATAGGATTATACAGTGTACAGGGGTCCTCGCAATTTGTCGTTCGTTGTTTCGTAGATTTGTTTCTAATGAATATACGACGTTTTTTTCATTGTTTTCGTTGGCTGTGGTCTAAGTATTGGCCCCGGATGGTTTCCAGCAGATATTATAAACTGATGTGATTACAGTATGAAAATAATAAAAGACAAAACGGAGTAGTCGAGATCAAGCTGCTCCTCACCACTTCTCCATCAAACAGCTGGTCTCATTTTAAAATGCATTGATTTGAATGGAAACCTGCTTCGTTTAAATTTATATTGTTTTAATGCAAAATGCGCATAATTAATAAAGTTATGGTCCCGTTCACAATTTCACAAGGCAATTTCCACGTGTAAAATGCACACTGTTAAATTTCAGACTTCAATCATACTTAGTACAAGAAAAAAACAATAGCAAGTTTACCAGCTACACACTTTTATTTTAATCGACCGAGTAGTTTGAACTGTTTACATCATTATAACTCATTACTTAGCCTAGACTTTTTTAATATATATATATATATAAAGATGTGAGCTAGCGAAATGTATCAGTACATTTAAGGCTATAGATCGATACAGAGACAATAATGTGTGTCCTGCAGCGGTGCAGCTGTGTAGGTGTCCGTGTTTATTCTGTTTATTCTGCGGGACGAAGTGGCGTCACAGTCACAGTTAGGCCGCATTAGGCCGGGTCGAAAAGCGGGACTAGTTTTGACCCGGCCCAGAAATCTTTGACCCCGTTCACATATGAGTTGTGGGCCGGCCTAAATCTCAAATGTGAACGGGGTCTTAATACCGTAACTGTTGCGAGACTCGCACTCCCCTCATGCCACAACGTTGTGTTCTCAGCAGTGATGTGTTAGTGAACTTTTATCTTTATTTATTTTTTCTCTCTCTCTTCCTTGCTCGCGCTGTCTCTCAAATTCACCCTCAGTTTTATTAATAATAATTTCTCTTTAATTTGACTAACAGTACACTTGATTTTACATAATGTGATTTAATGCTTTGGAGATGGGCTAAGTAAAAAGTGTTGGTGTTTAGAAATGTTACATTCATTCACTGAGGTGATACAGTAATGGTTAAACATTTTTTAACTTAAAATTATCATTGTAATGAATAATAAGAGTGTTTTTTTTTTGGGGGGGGGGGGTTGGAACGCATCAAGGGCTATTCCCATAATTTCTTATCGATATTAATTCCCCTTAATTTGTTGTTTTGCAATTCGGCGTGATCTTTAAGAACGCTTCCCCTCCGATTTTCGATTACCCCCTGCAACTACCTATCAGTTCTTGTTTTACGTTGATGGTTGTACAACAGAATTAAGACCTTTGCTAAATGTTGATAATTTGATTGTAGCTATTTAATGGACTTACTATTGGGTGAATGAAAAAGTCAGCAAGGACATTGAGAGGAGGAGGATCTTTCAATGAACCCTCCCCCAGCAAACAAACAAACAAAACAACAACAAAAACTCAGATTTAATAATGCATTTTCAGGCTTAATTAATTTGTACCTGAAATGTAATTATATATATATATATATTAAAACCAATAATTACAAATGTAAATAAGGGTTAGTATGAAAAAACAAACCCACAGTATAATATAATTTATACTGGATCCTAAACATTAAAATATAAGTGTATTTTCCGGTGAGAAAACTCTGTAAATAGCTGCTACTGATGCATGTAATGTTAATGTTTATGATCCCTGTAGAAGAAACTTTATGGAAAGCGTTCCTGGACACTGCTCACACGATCGTTATGTTTTTTTTCACTCAATTCCCAAAGCAGGACCTAAATCTTATCCAGCATTTAAGTCAGTCTCTTGAAAACCAGGGATGTTTTGAACAATGGCTAGGGATTGGGGAGCACATGTCAAGAATAATTATCTATTGTAAACTCCAAACACAGAATTGTACAATAAATGTTTCCAACATTGACCTCTGGCACAAAACATCCTCTAAGCTTTCAACAGAGGTTAATGGAGAATATCAACGGGCACCCTGACTAGCTGTGTTATAGCACCTTGTGTACAAGCAGCATCTGTATAATGCAGATGGTCATTTACCATATTCGTAAATTAGGCCTACCAAAAGTCAAAAGTAGAGTCTAAACCTCCTGCTGTATATTTGCTTTTTAATGGCCCTTCTTATTTCAGATGTTGAGCTTTAAATAGTTCTCTGGGGAGGGTAGTTTAAGGCTGCATTCCAGCAGGGCCACAACCCTGAAAGCAGATTAATATGAGCTGTGATACCATGGAGCCATGAGACTGTCTGAGCACAGACTGTGATTTAATGACAGATAGCTGAAACGAGTACTTAGCAGTTGGTAATTGGCTTTAATGTGTTTGAAAGGTAAGAAGGGATCACTGTTTCATCTCTGGAAAAAGTTTTTTTTTATCTTCGGTAGAGTTTAAATCACATTCAATGTCACAAGCTAAAAAATCCTGTTAAAGTAAAACTATTATTTTCACTACATTAATGGTGTTTTATTTTGTGTAGCTTCTATAGAAAAAAACATAAGAAATGCACAAAACCATTCAAATGTGATTTAATGGAAATTTGCAATCCTAACTGCATCTAAGCTGTTTCGCTTTACTCCCAAGTCATTAACAAATGTTGTAAAATATGTGATAAGCACTATTTAAATGTTGGAGTTCATATCCAAAAAATGTGCAGCCATATTGCACTTCATATCGATGTTATGCAAATGTTCAATTAACTGCACTACAGATAAATATAATAAAACTAGGAAGTTTTTAGTTTGTTAACTACAGGTTCTACTACTACTGCTTTTCAAACTGTGGAAAGACTGCATCAGAGTTCAGTTCAGCTAGTCTAAGGTTATAGAGAAGGTGAGAATTATTAGTATTATTAGACCTAATCAATGGGTTGTCTTCACAAAAAGCAGATTAAAAAAAACAAGAGACTTTACACATATATCAGCCTGTCAATGTAGACGATTGTAGACAGAGACAGGATCTATTGAGTCAATAGATAGAAACTGTAAGAGTTGTGTAACCTCTGCTCAATCCCACTTAACCTTGTTTTAGAGGCACCCCAGCTACACTATACTATTAGCCTATAGAGATTCTCCAATTGTACAGATGTTGGTGTGCAGTGTAGTACCCCCCCACTACAGGCAGGGGTGTTAGAAAACACTCACTTCAATTAATCCTTTTCTTCACTTTTCCTCTAGCTGTGTCACTCGTCCTTTTCAACATAGGACCTGAGTCATAACGAACTCGGCAAGACATGTACACTTATTGACTTAGTCCACACTAAATGAGAAGTACTTGCCTTTTAAACCTTCCAAATCTGGTTGGGGGGAAGGAGACAGTTGTCTTTTCTACCAGTCATATAGCTCATTCAATCATTCAATTAGTCAACATTAACAACCTATTCCCAGGTGCAATAAAAACAAATTCAAAAAGTGTTACAAAGTAAATAAAGACAATTAAGGCAGTGAAATAAAAAGGTGCAAAGTAAAGCTAAGCAATCAATACATCAAAAACAAAACACTCAAAAGTGACTGTTACACATACCTCAAAATATGGTCATTATCATCAGCAGCACAGAAACAGATTTATATGTATATATTTTTTTTTCGTGCAATAAAGCAAAGGAAGGCAACAAAGTGAAGGAAACTGGAGCAAGAAGCAAGACATAGATGTAAATTAAACATTTGTCTATTGGGTGGCCAACACTTTTAACAAAACACTGATGTCTGAATGTGATAGCTTTCAAACAGATCAAACATTTAGGAAAAAGGTTATTTGAAATAAATAGAAGTGAAGCAAAAAGTGGAGCCCAATAGACCTCAGAACTCTTGCATCTTGCTCCAGGTTCCCACGGTGCTTTAAGGAGTCGTGTATTTTATCAGTAATGTCAATGAATACTCCGAGCGTAGAATCAAACTGAATCAAGTAGAAAATGTTTACATAGATGTAGATCACGGAAAGGTACTCACTATACTATTCCATTTTTGTTTTGCTTGGTAAGAAACAGCATGTTAGAGAAGCATAGAAGAGTCAACGCCATCCATACAAAGGTTGCTTTGCTGTCTCTGGGTTTTAATTTTAACTTTGAAATGGCAGATGTCTTTTCTAAAAAAAAAAAAAAATTAAAGCACCAAGATTAAACTGGGGGAAATCGTGGCAATTTACTGCTCTCTGTTTACCTCTTGTAAGTAAATCATGATTAACATCTAAAAGATCTTAACTCAGCTGTAGCCAGAACATTGACACGCACTGTAATAATGGTCTACCACATACAACGAAAAGTTCCAACTGGTTACCATTTATAGCACAGCAATTTTATGGTAGCTGCTGCACAGCAATGTCGTGAAAAATGGCAACATAAACATATGACCTCTGTCATACCACATGCATCCACACCCACACCTAGGCACAAACAAAAGCTGACAACCTAGCGTCCTTACACTTGTATCAGCTTACTGAACACAGACCCCCCTAAACTTTATTTAGTCTGGTCCTAGACCATCCCAAAAGCTGACATATACTTTGCCTACAAAACAACCAAACACCAGAATTATGTATTATTGTGATGCTATGGGAAACAGGGGGCTTCCAGCTGTACTAAATCAGGTCTCAAAATGCACATATTTGTAATGTTGTAAAATCAGTTAAATATCTGAGGAACCAGTGAACCCTGTCTCATCCATTGGGAACAGTGAAAGTTGTACCAGTAGTGCAGACTCTTCTCAAATAAAACATGTATATGAATACATATGTAGGTACATGCAGAATTTGATTGCCTTGTTTTATGTTTTATCATAATATGTAACATGTTTCTTCAGATGTACTTTGTTATTAATTTACATATATATACTTTCTTTTTTAATAAGATGACACAGAGGAGCCTGGAAAGATATGCTTGGAATAAAAAGAAGCAATAGAATAACAAATGAATGGATCAGAGAACAAACCAAAATATGTGACATTATTGAGAGTGAAAATGTTAAAATGGCAACAGGCCGTAAACATTGCAAGAAGAACAAATCAAAGTAGGACAAAGAAGGGTATTGGATCCCAAGAGATGAAAAAAGACCTAGAAGATGACCACATAAAAGGAAAGACAAAATCTTATCACACTTTCCAGGTGTGACATGGAAAAGAGAGAAAAAAATGAGTGTGATATGATCACTTATTAAGTAAATATTAATCAGGTTCAAACAGTCCTACATGAACTCTGCTAATATATATGTTATCCATTACAGGAGTGTTTTTTATGTTTTTAAGTTTACACTATTACTATAACAAATGCAATGCACTGAAATGCCTATACTGCTATATTTGATTACCTCTCCTGGTCCCAATTGACTGTATTCAGTTTGATTGCTCCTTCTATATCCAGCGCTTCAGGGCTCAAGCATATGATGTTTCTGACACGCTTACAGGAAACGAGACAAAATCTGGCTTTTCACCTGTACTCTGAAACCCCTTTATCCTACAGGGATACAATTACTGCATTTCTTTTAAATTTGTGCTCATATAATTGCATCTTCGCACACTACGTTGCAGATTTGTTGGATCAGTAAGGCAGGGTCGAATGAGAAGGAAAGAAAGACATGGATCAAGTTATATTTTTCATCACAAATGTGTATTATTTCCACTGTATGATGTATATAGGATTCAACATTGTCTTATTTTGTGTTAGTCTCTTTATCAATTGTCCTGCGCACTGTGAGATAAATGATGAGTGTAATGGCCAGCTGTGGGTGCAGTATGTATCATGACAGTGCAGTAATTTAAGACATATCTGGAGAAGACAGCTAGGATTAGTAAAGCTCTTCTGACGAAGTAGTGAGTACTCCAGGTAGAGAGAGAGAGAGTGTCTATACTGTAATATATGCTTTCCTGCCATTCAGCTGTGAAAGAAGATGACTGTTTTTAAAGAAATACACATTAGTCACTTCTGTAAGCTAGGATGTTCTGCATTTTTTTCTAATTTCCATTTTGGGTTGTTGAAAATTTAGACAAGATGATTGGCAGTTCTCTATAGCTATGCTGCAAGTTGGTTCTACACAAGCCACAAAGCTCAAAACACTTTAATAGTATAGTATGGTAGATACTATTGTTTTAAGCAAACAAACTTCTCAAATTAACATCAATCAAAAAGCTTTCTGTAAACACCTCAAGGGTTAGAAATAATTATTTTTATTTTAAAGGCAAGCCACTGAACCATAGGAGTAAAAAACAAGTATTCTAAAAAAAGGCTGCTAGAAGCAAAATGGGCTAATTGTGCATGCAGTATACAAACAAGAACATGAAAGCTATCTGTCAAAAAGTATACATTAGTACATACATAATTGACTGAGAATATAGAAATATATTTTTTTTCTTCCTTTCAATATATGCTGGTTGAACAGAAATGTTTAACTGAAATCCCAAGGCATTACTGGTAACTGCTGACTTCTTATATCAGAGTTTAAGTAAAGGCTTGTTTTAGTTGGCACTGTCCTTGTTTAGTCTGACAGTGAGTGATGTTGAAGGTAACTTGACAGACAGTACAGCTTCCAGTATCCCATTGCTTTTGCAAATATCATACAGGAATTATGGACAGAAACAGGACAATCATGAATATGATATCTGGCCAGTACAAGATGTTCTTCAGAAGAAATTAAACATGTTATCTACTTTTACATCCACTTTGTGAGTTTCATCTCTTTATTCCATTCTGTTTTAAGACACTTGCCAGAAATTCTGAAAAGTGTATTTTATCAAGTGGTTGGTTTTGTTTATATATTGGATTTGTGTAAATAAGATGTGTTTTTTTTTCAATTCACATTATGACAATTCTTAAACTGAAGAAGACATAATATACTGAAGTGTACTTTTTCATAATCATTGAGTGGACCAAGTATGCTGTCTGTCTCATGGGTTCCCATCCACATTTCCTTTCAAGTTAATCAATTTATTTAATTCCTCTTCTCTCTCAGCCAGGCAGATTCAAATATGAAGAAAGATGTGACGTCATCAATTCAGCACCTGATGTCTCTTCAAAGTGACCCAGTGGATGTAGGTCTATAATTTATAAACAAATTGCTGCTATTTGCTTTGGTACAAAGCTTTCAACTACAGTGAGGGAAAAAAGTATTTGATCCCCTGCTGATTTTGTACGTTTGCCCACTGACAAAGAAATGATCAGTCTATAATTTTAATGGTAGGTGTATTTTAACAGTGAGAGACAGAATAACAACAACAAAATCCAGAAAAACGCATTTCAAAAAAGTTAAAAATTGATTTGCATGTTAATGAGGGAAATAAGTATTTGACCCCTTCGACTTAGTACTTGGTGGCAAAACCCTTGTTGGCAATCACAGAGGTCAGACGTTTCTTGTAGTTGGCCACCAGGTTTGCACACATCTCAGGAGGGATTTTGTCCCACTCCTCTTTGCAGATCCTCTCCAAGTCATTAAGGTTGCGAGGCTGACGTTTGGCAACTCGAACCTTCAGCTCCCTCCACAGATTTTCTATGGGATTAAGGTCCGGAGACTGGCTAGGCCACTCCAGGACCTTAATGTGCTTCTTCTTGTGCCACTCCTTTGTTGCCTTGGCTGTGTGTTTTGGGTCATTGTCATGCTGGAATACCCATCCACGACCCATTTTCAATGCCCTGGCTGAGGGAAGGAGGTTCTCACCCAAGATTTGACGGTACATGGCCCCGTCCATCGTCCATTTGATGCGGTGCAGTTGTCCTGTCCCCTTAGCAGAAAAACACCCCAAAGCATAATGTTTCCACCTCCATGTTTGACGGTGGGGATGGTGTTCTTGGGGTCATAGGCAGCATTCCTCCTCCTCCAAACACGGCGAGTTGAGTTGATGCCAAAGAGCTCGATTTTGGTCTCATCTGACCACAACACTTTCACCCAGTTCTCCTCTGAATCATTCAGATGTTGGCAAACTTCAGACGGGGCTGTACATGTGCTTTCTTGAGCAGGGGGACCTTGCGGGCGCTGCAAGATTTCAGTCCTTCACGGCGTAGTGTGTTACCAATTGTTTTCTTGGTGACTATGGTCCCAGCTGCCTTGAGATCATTAACAAGATCCTCCCGTGTAGTTCTGGGCTGATTCCTCACCGTTCTCATGATCATTGAAACTCCACGAGGTGAGATCTTGCATGGAGCCCCAGACCAAGGGAGACTGACAGTTATTTTGTGTTTCTTCCATTTGCAAATAATCGCAACAACTGTTGTCAACTTCTCACCAAGCTGCTTGGCGATGGTCTTGTAGCCCATTCCAGCCTTGTGTAGGTCTACAATCTTGTCCCTGACATCCTTGGACAGCTCTTTGGTCTTGGCCATGGTGGAGAGTTTGGAATCTGATTGATTGATTGCTTCTGTGGACAGATGTCTTTTATACAGGTAACGAGCTGAGATTAGGAGCACTCCCTTTAAGAGAGTGCTCCTAATCTCAGCTCGTTACCTGTATAAAAGACACCTGGGAGCCAGAAATCTTGATGATTGATAGGGGATCAAATACTTGTTTCCCTCATTAACATGCAAATCAATGTATAACTTTTTTGAAATGCGTTTTTCTGGATTTTGTTGTTGTTATTCTGTCTCTCACTGTTAAAATACACCTACCATTAAAATTATAGACTGATCATTTCTTTGTCAGTGGGCAAACGTACAAAATCAGCAGGGGATCAAATACTTTTTTCCCTCACTGTATATATCTGGGAATGTGATACAGAGTTGGCCTGGCTATATGTTTATCCATAGTGCAACTTCCAGTTTGGTGGCTTCTAGAGGAGAGGTAAATAACATGTTAGTGTGTTGACTATTTCCATTGAGAACACATTATATATAGAATGGTAACTAGCATTACAGTTTTAAGGCAGACCAATTGCCACCTACAGATGTGAATATATTTATGAACTTACTTTTCCATTTAAAAGGACAAATACGTGTGCAGACCTTAGGTAACATTTTAACAAAGTGGCTAAAAGGAAAATGCAAACAGAGCTTTTGATTGATCCTAGAATGTGATTTTTGGTTGCAAATTCATGAGCATATTAAAGAAAATAACAATACTCAATAGGCTTCGACTGGACCAGATTTGTAGCATCAAACAAAAATGAAAGGTCCATAACACTGGACACAGATTGTACATTTACATTGGGGTCTAAATAATTAATCTGATTTAAAAATTCAAGTGGAATTTATGTGTTAATCAAACTTCACTCCTTTTATGTTCCTTTCTAGATGGTCTTTATACCATTCAATGGACAGCATCTGTTTACCAGATTTCTTTTGTGATCATATGTTTCCGTGTACTTTCCTAGAATTTGCTGAATTTGTTCTCTGTTGGAAGTATTAAATGTACCTGGAATGTACAAGAGATTTTGATCATTTCATTCTTTTTTTACATAATTCAATAATAATATTTCAAGGATCCGCCAAACATGCAATGATCATCGTTTGTCTTTCATTTCACAAAACAACTCCCAACTTTAGGCACACATTCAGTGACCAGGTAATATGAGGATTCTTAAATTCTTAAACTGAAGAAAAAATCTAATAACAATCATATTTTAATCCCTGTTGATGGTATATAAATGTTACTTCATTGCATTTCCATAGTACCTTATCTTGCCAATACATCTGAATATGAACAGCTGTCAAGTCTATACAGAGCGTGAGGAATTAAAAGCTGTAATTAAAATGTTAGGAAATCCAAAACATAATTTACTAAGGCATCCCATGTTGTTTAGTATAGTGGTGCATAGTGTTCATGGATAGTTTAAAGCACACCAAGTTGGCTGGTGTTTTGTTGTGTTATAGAGCACTGGATACAATTCTAAGGAGGTATGCTTCCCCATGAAGATACTGGATTATTTCAGTCTGAATCCTGCAGCATGATGAAGCTCTAAGATAAAAGAGTTCAAATCACACAGACAGGTGGCCCACAGCTGATGAAACGTTTACTTCAGCATTTTCAGACCCGTTCATTAAACGATGCCAATGGCTCTTTAACCATATGGGAAAAAGAGAGTAAATGAAGAACATAAGTAAGGTACTCTGGGTGCACTTGAGACAGCAGGCCAGTGGGCAGCATGCATGTATAAACACTTCTTAGAAAACCATTTGTAAGGAATCTACAAACAAACCTTTAGAAGTGAATGTGTTCAAGCGCTGTGAACAAATTCGGTTATACTGAATGGCTGATATAAAATACCGACAGATGTTTCTGGTCATGTACTGACTGCATCTGCTTACTCAGAAGTCACAGTTACGCTTATTTTCTTGCAGTATTACTTAAAAAATCCAAATATATACATTTTAAACATATACCTCTCAGATGGTCTCAGCCAATCGTGTTTCCAATGGAGGGGATATTATTCATGGGAAAACTGACTACAGAGCACAGAAATCTGAATCAATTTTAACGGTTTAAAATCCCTGTGCCACATGGAAACATACACAGTAAAAACAAGAAGATTTAAAATCAACCTCCTTTAAGCTCTCTTTCACTGTGGGACTTTGTTATGCTGGGGAAATAATTATGTGCTGTACAGTGTATTATTATTGTTGGCTGTCCTTCCATTCGATACCGTTGCAACTGGTAAAATAATTGTACTTTATAACTTTAAACATACATACTTTGGTCCCACAGTAAACTGAAAGGACTGAGATTAATCTGAAAGTGTTGCTGTGGCAAAGATATGACCACCAAACACAATTAGGAACAATGCTGGAAGAAGTGAAATATTTTAATATAACATGTAAATAGTCAAGTATAAACTACACAGATGATCAAATATGTTCTCAATCTGATGTGTCCTGACTTTATTTTATTTTATTTTTTTTAGTAGAAGGAAGTTTTACAAAAGTGTATTACTTTCACAGTGCACATGGTCATAAAATAGTGTTTATACACTATATTAGTGCTTCATTGGAACAAAAAGTTGTTGAATCCTGGATTAGATGGCTGAGTGCTGATTGGCTGAATGATTTAACTTGTCCTCTGATTGGCTGGGGGAGTTATTGGAGAACAGAGTGCAAGGAGTGACCCGTTGTCACAAACCTTGGAACATTCTGGCAAAGAAGATTTGAAACATTTTATTAATTGTCTTCAGTTTTATTTAGAAATTTCTAATACAGGAAAAAGAGCACTGTTTTGATACAATGCTAATTGTGGCCATGCTAAACCTTGTGCTGCTGTATTGTAACAGTGAATGGAGAATTCTACCCCCATTGCCCATCACACACCTGTTCATGCTGCCACATTGCCTTTTGTGTGCCGGTGGGGCATGGTTGATTCCAGAATTAACAAAATGAGCCTCTGGTGTCAATTCTGTCTATGTGGTGCAGCGTTGCGACCTGCTGCAGTTAGAAGGGAGAATGGCTTTGGAGAAGGTCCAAAGAACATGTAGCCCATGATGACAGCTCACTAGGAGGTCTGGACCTTTTGGCAATGCGGTAGCATGTGCAGCTGGCATGTGGGATCTCTGGGATCCAGTGCTGTAATATGTTTCTATTAAACCAGTATACACAAAAACATGTTTCCCTGTTTGTAACAGTGTTACTATATGCTACAGCAGGCTTTATTGAGTACAATTTACTTTGGCTTTCATGAAGGGGCCTTACCTTTGGCTTGGAATTACCCAAATTCCAGTATTGGCTGCTGCTATATTTTGCCCAGTCTAGATGACCTCTGTTAGTTCAGCATGGAAGGAAGCGAAATAAGAGGTCCATTACAAAGTAACTTTTAAAACTTTGTTGGGAATACTTAATAAAATCCTTGCAAAGGGTTTATATACAATTTATCATTCATTCACTTTCTGCACCTTTAATCATATACAGTCATTATTTTGGCTACATAAATCAGGCATTAAAATAATTTTCCAAACAACCTCTTATCTTGCCCCTAGTGAAACCACCCTGTAAATGTCTATTTTTAGGTTATTTTCCAAAAGTAAGGTGTTTACATTTGAATCAGTCAGTGGTGATATTTCCATCACCCCAGTAATGATTTATATTTCCTTCTGGACCGCTTCCATGCAGAAAGTACCTCTAAATTATGTGAAACTGGTGATTGGTTACAGTAGGTTTCATTTAAAGATCACCCATGCTCCACATTTTGCAATGCTCAAGTAGAATGTTTTCTCAATGATACAAGCTCCATTTTTTGTCAAACATCATTTGCTTTTACATGTGGATCTTGTAAATGACTAATCTGTAAACAGGGGTTATGCTACACTACTAAAATCTATCAAAATTCCCTCCTTTCTCATCCCACCCACATTGTTTTCTTTGCAGGCAACAATACATCATATATCCAGACTTATCTCACATAAGGTATATGTTAAGGGAGATTTACTGAGTACCTGCTGCAGTTTAGCAGGGGTGTCGAGTAATTTAATGAACTAGAGGCCACCCAGAGAACAGTTGTGCTCAGTTGTGGACTTCCATCAGCCCCCATACTATAATATAGCTTTGAGTCTACAATGTAACGTCAATGTGGACCATATGCAGTAAAAAACAATTTACTACCATTCCCATGAAGATGTAGATTGTACTACTCATCTGATAGAGATTAGTCCACAGACCATTTTACATTTAAGTCAGCCATTCATGAAATCCGAAGCAAGTACAAGCACAAACAGTTTGGAAATCCTTGAAATCTCATGGTGGAGGTTCTACCTTATTTAAAATCAACAAAAGGGATAGAACATAGCACAGTTTTCCAAATTAAATGGGGCTCCGGCAATTACTATATGTAGCCTTCTCAAATGCTGTGATGCCCAACTAAATGAATGTCTTATTATAGCAATCTTGGCTGCAGCAATCTTTAACGTTCTTGATTATTTTCCAGCTTTATTAACAGAGAGATGCTAGATATGCTTTATCAGAAAAAGGGTTCAGGTCACATTTGTTTGCCTACCAGTTTGTCCAAAATGATGCAAAGAACATCACAATGGTAGGCCACTGTAGTTGATTCCTAAACAAATGTGTGAGGATCCAAACATCAAAGTGCTTTTTGTACTTAAATATAACTGGGAGAATACTTAAGTATTTAAACATGGGAATCATGAAACAATTAATAAATAAATAAAATGTTCCTTCAGGTCATTTTTTTTTTTTTACTTTAAGTTTACTTAATGCTAGTATGTAGCCTAAATGATGCTTAGTTATTCAATGCCATAATCACATTAAATAAGAACTGATGATGCAGTATTGAGGTTGTTAGGGAAAAATTGACTCCCTCAATAAATATGCGGACAAGGAATACTCAGGGCCCGATTTAACTGAAATAATACGAAAATAGTTTATTCAGCTACAACGAAGCACTCCAGAGATGGTCAGTCACATCTAAAGTTTTTCTAAAGAGCAGACTATCATATACAAGATGACTCCTTTTGGTTGGTGGGTAACTGCATGACATCAATGAGGTGCCCCAAACTTTATCACACTTTTCCTTTGTCTTCTGTTCTCTCATGGCCTTGGATGAAAATGTTTTTTCTAAAAAATAAGCTACTGCACCTGTCCTCTACAGAGCAATACACAAAGCTTAAATTCATATATGGGTTACACAATCTTGTTGCAACAATGGTGCGAATATAAAATTTTTGGCATCTAGACAGGGCACTGTCTCACATCAAGATGAAGCATTTTAAAGAGCTCTTGAATTCTGAGACCATGTTATACGTCATCAGATTTCATACTCCAAGAGCAGAATTGACTTATCGTCTGAAAGTAATTGTTCAAACATGCAAATCTAGACTACTTAATATGTTGTTTGCATTTCAACATAGGTTTGAAAAAATAGCTAGCTTTTCTTTGGGGTTATAAAGAAAGGGGCAAATTCTGTAATAGAGCAACTAGATTCGACTGTTGTCCTTCCAGTGTCTCTCACACATGGTTGTCATTGCTTCATAAATTCAGCAGCATGATTTTGTATGCCAAATAAGAGTCCCATGGGAGCCATTCCAGCAATGTAAACCCTTACAGAACCTTTCAACGGTCCACTGAGTATTTTTCTAGAGGGAAACGGCAAAATGGTTTACCAATAAGACATTTAGTTTAAGACCCTAATAGCCAACAGCTTCAGTGATATTTAAGCTTGTCTGTAGTGAGATCTCCAAAGTGATATGAAATGCCATCTGTGCTTTTATATCCTCTTCACACATTGTATGGGATCAGAGGTAGAAAAATGTGTGAAACAATTAAAACAATTGTTTTGTATAAACAAATGCACTAGGATTGTTTTGACAATTGCATCACAACTGTATCTAAATAGAATCAATAGCATTGAGTTTTGTTCCCCCTTATGACTCTTAAGAACTTCCACAAGTCTGTAGTATAAAATGCAATTACTGCTGCATTGTGTATTGTAATTCTTGCCCGGGTAATAATTCATAACAAAATCTGGATGGTCCTGTGACTTTCTCTTCGGGGAGGTGTGAAAGAGCAAAACTCAGTGTAAAATGTTATAAAAACAAACACTATATGAAACACCTATAGTATATTGAAGTCCTGTATGATTTTCATTAAAAAAGCTAGGAAATGGTACAAAAACATCAATGAGTGTGAAAGAAGGATCTTTCATTTTTGTTTAGTTTTTTTTTTTTCACGTAAAGAAAGTCCTTAAAAAACAGCAGTTTTACACTGTTACACTGCTTGGCAAATTTATTAAAAAATTCTTTGGACACTACTTTCTGGGTGGTTTGTTGATAATCCCAAACATGAGGTGATTTGGACCTTATCCAACAAAAACTTTTCTCAGACAACTGCAAGCCTTTGTAGGTGCTGTCCTCTATTACAAAATTCAATGAGTTTTAAAACAAAGCAATATGAAATCCAAATACCAAATGATTATGGTATTTATGGTTCAATATGTAATTTGGCTACTTCTAAACTGGAAAATTGAAAATCTGTCTGTATCATCACATTTTTGGCCAACTTATTTAGACCAGACAAATTAACTAAGCTGACATCTGCAAGACCTGGCACTATTTCCTGTTTCAACAGTCATCTTTGACAAATAATTAATTTTAAAATACCATTCAATCACAGGGTCAATAAAGTGCACAACAGTCTTAGATAGATTTAATAAATGATCACATTTCACTTTTGAGGTAAATATCACCTTGCATACAATTAAACCATAGTCCTTAATTGCTCATAAAAATCATTGTTCATACACTATAAGACAACTGATCCTTAATTGTGTTCTGGTATTCTTTTTTATTTTATTTTGTAAAAAGGCAAATAGATCTATCACAAGACATATACTTAAGGTAGCACAGGAACACAGAGAAGGAGCAGGCATTAACTGTCACTTCCAGTTTTTGTATATGAAGTGCAAATACAACACATATGTTCATCAAACATTTTAATCTGCTAGCTTGATGTCATACACCCTGAACTACAGCACAGACCTGCAAGGCTTTCTTGACACAAAGTCCTGCAATGTCTCTGTAGATACATGCTTCCACACGTATTTATGCCATTCTCTCCCTGCACAGACAAAATGTGTTGTTGAGTACTGTGAATGACCCAAACAGAGATGGCTCTGCTGTACCCGTAGGACAAAGAGGCACCACACTGCACTGAGAACCTGACATATATTGCACAGTAATTCACTGACAGAAAGAGGCTGTGTCAACTGTAATTGGGCTACTGCTTTATGTCATACATGTTACTCTTTGCTAAGCAGATTTGGTAGCATTCAAACAGATAAATAAGTACGACCAGAACCTCACTAAAATCTGAGAAACAATTAAGTAACATCTTTATAATTTAAGGAAGAAAAGTTGTTTGAGAGGCCTGTAACGTCCTTTCAGAGCCCAAGTCCCACAGAAATTATTTAGCATGCAGGCAGAAGCCAAAATGTATAAGCCAAATAAATTGATTGACAACATCCTATGGTCCGACTCAAATGAACAAATCCAGGCCCAGAGTTCAAATGGGGAGTAAGACAATAAAAAAGATCATGGTTAAGTGTTGTCAAACTGCCTTATGATGTTATTGGCCTGTTGTACATGTTCAGGGACTGAAATTCTTTGTCTGATTATAGGAAACCTTAATGCTGCAAAGTACTAAGATCCACTACAGACTGAAATTCTACCTAGTGGTTATTAGCTATTTGGACATATCCTCACTGTAAACACCTGACCTGAATCTTTTTAAATTGTTATGGTTGGATCTGAAGGAAGCAGTTTCTGCCAGGAAAGCCACCAATGTGGATGCATTCAAGGCTGTTTGACTCAAAGAACATGGAAAAAAAACACTGGATAGATTCCAAAAACTCATCTAAAGCTACAATAAATGTTTAGTGTGCAGTAATAGATGCCAAAAGAGGACATGCTGGATAGTAATTTGGAGTATCTGAATATCTTTCTTTGTGTATTATTAAATATTTAATGATTGCACGTAACACTTGTTTTTTGCTCTGTATTAACTATGAAAATGTGTGCTGTATACTTACTTTGCAAACATATGTGTATGGAGGAGGGCAAATACTGTGTTACAGCTTTCTACACCTGTATCCAATATCTGATTTCATTAAAGAGCTGCTTATGAGCAATAATTAAAATACCTACAAGAACTGTCAAGTTTAATTTATCTGGATCCCTCTAATGATATGCAGCACGTCCAATTTCATTCTCTACAGCAGCATGTTAAAATCAATTAAAACCTTTATTGATGTTAGGAATACTTCTAATCAAACACACACCACTGAAAGCTTTTAATACTCTCAAGAAAGAAGAAGACACCTAATCACTTAAGAAGCACCGACATGGTTAAAAAGATAAAGTTTTTAAATAACTGACTTATATACTATGAACATAAATTGTAATATATCACATAACTTATTTTTGGTCTAACAATTATTATCGTTTTGGATTTGTATGCATCTCAATCAAAGATTAAAGTAACACAGTACAGCCCATTATGCCTCTGGGAAAGAGTAAGTGTGGGTACGCCATACTGTTAAAACGTCTTGTAAAAGTCATATATTTAGATTTATAGTAGGATATGTTTAGACTAGCATCTTTGACCAACGCTTGACTTTTTACTGATAAGAAACTTACAGTATTTATTTTTTAATTCTTATTCTTAATATTGTTATAAGACGTATGTTACTGGATTATCACAGATTTCTTTTAAAGTGGTAATTAATTCTGTTAGTTGTTCTAAAATGGGATGGGAGTACAGCAGAGCTTAATCCACCAAATACCTTATTTGTTACTGTTTTGTTGTAGGCAAATATTTAAAATATTTAATGTATCACTTAAATTGTAACAGTTTATACTTCAGTGTTGGTATCTTTGAGTTCCTCTATTTCATTACTTATAAATGCATTTATTTATCAACTCTTTTCAGTTCAGTGTCACAATATTTATGTGTATTTAGAACCGTCATAAAACAAGTCTGAAAGGCTTGACATTCTTCAAATACAGACATTCCCTGTGGTATCAATAGCAACAGACAAACATGCATATAAATTAGCAAAATAAATAAATAAAAAAGACATTTCAGTATTCTATGAAGTGTTTTTGGTTATGATAACTTGTCTGTCAGTCATGAACTTCCAGAAGCATCCGGAACCATACGGCATAGTCATTTTAATCCATTCTGACAAGCCATTGCTAGAATGTCAGCTGTGCACATTTATAATGGAAGCCTATCATATTACAACAGATTTTATGGGTTAAAAGGTGGTGAAAAAAGTAAATGTGTACAGTAGCAGGAAAACAGCAGTGCTGTAGTTTATAACAAGCCCTTACAGTGAAGAGGGGTGTGAGCAGACTCCCCGGTGTTACATTTCACCAGGTAATTAGATTACCAATGTAGTGTGAAATAGAAAGTCATTGTTAAAAAAGCAGCATTCTCTAAGGTGCCTCTTTTGAGGTGGTAATAAAGAACACGATTTACTTTGAGAGCAACATTATAATGAAGTCATGAAGAGTTTGCTTTAAGGTCCAGTACAATTGCCAATAAAAACAAGTGCCTTATAATTACTTTCTTTGACCCAGTGTATCTCACAGGCACTCTCACACTCATTTCAAAGTTATTTCAGAATAAAGCAATTATACACAGAGCCCATATGGCGAAGGTAGAGACTGGAGTTAGTCTGCAGCCCCCCTTCCCCCGGCTCAGCAATAGCTTCCAGCTGTCTCTTCTAGCCAAGAAATATTTTCAAAACCTCCTATCAGTCGCTTGATAAAAGCCATTGGGCTGATTGGGAGGCTTTCTTTGCCAGATTTAACAGATTACGGTGGTGCCAGATTTGGGATTTTCTTTTTTTTCTATTCTACTTAAACAAAGTCGTACCAGGCTTGTGTCCACTTTAAAAATGACCAAGATAGCTATCAGGCATAGTGGCAGTCTTTTGGAATAAGACAGACGTAGCCGGTCCACAGTTCTGGAACACATACAACAAGGGCTATCCCACTAACCCATGACCTCTACTGATGCCACTGGAGATACCTTTTTGATTTAAATGTCTAGGCATCACCCTGTCATCAATTACTCTTTGAGACTGAGGCAGAATGAGTAATGTACCCTCTCATTTATTATTTTAAACAAATGTACTGTACAACACTTCTGGTCATGAGTGTGGCATGCAGCTCATAAACCACAAGAAATCAGAGTAATTCATAAAATAAATACAAAGCACACAAATCAAATGCTTATTGCTCCTGAGACAGCATTTTCTTATCACAATTCAATTTGTAGGGAACCCCACAGCAACCGAGCAATACATCACTGTGTCTGTTGCTGACTCTTTAACTAGGTAGAAACCACATCCCACTTCAGCTAAACCAGTTATCATCCCCACTGCATTCAATATTATGGTAGCCTATGCAACATCTCAATATCTCCCTACATAATGAATATAATAACAATATTGATATATTAAATGCGGCAGCCGTGCAAATGGAGGTAATTTAATTTCTTTGAGCAAAATACGTATAATTTTCATCTGAAATCAAGCAACACATTATATTAAAGGTGTATTGTGCAAAGTTTGAAATTTAAACTTAAGCTATTCAACAAAGCTGTCTTTTAAACTAAACAAACCCCATAATACTGCAGTTTCACTGTGGTAAAATACTGAATATACTTGACATTTGAAAGAATGGAGTAATACATTCAGAAAATACAGATATTGAGATCAGCATATGCATAGGCATGTTTTGTGTGTGTGTGTGTGTGTGTGTGTGTGTGTGTGTGTGTAAGTGTGTGTGTTTTACTCAAGAAAATAATTAATAATTTGTGAATGGTATAAGCTTGGGAAGTTATACAGTACTAGTATGATTTCACACAGGCTAAAACGATAGTCCAAGGATCTAAATACTGTACATTTGTTCAGGATAATTCATATTATGTATTTTCAATTTTTAAGATACTAGATTATTACTGTTGTCCTAATATAATGTGCGTTGTCCCAGGTTCAGTTTTATATTAGCGATTTTAAAATAGGAATGTTGTTCTAGGATCGACATGCTGTGTTTGTCCATGATCATGCACAATTTCCTGATCTTCAAATATAACTTATATTTCTGTATTTTGCACATAGTTTGCAGAGTTGCCACATCTTTCGCTTTATTTTTTAAATGAGAAGGAGTCTCTGATACGTGACATCACCGCACGGTCTTAATAATCGTAACATTGATCCCAGGAACAACAGCAACACAAATTTTGGGACAGTTCATCACAGGTTGAGTGTTTATGTAAACTGTAGATGTTTTGTATTTTTTATAAACATACCTTTGAAAATATTTGTATTGTAGTTCAGATAATGAAAATGCATTATTTAATATTTGGAGACTTCTGCCACAGAAGACAATGATGTGTATAACCAGTTTAAGCTTTACATGGTATTGATTAACAGCATGTTAAATGTACAGAACATCCCAGAATTTACTGAGGGAGTCAAATAAATACAGCTCATACATTCTGATTCAAAACCATCTCTCCTGCTTTTCAAATATGAAAATAGCTCCTAGACTCTGAAACATCTAATGTCTTTAAGGATTGGAATGTAACAAGAAGGGATTTCTTTTCATTGGATCAGAATTACAAAACCTACAGAGAGTTAAAGCTTTCACAAAGAGGAAATTGTATTATTTCAAATATTTCATTTTTTAAATACAAAACCTGGAAATATAGCTATAGTCACAGTCACTTGAAAAAAACCACCAGCTGTTGGCATAGGTTAATCTCAGCTCAAATGGCAAGGCTAGGGGCTGGTTCTCTGTGAAAACATAAAGACAAAAATCAATACATGGCCTTTTTTTGTCAGTGACCTGGGAATGACTATTTATTCAAATACTTCAAAAAACTTCAATTCAAATACTTCAAATACTTGAAAAAACAAATGTTGTTTTGGGGCAGGGTATTTAAAAATACTCTAATACAGGGAAAATAATATTTTCAAATACAAATGCCAATTAGTATCTGTAATTGACCCAAGTCTGTGCAAAATATCGATGATCATACTGTGGGATGGATATAGCACCATTTATAGAATAGCTTTAACTATCCCTATTTTTTATTATTTTATGCTTAAACAGTTGGGAGATGTTTTTAATTATTTCAGTATTATTCTCTCACAACATGATAATTGACTGCAGTGATATTTATGTATACCAAGTGGAAAGCATGGGCTCATAATCAAAGCAAATATTCACTGAGGAACACTAATATAAAGTCAAAACTATTCACAATCATATTTTGTGTAATGCTAACTAATTTGTAAAACATTCATACTTATGTAATGTATTGTGAAGTTAAAATGTAATATTCAGAAAACAATCTAGAATGTTAATACGTATACTTGGACTAGGAACACATTTTCCAGAATGATAGGAAAATAGGAAAAACAAGGACAAAGCTTGTTTCATACCACTCCTTTAGCAGGGCTTCACATAGGAAATCTACTTGCATTACTTTTCAACTAGTAATTATATGTATATACATCATTTTGATTGAATTGAGAATTGACTTGAGCTTTTGAGTGTACCAGACCAACAAACCAAAGAAGGTGGAATTGCCCTCCTTCACTTTTAACCTTTCTTATGTTCTTATATTTGTTTTTTTGTTAGTGAAATAAATAATGACACCATCAGAATAAATCTAAGTCACTTCAATATCAGGTCCAAAGTATACATGTTTAAAATAAAAAACCTCACAGAAGAGAGTTCACTTAGTTGACATGCTGTGACCACAAGTCTAACTTACGACCTCCTTGCATACTAACTCAATAGCAGGACAGCCAACAACAATAAAAAATGTACAACACAGAAAATTTCCCTTCAAGGAAACTTGTCCCACCAAAACAAAGTCCTGTAACATAAGGGAAATCTTATGTGCTCAACAGCATAAACGAAAAAAACAGCTTGGAAGGTTTTAACACACTGTTCATCACACACTATTTTATTAGTAATTACTGAATATTTAAACTTATTTTTACTTTTTTAAATCTCACGGTTATTAGGCCTATATGTTACCAAATATATGACTTTGTATAAAGGCATGCTTATAATAGCAGCATATTTTTCAAGTGGCATATGAATTTCATACTTTGAAATTAATATTTTATAATTCTGTAGAATTATAAAATAGGCTCTCCGGAGAGTAGCCCTGCTGATTTTTCTTGGAACCTGAAGACGATCCACGGTATTTATAATGTATTATTCTTTAGATCCACTTCTTTGGAGGAGCTTGATTGACATCTTGGTTTGTGAAGCTGGTCAAAGTTGTCCCTGAATTTAGGAGGGTCTGATTCAATACATATTTTTACAGTTGCAGGGTTAGCATATAGTAGCTGTGGTTATTGTGGAAAAAGTAATCATGTTGACCCCATGTGTCATTAGTATTAGTTGCTGATGCACCCCTCATGTCTGTGTGTGAATGGCTTGCAGGCAGAGACATTACGACAAATTAAACCATCCCAGGCATTGCACACAGACAGGATGTACACCAGTTTAAATTGCCCTAAGCACTGTGAGGATTAATGCATTGTTTTAAATACTAAACCAACTTTGTTCAAGCCAGATATTATTCACTGTGAAATGGCACTCTACATATGGTGACAATCAAGAGGGCCAGTATGATTTTTGACAGCATAACTGCTGGCACACGTTTCCAATATAAGAATGCTTCTCATTCTTATTTTTGCAGGTTTTGGGTTTTATTTATTCATTTTTTCAGTGCTTTGTAGTCTTCTCCTAGTACTGTTACTCAGAATATAGGGCACGTACAGTGGATGATAATACAGCAGTTGGAAAATGATGCATGCAGCAACTCTATTACAAATATTACTCTTTACTATGAAGGGACTATTGATTCAAATCAATTATCAATTTCTTAGTGTATGGGAATAAAAAAAAATACTTTACTTCTATTTTCAAAATGTAAGCAACAGAATATCTGTTCTTCTACAGGACAGTGATTCACAATTATTTTTTTACAAGGATCTTTTTTCTTTTTTTTTTTTACATTATTTAAACGTTTTTTTTTTTTTTTTTTTTTAATGTTATCAGACTGTATTGGTGACTTCATTACACTCCCAACTGGGATTTACATTCACACTTTTCATGCGTTAAATGATGGTGTTTTATTATACAATTTTAACAATTTTCATATGTCCCAGAATGGTTGGGTTTAGTTCAGAAATGATTGGGTCAATAAAACTTTCTGCCAAAGATAAAATTGTCTTGATTTCCATGAATGTTCTGCCTCTCAGGGGACAAAGGATTGAATTTCAGGAAAGGTTGACTGACATAGCCTTAATTTTATACTTGTGACAGATCAACACAGCACATGCAGCATATATCTGGTAACTTGTATCTGATGTCTTCATTGTTGGTGATTTTGGTTTTCTAGAAAGTAGGGATCATGTCCCTTTGCCTGACTGATTTTTTTTAAAGAAAGCACTTAAGAAGATGCCACAAGAAACATGGGTAGGATGTCAAGCTGTGACTTCTGATCTCTTTGGCACATGGATGCTTTTAATTTATTTTTTCCTCTGCTAGCCAGACTATGTAGCCAACCTAGTAACAAAATCACAGGGCTGGGAATGTTAAAGACAAACTTAAAGATCCCCGCTGACATTTGTCTGTGTAACTGAAGAACACTTTCAACATATAAGGATCTCAAACTTATATTTTATTTCTTTGCTATCATTGGCTTATGTTTCTTAGTTTTCTATTCTTTGTAGTTCAAGACAATTAATCAATTTTCAGCACATGTTTCCCAGGGAGGCAGTACCTATAATCTAATTTTGAAAACCAATATTAAATTTCCTCAGAGGAATGCACTGTAAATGTAACGCTTATTCTCAGTTAGTTGGACTTTAAAAAGCTGACATATTAAATTAAGTATTACCACAGGTGTTACCTGGCATATATGTTCAGGAAGAAAGTTACCCTACACATTATGTTACAAAGTGTAATGGAAACAGCAAGCATAATGTGCTGTGCTAAAGTATAGGGTTTAGGCCATCATTTTGCAGAACTCAGAAATTATACCAGGTTACTGAAACTTGCCATTACATTTTGCTGAACAAATCTATGCTCCTGTTTGCCTCAGTTATGTACCACTTGCAGGATTTTTTATAGTCAAGTTTAGCTTAAATTATGGGTTATGTAATTATGCAACACTTATAGACATAACCTCAAACTCTTCATATAAACAGTACCAGTTACTGCTTTTGCTGCAAACTTGAGATGAAAGCATGTGTAGGTTAATTTTTATTTTTATTTTTTAACACTGTTAAATGCATCCCTTCTTTTGGATTTTCAAGCATTTTGAAGTAGCAGTTTTGAATCAGCCACTGAACTGTTATTTAAAATACGGTTTTCTAACACGGTATATACTTCGAACATATTAACAATGAATAAATTGAATAAATAAATAAAGAATAAATGCAAAAATTGACCTGTACCTGCAAATCACAATTTACAAACTTGTACACTAGTTTTAAGCAGTAGCATTCTGGTCATTGTGAAGAGCTTCATTATTATATGCACTGTAGTAGAGCAGGGTTCAGCAGTACAGGATAAAGAAACCAACATATTTTCTTTATTTATGTATTTATGCACATATGTATGTATTTATTTATCTTTCAGTTTACTAGTTCGCATGCTATTTTTGCTCATGTTTTTTCTGTTTAAAGTTGTCTGTGGACATTTTATGCATGAAAGCATGAAGAGAAGCAGGACAGAGACCTTGACCACTCAATTTGTTCCAGCTGTCTGATATGTGCAGGTGCATTGGTAACCTGTGAAAAAAATGAACAATGAATGTGCAATAAAGAAATTATGAAAGATACATTTGTATGTAACTCACAAACAACAATCTAAACAGATTATATTGTAAACTTAATACAAATGTATCACATGTGCATACAGCACATCTAAGGCCTTCTCAATCTCTTCTGGTCTAGCCAAGGTAACATATATGGAGTAAGATTGCTTTGAAAAACATCTGCACGTGTGTTAAAAATGTGTACACATCCTATGAATACGAATCACCAAAAATCGCACAACACAAATTCTTAAAAAAAAACTAAAATCCACACGGGTATACAGATTTTGTTAATTTGTGATGACTACGACTTGTTGAGTGTGAAATTACAATCAAAAATACATCCTAGTGGTCACAGGCATACGAATACATTGGAAAGTAAATGTTTTGGTCATTCGTACCCACATGACGTACACATTATTTTGTACATGTATATGAATGTTTTTGACAGTGATCTTATTCCATAAACATACCCCTGAGAACCACCTTTACAACAGACCAATAATGCATGTAATTATATTGGTTAAATTATTGTGTTACATACTTTGTTGGAATAATACAGGACATTCACAGTATTGTATCGTGCCACCGCACTTGGTTAGATGTAAAAATAAAAGTAGTGGGGCACAGGACTGTTAATCTGTAGGGGAGCTGTAGTAACTGTCAAGTCTTGAGATGAAGTGCATGCTAAGGGCTTGCATATACTGAGTCCAGGAGAAAGTAACAGTTAATAGTGAAGAAAGGGGAGGTGGCACCCAAGGGGAATAAAGGTTGCAGCAGTTGATACAGCACAGCTAGTTGGGTAAGACTGACTGTTAATAGCTAGTGCAGTTAATACCCACAGCATATATAAAGGAATAATACAGATATAAACTTAGTTATATTGTTCTCACAAATCAAAGAGTGGCCTAAGCCTCATCACTCAGATATGACTTCATTGTTAACAAGCTCATGGTGTGCTTGTACACTGTGCAGGGGAACAACGCACCCCACCCTGTAGTGAGTCAGAAAATGTAAAGTATTTAGGAATACCTTATCTACTAATGATGCTGTGTAATTGTACATTATTATTATTTTTCATTACTGCCAATGCTACATTGACATATATAATACTAACTGACATTTTTGCTAGGTTTATTACTAAACATTTTTGCCTGAGCTTCCAATTATCACTTGTTTTCTGCAAGATGGCTTCATGCCAACTTAGTAGGTGTAAGTAATAAAAATGAGTCATTACTAATATCCAAATATGACCATACCACCTGTACATTACTACTGAATCATGGCTCTGTTTATCACAGGTAATTTAACAAAGGAATATAACTCCAATTTAAAACTCTGAAACTCACCACATTTTAACTGCTACATTTCCTATTAATAATGTAGTCTTGAAACTTCAATTTAATTTCAGATGGCAAGCAAGAGCTTGAGGAAAAACAATACACATTAGCATTATCAAAAAAAGTAAAATTCATTATTACACAGAACTATTGTTGTCTTGCTGTAATAACAACTTATAACAATTGCAAATGAGAGAATATAAACAGAGCTTGTCCATATATATACACTCACCTAAAGGATTATTAGGAACACCTGTTCAATTTCTTATTAATGCAATTATCTAACCAACCAATCACATGGCAGTTGCTTCAATGCATTTAGGGGTGTGGTCCTGGTCAAGACAATCTCCTGAACTCCAAACTGAATGTCTGAATGGGAAAGAAAGGTGGTTTAAGCAATTTTGAGCGTGGCATGGTTGTTGGTGCCAGACGGGCCGGTCTGAGTATTTCACAATCTGCTCAGTTACTGGGATTTTCACGCACAACCATTTCTAGGGTTTACAAAGAATGGTGTGAAAAGGGAAAAACATCCAGTATGCGGCAGTCCTGTGGGCGAAAATGCCTTGTTGATGCTAGAGGTCAGAGGAGAATGGGCCGACTGATTCAAGCTGATAGAAGAGCAACTTTGACTGAAATAACCACTCGTTACAACCGAGGTATGCAGCAAAGCATTTGTGAAGCCACAACACGTACAACCTTGAGGCGGATGGGCTACAACAGCAGAAGACCCCACCAGGTACCACTCATCTCCACTACAAATAGGAAAAAGAGGCTACAATTTGCACAAGCTCACCAAAATTGGACAGTTGAAGACTGGAAAAATGTTGCCTGGTCTGATGAGTCTCGATTTCTGTTGAGACATTCAGATGGTAGAGTCAGAATTTGGCGTAAACAGAATGAGAACATGGATCCATCATGCCTTGTTACCACTGTGCAGGCTGGTGGTGGTGGTGTAATGGTGTGGGGGATGTTTTCTTGGCACACTTTAGGCCCCTTAGTGCCAATTGGGCATTGTTTAAATGCCACGGCCTACCTGAGCATTGTTTCTGACCATGTCCATCCCTTTATGACCACCATGTACCCATCCTCTGATGGCTACTTCCAGCAGGATAATGCACCATGTCACAAAGGTCGAATCATTTCAAATTGGTTTCTTGAACATGACAATGAGTTCACTGTACTAAACTGGCCCCCACAGTCACCAGATCTCAACCCAATAGAGCATCTTTGGGATGTGGTGGAACGGGAGCTTCGTGCCCTGGATGTGCATCCCACAAATCTCCATCAACTGCAAGATGCTATCCTATCAATATGGGCCAACATTTCTAAAGAATGCTTTCCGCACCTTGTTGAATCAATGCCACGTAGAATTAAGGCAGTTCTGACGGCGAAAGGGGGACAAACACAGTATTAGTATGATGTTCCTAATAATCCTTTAGGTGAGTGTATATATATACAGTGAGGGAAAAAAGTATTTGATCCCCTGCTGATTTTGTACGTTTGCCAACAGACAAAGAAATGATCAGTCTATAATTGTAATGGTAGGTGTATTTTAACAGTGAGAGACAGAATAACAACACAAAAATCCAAAAAAAAACGCATTTCAAAAAAGTTATAAATTGATTTGCATGTTAATGAGGGAAAAAAGTATTTGACCCCTTCGACTTAGTACTTGGTGGCAAAACCCTTGTTGGCAATCACAGAGGTCAGACGTTTCTTGTAGTTGGCCACCAGGTTTGCACTCATCTCAGGATGGATTTTGTCCCACTCCTCTTTGCAGATCCTCTCCAAGTCATTAAGGTTTCGAGGCTGACGTTTGGCAACTCGAACCTTCAGCTCCCTCCACAGATTTTCTATGGGATTAAGGTCTGGAGACTGGCTAGGCCACTCCAGGACCTTAATGTGCTTCTTCTTGAGCCACTCCTTTGTTGCCTTGGCTGTGTGTTTTGGGTCATTGTCATGCTGGAATCCCCATCCACGACCCATTTTCAATGCCCTGGCTGAGGGAAGGAGGTTCTCACCCAAGATTTGACTGTACATGGCCCCATCCATCGTCCCTTTGATGCGGTGCAGTTGTCCTTTCCCCTTAGCAGAAAAACACCCCCAAAGCATAATGTTTCCACCTCCATGTTTGATGGTGGGGATGGTGTTCTTGGGGTCATTCCTCCTCCTCCAAACATGGCGAGTTGAGTTGATGCCAAAGAGCTTGATTTTGGTCTCATCTGACCACAACACTTTCACCCAGTTCTTCTCTGAATCATTCAGATGTTCACTGGCAAACTTCAGACGGGCCTGTACATGTGCTTTCTTGAGCAGGGGGACCTTGCGGGCGCTGCAGGATTTCAGTCCTTCACAGTGTAGTGTGTTACCAATTGTTTTCTTGGTGACTATGGTCCCAGCTGCCTTGAGATCATTAACAAGATCCTCCCGTGTAGTTCTGGGCTGATTCCTCACCGTTCTCATGATCATTGAAACTCCACGAGGTGAGATCTTGCATGGAGCCCCAGACCAAGGGAGACTGACAGTTATTTTGTGTTTCTTCCATTTGCGAATAATCGCACCAACTGTTGTCACCTTCTCACCATGCTGCTTGGCAATGGTCTTGTAGCCCATTCCAGCCAGTGTAGGTCTACAATCTTGTCCCTGACATCCTTGGACAGCTCTTTGGTCTTGGCCATGGTGGAGAGTTTGGAATCTGATTGATTGATTGCTTCTGTGGACAGGTGTCTTTTATACAGGTAACGAGCTGAGATTAGGAGCACTCCCTTTAAGAGAGTGCTCCTAATCTCAGCTCGTTAACTGTATAAAAGACACCTGGGAGCCAGAAATCTTGCTGATTGATAGAGGATCAAATACTTATTTCCCTCATTAACATGGAAATCAATTTATAACTTTTTTGAAATGCGTTTTTTTGGATTTTTTTGTTGTTATTCTGTCTCTCATTGTTCAAATACACCTACCATTAAAATTATAGACTGATCATTTCTTTGTCAGTGGGCAAACGTACAAAATCAGCAGGGGATCAAATACTTTTTTCCCCCACTGTATATACATATAAATAATCTATCATCAGCACCATCATCCCCAAGATGTTGCCACTTAGATCTGTATCTTCTCTTTTCCATGTCATGCCTGCAAAGTTTATGATTTCATCTTCCCATGTTTTATGTGGTTTTCTTCTAGGTGTTTTTTAATCTAAAAGACGACCAATTCTAGATGAGCTTTTACCAGAAATCATATGTAATGTAGTAAACCCACATATATAATGACAAAAAGTAAAATATGATTGCATGCAGTCTCATCTTTTACAGCACAATGCATTCCTGGAAACGATTATAACAATGTTATCATTCTGTTGTTCCTGAACAAGGACTCTGCATACAAATACATCATAGATATGTCAAACAATATGTCATGAAAGCAAATATACAACAACTATAACCCTCTATTAAAATTATAAATAGTAAAATTATTCTTCACATTCCTTTAAAATGTGCATACACTTCAATGACACAGCCAGGATTGTGTGGGGGGTTGTAATTGTATAAATCAGTAACAACAAGGCAACAATCAATTCAGTTTCTTATTATAAACATTGTGCACAGAATATACTGAAAAGCAAAAGCAATACATATATATTAACATCAAACAATCATTGAATACTTAGTTGTACTTGATTCATGAATGAAATATAGATATAATGCAATGATTTATATGGAAGAAAAGCAGAACAACTATGCATTCACAACAGTTAATGTATAGGCATGTTACATTTTACAAAAGCTGAATATGAACATGAATAAACTGTACAGAAAAAGCTTTTTACCAACTCACTATAAAAATTATCAAAAGAATGTACAGAACCATATACACAATTTACAGTGTTCCTGCAATATATACTAAGTGCATTTTTGTGCAATCTGTAGGACATGTTTGATTGCTGATTTTTATTTTTTTCATGGACAAAGGATCATATATAAATTCTGAGTATATTCAGGAAAGGCCTCTGATCTCCAAATGGAATTCCTGAACCAGGGTAAAAGAAGCAGAACACAAAGCTCATTGCACAGCAGAAACACATTAGAACTTCTAAGCGACCTGTGGGAACACTTGATTTCAGTAACACCTCGTTATTATGCTGCTTGATGGCAAAGATGCCCAAAATATATTAGGAACTGGCTATAAGGTCTGTTTTTGCTTGTATTGACAATGATCTTTTGTCCAAAAGTGTCATGCAATTTATTAGGTGTATGAGCATTTTTGTACAACGTAACCTGGAGGGTGTATGTGTTTTGGATTCTTCTGGGTCTATTCTACATAAAGCTGTGCCTCATACAGTAGCATATACAAATATTGTAAACACTTAAAAAATAGTTGCAAATAATAGTTTAAAATACAGTGTTGCACTTTAGCACCACATTTCAGGTAAAAACAAATGTATTTATTTATTTGTTTGTGTATAAAATTCAACTGTCTATCAGTTTTTAATTGCATTTCCTCACAGTTTTAAACGGGCAATCAGGGGCGTAGGTTTAGTTTCAGACTAAGGGGAAGGAGACATGCAATACAATACATGTGTAATAACAATGACCCTAATCAATATTGTTTATCTGAACCTATTGGAAGAACACGTTAGCGTATCCACTCCACAATGGCTCTCTGTGGGTCAATTATTCCACTGCTGAGTTGCAAAGGTGGAGAAGGAGCAGGCCCTTGGGGCAGGGGAATGAATTGAGTGTACGGAGATAGCAAGTGCAGTGTGGTCAAGTACGAGAGTCATGTACTGGATGTGAGCTGTGATTTATAGCTAGTGGAGAAAGTGGAGCAGTGAATTATTGTGGGCAACTGGGGCCAAGAGGACACCAAGTGAGCAGTGGAGTTCTGGATGACCTGGAGTGGGCGGGTGACAGACACAGGAAGGCCAGCCAGGAAGGAGTTGCAGTAGACTAGGTGGGAGAGCACCAGAGTCTGAATGAGGAGTCGTTTGGAGTAATAGGTGAGGAAGGGTTGAATTCTTCATAGATTTGACGATTGCAAAGATTGGCAGATGCATGCCAGGGTGGAGATGTAGTGGGAGTAGGATAGGCTGGAGTCTAGGGTTCGAAGTTGAGGAGCTGGAAAAGAGTGTATAAATTCCAGAGAAATAGAGATAGAGAAACCAGAGGAGGAGGGAAAAGGAGGAGGCTGTATCATAATTAAAAAGGTTGAGTTTGAGGTGATATTAATACATTCAGGAGGGGATAGTAGACAGAAAGGTTGATATATGGACGTGGATGTGGCGGTCAGAGGTGGGGAAGGAGTGGAAGATCTGAATATCATCTGCTTAGAACTTGTTAGTCCCCCCAGAAATCTGCGGACATTGTTCTTAAATTCTATGATTTAAAAAAGTGTTTTCTGCAGAATTCTGCGGCAGTGATTAAGATCAGACAAACATGTTAACATGTTACGTAATCTAACTTTTCTGTCTTCAGAAGCCACCATTTTATGTATGGTTGTTGTCAAGGTCCTCTGACGTTTTTAAATTAGTTCAGGCTGGGAGGGACCAGCACTACAGGACTTTTGCTTTGTGTGCTGACTTGATTTGAGATGATCATCAATTGTTGATTTCCTTATGTGGTCAAGGACTTTGTTACAGACCGTACTACATCCTCTCAAAGATCTGTTTAGCGGATACATTTCCAACTTTACTTTTTGAACTAACGCTAATTTGGTCTAAAAAGCTCTCCGTTTTAAACCAGCCTCTAGGGGTAACTGATTGTGTTGGCAAAGTTAAGCTATTCGTTTTGTCCCTCCTATGACAGTAAGAGAAGATCAAATCATACAAAATTGACTGACCCCTGGGGTAATCCTTTAAAGAGAGGGTCGAGTTTAAGCCACGCCACATTACCTGGTACATTTGGTTTGTAGAGGAAAGAGGAGAACAAGGTTAGTGTGGTGCCAGAGATTCCAAGGTCGTGCGAGGGAGAACAGCAGTATGGAGTGATAATAGTGTCAAAGGCAGCAGGGAATGCAGAAAATTAGGAAAGAAGAAATAGTAAGTATAACCAGTTTTGTGAGTTAGTAATAGATATAAGAGCACTTTTAGTGTACTGACACAACAAAGCAAACTCAACACATTTTTGTGCTTAAGAGAATTTTTCATATTGGAGGTGATGTGTTAAAATATTTGAAGTGTGAGTCTGAGACAAGTTCAGAAGTTGATTTTTTTTTACAATGAGAGCAGAGAGGTGTACAGTCATGCCTTTCGTTAAGAAAGGCGGGCCAAAGAAGAGCAGATTGAATCCAGGCAACCTGTCTGCTCTTAAATTTGAGAATCACTCCCCGTTTCTGGTGGGGCAGATGTGGGTTTAGATTTTGTCTGCACAACATAGCAAGGAGAGTTTCCAGGAATATTTGGATTTCATTCCAGATTTTTTATTATTATTATTTTTTGTCTTGCCACAAAGTAGAGGGGGCATTAAATCTGTTTGTACAGGCCTAGTGGAAAGTATGTTACACAGTGTTTAATTTCAATTCTAAATTACCTTCCAAGACCACAACTCGTCACTACCCAGTAGTAATATTGAATTCTTTCTGCTGGATAAGCTCAATTATTCTCCTTGTAAGCATTTTAAACAAACTCATAAAGTAAGCTTAACATTAGGTAGATGACAAAAAAAACATAACTGAGTCAATTTAAAATCTTTGCTACATTTTTTTATCGTTTCAGCTTCATATCGTACACCAATACCTCTGTATTTGTATTAGACTAAACAGTAACCCAGAACCTTATTAATATATTTATTAAATAATAATGGGGCAAGAAAATGCTAGCTATCAGGATATATGTTAAGCTTTAATGGACAACAGATACTATGTACAACATTTTAGAATGGGAGAAAGGGGTAAGTGTACTTAGTGTAAAATAAAATGTAAAACAAATACCACAGATAAATAAATACATTAAAAAACGACAATAAAGATGTTGAGAATCGCAGAGATAAGTGCCTCTTATTGCTTTTCCTTTAGAAGCTTTTTGCAATATTGTGAAGCACCACTCGTTCAACATCACACTGAAGGCAGAAGGGGGCAGCCAAGTGTGAATAGCAGAGGATGTGGTGGGCTCGATGACATTATTAAAAGCTCTGATTCCAGAAGAGTCGACCACATCACGCTCCTCGGTCCCCGTGGAGATATTAGACAGACTTAAAGATTCAGGATAACTCAGTTATGGATATAAAATTGAACTTTTCTGCAGCGGACCCAGACATAATTTCTGAATGCATTGATGGAAGCAATTTAACGCAATGAGAAGCACAGTGATAATCAAATGTCTTTGAATATGGGAGGATAGATGGGAGCATTTTCCACAACAGATTGCAATGTAAAATTTAGTTTCAAAACAAGAGCTATAATAATTAATTGTGGTGTTTTTTTTTTGGTTGTACTTATCTACATATAACAAGATGTTATTGAAAATCAGTCAATTCCTATGTATTCAGCTGTTGCAGTTGTGTTATCAGTTACTGTCAAAAGATAAATAGATTTCTAGATAAGTAAAATATATATGAATTAGTGTAAATCAGTAAGTGTTTTACAAGCAGGCAGTTTGGTGAAAGTAATCCATATAAGTTGGTCAGTTAGTAAATGGCAGTGTGATAAATCAGTCAAAGAGGACTGGAAAAACCCACGTCAGTCTGTGAGTATCTGGAAAAAATCACCAGAGTGTCTGGCTAAGTTCATTTCAGTCAGTGGATGAAGGAAAAGGATCTCAGTGAGTCAATGACTTGTAAAACTCATCTTGACCAGATTTGCCATTGCAGTCTCACACTGACAATGTCTGGTAAATGTCTATTCATTCAGTTGTCTGCATATAAAAAACAGTTAATCGCTTTTAAATGGCTGTTTAATTGATGTCATGCTGTAAATGCTGCCAGCTAAGAGACAAGAAAACAAACAAACAAAGAAAAGGGAGAATCGGAGAGGGAAATACAACTAAATAATTAACAGATTGTCCCTCAAAAAGTAATTCAGTTGGGATCATGATGTTATTTATAAATGTTTAATTTGCTACAGCTTCTCAGAACCAAAAAAGGGACAAAGATAAAAGATAAAAGATATTGGAAAGAACATTACAGAAAACACAGATTGAAAGTACTTCAGTAATTGGCTGAGAAAAGGATATTAACATCCAGCAATAGAGTTCCATTATCAATCTTCATAGTTCCAACCTTCCAAATCTAGATTCAGTTTAATTTATATCAGCCCAGTTTTAATTTGTGATGTAAATCTAGCAAAGTGATGGTTCAGACAGGGAACTCTCTTTAATCCAATACAACAAAACAATACAATTAACAAACACGCATATATATGACATATTATATTAATTTACTACAGCCTTCAACACACATTAGCTATTTGATATTGAATAATAAAAACATAAATGGATAGCAATTAAGGGATTATTTATCTCACTAGTCAATCTGCATGTGTTTTCCCCTTGTTCTCTCCAGCCAGTCAGCTTTGTCTTTTAGGGGTAGTGGCAGCTACTTTTAGAGCATAGGTATCTTTGATGGTGAGACCAAAGGCCAAAGTAATGCAGTTGATAGCTTCTATAGATGTTGTGGGAATATATTGTAATTCCACTTCAACCCCATATCACATCATCCCCAGTTCTTAGTACAACATAAAACATTTAATCAACTTGTAGATTGTTGCAATTACAATATAAACCGTAAACAGTTTATTGTAGTTACTTTAAACCAGAAAGAAAATTCAGCGTTTTATAATCAAATGTAAACATTTCTCAGTGACTATAAATGTTGCTTTTACATTTGAATTTGTAATGCATCTGGTTTCAGGAAAGAATTATTGTGGTTTCCTTCTGTATGTTCCTAATGCATGTGGTGTGTATTGAATAGTGTTAAAAATAGTATGGGACCACTCTGTAACACAATAGGGAACTGCGGACGTTTGTCCATTTAAAATGAGCACAATGTCCAACTCCTCACAAACTCTGGATGTTACATATATTGCATAATTCCCGCAGACTTATTGTCTGTAAGGTTAAGAAGCAAATAATATGTCATTGGCCGCAATTCTAATCTTATGGTTGCCACTTAAATCATAACTTATACTTAAAATTTGTAATTAGCTAAACCCAGTAGTCATTTGTTACAAAAATGCACACCAGAAAGAGTGCATCTCTTTCACTGTTTATATAATGGGTAAAAGTTAAAAAGCAAAATATGGCATTGATGAGACTCATTCTTTATTTCATTCTGTGGGTACATCTACAATTTAAAAAAACTATGGTAAAATAAATAAATATATATATATATATATATATATATATATATATATATATATATACATTTTTGGAGGGCAATAGCCACTGCAAGCAGGATGTACAAGAATATAACCAGTCTATTTTTATTGAGTCTTTTGAACAATGTATGGCATCTTCAGTCCCTGGTATTGTGAAACTGCAAACCAAAGAGAACTGTAACATTTCCATTAAAAGGTCAGAAGATCTTTTAAAGGATTAAGGATTAATTGAGCAATGGTGACTGGCTAGTAATATTATGTATGGAGCTGGTTCAGCTCTGGGCTATTTTCACTGCTTTTTTATCCTGAGGGTGACCCTGGGTAGAGCCAAGGGACCACAGAACTAGCCCTGGGCAAAAAGTCTGGGTGTTGGTAACTGTGGCAAGCTGAATGACATTTTAGTTTTTGCCGCACAGAGAATGCTTGATTAAATACTACGATAATTGGTATGTTTTATTTATTCCTCTTCATTTCATACCTTGCCAGGAATATTTGTAGTTTTGATTTTTGTTTTGGTCTTGTTCTTAGTCTTCTTTATGTAAGTCAGACTTTTAGACTCCAGGCCTGGGATTAAATCAAAACGTCAACCCACCCACTAATAGAAAACTACAAAACTGTACTCAGTTGCGGCTTCATTTTGAGTAACTTCTTTCTTCTAATCATAAATGATTAATTGCTAATTGCTATTGCGAGTCAAAGTCTTGATTGAATCCGGCCCACGGTCAGTGACAATATTAATTTTATTTCTCATGACAAAAAAAAACCTTGATTGATTAAAAAAATACCCTCAAGAATTAACTAGCTTTGAAATATATATTTGTTGGCAATATTATTGCTGCAGCATACTTCATTATAATAGACTAGTGTTTTGGGTTTCATTGTTTTCTGTTTTCTCCAATTTATATAAATCCCTTTATTTTATTGTAACTGATTGATTTGTGCATATATTTTTACAATTAAATATTTCAGATTTTTCTGCTATTGCAAAAGCATCATTTGTACAATGGACAAAATATGTCCCCATAATTATGGAGTTTTTTTTAATTATATGACTGCTCATGTGTTGATTACTCTCTCACTGGAGTGACTATACCCAGGTTCTAGAGCTTTTCTAACTACTTTTAAATTAATGCTAATTGCAACAAACAACAACAAAAAAAACATTAAAAACAAAATCTAGTATATGTAAAATGTATGTAAATATAATAATATTATTATTATTATTATTATTATTATTATTATTATTATTATTATTATTATTATACAAATAATGTACTAAATTTAAATCTTAAAATGAAACTGTTCCCAACTAATCCAGTAGAAAAGGCAATACTAAATGACATGCAGGTAACTATCACCTCTGTGAAACTGTCCTTAAAAATAAGTAAACATATTATACTGTATCAATATTCCAGTTTCATTACTGTTTTCCAGCATTTTGAGTAGCCCCAGTATTAGGACAGAGAATGCATTAAGAAGGAGACACTCTAGAAGGCACTGTCGGCCTGTCTTTCATGTAATCCCGCCAATAAAGAGATCAGCTCATATGTACAAGCAATAATTAAGTTGGGACTCTGGTTAAATACCTACACTGTAACATTCCTTTTTTTTCATTCTTGTTTTAATGTATGAAAGATACATTCCTATCGAAAATAATGCTTAATAAAATGAAACCAGATTATTTTTCACTCCAAACCAGCTGAGTAGACATTTTACTCCCAAAGCAGCTTGAAGAAAGCATTGTGAAATCATTAAGGGCGGCCCAGTACTCTGGGGAAGATACATTTTCTGCTGGGTGCAGAACTTTGAAGCCAGCGTTCCTTAACATGAATGATATCCAACCAGTGCAGGTAGTTCTGTATCTGGCATGAGGACAACTGCGGAAATCTTTTCTTTTGGGATGGGAAGATTGAGGCAAGCTGTTGATTTACTGTTTATTTGTTTTACAGATGGGCCAGGATGCAATATAGAGGTGAATTACAATATATTTTGCATTGAAGTGAATTTATTGTACAGTGATGAGTACTAGATTTGAGCCCAGATACAATAAATTAATCTGTTCTCCAAATTAATATTTTTTCCATCTGCATTCCAGAAAAAAATATCTATATAAAATGTACCAAATTAAGACTTACAAATACATTGAAGATGGGGGTATATCAAACATTGTACTCTTGTGTATACTTACACTATCGGAAAGGGCTACACATACTTTATTATGAGATAAACCATATCAACAAGACACTATAGTGTGCCCTTATTCCACCTAATTAACTCCGTTGGCGCAGTTTTTAGTAAAGGCACTTAACATCTTCCATGTGATTTTAATATAATTTCCATATTTTGTGTTCTGAGCAGAATAAATAAAAGTCCATAATTTATTACCGCACTGCACAATGTATAAATAAATATATTTATATTTTATATGTTTATATAGGCTAAATGCATTCTGGGCCAATTACATTCACATTGCCCTGATTTCCAAGGGAATCATAAGACTGCTGCAGAGACCTCCACATTTAACAACACACGAGTGGTTAGGCTGCTCTGCCAGGGAAGAGCGCCATGTGCCAATACTGTTTTACTCTGTCAGTTTAGTACATTTAGATAATGGCATCGTGCTGATACTGGTGTTTAGTCAATGAGCTGTAGTGCAAGATCAATCTTAAACCAATCTTAGGAGCTAATAGGATGCCAAATCTTAACAGCATACAGGAAATATTGTCATAAGTTCAGGGTCTGAAAGAAAACCCAAGGATCTCTTCATATATTTTTGTTACTATATGAAATAGTTGATCTATGACTGGAGCTGAAATACTGTCTCTCTGTGAGCTGGGACTTCCATGTTGAGCATCAGTCCTTTGTTTTCTCCCTTCAGACAGCTCTCCAGTGGCATCTCTATAGTTTCCACTGACCCTCTTGAGCTCGACTTGAATGCATCCATATTACACATATTCAGCAACTCTTCAAACACACAGGATTGTAGCATGCATACATTTAATAGTGTTCATTAATTTGTAGACAAGCAGTTTATCATTGGTTTTCCAGAAGATGGCAACAGCAAACTTTTATCTTAAAAAAAAAATGCTGAATTAGGAAATGGTACCTTAGAACTAAAATAATATGTTTGTAATTTTTTGTCCTTTATTGGCTATTTAAAGTTTCTTGATTAACACTCTAGACAACACCATAGACAAAATTGAAATTGAAACCTACCCCCCAAGCATAAATCAAAAGCAACTGGCAGGTGGGTAATTTTTATTATATTTTAATTGGTTCAGGATTTTGCATGAATGATTTGTAATGTAAATTATGTTTTGGAATTTTCTATATTATCTGAAAAGGATGTGCAAGTGCTTGTGTGTGACCACAGCACGCTGTCTGATGAGCTGCTTGGCAAACTCAAGAAAGCTCAAATGAAACTGTCTTTCTTTCTTTCGTTTTTTTTTTAGTAATCATGTTTTGAAAATCACTATATTTTGACAAGCGGAAATCAGGATTAATTTGAAGCTTTTAGTATTTTGAATAAAACTAGTTAAAGCATCAGGTTACGGTTTATAAAACTAGCAGCATTTTTGCTTTGGTCTTTGTGGTGAGATATTAATATGTTTAAAAAATGGAAAACCGATGAGTTATATCACTTTCCACCATTTCCCCCCTCAGGACAGGCAGCTTGCATTGCTTGTTTTAATTATATTACCACATTTTCCATGTAATTAAATGCATGCATAATAAATATGTAAGGGCTGCCTTAGTTTAAGAGGAAAATGAATTTGGGTGAAATACAGTATGATTCAAAACCAGCCTTTCATCTTAGTCTTAATTACCTCAGTGGAAAATATTGAATCTTGAAAATGTTTGGCTTTTGTACATACATTACTGTGAAAATTATTTTTATATTGTTGTTTTGAGTGTACATATTGTAAAGTGTTACTGCCAGCAGGACTATAAATTCCATGACACTTGCATTTTACTTAATCATGACTTGCTTGTTAATGTACATTCTTAAACTATCTGGTTTAACCATCTTCTTAGGAAACCCAAAATTGGTACAGTATCTTAAGCGAAGCAACCATAAATTATACAATAACAAATGATATGTATTATTTTTCACAATAGAAATGTTAAAGCTTTTGGCTTTGAGGCATACGTTTAAGGGTTTTAAACTAAGCATTCAATGTAACAACATGTGCATTTTCAAACATTATTGAAGAAATGTCCAGACATGAACGTTTAGACTGCGTTATATTGACCAATACAATACTGTAATAAACACCTTCATAAGGAGCACGGATACATCTCTCACTGATACCACTGTAGACTCATAGGTGCCGACAAGATGTTGCAGATATTACAACCCAAGGAAACCATGTTGACTTCATGCTCACTCAACCCAGCTATATTTGCACCTCCTTTTTGGGTAGTGTTGGTCATAGTTGGCTAAAACATAGCCCAGATTCAAACCAGACCCATAATCTGCTTTATATTATTATATATATATTTGTAACTAGCTAAAATAACTCTAAGATTTTTTTAAATTATAAGATGCAAGCTTTCACTAATTCTCTAATATCTACCAGTCTACCAGTGAGACATATAATCTGTTCACACTGTATGTGTATATATTTTATGCACACGCACATGCACACATTCTGGGTTTGCTGATGTGATTAATTTGTATGTAGTATTATTGAATTATTCATAAATGGCTGGTTTCACAGGGTGTGATTAGCACTAATCTAACACTACCTTATCTTATTTTAGGTAAGGGAGTCTAAGACTAGTGCTAATCTGGGTCTTCTCATACCCATGCACTTATACAAAAAGAAAAAGAAAAAAGCAATCCTTATGCCAGGTTTCATTGATTTAACACAGTCAAGTCATTTCCAAAATTGTATTGCCAATGATGTACTGTTTCCATGTCCAGCTTTATTCTGTGTAATGAAAATGATTAACCTTTCTGTAAACTACTTATGCTTTGAAAGCATGCAGATGTAAAACTATTTATAATTGGTGAAAAAAATCAAGCTGTTCATTTTTCACAAGTCATAAAAAATAAACAAAAAGGACAAATATTTAGTTTTGATTGTGTTGCCTAGTGATACTGTAAATAAGAAGTAATCTAAATTGAGTCACAGCTATTGACAGCAATAGGCAACAAAGAGTGTGCACCATATGTAGATAGTGATAAAATCCTGAATGTATCTGATTTTCCTTTGATGTTCACCATATAAAACATACATCACCAGCCTTAACAAGTTCAGTAGACATCAATCTATACAAATGTAAGTTAAAAGAACAGTTGGAATAAGTAAAGAATAACATGTTGGTGTTACATTTAGTAAGTTAATGGTGGACACAGTGTCTATTAGACAAATGTTTTCTCATACAGTTAAACCTTTGATCCCATTTGAAACTTTGACCTATACTGACCTAACCCCACACAAAATATATAAAACAGTCCTTTAGTTAATCTTTTCATTGAAATAATGCCCTTTAAAGTATTTTTATTTATCATGACTCAATTATTTTTTTCTGGAATTTACTAGTATTGTACACCAATAAGATTCTGCACAAGCCTTTTTTATTTATTTATTTATTAATTTTTACTAAAACGAGATTGTTTGTTAAGGTCAATATTTGTTAGATAAATGAAGAGATAGTGGACAGATGAGTTGAAAAAACAGCAACTATATACTATTCTACAACTGCAGTTTAAGTTTTATTATGTATAATCACAAACAGCTAAGCTGCTGAAGGTTGTGTTTTTTGTGTAATTTATGTATATGGGACAGTGCTCCCTGAGGCTTTCTTGTTTGACTTTCTTGAGCTGGTCTACTTTTATAATTTTATGTGATTAAAAATTAGCTTTTAAAATCTTTAAAAAACTAATCAAGCAATTCTGGGTAGACATGAACGCAGTCTTGCTTTCTGACACACACACACATCATACACTCATCTAAAGGATTATTAGGAACACCATACTAATACTGTGTTTGACCCCCTTTCGCCTTCAGAACTGCCTTCATTCTACGTGGCATTGATTCAACAAGGTGCTGAAAGCATTCTTTAGAAATGTTGGCCCATATTGATAGGATAGCATCTTGCAGTTGATGGAGATTTGTGGGATGCACATCCAGGGCACGAAGCTCCCGTTCCACCACATCCCAAAGATGCTCTATTGGGTTGAGATCTGGTGACTTGTGGGGGCCAGTTTAGTACAGTGAACTCATTGTCATGTTCAAGAAACCAATTTGAAATGATTCGACCTTTGTGACATGGTGCATTATCCTGCTGGAAGTAGCCATCAGAGGATGGGTACATGGTGGTCATAAAGGGATGGACATGGTCAGAAACAATGCTCAGGTAGGCCGTGGCATTTAAACGATGCCCAATTGGCACTAAGGGGTCTAAAGTGTGCCAAGAAAACATCCCCCACACCATTACACCACCACCACCAGCCTGCACAGTGGTAACAAGGCATGATGGATCCATGTTCTCATTCTGTTTACGCCAAATTCTGACTCTACCATTGAATGTCTCAACAGAAATCGAGACTCATCAGACCAGGCAACATTTTTCCAGTCTTCAACTGTCCAATTTTGGTGAGCTTGTGCAAATTGTAGCCTCTTTTTCCTATTTGTAGTGGAGATGAGTGTTACCCGGTGGGGTCTTCTGCTGTTGTAGCCCATCCGCCTCAAGGTTGTACGTGTTGTGGCTTCACAAATGCTTTGCTGCATACCTCGGTTGTAACGACTGGTTATTTCAGTCAAAGTTGCTCTTCTATCAGCTTGAATCAGTCGGCCCATTCTCCTCTGACCTCTAGCATCAACAAGGCATTTTCGCCCACAGGACTGCCGCATACTGGTTGTTTTTCCCTTTTCACACCATTCTTTGTAAACCCTAGAAATGGTTGTGCGTGAAAATCCCAGTAACTGAGCAGATTGTGAAATACTCAGACCGGCCCGTCTGGCACCAACAACCATGCCACGCTCAAAATTGCTTAAATCACCTTTCTTTCCCATTCAGACATTCAGTTTGGAGTTCAGGAGATTGTCTTGACCAGGACCACACCCCTAAATGCATTGAAGCAACTGCCATGTGATTGGTTGGTTAGATAATTACATTAATGAGAAATTGAACAGGTGTTCCTAATAATCCTAATAATCCTTTAGGTGAGTGTATATATATATATATATATATATATATATATATATATATACAGTTTATTTGAAATAAACACTACATATATACGATTCAAATGGTATCAAGCCACTACATATGATATTAACTCAAGAAGTAAGCTGACTTCAAAACTTTCCTATTCTACCAATGGCTGCATCCAAGCTAACTACATTGATTTTTATTTTCAAATCGCATTGTGCAAGTGGAAAAGCTAACTCTATTAGATAAACAACAACGTCTTTATTCTTTTGAAAGACAACATTCCCTAAATTAGAGAATTATTCTGCTTGGACTGACTAGATCAGTTTTAATGAATTCAGATCAGATTTCTTTCTTTCTCTTTCTTGACTGTTAGTTCACACTCTTGAACCCTGGGTCTGGGTGAGACAATAACTTTTCATTGAATCCAATGCTGAGGGTACTCTAAAGGGCATGTGACATATATCACTTTAAAAACTGAAATCAGGAGTTCTCAAACACTGCAATAAGCAGAGCTGTTCCATCTGCAGTTTGAACACAGACTGTGTTTTTAAAGGAAATTCTTGTGAAAAACCTATGGTTCTTTCAGGCAGACACTTAATATTTATCTAAGAGGCAAGTACAAGGAGAGCAGTCAAGGATATGGGATAGGATATTACTTATTCTTGACTTTTTTCCCATAGTCCACAGACTGCATTGGATTTTCAAAATTTTATTTTTTCAAGGTAATACATTTGAGTGTGTTCTGCAGCAGTTTGAATGTCTGCATACTTTATGATCCCTCTTACTAACCATCCTGTTCAGTGGCACATACAAAGGAAGTTTGCAGGCACACAACCCAAAGTGGACATGGTCAATATAATCAGGCAGGGTAATTGTTTCAGCAGGGTGTATATTGGCAATTAAAGTGCACTATAAGCAAGCCTTTTTTCAAAACCTGACGGAAGACAAGAAATGTGTTATTTGTTTTGGTGCCAAACTGTCATTTGCTGTAATAGATCTGGGATTTGATGTAGTGGTGGTCTGGTTTCTCAAGAGCTTTGCAACCACTTATCTGGATTTAATATACACATTTAAAGGTCTAGTGCCATTTGCAAACAACCAAGTTGTTTAACTATACTATAAAATATGGGACAATGCAATACGCCTTGTGCATTTTCTGTTTTAGTGAAAAATAAATAAGAATGATAGGATTTGAATACACCCAGTTATATTACTATTTCCAGCTACAGGTAGATATAATGTGTTTAGTGCTGGCTTTTTTGAAAATAAATATCAGTACGCACAGTCAAATACTTAGGAATCAAAAGTAGCTCATATCATTTAATGAGTGTTACAATTATATATCCTCCTGGTCACTGAGGATCCAGGATACAGAAACATGACATGGTTAAAGTTATCATCATGATTCCTGAAAGTGGTCCAACTATTCCATCCCAGTGCAATAATGCACTGAGTAAAATTAATCAGATTCTTTAACTTTGGATAAACAGGGTGGAAATGGAACAGAGCACTAGAGGAAATATATCTATATTTAAGTGCTTTATTCTGAATATTAAACAAATATTGAATATTTCAGCACATCTTCCAATGAAAAAACAATATAATTGTTTATGCGTACAGGGTTTTAGGATAAAAATACAACTTACCACAGTTTGTGATTAAACAGGGAAAATGTCAAAAGTGTGGCATTTGTTTAAAAGTACATGTAACATGTTATATTTGTCAACATTTCTAATATTTTTACAAAATACATCATCAGTTTTAAAGATGCAGTATCCAGTAGTGGTGCAGAGCATGGAAAATGGCAACTACCAACATATGTAAATAAGATATTAAATTAGAAGAATTAAAACATCACTTTCAAAAATAGTCATTATTGAGTTTTTAAAAGACTCTTTCATGCAGCAAGTGTCTGGAAGGCAAAATAGCTTCACAAATCAAAATAAATTATAATCCCAGAAGATCAGCTTTTGTTTTCCTGGATGATTTACAGTCAATTAATGAATAAACTAAAGTAAAGTACCTGTTAGGATTGTTTTCTGTGAAAGATGCCAACATAAAACTAGTTACTAAAACAAGATATTGCTAGGAAAGCACTGCTGTGTGCTGATCATGAAGAAAAATGACAATTACCAAGATATTTTCAAATAATATAGGCAATATTTAAATGTATAATTTAATTATTATTATTATTGTTTGTATGAGGCAGTGTACTGTAAAGTGTATTTGTGAATGTACTATATATATATATATATATATATATATATACACTCACCTAAAGGATTATTAGGAACACCATACTAATACAGTGTTTTTGACCCCCTTTCGCCTTCAGAACTGCCTTAATTCTACATGGCATTGATTCAACAAGGTGCTGAAAGCATTCTTTAGAAATGTTGGCCCATATTGATAGGATAGCATCTTGCAGTTGATGGAGATTCGTGGGATGCACATCCAGGGCACGAAGCTCCCGTTCCACCACATCCCAAAGATGCTCTATTGGGTTGAGATCTGGTGACTGTGGGGGCCAGTTTAGTACAGTGAACTCATTGTCATGTTCAAGAAACCAATTTGAAATGATTCGACCTTTGTGACATGGTGCATTATCCTGCTGGAAGTAGCCATCAGAGGATGGGTACATGGTGGTCATAAAGGGATGGACATGGTCAGAAACAATGCTCAGGTAGGCCGTGGCATTTAAACGATGCCCAATTGGCACTAAGGGGCCTAAAGTGTGCCAAGAAAACATCCCCCACACCATTACACCACCACCACCAGCCTACACAGTGGTAACAAGGCATGATGGATCCATGTTCTCATTCTGTTTACGCCAAATTCTGACTCTACCATCTGAATGTCTCAACAGAAATCGAGACTCATCAGACCAGGCAACATTTTTCCAGTCTTCAACTGTCCAATTTTGGTGAGCTTGTGCAAATTGTAGCCTCTTTTTCCTATTTGTAGTGGAGATGAGTGGTACCCGGTGGGGTCTTCTGCTGTTGTAGCCCATCCGCCTCAAGGTTGTACGTGTTGTGGCTTCACAAATGCTTTGCTGCATACCTCGGTTGTAACAAGTGGTTATTTCAGTCAAAATTGCTCTTCTATCAGCTTGAATCAGTCGGCCCATTCTCCTCTGACCTCTAGCATCAACAAGGCATTTTCGCCCACAGGACTGCCGCATACTGGATGCTTTTCCCTTTTCACACCATTCTTTGTAAACCCTAGAAATGGTTGTGCGTGAAAATCCCAGTAACTGAGCAGATTGTGAAATACTCAGACCGGCCCGTCTGGCACCAACAACCATGCCACGCTCAAAATTGCTTAAATCACCTTTCTTTCCCATTCAGACATTCAGTTTGGAGTTCAGGAGATTGTCTTAACCAGGACCACACCCCTAAATGCATTGAAGCAACTGCCATGTGATTGGTTGATTAGATAATTGCATTAATGAGAAATTGAACAGGTGTTCCTAATAATCCTTTAGGTGAGTGTATATATATATATATATATATATATATATATACACACACACATTATATAAACACCTTCAGCCAATATCGATCCACTGCTGGATGAAGGCCTCCCCAAGATGTTTCCTCTTGCTGCTACCTAAAGATTCACTATTCCATGTCACACCTGTAAAGTTTATTATTTAATCTTCCCATATTTTATGTGGTCATCTTCTAGGTGTTTCCATCTCATTATCCATTCAATAGCTTCCTTTGTCCATCTTTGATCTATTCTTCTTGTAATGTGTCCAGCCCATTGCCATATATATATATATATATATATATATATATATATATATATATATATATATATATAGTGTGTGTGTGTGTGTGTGTCTATGTGTGTGTGTCTGTAATCGGTAATTGCAGGAAGAACATAATTAAAAATAATTATTTAATTCAACATTTTTAACTGGTGGGTCAAGGTTCATATGTAGTGTATGATTATTTGTATAATCCAAACCTGCATATTACTGACATTCTGAATATCTGGTGTCAAAAATTATTCATCCTTTCACAGTTGTGGTAGTATTATTTACCTGAATTCTACTTTGGTTTTCGTTTTTATAACATTTCTTTTTTACGTTTTTTCCAAAAGGTTTGTTTAAGTCTCCCACGGTATTATTTACCTGGAGTTTGAGTTCACAGAGGTATACATCTAAGAAAAAAAAAAAAAAAAAGTCTCCGCAAACTTTAGTATACTGTTTCTTTTTCTTGTGATTTGTATTACACCAACATTTTCAGTAAACATATGGTATATATTAAAAAAGGATAGGGTTGGGAAATGACACCATTGGCGAGCTACTAGAGTCCTTTTCATGTGACATTTTGAGTTCAGATGATTTTTATACTGTGTAGCAAATTGGTGGTATCATATTAATACAACACACATAATCATAAAACGTTGAGTAGGTGTCAGTTTATTTGCTTAGATTTCAACAGTAAATGATTTTATCTCAGTGATTAAAGATACAAACCCCCTTGTTTACACTTGGTATTGTTTAGCATATTTTTGAAGTAGAGACTGTAGTGCAAAGAAAGGAATATTAGAATGGTTTTAAACACCTAATACCTAATTACACATGAGATAAGTAAGTAATTAAATACAGAATAAATATTTATCCATCAATATTACATCTTTATTGACTTTATTGAAAGCACTCACTTTTAAAATTAAGTTTTTCAGTCAATGTACTACAGTATGCATTTAATGTAGTAGAATTTGTATTAACTTTACATTTTCACTCTAAGGACAATACTGCAAAACTCTTGGTATTATTGCAGTACTCACACTCACAAAAGTTCAAATGCTGAGCCAGCTGTCAGTAGCCACAATATGTTCCTTACTTAGCAAAGCATGATTTTAGGAATGCAAAAATCAGAGACTGCGATCTAAACTTCATTATATTAGCTTGAGTGTGTTTGCCTTTTCAGCAGCTCAGTGAAATTCTTGCATTGATTTGTTGATCTTGGAAACAGTTTTTCACACCATCGCCATTTGTTTCGCACGACTCCGGGTTTCAGCTTTGAAATCCATTATGAAGTCATGTATCAGACAAGTATTTATCAGAATTAGTAAACATTTAAACATATTTCACACGCTCTGACAGAAAAATGTTTGAATTCTGATTTTTATATGGCAAACAGATACTCCATGTATTTGTATAATATGCCATAAAGCAGAATGTAGTATGTTTACTTGCTATTATGTAGATAAAAATGTAAGAGACAAATCATCATATTTTAATTGTCCCTCCAATATGTGACTTCTTGTGACCCTGACCCATTCTCTTTACATTTGATTAGAAATATAATAGTGATTTTTCACTGGATCATAAGACTCTTTCTATACTATATAAGCATTGAAAGGTTGATAATAATAATAATAATAATAATAATAATAATAATAATAATAATAATAATAATAATAATAAAAATAATAATAATAATAATAATAATAATAATAATAATAATAATAATAATAATAATGACTGAAAGTGGTCTAGCAAATTGTCAGTAATATGGTATTGATTTGATGTGCATTTCCATACCATTATTATTATTATTGTTATTATATAATTTTTTTCTCTCACTCTCTCTCTCTGTAATACACATCACTTTCATATTCTTCCTGACACATATGTCTTCTTTCTGTCTATCTGGGATATTTGTTAGGCAATCCTAGTATACATGAAACTTAGGGCAGGATTAAATAAAAAATGTTCCCAAAGTGCGAGCGCAAAAAGTCGCAGAAGAGTTAGAATTAAATCTACAATATTAGGAGCTGCGAGGGGGAGGATCCGGATTTTCTGGCAGGGCTTCCAGGATGGGCGGGCAGCGTGAGAGAAACCGCGAGCCAATCACAGTGTCTGAAACTGGAGAGACAGCGGAGCCAATCACAGTGTCTGAAACTGGAGAGACAGCGGAGCCAATCACAGTGTCTGAAACTGGAGAGACAGCGGAGCCAATCACAGTGTCTGAAACTGGAGAGACAGCGGAGCCAATCACAGTGTCTGAAACTGGAGAGACAGCGGAGCCAATCACAGTGTCTGAAACTGGAGAGACAGCGGAGCCAATCACAGTGTCTGAAACTGGAGAGACAGCGGAGCCAATCACAGTGTCTGAAACTGGAGAGACAGCGGAGCCAATCACAGTGTCTGAAACTGATGAGACAGCGGAGCCAAACACAGTGTCTGAAACTGGAGAGACAGCGGAGCCAATCACAGTGTCTGAAACTGGAGAGACAGCGGGGGCGCGAGTGCAGGACGGGCTGCGAGGAGAGCGACGCGTCAATAAAGCAGAGAAATCAAAACTGTGACCCGCCCGCTAATAGCAAACTACACAACTGTACTCAGTTTCGGCTTCAGTTTCGGGTTTCCCTCCAATAGTGAGAGAAACCTTTGTCCAGCAGGGGGCATCGAACTGTACTTGACAGTCTTTTTCTTTTCCTTGCAGGGAGCTGATCCATCAGGCCAGACCAGACGAGACGGGGAGGTGCCGGTTGACAGAGCTGCAGAGTCCTGGGTCCTTGGAGCGGTCCGGAGGCCGAGGCGAGTGGAGATTGGGACGGACCGGGAGCGACAGGGGACCTAGCCAGAGGAGTCGGCGGACTCCTCACGGAGTGGGTCCCACCCAGAAGCCCGGCCGACCATCTACCCGGAGCCCGGCCTGACCAGGACTGCTCCCTGCTGACGTCACCAGCCAGGATCCAGGAGAGGCCTCGGATCCCAGGGACTGACCAGGCCGATCGGCAACGTCCCTGAGGGAGGCCTCCTGCAGCCAGGGCCCGGACTTCTCCTCGCAAGGCCCGCTCCCTGCAAGAGCCCCGGAGGTGGAAGCTGCTCCCCAGCCAGGTGGACTTGCCCCGACCTCCGGATTGAGAGCCTCTGGACCCTTCTCCCAGGTAGGAAAGCGCAGCATGGCCCAGCGAACCGCCGGTGTGAGGCGCCATAATGCGGTGCGCTTCAGCCGTGAGGCTGGAGCCGAGACCGCGGCCCTCACCCGGCTGGAGTTCAGCAGGTCCGTGCTGCAGAGGGGCCTGGGCTTTGCCCCTTCTGAGCTGAACTGCGTGGTTAAACTGCCTGGACCTAGGGACGTGTTTGAGGTGAGTTTTAAGAACCCTCAAGTGCTGGAGAGTTTTTGGAATCTATATAGAGAAAAAAAAGATAGTATGCCCCTGAGTGACTTTGTGGTCGATGCCCTGACTGATAGAGAGATAAAAATAGTAACTATTCAGTTCTATAATGAAGCAGTGGCAGAGTATGATGTAGAGGTATGGCTGAGGAGACACTGCGAGATCCTGTCTGAAAGCAGGAGAGTTAATGATGAGGACGGGGTCTGGACCGGTGCTCGGCGGTGGCAGGTGCGCCTGCAGGTGGAAGTGGCCGCCATCGGCGGAGTACGCCATCTGCCGAGCACCGTGGTATTAGGAGCAAATAGGGGGCTTGTCTTCTACCATGGCATGCCCAAATTATGCAGGAACTGCGGGGCCCTGGGTCATTTAGCCGCAGCCTGCACTGTTGTTAAGTGCAAGGTCTGCGGCGGAGAACATCTGACCAGGGCCTGCAAGCAGGAGAGGGCCTGCAACCTGTGCGGTGGGGGAGGGCATCTCTTCAGGAATTGTCCCTCCTCCTATGCAAATAGGGCGTGGGCCCTCGGGGGTGGTGGAGAGAAAGAGAATCAAGTGGAGGCTCCTCCAAAGGTGATACCCCAAGATGGGGGTAGAGAGGAAACAGTCCTCAGGAGCCTCATAGGCTCCCTCTCTGACTCTGGGTCAGAAGTGGAGGCAGAGGGGGAGTGGACAGTGGTAGCGGGGAAGAGGAGGAGAGCAGAGAAGAGGAGCATGGGTAGGGGGGGTATGATGAATAAAAGGATCCACTCTGCAGATTCTCCCCCCCCCTGCCAGCTCCTCCCCCGCTGCAGAGACCTCTCCCTCTAATTTCTACACGCCCCACTCTGACTCCGGAGAGGAGAGCAGTGGGCCTTCTCCACTGCCCCGAGTGGGCAGCCTGGTGGATGAGAGGCCCCCTAGAAATAACATTCCTCCTGCCCCACAACTGAGACTCTCCCAGGGGAGGGGTCAGGTATGCCCTCCCGGCAGTAGTGGGAGAGCCACAGGTCCTCAAGAGACGAGAGTCGGCGCCAGTGTTCTTTCCCATAAAGATCTCAGGGATGTGATGGCAAGGTCACTGGCGCTGGGGGAGGAGGCCTGCGGCGTCAGGCAGCCGGGAAGGGAGAGACCACCCCCTCACCCACCATTAGTTAAAAGAACAACTAGCGGGGTCTACACAGTTTTCTCCCCAGTTGTACACAAAGCCTCTGCCCTGCCATCTGCTCGTCGGGCCTCAGCCACAAAGGAACCAGGGAGAACCTCCAGCACGGGCCCTGAGCCCAGTGGAGTTTCGCTAGCCTTACCGGGTGGCGGGAGCCGAGCCCCCTCCATAGTCTTCCTAGAGGATCAAGCGGTGGGGCAAATGATTGAAATGATGGGTGCTAGCGCTAAGCTAGGTGAGGGAGAAGAGAGGAGTGGGGAAGAGAAAGGTTTCTTTACATGATTGTTACGGAGCGGGTAATTGCCCTCACAGCCATCATGGCATTAATTATTATATCAATAAATGTGAGGAGCATTGCTGAGGTGAAAAAGAGGACCGATGTTTTAAACTCTCTGGCTGGAATGAAGGCAGATATCATCTGTTTGCAGGAGTGCGGCATCCCGTTCCAAAAGGAATATAAAGATCTCCGGGACACTTGGACCCTAGGAGAATCTTTCTGGTCGGGGTCCAATGTGTCCCGAGCGGACGGGATTGCCGTACTCCTGAAAAACCCCTTCATAGAGGTTAAAGCATTTAAGGTTATAGAGGCGGGCAGACTGGCCAGCCTCGATTTTAAATACAAGGGGGCTGTATTGAGGCTGGTCAATGTCTATGCCCCCACCAGCCAGAGAGAGAGAGTCCTCTTTCTCCCTCAGCTACGCCCGCTCCTGATCGGCACCTTACCAGTTATCATTTCAGGTGATTTCAACTGTGCTCTGAGGGATGTAGACCGGAGTAAGCCCCGCAACGATAGATCCAGCAGGGACCTTGCTGCGTTCGTGGAGGACTTTGAACTCTGGGACGCAGGTCGGGACCTGGTCCCCTTGTTCACCTGGGTGAGTTCTTCTGGCTCCTCCTTCTCCAGGATAGATCTCGTCCTCCTCAGTAAGCCACTGGAGAGGACCGCCATGTCTTCGGAGGCGGTCTTCTTTTCAGACCACAGGCTCCTGACGACAGAGGTGCTCATCCCGAGCACACGGGAGTCGGGGCCTGGGGTCTGGAAGCTCAACACCTCCCTGCTCGATGACCCTCGTGTTATTAAGACCTTTAGCAGACGCCTCGAGGAGTGGAGGACCCTGAAGGACCTTTTTGATTCTCCCATAGAGTGGTGGGAGATGGTGAAGAAAAGGACCAAGGGCTTCTTCATTCAGCTGGGGAAACGGAAAGCTCGTGAGAGGCGGGCGAGATATTCCCATCTAAACGCCCGCCTCCAGCGCCTGAGTCTTTTACAGCTCAGAGGCTTCGACCTAGCTGAGGAGGTGGCTCTGGTCAAACTGAGTCTCTCCGCCCTCTATCGGGAGGAGCAAGAGAAGATCAAGGTCCTTTCCAGGGTCCGCATCATGGAGGACGATGAGAAATGCAGCCGCTTCTTCTTCAAGAAAACGAAGGAGAGGCGGCCTGCAATGTCCTCCATGATCGACTCCTCGGGGCAAGAGGTGGAGGGCAGAGAGGCTGTTGAGACAGTGGTGCGGGATTTCTACAGGGAGTTGTACGATCAGAAGGTGGTGGATCAAAATCTGATCCATCACTTTCTGTCCCTGTTGGAGTCCCGCAATGAGGGGGACGAGGAGGAGGAGGAGGATCCAGAGATCACCACCACTGAACTCTCCCAGGTGATAAAGAGTCTTAACTCTGGAAGGACACCGGGTCCTGACGGGATCCCTGCTGAGTTCTATAAGATCTTTTGGGAGGTGCTTAAAGAAGATCTGGTCCAGGTCTTGGGGTCGATGTACAGAGAGGGCAGATTGGCCCCTTCTATGAAGAAGAGTATCCTCTCCCTTCTTCACAAGAAGGGAGACCAAAAAGATCTGAGGAACTGGCGGCTGGTCAGCCTCCTGTGCACCGACTACAAGATACTGGCCAAAGCACTGACGCTCCGGCTGCAGCGGCCACTCCCTCAAGTCGTGGGTCCCGACCAGGTCTGTGGTGCCCGGGGGAGATCGGCGGCCGACAACGCCATGCTGCTCAGGGATGTCGTGGCCTACTCGAACGAGAGAGGGCTTCCCCTGGTCCTAATCAGCTTGGACCAGGAGAAAGCCTTCGACAGAGTGGGCCACGAATACCTGCAGCTCGTCATGGAGAGGATGGGTCTCGCTCTTGGCCTGAGGAAGTGGGTTAAGATCATTTACAGCGGTCTAAGCAGCAGGGTCCTTGTGAACCGCCACCTGACCGAACCATTTCCGGTCAGGTCGGGGGTCCGGCAGGGTTGTCCCCTGTCGGCCCTGCTGTACGTCCTCTGTCTGGAGCCGTTCATGCAGGCGATCCGCCGGGACGTCCGGGTGACAGGTTTCCATCTCCCGGGTTCCGGCGGAGAGCAACTGAAGGCCCTAGCCTACATGGACGACGTGGCCGTGGTTTGCACGGACGCTCCGTCCGTGGCCAGGGTCGAGGAACTGCTGGACGGCTTCTGCAGGGCGACGGGGGCCGCTGTCAACAAGGCCAAGAGCGAGGTCTACCTCTCCAGGGCATGGCCTGTCGGCCGGGGCCCGCCGACCGTGTTCCCTGTGAAGCTGTTTATCAAGGTTCTGGGGATCATGATCGACGGGACCAACATGGGCACCCGGAGCTGGGAGGAGGCCATATCGAAGGTCCAAAAGAACATCCACGGCTGGAGCACAAGGACCTTGACGATGGCTGGTAAGGTGCTGGTCGTAAAGGCCATCCTCTTCCCGATACTCCTCTACGTAGGAATGATCTTCCCCCCAGACAAGGTCATCGCAAAATTAGTGACCCGAATTATATTTCGGTTTGTCTGGGGGAGCAAAATGGAGAGGCTGAAAAGAGTGCAGATGGTGAAGGGTACCCTGGATGGAGGCAGGGGGGTCCCGGACGTTGTGCGGCTCATAAAGGTTGCAGGGGTTGGCCTATGTGGTCAAGAACATCCAGGCTGCTGGCAAGAAAGTGAGTTTCATGAACCGCTTTTATTTTGCCAGCAGCCTGAGACCATTCGGCCTCTGCGCCATGGATAACACCAGGCCACACTCGTGGGATCCCCCGCCGTTCTACAGGGCGCCTTTGCGCTCGAAGTAGGCCTCCATAAAGTCGTGCTGGCCTCCTGGGATTATAAAACCATCTGTAGCCAGATGAGATCTACCCAGGAGACCAGCCGGATAGAAGATTTCCCTCCCGAAACCTGCCGGTTTATCTGGGCTAACGCTACGCACGTTTGCCTCACGAATACGCAGAAAGATGTCTCCTGGATGGCTGTGAGTCGGTGTCTCCCCACCCGAGTGTTCATGCACAGAAGGGGCATAGCTCCTTATGACACCTGCCCCTATAAGGGTTGCCTGGGGAAGGAGACGGAGGCTCACATCTTTAGAGAGTGCCCCTCCGCCTACAGGGTCTGGCTCCTGTTTTCTCCGTTCCTCCACAGGTTTGCCGTTCCTGCACGGGCGACCGCCCAGCAGATCTTGTACGGTCCTACCAGGGGACTAACATCTTCCACCCTGAGGTGCTGGTGGCGTGTCGTCTGCGCAGTGAAGCAGGCCCTGTGGGAGGGACGGAACATCTGTCTATTCAATAAGCAGGAGCTGGACCCGATTGTCATCGCGCGGAGGGGCATGGTGCTCGTGAGGGACTACGTCAATCTGGAGGTCCATCAGAGGGGCAAGGAGGAAGCCTATAAGAACTGGCATATACAAGATCTGGGGGAGCTCAGGATCCCATGATGGGACCCACCTCCGGGGACGGTCAGTTCCCCCTGCTGGAGCCCGAGTCCAAGATCTTTTAACTATTTTATGGATGATTGTTTTTAAAATGACTTTTAAAATGAATCTTAACTGTTTTTAAAGATTTAGTTGTTTTTAAATCACTAATTGTTTAGGGGTTTTTTGGTTTAGTTTTGTTATATTTTTTTTGTCAAATACATTGTCCGTTTTGGATTTAATTTTAAATGCATTGGACCTTTTTCGTTTGTTTTTTATTTTTACCTTTTTAATTGTTTTTTTATTTTGTCCAATGCATTTTCAGTTATTTTCAATGTATTTGACTTTTATGTTGGTGAGCAGTTTTGCTTTAATCACGTTTGTTTTGTTGTTTTGTGCACATGTTTATTTAAAGTTAATTTTTTTTTGTTCTTAATTTTGTTAAATCACAAAGATTTTAAAAATTTTAAGTGATTTTAAGAATTGATTTTTAAAAGTTTTTAATCACAAGTATTACAAATTGAATTGTTTTTATATGTAACGTAAAATACTACACACAATAAAACAGTATTTCGGCTTCATTTTCAGTAAGATGACATTTTCTTCTAATCATAACCGCTGTGATGTACAGGTGTGTAGTTTGCTATTAGCGGGTGGGTCACAGTTTTGATTTTATCCGGCCCCACGATGGCGCATGAAGGTACAGAAATCTTCCGCTCCGCGCTGTAAATCGACAGCATGAATCTACCGGCTGAAACACAATTACACACCTGTACTGTGTAGCGGCTACAAATATGAGTAGGAGAAAAAAATAATACAATAATAAAAACAAAAGCCACCATTGATGAGAGCTGTGTATTTTCATTTTTTTATGTCTTCGCAGACAACCTTATCCAGGCGTTATCTATAGCGGTGGATCAATGCTGGTGTCTTCGGGTAGATGTGAACCAGAACAATGCAAGTCTCTTATTCAGGGCCGCTTTAAATCAGCGTTTACTTGTCATATGCACTTTGTACTGCCAATAAATAAATAAACAAATATAACAATAATAATAATAATAATAATAATAATAATAATAATAATAATAATAATAATAATATGTGTAGCGCGGTTCATTCAATAAAAACTGACCCACTGGCTAATACAAAACTACAAAATGAACACCATAGTGGTTACATTAATTATTAGAATAAATGATTAACTGAGTTCAGTTCTGTAGTTTTGTATTAGCGGGGGTCAAAGATTTAATTTAATGTATTATTTAATGTATCCTTCAGCAGGTGACACAATAACGCTATGCTGTGTCTATCAACCTGATAACGTCTTATTAAAAGCTGGAAGGTGTAGAAAGTTCCGATGGATCTGAAAGTGTAGGGCTGGCATCGTCTTCCACGCCTTCAGGCATCGATGTCTGCCATTATAATTTGAATTGTCATAATAGTCCACTTTCTCTTGTATAGATGGCGATGTGGTGCGCATTCAATCCAATTGCGTCATGCGTGTTTGATCTGTGATTAGTAATGAATGATTGATTGATGTTACATTATTACAGGTTTCGTTATCACGGTGCGTAAATATACTTATTTATATATGAAATTGGCCGTATCTACCTTTCGAAAACCTAGGAAACATTACATTGAATAGTTTTACGGCCGAGCAGCCTATAGATCAGTGGTTCCCAAACCGGTCCTGGAGGACCCCCTACCTTGCTGGTTTTTGTTCCAACCGAGCTCTCAATTACTTAATTGAACCTTAATTGAAGTAACAATCTGCTTAGATTTTACTTTTTAAATTGTGTAAGAAAATATTTGTTTCTTCAATACGTTTTTTAATATAATTCTATATTTAACTTCAAACCCCTACTGTTTAAAATAATTAAAAGCCTCTGATTTATGAAATTATTTGTTCAATTAAGCGTTCAATTAAGTAATTGAGAGCTCGGTTGGAACAAAAACCAGCAGGGTAGGGGGTCCCCCAGGACCGGTTTGGGAACCACTGCTATAGAGAGAGATGCGTGAACTGTAGAAATACTGTACTGTCACAACATCGGCTACAAAATGCATCATTCAAAATCCACATTCAATCCGTGTGAGTGCGCTGTATCCAAATGTATCAAACATGGAAACACCCCCGTTACATAGGGTATAGGCTGAATATACATCATTGTAGTGAGTACGAGTGAGGTGTAATATACACTCGATAGTAGCACTTTTCCCATGAAAGATCTGATAAGAAGGAATCAATTGTTAAGACATGAAAGGAAGAAAGCAAGAGCAGAATAAACGAGTTAAGCAACTAAATTAAACGAACACTGACACATTGCTGAACAAAACACAGTATAAAATGACATTCAATATCGACATATTTTCTCTCTGTGCACGAATAATAAGCAACATTTCGTTTATGTGGATGTTGTGCGCAACTTCTAATGTATTATTAGCGCACTGTACACAGTTATTTCACTGACACACAGAGCCGCACTGTGAATAGAGCCGGAGCTGCGCTTTCTCTCACTGCGCCTCAACCGCAGAGGCTTCAGACAATCCGCAGTGTGAGACACTAGAGCAGCGCAGCGCATTGTCAGCGGGTTTACTCGCAGAATTTTCTAGATTTAGTGCAGCGAAAATGTAACCACTCCCACTGTATTGTTGGGCGGGATTAACTACAACTTTACCAAGCCGCTAATAGCAAACTACACAAATGTACATCATGGGATTGACTTTAAAAATTAGAAGAAACATGAAAGCGCGACTGATTACAGTGTGTAGTGTTGTAGTAGCGGCTGTGTGAAAGCTGTGTTTTATTCTCTCGCATTGTGCCAGAAAGGAGCTGCGGCTCAAATCAGGTTAGATTTAATACCGCGATAGTTCAGCAGCGCGATTTCCATTCGCAGACATGCGCTAATGTTCTGCGAGCGACTGGCAGCGACAACATTTTTTATTTAATCGTGCCCTTAGTCAATATTGAATAAATAAATAAATAAATAAATAAATATGGCTATGAAATAAATCCTAAAATAAATAAACGAGACAATAAATATATAAATAAATGTAAATATAAATATATAAATGAGTCAATATTTAAATACATAGTTTTTTTTTTCAGAATTATGTTTTTTAAAGCACTACTTTTATTTCATAATGACACATTTATTTATTTCAAGGCACTTTTATTTCATAATGACACATTTCCATTTGGTATATTCAAATTAATGGGGCGTGGTTATCTCACAGATTCAGACCAAAGCAACAGCACCAGAACAGCATTGAATCTATATGCAAGCTGTTGTGCAGACAATACGGAGGACATTGCTGGGCTCCGAGATACCGTGCTATTCTTAGCAGATCAAATTGATCAACATGACTTATCGGTGGATACTATTTTGGCCCATACTGAAGGCTTTTTTCAAATACTCGGGCGGATAAGTGTTCTTCAAGACATAGATATGGATGTCAAAGTTTTAAATTGTTTGGGACTGATTGAGCACCGTGTTCATGTGGAAGATGTCCGAGTTACTTCAAGCACAGGTGCGGGCCACCCGCCTCTGGATATTGCAGGCGACATGCTCGCTACCTTTGTGTTGTCTGGTCTATCAACCCAAGAAACCACGGATCTGTGTGGTGCGTCACCCAGCGAACAATACCAATATCAATATCAATATCAATATCAATGCTCTATCGAGCTGACGTCACACAAATGACGAGACTGGTGGCAAAAACACTTATAATACAGGTAGATGCTGGATGGATGCTGGATGGATGATGTTTTTTAGGTATATATATATTAAATAAATAAAAAAATTATATATATATATATATATATATATATATATATATATATATATATATAATTTCATGGAGTTACACGTTTTCAGAGTATGGAGGACTATCCAAACTGAAATTTAAATACACAGACAAAATAAATACACGATTAAACAAATACATGGACATTTAGGCCTATCTATTTATTTATTCATCTATGTATTTGTTTATTTATTTCAACATTATACATTAATTAGTTTCAGCATGTATATATTTATTTCCCATTTGTCTCTTTGCTATTCACATTTCTCAGTGCGCTTCTACATTTTGTTGCGTCTCTTGTATTTCTTTTTTTTCCAATGTGACAAAACATTGAACTCTGTCAATCAGATCTAGTGGGCGGTAGTCAGTGCGCTTATTGTCCTATCCAGTGCACATAATCATCTTCATAATCATCTTCATGTTCACGTTCATAATCATCTTCATAATCATGTTAATTATCATCTTCATAATCATTTTCATGTTCACGTTCATAATCCTCTTCATGTTTTCATAATTTTGGCACTGATAACCCTCCATAGTCCACACAACAGCTTGCATATAGTTGCAATGCTGTTCTGGTGCTGTTGCTTTGGTCTGAATCTGTGAGATAACCACGCCCCACTAATTTGAATATACCAAATGGAAATGTGTCATTATGAAATAAAAGTGCCTTGAAATAAATAAATGTGTCATTATGAAATAAAAGTACCTTGAAATAAATAAATGTGGCATTATGAAATAAAAGTCCCCTGAAATAAATAAAAATAAACATCATTTATTTATATATTGACTCATTTATATATTTATATTTACATTTATTTATATATTTATTGTCTCATTTATTTATTTCAGGATTTATTTCATAGCCATATTTATGTATGTATGTATGTATGTATGTATATATGTATGTATGTATGTATGTATGTATTTATTTATTTAATATTGGCTCAACTGGCATTCCATAGAAACTAACCACCATGAGTGTTCACCAAGTTTATGCATTCCATAGATTGACTTCTTGGGAAACCTATTATAAGCCATTCTGACTAGGTGACCAAAATATATTATTTACCTAAGTATCTCAGTGTCTGGATGAAAACAGCTGGATCTCTGATTTGAAACTTTTCTTATGTGCTTATGTTCTTTTGATTTTTTTCTTTCTTTTCATGGCAATTGAGGTGGAAGTGGTTGAGATGTTTGATGTGGTGACTTTAAGTGGCTTAGCTTTCACATACATATGGTAAGGATGTTGTAACTTCTGCCTTGTAGATCTTTCGTTTTTTTTTTTCTTGTTAGTTTAATGCTTTTTTTCAAAGCCTTTATCAGAGTTTTCCAGTAGTTCTTCTAGTTTTAGACCATCTGTGGTTTATTCAATTTCATTTAATGTAAGTAAACCTGTCAATTGTTGACAACTCATCAATGGTGAAGATAGGTGGCAGACATGTTTTTTCAAGTAGCCTTCATCAGACTGGTATTTTTGTGGTATTGGTATTTCATATGATATAAATGTGGCCTAAGATATATGTGCCTGCTGAGAGTGGTTGAAATGTATTCGATACATTTGTAGGGAGATTGCATTTGAGTTTTGAGTACTAATGAAATCTTGTGACTTCATATCCTACATATGCAAACTTTCCTTTACTTATCCCCACCTTTGTGGATTGGACTAATCACTGTAAAGTTCTGCACATACATACATCTGAGAGTAGTTTCAGGTTGTGGATGTCACCGGCTTGGCAAACAGGGAAGTTTATTGTGAATGCAACTCTGAATATCTGCTAAATCAGAAAAGCAAGGTTGCGTCCTACTGTCATTTTAATTGATTTGAAAAGGAACCCACAACCTCAGCTTTAATTTCAGTACACACCATGCAATTACCAGCATTATGTCATAATCAGAACATTGTTTGTAAAATAATTAAACTATTCCAGTTTGAAAAGCAGAAATGTTCCCTGCCCAGTTACAATGCGCTATATCCCCCATATCTCTGCTGCCAAATGTGTTACACCCTGCTGTGCTCATATGGGAATGCTGCACTCCACTGAAGGCTAGTTAATTCCCATGGCATATTGAAACTGATCTGTTTGGCTTGATTCCAAGGTGTCTCATCATACCTCTGAACTTTCAATATCAATTTATATATATTTTTTAAGATTAAAAACTTTTTTGTTTTGTTAAATGTACAATGAAATGTTTGGGCTTGGGTACATAAAGTTGAAGGAACTCACAGCTAGATCTCAGTCAGTAATGTATGCGTTCAGTATCTCCTGCCACTACCTGTATCCTGGATGTTCTGATGCTATGGTTGTGCTGGATTTAACCACATACTTACCTACATTATTTGTGGGAACTGTAATCATATATTCAAATGAATCAGTTTAGTTTTTTCTGGTATTTGTTTACGAATGCATAAGTGATTAATAACTACCATACTAACATTTGTATAGGTTACTGTTCCTCATCTATTAATATCAAATCATTGCTTACTAACGGGTGTAGATGTAATTATAAAGTGGCATTGAATAACCTCTGGTCTCAATGCAAATGTCGTATGTGGACGAATAAAAGGGAATTTAAATGGTTTAGCATTTTACAAATGAGATTATGGGCTGCTTAAATTCAGGTATTCAAAATTCTGAATGGGATTGTCACATGTAACACAACTGACAACTTTAAGATGAACAACAAAACAAGGATTAGAGAATTAGAGTAACAAATGGAAATTACAGTAATGCATGTTTATGACCTAGAATGGAAGGTACTTCAATATGCTGTTCAATATGGTCTGGGACAGTCATGCACCTATGCAGTTTAAGCTGAATCTAGGCTGAATAGGCTCCTTCAAGAAAAGGCTGAATACAATTCTGCATCACATCGCTAGTAACAAAATGAGTAAACAGACCCCTTTGGTTTGTAGTCTTTGTTATGCTCTTCAGTTTCATAATCTGTATAAACGTCATCCCAGGTTTATTGGAAGTTATCAAAACTGCCTTTTTACTAAATTATCGCATTTAGCTACTTATACATTTCGAAACTTAAATGACATCTCACCATAGATAATACATTTCTGGGACATGGAATCATTATACTGTCACATGAAAGTAAGAATGAGACCACTCATGATTATAGGCAGCAAAATCCTGCCATAATTTCATCACTCCCCCAAGTTAAATGTAATATGAGACTTGTGGTCTGTGCCAGAGGTTTCAAGTAGATCTGCTTTAAGTCTATTATGAACGTGCATTTTGAACATAAACTATGATTGTATTTAAAATTGTACAGAGGACAAAACTAATTTTACAGGCATATGTTAACTTGAACAAAGAATTTTAAATGCACTACTAGTTTTTAAAGTACCACATAAAATGCACTAGAGCTGTTTATTATTAAATGCTTGTTTACAGTGGTTACTGAATACTTCAGCTACAGTTGCCATGGGGAAATGATGCTAAATAAACACATTTCTCTGGCATCAATGTCAGACTGAATGACTGCACTTGTACATTTATATTTAAACAGAGAACATTAGAAATAGCAAACGAGCAATTGATTGTGCACTAAATATTAACGTCATGGTGGTTTGTCATCACATACATATGCTCCTCTACAGCCTCTCTACTCTAAAAGCATTTGTATTTTACTTATGCAATCACGTTTTAAATATACAGGTATGCTTGTCACCGGGACTGCAGATGGAGATGGCATTGGTGCAATAGCGGGCCGACTACGCCACCCCCAGTAGTTATAATGAAGGGGGGACCTCAACCACCCTCGAAATATACATTCTCCCCAGGCAGGTTCAACACTTTGCACACCCAGCATACAGCCACAACAAGGTAAAGTGAACAGGTTTGTTTTATTGATGACATTATTACATTTCAGAGACAGGACAAGAAGTCTGTCTCTGAATGGTACAGATAGGGGAGTAAATGTATTATACAATATTATATATCCACTAGAATGAGAACTATTTTGTGAAATGAAAGTAACCCAAGATTATCCAAACATGTAAACAGACAATGTATAATGCAAAAATGTATTTTTAATATTATTTAAATAGTGCATACAAAAACACCAACATAACTACAGTGAACAAAACATTATTGGAGCTGACTTCATATGTGAAGGATTAAGTGCCTACCCTACCTACGTAGGCTACAATATTTATTTATAAATCAACGTGCATTAATCCTGTCTAATCCATCATATTCTTGCCAGTTCGGGTGTTCTTGCATTCACACATACAAACAGCAGTTCTGGCTCCGGGCTTTTCTACTATTAAAACTAAATCAGTGCTGAAAAGTGTAACGTGTGACGAGCGGCCCTAAAATTCGACTCGCCCGAAATGTAAACTACTCGACTTAGGCCAGCAGAGGGAGGTTGAGCTTAATGTCCAGCCCTGCATATGACATTGTACCTATGATGCGGATTAATTTATGATACTGATTATTTCATATTATACAATGCAAATATGCACCAAGCTAGATTCCTGTCTGACTGCCTTCAATCTAAACAACAGCTGATAGTATTAAACCATTCTTAAACTGTGTCAGTTGTGCTCACCTTTCTTTTCAAATAAATTAATTAGCAGTTGTTTCCCTCAGTTTGCTTTCTTTCTCTTTCCTTTCTTTCTTTTCTTTTTCAGTACCCCAATTTAACTTTCTTGGGGAAAGACACGACGCTAACACAGGAGCGTTTAGAGACGAATCCTAGTGCAGGGGTCGACTAAACCAATTTGTGCTTTTTGTAAGGGGTGAGAGTGGCCTCAGAGAGCCTCCACTATTTTTGTCACTCAACTGATTTATTCAGACAATTTAAAATTTGTTATAACACTAATTAGTTAGAAATTAAAAATTGTAAACAAAAACAAATTTTCATTCCAAACCTTATGAAGGCCCTCCCCCTATTGGTGCCCTGGGTGGTCAGTCCCACTTTTCCCACCACTTTGCCGCCCCTGGCCAGGGATCCTTTTAATCCAATTATGTTTCAGTCCTTCATAGAGCTCCCTTGCTCAGTTCCAGCGCCCCACTCCGTCTGTTGTCCTTCTGCTTGTGTTTGTGATCAGAGGTCGAATCTCCTTTGTTCTGCCCCCAGTAGGCCTAATCCTGCTCATTTGAACAGCAGGGAACAGGTGTGTCTGCAGGTAGAGTGTGGGGAGTGGGTGACACCCTGTGTGGTGCAGGTGCATTCACTGGCTTAAAAGATAAATACACAAGTGAATTATAAAGCAATTAGTGAAACACACAACAGCAACACACACAGTAATAATAAAATAGGGATAATTAATTAATAATTAATGATAATTAAAATAGCAAAACAAGTGTAACAAAATAAAGGAATAAATATTAAAAGCAAGTGATTATATAATCAGTGAATTAATGAAAGCTTTAAAAAGCTTCAGAATTTAAACAAAATATTTAATAAATGCTATAAATCATAAAGTCAAAATTCTCCGGATTTTTCATAAGGTCACTTTAACAGTTTGGATTGCTGTTTGGTACAGTGTGTTTCCAAGTGACCCAGAATGCATTTGCTTTCACTTAGCAAATCAATTGGGAGCGCAACGTTTCAAAGGTACCAAGTTTGCATTCAAATTCACTGAGACCACCCCTTTCTAGTGATCTCGGTTTGATTGGTTTGATCTGCATACTCGTGCAATTCTTCACTATCAGAGGTTTCACATATACATATATCTCTCCAAATGAACCATATCACACTTCATTCTGCATCAAACCATAGGTGCGAAATGTGCCTTAAAATATATATATTGGCAAGGATTTTTAGTTTTTATAATCATATTGGCAGTTAAAGCAAAGGAGACACCTTAGCATTTAACATACATTTGTTTATTTTTTAATTCCGACTATATCAGTTGCAAATTATGTACACTGAACTAATATTAACTCACCATTTACTCCCTGCTTAATTTTTTAAAACGGTATTTGCTGAATAAGGGTTATCCAGGTACCCGCTCCTGGAGGGCCAAAGTTCATCAGATCTTACAGCTCTCTTAAAATCACTAATATTGTCAAAATTGGGAAGAGTAGATCAATTGGTTCTATTGAGAAATAATTTAATTAGAGAGAATTTTTGTTGAATCACTCCAGTATATTCCTTATTGTACACCTTTGTGGGGGATTGTCTTGTCATGGTTATTTAATTTATGCGGTTGTGTCAACTGTATTCCCATTCGGCGCACCCGTGTTGAGTGAGGTGGCACTGTCACTCCCTGCCTGTTATGCCTGTTTTCATTTTCTTTTGATTCTACCTTTATTTATGTATTTATTTATTTTCTTCTTGTTATATTCTTATAGATTGCAGCTTACACCTTATGTGACATAGCTATCAATAAAGAAATAATATCATGTAGACACAGTGCTGCCAAGTTATAACATACTATTTTGTTTACTTGTTGTGATTTATTATATTATTAATATTTCTTGTTTAAAAATTAAAAATATGAGGAACAGCAGAACCTATAATGCCTTTCCCACACACATTTAATGTTTTCAAATATAAATCAACTTGACAGCTTCATGTCAGGTTGAGGAGTTATACAGAAGAAAAAAAGAAAATACACATTTAAGTCAAGGCCTGCAGCTTGTGATCTCTAATTCAGCCACACAGTGTGAATCTCATAGAACTAAACAGCACAACTAGTTCCTTTCCATTACATAAAATAGTTAAGGCACAAAATTAAATACAATATTTAAGGTCCACTAGTCCCATGATGGCTACCAATTCACTATCTGCATTATTAAAGGTTCAGAATTACAAATATTTTTAGAGAAAAAATATAAATCATACCGTTTACCACACTTTGGGCTTTACCAAATCAAAATGTTGACCTACCTGCTAATCACAAATTAAAAACCTGAACCCAAATCCAATTTTCCTTCATTTGTTAGAGGCCACTTTTGACTACACAGAAATACCAAAAACCTATAGGGTACAACTTAATTAATTTGTAATTCACAGCTTGTTTTGATTTGTTCTAGGTCAATAAGTATATTTATGTGAAAGTACATATATTTTAGTCAACCAATATTAGACTAGAGTACACTCAGATGTACCTGGGTGCATTTGAGTAGTATTTGTGATGACAAATGAGCTGTAATAACATCTTTGGGCTACTGTATCAGATTTTAAATTTCTTACAGTGATTTTTAAGAGTGCGTGTCAATTCAAACAGAGGCAGGAGGAGAGCCTGTTGTGGAGAGAGAGAGAGAAGAAGAGAGAGAGAGAAAGAGAGAGAGAGAGAGAGAGAGAGAGAGAGAGAGAGAGGATTGAAACAACGGTAACGAAGGTGGCTCTGAACTTTGGATAATGGAATTGGACTGCTTGTTTGCTGTTTGTTGTGTTTGTGTTGATGAATAGTTACGTATTTAGTCATGTTTAGTTAGGCTCAAGGAGGAGCTAAGGCTTGTTTTATGGTTTTTGTCTGTTTATTTTGAGCACCACACACTGTTGATAATAAATCACACCTTTGCACCAAAATATGTGCTTGTTGCATTTCTGAGCCATGCCTTACAGAGCCCCGGCATCAGGTATAACCCCCGCAGTCCCACCATATGTAATATGCTTTCAGTTCCTAACAGTGCAGTGCTTCATGGTACAATATCTGTATTTTAGCTGTTTCAATTTTTACTCTGCAATGCTGTGTTCTTTTAAATCCCACTTCATGCATGTCAACAGACATTTTCACATAAATGTTAGAATTGAGTTTTAAACTTTCCTTGAACAGTTTCATTGCTCCATTCAGCAGTTGCTCAATTTCGGTATCAGACTATGTTGCTCCCCTGTTCATCATATTATAAAGTAATACTGCTACTACAACTTTTGTTTTTATTTTCATGTAGGCCTAGTTTGCTTCTCTGTTGTACAGTATTTGCAGGGCCCATGCGCCAAACATAACCAAGCATTCTGGGATTGTGGAGGACACGCAGCAAAATTAGATCAGTATTACGCCATCTGCACTTTTAACCACACTACCTGATATGATCTAACTTAGAACTCTGAAGTTGGGGGAGGGTACCTGGGGGACCCTTATATGATCACCCACTTGCCCAATGTACGTTTGAATGATTTTGGGAACTGATGATGGACACACACATTAGTACAAGAACAATTTTGTTTATTCTCTCTACACACAACAGTAATGAGGAAAATACATACAAGCAGGGCAAAACTGCGTATACAAATACAGGGGGTCATCTTCACTCTAAAACTAATCTAAAATAAAGTACCTAAAATTACTAAACTATAAAATCCATTATTCCCTATGCTACATAACAAATTTACCCAAATGAAAGTAAACCCTATTCTAATCTAAAACTACATTTAACACCCCCACCCTGATAGATTAAAAAGAACACATTTAGCAGCATAGAGCAATACATAGTGTTATTCGTACCACAGTTCAGGTCCCAAATCATAGTCCAAGGTCTTGCAACTTGCGTTAAAGCACAAAGGTCCTGATGGACCACAAGCATCTCCTTCTGGTGGTTTCAATCCCTCTCTACTTCTTTACTTTATCTTCTGAAGGCAACATATTCCTCCTTCCCTGAAGCCCAGACTGTCGGAGGGAGACTCCATCACCGCCAGAGCTCCCCTGCAACACTGTGGCAAACACAGATTTCGACATTACATAGTTAAAATCCCACTTTCCACTTTTCAGCCTTTGCCTCTGTCTCTTTGGTTCGAACTATAGACAAGCAAGGCAAACCAGGGGAATACGGGTAGCACACCCACTGTAAAGTCAATGGTCTGTCGGGTGGGCAGCGCCCCAATCAGTGTTGTGCACCTTCAGATATACAGTTCATGTGATTAATACATTAAACAATTATAAAGAAACCCAAACCTGCAACACAATCAATTAGTAATGATAATAAACAAAATAAACATAAGTCCTTAAAAATAAACCGTGAAGTGCAAAACACAAAATAATAATAATAATAGTGATTATAGCTGTCACTGTCTGTGACAGAACTGGACTGTAGACAGGTTACCTGAGTCTCTGTAGTGTAGATGCTAACCATATTTCGTATGTATGGTTTAAATGCATAGTGTAAACAAGGCCTAAAAGACACAAACATACTTTAGATTATAACTTTTAACAGACCCTGCATTAAATATTACTTGCACAGATGTAAATAGGAAGATAAAGCCTCATGTTAGTTTTATAATGATTTTTGTAGCACCTTTTTCATTCTCTTTTTTACTTTACTGGAAAGCAATGCTTGTTAGGCAAAAGACAAAATTGCTCCAAATGGCGTAAACAAAATCATATTTATCCTGAATAATTTCTGTTGTAATTATGTTTAGCATTACATCTCATGGTTAATTCCTGTATGTTTTTCTTCAGGAAACTACAGATGAGTTTTTGCAATATGGAAAGTTGGGAAAATAACCAAAATACGTATTTATTAGCATTATCTTTCCTTTACATCTGTGTATTCACACCCTTCATGTGAAACTATGTTATTCTGTGATTCAATTCGTTTTACAAATATTGCTCATTAAACTATACTGTGTTTGTTGAACACTGACTTACACTAAAGAAAACTGGACTGTGTATAAACTTGTCTGTCACCCCATCAGTGAGCAAAACACTCTGGAAATATACAATTTGATAAATAAGTACAGTTTAAACTGTAAAAAATAAACTGTATGAATAATTGAATAACATTCTTTCAAATGTTGGGTGTGGATATTCTGAACTGCATGAATAGAATATGATGCATTAAATATGTTCCTTTATTCCCAGTTCTTCTTCATACTACTACTGCTACAACTCCTACATTTACAACCACTACTTGGACTCCTATGTATTCATAAAAGCAACTGTAGTGGGATGTAGACGAAAGAAGAGATACAGGGTGCCTTGAAATGGGGAGGATTACAAATTCTGCAAAAAGTGAAGTTCAATAGGCAGAAAATGACTCACAACAGGCATTCCTCCAGCACAAGGATCAGCGCTTCTCTTTAAACCGTATCAGGATTTACTGGGAGATTACAGGGCTACCCCTTGACCTTGAATCACTGCTCAACAAAAGTCGACTTGCTTTTTACAGACTAGCATGAGCTCCCTCCTAAATTTGTACTCTGAACAATGGCTCATTTTCTTGTGCCAGTGCTCCATTACAGGCCTGTGGCTTGGCAACCGGCTGGCCTCAGATTTCAACCACATGTACTGCACTCAAATCAAACGATCCAGTTTTGGCACTTCAGTTGCATATCTCTGAAAGAGCTGTGTTTAGGACAGATTGAATGGTAATTAAATCCAGGATCCCAAGCTGCTAACCAAGAGGAACAGTGATGAATACGAAAACTAGTCTAGTGTAGTGTAGGTAAAGCTTGGCTATGTTGCAGATAATTAGATTTTGCTGTTTACTTTTATTGGACATTCCTGGATACTCTAGAGTTTCAATCACTTTAAAACACCCCCCATTTTTTTGGATACGCCTAAAGTGTGTCCTAGGACCAGTAGTGTTATAGTTTTATATTTTTGTAAATTTTTTAAGCATTTTCAATTAAAGTGAAGCCTAACATAACTTTAATAATGGACTTTCAATATTGTGCAATGTTATAAACCATATACTTTTGACAGCAAATGAAGGGTCAACAATACCTGAAATAATCTGAAACTGACAACACCATCAAGACCCACCTACAAATGAATACAATTCAAATATAATACATTTCACTTAAAAACACAGAAAACATGACCTTCAGCCTTTTCAGGGTGTTTGGGTGCAGTTTCATCAAGCAGTCTTCTGTTAGTAAGTAAATGGTACAGCTAATTTTACAGACTGCATTCTCCGCCCACTGAAAGGTGATGCTATGCAGACTCTGCTTCATTAAAAAAATATTCCAGGTGTAGATTGATATAATTTACTGAATATGCTGCACTTGAAAAACGCCAACATGAAGTGAAGGTATGCAGCACTGGAAGTAGTGGAGCAGTTTGATTAAAGGAATGTCGTTGCTTAACATCTCTGAAGTATCCCACTGTTGTGTTAAACATTACGTTTTCCAGACATAAAATGAATTGGAAACTCTGAAATGCTTGCCTACAAGGTGTTTCTTCTTTTTTTTCTGAATTAAACTTTAACTGTACCACAAACCTGAAGGTATGTGGACATTTAATGGGTTCACCATGTTGGGAAGCAATTATAATTGGCAATTTAATATGGTAGATAAGACTAAATCATTGACATGACTGCACTTAACTTTGTAATGAAACTTGGCCAGAGAAACAATGGCAATGAATTAGAACTGAAAAACAATAAACACATAAAGAGCAAAGCTAGCTGTCTTACACACTTGTTTTCTCTATGTAGGACCCATTTTTTTTTTCTCATATTATTTTCTTCACTGGAGAATACCACAATTAAAAAGCAAAAGGACTTTTTCCAAAAATGTAAATTATAGTGGTACACCAGAAAAGAAAAGAAAAAAATATTCTAGATGGTCAAAACCTTTGCTTATTAGTGGCCTACAGCCCTTCATAGTCTCATTTCACAGAACTGATAGCTAAATGAAGGACAGAACTGAGGATATTTCATACTCTTGCATGAGGTTAACCACAGGCCTTCAAGAAATGATGGAACCCAACACTCCTGCAGATGTGCTGGATCTGAACTCAGTGTTTTCAATTTCAGTCCAGTTATACTTTTACTTCTTTGCATGATTTCGAGGCACACAGTTTTATTTTGAGTTTCCTTGCCAAATCTCTTGAATAGAAGACACATTTTCTTTTTGAATTACCTTGCATCTCTATCAACCTTAAAAGCAGTTATCTAAATTATGAAATATGGCACAGGGAACGACAGTAGCAACGTTTGGCACCTATCCAGATGTCCCCGCACTTTGTAGAATGATAAGTCTCTGTGGTCTCTGTTGGCACTTTCTCTGATAGATCATTCAGTTTATGGATGCTGGATGAATCTGTGTTACCCTAGAAGGGATTGTGCCATCAATGATGCATCTGAAATTCTCTCCAAAGTGATGTGTGCACTGAGGGATTGGGATGTTTTTAATCAAACAGCAGCTAATGTAGTGAAACATATGATTCCTCTTAACACTGAATGATACACAGCCTCCTTGCAGTGGACTCCTTCCCATCATTATTAGCTTAAATACAGTTTTTCAAAATAAATTCTGCAATGCCATTTTAATAAGAAAGTGTAACAAAGTGCGAAAAGATTTTTATTTTACAGACCAAGAAACTATTAAAGCTTCCAAATGGCTGTTTGACTATGGCAAGCCAAATTATCATTTAGAGATATCTCTAAATGCATTTAAAGATATCTTCAAATATTTAAAGATATCTCTAAATCATTTAAAGATATCTATAAATGATTTAGAGATATCTGCAAACGATTTAGAGATATCTAAATAAGGTGCTTTTTAAAAATATCTCTAAATGATTTGCAGATATCTCAAAATGATTTGAAGATATCTCTAAATCATTTAGAGATCTCTGCAAATCATTTCAAGATATCTTCAAATAACTTCATGTTTATTTAGAGATATCTTCAAATCATTTAGAGATATGAATAAATGTACTTTTAAATGAGATATCTTTAAATGATTTGCAGATATCTTTAAATGATTTAGAGATATCTTTAAATATTTGAAGATATCTGGAATTATTTGAAGATATCTTGAAATATCTGAATACAGGATACAGTCATATTAACAAAATACAGTTCCTGATTTTTTTTTCCATATAACTTTAGAGGTCTTTGTTAAACTTTTATGAAGAACTTAGCCTGTGCTAAATTCACCCTTTAATGATGGTAGACCAGAATGTATTCCTTTCACACTTCAATATTGAATCTGTAGAGAATATTCATATCTAGTCTATTGTCTGAGAAAATAACATGAATAAATATAGTTAGCGGATTTTTAGAATTAATTTAATCCAGTACATTTAATTAATCACCATTGAAACACTGGCATAGTATATTCTCTTCTGGTGCATCACATTTGATACAAAAAATAAGAATTAAAAAAATCATGGGCTTCCTTCTGAGACCATTTGGCAAGTCTGGTGAATACATGTGAAATAAGATGAAAGGAACATTCCATTAATATTATTCATTCACTTTTAAGAGTAGGAATTCCAATTTAAAAAAAATGACTATACTGTAATAATAATAAAATATGAGGCTTTCCTCTCAACAAGACATGTAAAAACAACCTGTGAGAATAAGTCTACATTATTAAACTACCTTTCACAAAGACATGTATTTCCCAGTTGAAATTACCCTTATCCTTAATTGCTGCTTTTCCTGTAGCATACAGTATGTGCTTCAATTTTATTTTTTTGCTGAAGTGAAATTAAATATTAAAGCACAAAATGGAATAATTTGTTTGTGCAGGGCATAATTAAATGCTGAAGCCCAAATCAATTATATCAAAACGCAAGCAATTGAAATGTACCTGATACATGTTTTTTCATGATTCATGTCTTTCAAAAGCAGCATGGCTAGCTCCCATTAATTGTTTTCCTGTTAGATTAAAAATAACAAATTATTGTATTCTTAGTATTTCTTTCCTGACACTTTTCTTGTCAGGCTTGTCTTGTCATACACTTTCCAAAAGATGTATTTCTATATCATATAATGTGCATCTGTGCTAAGCTAAGAATAACCATAACAATCCAGATTATTCACTTTTTATCTTTACAAATTACATTTTAGCCATTAAAAAAGGTTGGTTCATGGATGCATTTAAACATGACATTATATATTTCAATTAGAGATGAATACACGTTCTGAGAAAAAAAAAAAAAAACTTCCAAAATTGTCCTTAAAACATTCTTTCAGTACTTTCAGTGTTTTGAAGAAACATTTTATGCTATAGCTTCATATTCCTCTAAGGGTGAATTTTACCTGGAAATGGGGTTGTTATTCAACCTACAAACTACTTTGCATGATCCACTGATCCGCCCCTGTATATACAAATAAAGATTGATTGGGTAGCTCTTCTTGGGTCATCTGCATAAAGTCTGTCAATCAGATGTATATAGACACCATGAACAACCTTAATGCACTTACAATCCAGGAAAATGTGTATGTGTAATATCCTTACTAATAAAGGCATTTTATAAGTCCTATACACTACCGGTCAAAAGTTTTAGAATACCTCCATTCTTCCAGTTTTTATTGAATTTTTCACAGTTTAATGTCTCAATCTACTCTGAAATTAAAGCATAGAGCAAATAAACAATTGGAGATCAAAATAAATCATGGAATTGTTTTGTTTAACAAAATGTAATCCCTTAAGCTGACAAACCCCTCTGGTACCCTTCACTGTTGTGTTGTTTGCCAAGTGTTTGGTATCCCACGAAAGCTGAGACTCTCTGATGTGAAAAATGTGTTTTTTATACCCCCCCCCCCACCCTCCGCATTCTGAAACGGGGTGGGGGGGATACATGGTCTGAGTAGGAATACAAAATCTCAGAAAATATTGCCAATTATGACATATTCTGGAACCAGACAGTCTACTGTCAAACAAGACCATCCACGTTTTGGTAGAAGCAACACACACCCGTAGAGAGCTCAAAATGTCCATCTTGACAACTGTTTACAGTGTACTAATACACAACGATTTTACATAATTGGATCTGAACTTCTCTGTGTTTGATAGAACATCAAATAATATATACTGGATTCTTCGTTAGGTTGTTCTGAACAAAACAAGCCTATTTGCAATTAAATCCAATCGAGTGATCTGTGATCTGAATTTCAATAAAAACTGGGGGTGTTCTCAAACCTTTGACTGGTAGAGTATATATTAGAACTTTCACCTAATCCCTTAAACATTATAATCAAGCGTAACAGAAAGATGATGTGTGATCAAATTACTTGAATGACAGTAGAGTATTTGAGAATCAGAGCTGCACTCAAATATTTAGATTTTGAATATATATATTACACATTTTGATGTGGTAAATACTTTATTAAACCTAGATTTTTCCATCTCTTAGCTACAAAATATTATTTTGAATTTTTGAATTTATTATACAGTTGGCCCAGCTGAATAGAATTGGTGGGAATCCAAAGCTGTAGACATTTTAGACTCCCATCCATTACCATCTTTTTGCTATAATTTCTTATTGGGTATGTTGTTCATACTCCCCATGTAGAAATAATTATGAAAACAGTCAGCTCAATTAATTCAATTTTTTGTATTGTCTATAAGTGTGAAAAAACAAGGGTTTGTTTAATATGGCTCTAGGTTTAGCATCATGCAGAGATTTCTTATGTGTACCTCATTTTAAAATATCAGGCCCTCATGTGGAGAGTAGTAAAACATATTTGAACTACTGGATATGAAAGTTTGCTGACAAATCCAATAAAATGGATGTAAAAAAGTGTAAAACTATTTGCTTTATTTAAAAAAAAATCCCCCCCTGCCACTTTTATATTTGAATTTCAGTGTCTTTGGCAATTGCCTGTAGCTGATGTGAATCCAACTCAGCTTGAACACTTTTTCCTTTTTTTTTCTTTTTTTTCTACAGGTCTAGCCTCAGCAGAAATACAAAGCCTTTAACCAACAATACGATTTCAATGACACAAGTTTCAATAAATAAGTATATCCTGCTCATTGAATTATACTTCATACTTCACTCTAAAGAGTCACGCAATCCCATAGTAAATGTCTAGTTATTAGAAGGGTGCATTAAACTGGACTGCCACCAGTCAATCACTTCTCAGCTGATTTTCAATTCATCCATTTTAGTAATTTTCAGTAACTATTGATTAATTCTGTTTAAAAGCATTATGAGTATTTCAGATTATTTCAATGGAATGGATTGAAGCAGTTACTGAAGTACTGTCCCTAAGGAGCACCATACATTAGTTTATTTGTATTTTATTTAACTCAATTTACTAAACATATATAATTATTGAATCAATCAATCTTATATATATATATATATATATTGCAAATTACAAATTTTATTTTTAAGTAGTAAGAAATGTGTGATTCACAGATTTTTGGTCTTCGCCCTAGAGACATTTTACCCTTAGATATGTAATAGGCATAGTAAATAGTAATTCTAAATCTATTGCATGATGATATCCAACCACAGCAGGACATAATATACAACCAAAAATATAAACGTAAAACAGTTGTGTCTGTATGTCACATGGACACAGGCAGAACATGCAGACTCCACACAGGCCGGATTCAAACCTGGGTCCCATAACGCAGCCATGCTAAATAATGACCACCGTGCTTCCCCCACCAAATGTGCAATGATAATACTCAAATATACAATTTAACATTAAGATGATTCCTGTGAGCCTAACAGATCCAAATTAAATCAATTTGTATTTAACAGAGAGTCCTAGAATGCCTGTAATACATTTATTTTCATTAATTATAATCTGCATTAATCTTCTCCAGTGGAGAATTTATCAAATTCAAGCAACATCACAAGCAAACCTGGAAGTCATTTTTTTATTTTACACATTCAAAGGTTTCACTGACATTTTGCTGGTGAGGAGAGGGACAGACCCAAAGCTGGTGTTTTGATGCCTTTCATCGGTCAGTCAGTTTTGTTATTTGTCATGATATGTTGTTATTTTAAGAGTACACACATATTCCTATTTGCTTATGAGATATGTACCCAAATGTAAAGCAGTTTCTAAAAATGCACAACAATAAAGCTACAAAAGTAGAAGGATCAATATTGTATCTCACTCAGCAGGACACAGGTCTTCACACTGAGAAACATATTCCCAACAGTCCTGCTAGGCCATTTTTATAGACTGTTTCTCGGTAAAATACCCTCAGCTGTTGCGGTTTATCTGAGCATTAGACAAACCCCATCTCTACCTGGGTGAGACACCTCTGAGAAATGCAGTGTTTTCCATAGACCTTTACACAACATACTTTGCCCAGCCATGCTATGATACTATTTGCAATATTAGGTACAGAGTTTATAAATCGTGCATGATATTTTTATGACTGTGTGTAATTGTTTAGCTTTGAAGCCAAGAGTAATAGGCAAACATTTACACAAGAACGAGAAGGAAAAACAACAGCTCCCTTGAAAGAGGAAATAAAAACAAAGAAGAAGATGTGTTTAATATCAATATCTTCAATATGTTCTGTGAAAATAAACATAAGTAAACAACTACACCAATAAATACTTAAAAAAATAGCTGTTGTAGCCTCAATATGTATTTTGTTTTCATGTGTTTATATAATTTAAATAAACTTTTTAAAGTGTGTTAATTTCACACATCACAGTGTATGGTTAAAATCAATGACCAGCTAAACAGTTAAAAATATTAGGCAATGGACTCCAGACCAATTATGTTCTAGAAATTTATAGTGTAATTATTATTTTTAAAATGGGAGGCCACCAACGCAGGGAGAACTTAATATATTTTTAAATGCATTTGCCAATCAAGGGTGCAAAGTAGTGTGCCTTATTAAAAGTTGGAAAGGTATTTGGCATGTTGTAGTGACTTTAAACAACCTATTGGATAAATATTTTGGACCTTAGTTGTCTAGATTTCACAAAAATAATGAGCCTGAATTACAGATGTTTGCAGCGCAGGTCCTTGTGGCTCAGTTTCTTTATTTTATTTCCTTTTTTCAGAGGGGTTGATGTTGGGGTAATCACTTGCATTTGTTTTGTACTGATAAGGAAATTCCACACCCCTTGTAACTACGAATTTACAATACAATCATTTTCATTGTGTAACCAATTCTACAGCCACCACAAATATGCAAGCAACTATGAAAGAATACACAGAGTGCATGTAGTTTCATAACTATGGAAAAAACTATAATTTATCCTTTACTATGACATGTCAGTTTCTTCTGTGTTTTATTTTTGTTAATCTGAGGTTAAAATGCCATAACACAAGTTATTATGACATTTTATATTCCCACAATGTGGATTTTACCTCCGTTTTACTTTTTGACAGTCTATTGGCATGTGTCCTCTAACTTTACTATACAAAGGTTTTTGTGCTTTTCTGGTCTCAAAGAAAGAAAAATCTAATCGGCATCTCAATATATTACAACACACAATTTTGTTATAGGAAACTTCAAATAAAGTACCCTCTAAAACAAAATGACAATCTGGAGCTCTTCAGTTCAACTGGTATAAGACTTCACTTGGTTTGACTCTACAGTCCAGACATAGCTGATTTGAATCTGGGTCACAGTAGGCAACAGGATTACCCAAACGGCAGTGTACAACTGGCCATGGACTGGCAGTGTGATGAGAAACCAACGACCTGGCAGTGTATAATAATGCTTGTCTCCTTTCTTCATGTTTATTTGAGAGTCATATTAGGAAATTGATAAACAAAGGGGATTCAAAATTGACATTCACGTATTAAAACTTGCCATGAAAACCTGCCTATCCATTGTTTTTAAACAGACCCCGTCTTACCTGTGTTTTCGACTTGTTTCTTTTCTGAAAAGTCTGCTTTTCTCCATTCACAAGTCTAATAATTTATTTACAATTAATACAATATTTTAGTTTCTAATTGGTGTTTTCTGTAATGTCACTTATTAAATCGGTCTGCTATGATTTATATTAAACGTGATTTTCATGCAGGGAAGGATATCCTCCTATGGTTCCTTCAGAGTCTGCGCATGAACTCTGTGGAACATATGGAAGTACTTTGATTGGCAACTGCCAGTAATTAATATAAAGCCCAAATTAAATTACACTTCAGATACACTCACCAATATCAAACCGCAAGACTAATACTAGATGAATACTCTGGATAAAAGCTAGAAGGCTCTTGGAACCAGAAAGCTGTCATTGAGTGCTTCATTTGGAATTTGCTCTTACTGGCTTTGTTGACATTTTTATTTATTGCGGTTCTAAACAATAAACAATATTCATTACAATATAATAGATTGCATCTTAAGGTGCTTTACAATGAAGACAAGTCTCACTTTGACCACCTGTAATAACCTACACTGCCATGGCAAAACTATCTGATTCTCCACCTAACTGGGTCAAAGAGATGTATACCACCCATGGAAGGATTACCAAATAATGTATAATTTTACACAAAAACTATATATATATATATTCTGATTTCATTCTGGCAGATCATTGTATAAATAAGCACAGTCTTGCTTGGTTCCTAAAATCCAGTGAGCTTAGCCACCAGTGTGGTATGGCAAGAGGGTGTCTATAGATTGAATTCTGTAGGATAGCGGATGCCTGTCAGTATTTAAATGAAATATAAGAAATGGCAGAACGATTTATTTGGATAAAACATGTCATATGCAATTTTATTTAAGGAAAGATTTCTGGTTCATCCATTCATTCATCATTAAACTATTAAACTATCACACAATGGAACATTTTTATCACTCTTTCCTTTTTGAAAATATTAATTTATGTATATCTTACTTTACTACATGTTAAAGACATTATTCCAATTTTCTTTTTTCAGATTTCTTGATGCATTAGCTTTGTATTATATTCTGTCTCTACTGTTTGATTCCCTGCTGCTCTTTCTGCTTATCTTTTTTTAAATCATGATTATTAAATGTTCTTTTTGGGAATGCTGCTCAAAGAATATTCATTGAAAAAGATTTGGGGAAATGTATGTGAAAGGAGGGTTGTCTGAGAACACGCCAACAAAAATATATAGTTAACACTGCTCAACTCTAGATCAACTTCATCAGAATGCGTTTTACAAAAATGGCAGTTTTTTAATAAACCTTATGCATTTTCCACTAGTTTAAGTGAAGGCTGACACTTGCAGTGTGATGATATGGCGATCACGTTACCATCTAAACATCTGACACATTCTTGGTGAAAACCTTTAAAATGATGGAAATAATTAAAAGAACATTCACATCTTGCCTCCTGTAAATGAAAGAAAAACAGAGGCTTATCTGAATTATGAGATACCAAACTTGGAACGTGAATAAGATCCTATGGAAATTTGATTCAAAATTTAAGTAGATCCACATTGCGCTCTTGAAGGGAATAAATTGGCCATTTGGATGACATTTTATAAAAGATGCACTGCAGGGATTGGCAAATTTTCTTGCCTTCAATTAGACACCTGCAAATGCACATTTTCACATAGATTTAAAGTTAATTGAAATGCAAATGGTCACAAAGCCAAATAATGGTGAAAACACTGAATATTATTAGTATTCTAAACTAAAAAATACTTTCCACATACCTCCCACTGATAAAAGACAAGATGCAGACTTTTTTTGTGTGGTATTTATACTGTATATTCCTTTTTTTCAATTTCAACTTCAATTTTTTTACAAATATCTTTGCCATGTTACAATGTTCAGCTAATTCATTAATTATTATTGGACCATTTATAGCGTATTATTGTTCTGGGGCTATGTAAACCATTGCCACTATATACAGCATCTATTGGAGTTAATAATATGCTTGTCAAATTAATGCTAATGCAATCATACACAATGTACAAGTTAATAAAATACATGTTCTGCCTTGGCTCTGCTTTCTTAGCATGGATAATTAAGGTCTTAGTGTACATCACAGTTACACCAAAATGCTTTAACAAGGGGAAACAATACATGATAGAATGTTAATCTGCTTTCCCAGAGGTGCCCAGTTCCAGTTCTTGAAGTGTTTTCTTACTTGGTCCACCTGGGCTCCAAATGATATAACTGAATAAATATGTACACAATTAATTACACAATGTATTGTTATAATTGTTATTGAAATTAAGCTGTTGAAATGCTGAAGTAGTTGCATATATAAATATAATTTTATGTTTAATAATTTCCATCTGTTTTGGATAAATTGTATTTGAAGGAAGAATGAATATCAATAGTGTATTACTAATGTGCACTGTAATAATACTTTTTAAACAAAACGCTGAAGTAACAAAAAATATTTACATGTGTCTTAATATTTCCCACCTGTTACAGACATTAATAGTAATTAATTTGAGTTCTCCAGTCACCAATGTGTTACGTATTTACTTTTGGGACTAATTATAAGAAAGATATTACATCATGATTGGCTAACAAATATAGGCATCTTTGGCTAAACAAACTTATTGTACGTGTAGTTTCAATTTTTTTCAATATAAAAAAGAAAGACTTATGTTAAATAAAAAATCTTGGAAACAATTTCTTAAGTGAGTCACTGCAATTCCATATTCCTGTCAAACCCAGTTATGATGAATGACTTCTGCAGGATCAATTAAAATAAATCTCTCTCAAGACAAGTTAGTTTAGTACTTTCATTCAAAAGGTAGAATCCAAAATTGTGCTACATCAGTGGTGGGGTGGGGGTTTCTGGCAATTACCAGTTTGTTCTCACAAGGTTATAATTTTAAGGACCACATTATTATTAATTATTACTATTAATACAGATCACTGTATTTTTACCTGGCTATACCTTTAATTTCAAATAGTTTTGAACAGTAAAAAGTCATTCTTCCATTAACGGCCATTCCAAAAGCTTGGCAGAGATGGTCTACTCTTGTTGCCTGGCAAAGATAGCAAAGATTCAGTGTCAACTGGAGGACAGACAGACCCCTTTCACATCAGACCCAGTCCATGAGTCTGCTAAGAGCCAGGTATCACTGGTGTGCATAAGCCAAATATTCTCCAGCCAACTGCACCCCACCCATCACTGGCATTGCGCACATCATCGTTTTGTTCCGGAAGCTCCCTGCGTCAGTCAGCTGGGGCCATAGCCTCAATCTGAAATGGAAACCTACAGGCTTCAAGACACATGCTGCACAACCAGTGGAGTATTTTACCAGATGATCTGAAGATTATTTTAAATTCATATTAACCTTATTAAGAAACAATTTGGATATTGTATTTGCTCTCTGTTAAAAATGAAAATAAGTTAAGTAAATAAGTAAAGAAACAGGCAAAATATAGATTAGCATACCGGTAAATGAATTACTGAATGTTACAATTTGAGTTTACTTGAGTTTAATGGTCAAATATGTTGATGACCTCAATTTCTATGCAGTTAACATATTTCAGGTTAGGTTACACCTATGATCAAATTAATTTAGTCTCAGTTAATTTGAAAATAAATGTGTATTGTGCTACATCAGTGGCATACATATACACTCACCTAAAGGATTATTAGGAACACCTGTTCAAATTCTCATTAATGCAATTATCTAACCAACCAATCACATGGCAGTTGCTTCAATGCATTTAGGGGTGTGGTCCTGGTCAAGACAATCTCCTGACCTCCAAACTGAATGTCTGAATGGGAAAGAAAGGTGATTTAAGCAATTTTGAGCGTGGCATGGTTGTTGGTGCCAGACGGGCCGGTCTGAGTATTTCACAATCTGCTCAGTTACTGGGATTTTCACGCACAACCATTTCTAGGGTTTACAAAGAATGGTGTGAAAAGGGAAAAACATCCAGTATGCGGCAGTCCTGTGGGCGAAAATGCCTTGTTGATGCTAGAGGTCAGAGGAGAATGGGCCGACTGATTCAAGCTGATAGAAGAGCAACTTTGACTGAAATAACCAGTCGTTACAACCGAGGTATGCAGCAAAGCATTTGTGAAGCCACAACACGTACAACCTTGAGGCGGATGGGCTACAACAGCAGAAGACCCCACCGGGTACCACTCATCTCCACTACAAATAGGAAAAAGAGGCTACAATTTGCACAAGCTCACCAAAATTGGACAGTTGAAGACTGGAAAAATGTTGCCTGGTCTGATGAGTCTCGATTTCTGTTGAGACATTCAGATGGTAGAGTCAGAATTTGGCGTAAACAGAATGAGAACATGGATCCATCATGCCTTGTTACCACTGTGCAGGCTGGTGGTGGTGGTGTAATGGTGTGGGGGATGTTTTCTTGGCACACTTTAGGCCCCTTAGTGCCAATTGGGCATCGTTTAAATGCCACGGCCTACCTGAGCATTGTTTCTGACCATGTCCATCCCTTTATGACCACCATGTACCCATCCTCTGATGGCTACTTCCAGCAGGATAATGCACCATGTCACAAAGGTCGAATCATTTCAAATTGGTTTCTTGAACATGACAATGAGTTCACTGTACTAAACTGGCCCCCACAGTCACCAGATCTCAACCCAATAGAGCATCTTTGGGATGTGGTGGAACAGGAGCTTCGTGCCCTGGATGTGCATCCCACAAATCTCCATCAACTGCAAGATGCTATCCTATCAATATGGGCCAACATTTCTAAAGAATGCTTTCAGCACCTTGTTGAATCAATGCCACGTAGAATTAAGGCAGTTCTGAAGGCGAAAGGGGGTCAAACACAGTATTAGTATGGTGTTCCTAATAATGCTTTAGGTGAGTGTACATACTGTATATATAAACTTCACCAGCTTGCAAGCATGATCTACAGCACTGACACGTATGCTACTGCATGGCAACTAGCTAAAAAATCTTGGATTCCTTGAATTTGCAAAGAGAAGCCTGGAACAAATTCACGGAAGCGACAATCGCCAACTGTTACAGGCTTTAATAAGGAGACAAATAAAGCAGAGCAGCCAGATACCATATTATGGGTATGTGGAGAACCGTGGCCGGACTTCAATAGCTGCATTGCTATAGACAATGACCTACCCACCGAATAGGCATTATCGTCAATGCCTCGCTGTAACCAGAAGTTGAGGAACCGAAATAAGCACTCCAAGTTTCTCAGAATCCCTGAATAGCCTCTGCACGCTGCACACATATTGTTTGCAATCACTTGTTCATAAGCTCAGGACAAATAAAGTTCAGACTTCAATCACATACTTCGTAGAAGAAGAAAAAGTTAATAGAACATTTACCAGCTAAACACTTTATTTTCTTTGACAAAAGAGCAGTTTGAACTGTTTATTGAACTCATTATTAACTTTTAAACAGTACGTTATGCTGTACTATATTCTATGTAGGGTAGGGTGTGTCCAATGGCTGATGTGATGCATCTAGCATGGCAGTGTAGCATACTGCTTGTCACTTCGCCTTTCAGTCTCCACTGGCTAGCAGTACATGAATGCTGAAAATGGGAGCAGAATGTCTCTCCCTGCCAGTACATAGCCTCTTCAACAGCAAGCCTCATGTAGTGCCTCCTTGTGGCGACACACGAGCAACTGAGCAGCCCTTATCTAGGACAGCACTGCTCACCTCCCTGGCATAAGGAAGGGGCTAGAAAAGGTGACTCGAATATTGCCTGCTCTCCCCCCCTACCCTGGCCAAATTACCGCGTCTGGCAGGTATCCCATTTCTGCAGTCGAACCAAGAAAATTGAGATAAAATTACTCTGGTCACACTAGGCCATGGAACATGTGCACTCTAATGGACAACATTCAGGCTGTCAGACCAGAAAGGAGAATTGCGCTTGTAGCCAAAGAGCTTGTGCGATATAGAATCGACATCACCGTACTTAGTGAAACACACCTCGCTGAAGTAGGACAACTGAGGGAAAATGGAGTGGGCTACACCTTCTTGGCTGAGCCAAGGAGGAACAGCATGATGCTGGTGTATGTCTCACAGCATGTCTCACTGGCTGGCAAGAAACTAGCAACCATCATCAGTGCTTAGGCCCCCACCATGACCAATCCTGATGACATCAAGAAAAAGTTCTACAAGGATGGATTATACCCTGCTTTCCTCAGTACCAACGTCAGATAAGTTGATCCTACTTGGTGACCTTAATGCCAGAATTGGCACAGACCATCAAACATGGAATGGCATCATCGGCAGACATGGAATTAGATTCTCCTTCTGCAGTTCTGCCCTGAACATGAGCTCTTGGTCACCAACACAGTCTTCTGTCTCCCAGCCCCAAACATAACTACTTGGATGCACCCTCACTCCAGGCACTGGCACTTCATTGATGTCATCATCAGGCGAAGGGATAGACAGGATGTACGAGTGACTAAGACCATGTGCAGCGCTGACTGCTGGACTGATCACAGACTTGTGATCTTCAAATTGTGCATAAAGGTCAAGCCAAAGAGATGTCCCCAAGGGAAGGGAGCCCCCAATTGAAATCTGAAGAATGCCCATGTCTGGCATGCCCAGCTGTCTCAATGACCTGTCCATCTTTCCTGATAACACCAAGGATAGCTGTGCATCTCTCCATGACATGATCTACTCATCTAGCCTATGAAACGGTAGGACCTACGAAAATAATATATCAAGATTGGCTTGATGAAAACAGTGCAGAGATATGTGGTTCCTTGAGGAGAAATACAAACTACATGGAGCTTACCTCAACATCCAGTCAACGGCTGCAAAAGCTGCCTATATCACTATCAACAGCACAGTCCAACTTAAGCTTGAAATGAAAGACAAATGGCTGATTATGAAGGCTGATGAAATCCAAGCGATTCTATGAAGCCATCAGGACGATATACGGCCCCTAGCCAGCCAGCTCATGATCACTGCTTAGTGCAGATGGTGCCATGCTACTCACTGAAAAATCTCTAATCTTGGAAAAATGGGCAGAGCACTTAACATTAAGAGTGTCCTGAACAGGCCATCCAACATCAGTGATGACATAATCAATAGACTACCTCAAGTAGACATTCGACATTCCCAGGCATAGACATTCACTACAGAACAGACAGCAAGCTCTTCAATCTGCAATGCCTCTGGGCCAAGACTAAGGTCCATGTTGACAGATTGTGTGACTTTCTGTTTGTGGACGACTGTGCCCTAAATGCAGGAAATGAGGTTGACATGCAACGCAGTGTGGATCTGTTTGTGACATCATGCAATTACTTTGGACTTACCATCAGCACTAAGTAAACTAAAGTAATGGAAATTCTACCAGGAACCTACAATCATTGTCTAAAACTAGAAGCTGTCAATGGTGGACACATTCACATACCTGGGCAGCACTCTCTCCCGCCATGTCAACATTGATGATGAAGTTGAAGCCAGACTTGCCAAGACTAGCTCATACTTTGTCAAACAGTATGGGAAAACAGGGGGGTGAGTGCTGAAAGTCTGCTGTGTCATTGTCTTTACCACTCTCCTGTATTCATGTGAAACATGGACCATCTACCAGCAGCATGCAAAGAAACTCAACCGTTTCCACATCAACTGCCTTTGCAAGCTTCAAAGGATCAGTTGTCAAGACAGAGTCCATGATACTGTATGCTCCAGCATGCTCAGCATCCACACCCTTTTGCGGATAGCACAACTTCACTGGGCTGGCCATGTTTGCAGGATGTCAGGTGACTGCATCCCTAAGGGCATCTTTTATGGCATGCTGCAGACTGAAGCACGCTCAAAAGGCAGTCAGAAGAAGCAATTTAAGGACACTCTTAAAACCTCACTCAAGGACTTTGACATTGACCCTGCTGCATGGGAGGTGCTTGCCCAAGACCATCAAGCCTGGCACTGTGCCATCTCAGAGGGAGCAAATGTAGCATACTGCAGCAGAAAGAAATACGCAGAAAGGAAAGCTGCACCAATTTCCCTGAACCAATCAGTCTCTTGTCCTGTCTCCACTGTAACCGAGCCTTCCGAGCCAGGATAGGCCTCACCAGTATGCTTAGAACCAATGCAGTCCGGTCCCTGAATGCTGATGAAGATGGTCTCTTTGAAAATGAAGAACGGCACAATGATCCCAAGTAGGGGTGGGTATTGACAGGTACCTTGCAATATGATATATATCACGATACACGTGTTACGATTAAATACATCACAATTCATCATTGAATCTTGATACTTATTGAAATGCTACTGTAAACCTTAAATAATATTAGGCTACTTCAAAGTACAAACTTTGCCCATTAACACCCCATAATAATAATATATTAGCCAATAATATAACTAGCTAGCTACAGTGAGGGAAAAAAATATTTGATCCCCTGCTGATTTTGTACGTTTGCCCACTGACAAAGAAATGATCAGTCTATAATTTTAATGGTAGGTGTATTTTAACAGTGAGAGACAGAATAACAACAAAAAAATCCAGAAAAACGCATTTCAAAAAAGTTATACATTGATTTGCATGTTAATGAGGGAAATAAGTATTTGATCCTCTATCAATCAGCAAGATTTCTGGCTCCCAGGTGTCTTTTATACAGGTAACGAGCTGAGATTAGGAGCACTCTCTTAAATCTAAAAGCAATCAATCAATCAGATTCCAAACTCTCCACCATGGCCAAGACCAAAGAGCTGTCCAAGGATGTCAGGGACAAGATTGTAGACCTATACAAGGCTGGAATGGGCTACAAGACCATTGCCAAGCAGCTTGGTGAGAAGGTGACAACAGTTGATGCGATTATTCGCAAATGGAAGAAACACAAAATAACTGTCAGTCTCCCTCGGTCTGGGGCTCCATGCAAGATCTCAACTTGTGGAGTTTCAATGATCATGAGAACGGTGAGGAATCAGCCCAGAACTACACGGGAGGATCTTGTTAATGATCTCAAGGTAGCTGGGACCATAGTCACCAAGAAAACAATTGGTAACACACTACGCCGTGAAGGACTGAAATCCTGCAGCGCCCGCAAGGTCCCCCTGCTCAAGAAAGCACATGTACAGGCCCGTCTGAAGTTTGCCAATGAACATCTGAATGATTCAGAGGAGAACTGGGTGAAAGTGTTGTGGTCAGATGAGACCAAAATCGAGCTCTTTGGCATCAACTCAACTCGCCGTGTTTGAAGGAGGAGGAATGACCCCAAGAACACCATCCCCACCGTCAAACATGGAGGTAGAAACATTATGCTTTGGGGGTGTTTTTCTGCTAAGGGGACAGGACAACTGCACCACATCAAAGGGACGATGGACGGGGCCATGTACCGTCAAATCTTGGGTGAGAACCTCCTTCCCTCAGACAGGGCATTGAAAATAAGTCGTGGATGGGTATTCCAGCATGACAATGACCTAAAACACACAGCCAAGGCAACAAAGGAGTGGCTCAAGAAGAAGCACATTAAGGTCCTGGAGTGGCCTAGCCAGTCTCCAGACCTTAATCCCATAGAAAATCTGTGGAGGGAGCTGAAGGTTCGAGTTGCCAAACGTCAGCCTCGAAACCTTAATGACTGGGAGAGGATCTGCAAAGAGGAGTGGGACAGAATCCCTCCTGAGATGTGTGCAAACCTGGTGGCCAACTACAAGAAACGTCTGACCTCTGTGATTCCCAACAAGGGTTTTGCCACCAAGTACTAAGTCGAAGGGGTCAAATACTTATTTCCCTCATTAACATGCAAATCAATTTATAATTTTTTTGAAATGTATTTTTCTGGATTTTTTTGTTGTTATTCTGTCTCTCACTGCTAAAATACAACTACCATTAAAATTATAGACTGATCATTTCTTTGTCAGTGGGGAAACATACAAAATCAGCAGGGGATCAAATACTTTTTTCCCTCACTGTATATATGTGTGTATAAATAACAGAACTTGAAACATTGCTGTCCATCACACTGCCTTCATTCACCCAGATGTAGTGTGCTGTACCTTTAATGTCGTGGCTTATTAACAAATGGTAATCACTCGGTAATTGGAGACATGAGATGCAAATGTATTCCGGGGTGACATTAAACATGTGCAATCGAATTGTGTGAAAGCCTTAATTAGACTGAATATACCAGTTTTTGCTCAATATTTGTGCAGTGCATTCATCCAATAACTGCGCAAAGCTGTCCCAAACAGTGGCGATAACGGTGCAAAGTGGAGTGGCGCAGGCAGGTTTGGAGACCCAAACATGTGCAATGTTTGAATATCTCTCCTTTTTTGCCCAAGTTGTATTTTTTTTGCACAGCACATTTAGCTTGGAGAGATTGAATATCGGGCCCAAAGGGTTTAACTTGAGAAAAAACTAACAAACAAATATTCTGAGCTATTTAAGATTATTGGTAACACTTTACAATATGTCTCCAGTCTCCAGTTAGTGTATTTACATAGTAGGTACTCATAAGTACAATGTAATTATGCATTATTACAATGTACTTAATGTGTAAAAAGTGGGCCATGCCTGGTATAGCTCCAATGGTAGCCTCCGTGGGCATCCTTACCAGACAATTATGTACATATACTGGTACACATTAAAAACATTGTAATTATGCATCATTTCACTATTCTTATGAGTAACTACTATGTAAATACACTGTAACTAGGGAGACTTATTGTAACAGAGACAGATAAAGTAACATGTACATGTTTTACATTGAAAAAAGGTTCATGCAGAAAAGACCAAACACAAAGCAGACTAATTTACCATAACAAGAATAACCTAAATAAATATTTCTTTATAATTTTGTTATGTTTAGATTCTGGTATGATGTATGAAAAATAATTGTCTGTATTATATTCTATTTTGGTTCCTTGGATAACCATAACATTGTACGGGGAAAACAATCAAACTGATTTATTATCTTTCAGTTGCTACAAAAATAAGGTAACTGGTACAGCATGTACATGAATTTCTACTGTTGAAAGATCACCCCCGTTAAAAATTCATGTAATGTCTATGAAATCCTTATACTTGCAGTTTTGTTTGACTTGGATTATGGGTTTTGAGGTGAAAAACATATTTCTTTCCTGACCTTTCACTGGCGACACAGTAAGAGACATACTGCTAGATGTTAATGTGTTTTTGTAACAATGGCTTTCAATCCAAAATTTTAAACCACACTAATTGTCTAACCTTGTTCCATATGTCTCTACTACATACTATTGCTCACAGTGATATGTAATTCCTGAAAGATACATTTCTGTCCAAAACTTCAAAATAAGTTTCATCAACTTGGAAACATATTGAATTGTGCTTCTGCTACCTTTTAGTTGTCTTAATTCAAATCACTTACTATTTAGTGATGTTCTCTACTCACATAACCTGGACTGCCAAAGGGATTGGTGACAGTACAATACCAGATCTTAGAGCACTGATTTTACTATATTTGTATCTTTCAGAAACATTTAATTTGAGAATCTAGCTGTCTGCTTTATTCAAGATGTTAAAATTTTGAAAAGGGACTTTATCAGTATACTTTAATTTGACTAACTTACATTTTATTGACTGACACTGCAAATGGGTTTATAATTGTATTCATATTTTAATTTATTTGCTTGTTTAATTTTACATCCTTTTCTTCCTTGCAATTACCCCAATTTCACACTTCGCTCAACCCCAGGTGCAAACATTTAAAACTCTCACTTTTATGTTTACATTTGAACCATATAATTATACATTCCCAAAGAAATTAAATGACAGATTGTTGACAAATTAGCATTAACAGCGAAGAGTGGGTGGGAGTGTTATTGCTTTGTAATGTAATTTTAAAAATGTGAACATGTACTTTGAGTTTAAATTACATATGGAAGGAATCAAGCTAAAAAACACATTAATAATAAGATACATAAGATTGAAGGTATAGGTACTTATATATTTACATACGTTACATAAAAGTATTTCAAAAACTATGAAGTATATTTTATTTTGATGTGGAAAATTGCAAAAATATTGTATTTAACAGAAACTGAATTTGTATTTAATAATTTTGTATTGAATTTAATTATTTTGTGAATCTTTAATCAACTTGGAAAATCTGGATATACTGTTAACAAGCTGTATGAGTTCTATGAATATTTCTAAATGTTTTTAGTAAATATGTACACACATAATTATTAGACAAATCATTATACTGGAATTTGCTCACTCAGAGGAGTGTAGCTGCCAAAAGTAGGGAGTGAAAGTGATAAAAAGGAACATTACAGAAAGTATAATTGTAGCATTTTTAAGAGTATCCAGAATAATTCAAAGACAGAGTAGAGCACACAGTCAAATACTAAAATAATCCAAAGTGATGAATAGTCTGTGATAATAAATCTGTTGAAAATGAGTTTAAAGCACTGCATGACATGTATTAAACAAGCCTTAGCCATATGTGTGTTTGTGTAATTCTGGGTGCTCCTGTAAAACTATCCCCAAAACAGGGTGGTGATTGTGCAGATGAGTTATTAAAAATTAAAATGAGATGTACTTAAGCTTGTGTCAGTTGTGATACTTGCAATTGCATCACGAACCCTTGGGAGCATGTTTTAAATTGTTTTGAAATCCTCAACATTTTAAAAGGCAATGTGATAAAAAAAAAAATCTAAAATGCACACATTGGGAAGTGCAGCATGATGCCTAAACCAGGGACGAGTGGAGCTACGAGTGTAACAGATTACTTGCAGCCAAAACCGAAATCTCTGCTACTAACATCCCTGTTAACTGAATCCATGGTTAATGACCTTGTGTTTCTCCAAGGATATTATCAAGCCACAGAACACTAAATTAAGCAAGTAAGTAAATTACTTTTATTGCTAAGACCCATTGTACTAATTTGGATATATGTTCTGTTTGGATATATATATATATATATATATATATATATATATATATATATATATATATATATATATAAACAGAACATATATACTCCTGTAACCTACCTTAAGGAGACAAGTCACATTTATAATCACATTTTAGATATAACTAGCCAAATAATGGCTTATAATTAGGACTATAGTGCAATAGCATTACTTGCTACACAAACTTTATAGAGTAGACGATAAAGGTTTCAGGGTTAAAAAAACATAGGGAGACAATAGGGGGACAAATGGGTTATATCTTTACCCCTTATGAGTATGTTGTATTTCATTGCAACAAAGCATAATCTGTTTATAATAATTTATTTAACACTAGAACTGACATAGCCACACTTTCAATTGGTTTTGCCTTTCAAATTTAAATATCTTTGTGTTCATATTTCGCACATGTCCGTTTTTAAGTGTAACTAAATATTTGGATTAAACATGCATGCAGTGTTTCAGCTGCAGAATCGTAAAAAAATGAATAAATTATAAGCAGTGTCTTTATATGTGGCATATTGAAATCAATAAAATACAGCTAGTCTGGGCTTTGTAATAAAATCACACTTAGTGAGAAATAACATTATAATCCTTTCAAGTACTAACAAACTGACAAACATCATTCTACACATTATTATTTTTATTATTGTGGTTATTATTGTTGTTGTTGTTGTTGTTATTATTAATAAATGTATTAGCAGCTGTCAACAATCACAATACAGTACATATATCTACCCTACTTTCAAGTCTGACCACCCTCTGACTAAGCTCATCAAGTTGGTCACATGCAACCTTTATAATCTTATCATGATAACATTGAAAACCACTTGTAGTGAACAATGCCTTGATGAGTCACAATAAACATATTTTCAGTATTTATAGATATGTATATAGATAGATACTATTTGGGGGAAGAATTTGATATTATCAATTTTGATTTAAAAACAAATGAATTATTTAGAAAATGTCATCATCATTACGCACACCATATATCACATATAGTATGGAAATAATACCATATTCTGTTGAGTCAGTGGTCAAAGGGTGAAGAGCCAAAAATACTGTAGTGGGTGCACATCGAATTAGAAAGGGGAGAAATTACAATGTCCCTTTCATGACTATTTGTTATGCAATTTTAAAAGACATGCTAATACAGTTAATTTTTCAGATTTTTCAGTAACTAGCAAGTATTAGGGAAAACACATTTCAATTCATAATCAATATTAATTGCAATATTTTCTGCACACCTGCTTTTATGCCCCCTTGTGATAATGCTCCTGAGTAAAAAGGTACAATAAATGTGATTTGCTTTTGCTATAACTAATATAAATATAAAGCATTAAAAAAAAAAAAGGCGCAGCAGCGAGACACTCCAATAAAACCTGAAGCCAGCTGGCAGGACACACTTTAACAACTCTGTGCTGCGCAATAAAACTAAGTGCAGTTGGATAAATTTAAACATATATGTTTTGCTAAAGAATGAGAAGCAGTTTTTATATACTTCAGCTTTATATATTATATACAGTGTGATATATATGTTTTGGGTAACAATGAAAAGCAATGGAAACTGCTCCACTTGAGGATCATTACCCTTTCCATGAAACAGATGTATCAGCAAAAGTACAGACATTGAGTCTGATTTCTTTCTTTAAAATACAATAAAAGGGAGTCAAAAGACAAAACAGGGTGCAGTGACTAACCCACAGCCATTTCAACCACAATTTTAATTAGCTTTGGAGTCACGAGAGAAATCCTCTAGATGAGTGATACTTCTGATCCCCAGGAGCCACAGGGTCTTCTGGTTTTCCTTCTACTTGAGCTCTTAATGCAATATTGACATCCAAATCGAGTGTTTCCAGGTCTTTAGTGACAAGGATGTTATGATACCCATAATTCTTGCAGGGCTGGTCTTCTCCAGGACTAGTGAGCAACAATACTGTAGATACATTTGTTTGTCCAAACTTTCTATTCATACTATTCCTTACTTAATAAACACTGGCTAACTATGCTAACATTTACAATATATTCTATTTTCATGATATTATGTTGTTTTATTGCAATACAAAAAAGAGAGAATCCCCAAGCTTAAAATAGAAGAGTCAATAGCATATACCAAAAACAACTGAATAATCAATCGACAAGAAAAGTTGTACCTTTTAATAGGTCATAGACCAACTTTTTATTTATGTTTTATTGTAATACAAATAATATAATTTTGATGTCCTAAATAAAAAAGCATGTATATATTGTGGTTTAATTGTATCTTACTATATATAATGATGTAAACATGATTATAATCTAATGAGGGTTAATGTCTGCCTAGATCATGCATAGTAAAGTGTTAACTGAATAGTGATAAGTGACATTACATATTGTATAGGGTTATGAGTTACAGATTAAATACATTTCAATTCAGATCTGGCTTTACTGAAACACATACTTTGCTCAAGCTCCTGCACACACACAAAAATAAAGAAAGAGCAATGTGTTAAAATAATCATATACAGTGTACACACCCATATACTGGTAATTGTGTGCAAAAACAAAATCAGATATGAAACTGCTTCACTTAATATAGAGTGAAATTATTTATTAGCTTTTTGGGATAACAAATATAGGTCACTTTGATCCATTTTGCATATCAGTCAGATATTACATTTAAGCATCGTAATGGTATGTCCTACATAGCACATCAAATTAAAAAAATTATAATCAGGGTCACATTAAGATATTTTACATAAAGATAATTAATTTATGTAGTTTATATAAAATAAAATGTCTGTCCCAGAATCGTACTGGGTTATAGTTTTCATTTCAGTGTAGTAATTATTTTTAGGTGTGGTTATTTCAGATTTAATCTGAATGCTCTTACAAATAAGCACAATTTCACAGAATATATTTTTTGGAGATGTTATATTGCACAAGGGATTGCAACCTGTAATGACTTTCAGTATCTTACAGATACATGAACAACATGCATGCAAATACAGTAGGCTATAAAGTATGCAGGAATTAGAAAATGGTAAGCTAAAACAATCAAGAATATTCTGACTGATACATTCAGACCATTTCAAACTGTTATCTTTATTTTCCTGCAGATTGGACCAATAAATCATACCCTCCCAAACTGGGAAATACTGAGGATTCAAACACATAGATCAAAGAGGCAGAAATGGAATGTCTACATTAAAGATGCCATAGAATAGGGTGGTTCCAGAAGTTAATACCATTAGGTCTGCACTATACTATTTTTAAAAAGCAATCATAGAAATATGTAACCAACCGCATTTATCAAAGTTGCCTTCTTGCTAATATTCCAGTTGATTAATGACAGAGCAAGTGAACCATTACATACCACATTTATGTGTCCGCTTTTTCTCAACAGACACTGTGACTTGCCAACATGAGACATTTAGAAAAACAAAACATAAAATATAATTAAGCTAAGATATCACATTCAAAATATGACAGAATCAAACAAAACAAAATGTAACAGTTTTTTGAGATGGAGACTATGTACATAAAATCTCAGGAAGATGACGTTTGGTTAAATGGTTTGTTTTTCAAATTGACACTGGCCATACACACAGACAGACTTCTAAATGATTTTAATCAGCAGGTTTAAAAAGTCTAATGATTTTTACACTATCGAATGAACTTGACTGAAGAGTTGAAAAGAAGATTCAGATATAACTAATGATTATTTGGTGCATCAAAGCTAATAACACACAGATCTACAACATTGTGGCCGTTGTGGCAAGATTGTGTGCAATGTGCCTATGGGGCAGTGTACTGTCTGCTTGCAAGGACTCAACTTCAAATCTCAAAAAAAACATCTGTAGATAAGATTTTATTTGTTAAATTTGTGCACCCATAATACAATTATGCTTGATATGTGAGTAGAAAATATGCAATTTTAATAAAAATTATAATAATGATAATAAATACGATTTAATAATTAAATAGTTTTATGAAAGCATAATAATAAGAAAAAAGGGAAGCACAGGCATAGTATAAACAAAAACATTATCGATAGGATAACGTATTACTGCAAATACAAACTATCTAAATGTAAGATAAATCCTTGTAAATTACGAATAGTTTATGTGCATCCGAGCTGGTTCTTTGACATTAACAATGAAAGACTTAATATTATACCAAAGTAACATACAACCAGAGGTGGAAAGAGTACTGAAAAATCCTACTCGAGTAGAAGTACTGTTACTTTGATGAAATTTTACTCAAGTACAAGTAAAAGTACTGGTATAAAAAACTACTCAAGTAAAAGTAAAAAGTAGCTCTTTTAAAAAGTACAACTTACATAGTTACTTTTAACAAAGCGTTGTCACATCATATCCAAGCAAAACCTAACACTATGTATATGTGTGTATATATATATATATATATATATATATATATATATTCTTTTTTTTCTTTCCTCAGTCATGCCCAGAGTGCACAGATCTGTAGCAATAAAGTAACAGTTCTATTGATTTAAAAGTTTGTGTTATTGTCATTATTTCTAAATGGCTGTAGCTGATATTTAAATAAATAAATAAAAATAAAATCTTAACTAGAACACAAAGAAATGTTGATATAACTTTATTGTTAGTTTATTGTGGGGAACATCACTGGTCAGGACAGGAGGCTGTATTTGGGACAGACTGAAATGAATGACAAAATGGAATATCCATTGACTATAATGGGGAGTGGAATGCCCATAGACTACAATGGGGAAACAGAAGGGCAGTCTATATCTCCAAATCCCACACAGGAATCCTAAAATCCTCAATATGCTTTCTTTAAAATAACCTCATATAAAACATAAAAGTGGAATGACAGGCTGGAATACTGAAAACACACTAAAAACATAATAGGATTGTTTTCACACGCACACACACACTCTCTCTCTCTCTAACACACACCCTCACACACACTTGCACTCACACACATACATTAATGTAGATAGGTAAGATAATGGGATCAGATGCTTCTGGGAAGAAATATTGGGATGCCATTTAAATCCACACTGGAACATTTTAAATTGCATGACGGTGATTTTAGATCCCAATCAAATTAAAACCTCAAATCGATTATTTTACACCCAGATTAAAATTCCCAACAACGCCAGAAATATTTTCTCCACTGAGTTTGAACGATATTGATATGTGTGGATTTAAAAATAAACTGGTAGAAAAGACTGTTGTTATATACATTTTTTTTGCGATTACTTGCACACTTGCAGAATTTGGCCTTGTGTCAAAACTCTACACACAAGCCAAATAAGACGCAACACTTCTATGTCTATGTCAAAATTAAACTCTGCAATCAAAAACTAACAATCCTTTTTCAAAATGGCATTTCTGCAACAAAATGATACAAACAGGCACCATTTGAATCACTCTTTCAAAGCAGCGACAACACACTGATGTACTTTATACAAAACACTGCTGTCTTTAGTACATTGTATACCTTTTTAATTTTCTCATACAGGCTTCTGTGAAAGACTGTTCCAGTACACTACTCACATTTCAATGAACACAAATATAGAAAGGCTTCAGAAAAATATATCTTCAGCTTATTTTTTTGCCATTGCAGGTTTCTACAACAACAAAAACACACAAATAAGAGTAGAATTATGGTACAGTAAACAATACAATGTTACTGTAAACTCACAGAAACAAATTACAGTAAAATTACAGTGCCATGGTAAACAAAAAATAGTACTGTAAGGGATTGCAAGGGATGGGGTGGATGGTTTATGGATCCCGCCTTCTGTTAGGGTCTGGCCACATCACCTCATGATGAGCAATGATGAGAACACAGTATTGTGTGCTGTTTTACAATTAAATTAAGTTAAAATATGAAATGACAAGCGCTCTTCATTCTCCGAGGTGAAACGGTTAACCTGAGTTGCAGGACTCCCTCACCAGCTCGCTCCTCCCATGTGATGGTCTGGTCCCACAGTAACCCCTCCCCGGGGCAGTGCTTCCCACAGGAAACATAGCGACGGGTTGCGGCTGCAGCCTCGGTCACCTGAGAGAGGAAGCTCTGCCCAGGGGTCACAAAGTCACACCGGTCCGGTCTCCCGGCAAACAGGAAGTCCCTGTGTATGTCACATTATATACAAACAGGAAATAGGAAGGGACTGTTTGAGTGATGCACACAGGGGCCTATAGACAGCTCGGACAGAAAGAGGTTTCGATGAGGCTCCTATGGTAGCGAGCTAAACCCCCTCTTAGACAGAGCCTTCTCTCTCAGACCCATTGTTTCAAGCCAATAAAGATCAGAGTTCGTAAGTACAGCTGATTTATTTTGTTTGTACAGATTTGTCTGCATATATCCAAGTTAGGGGTGTGAATTGTTAACAGATTGTCACACATTTGTATTGTTCCACAATTGGTTCAGCTTTGTGATGAAAAGTAAGCAGTGCTCAGTGGGTCAGGGCACGGGCTGGGTGCTGGTATTCATGTATCAAAATCACTTGTCCGCTTCACACTGATTGCTCAGAGTGAGTTCCTGTATTAATGAAAGGCAGTGCAGTATACAGTGCACATGATTCATTCACAGTGGGACCTGTATTATTTCAACTCCGGGGAGAAAAAGCACATTGGCCTTCATTCTATCAGGTCAAAGGGAAAATATCACACATGTATAGTCACAAATGTATATACTGTACAATGTATGTAAATGTATAACTTCTTCTCAGCAATTCATCTGAAGTGGAAGCAGAAAATGTCACCACAGAATGGCTTCGGTGTCTGAGGACAGAAGAGGAGGAGAAAGATCAAGCCGGCCAAGTAGAGTTTCCTTTATTATTTTTATTATTTAATTATTATTTATTTCTTGAACTGATTATGTGCTGGTATCAGGAGCCAACACTTTAAATTAATAATTAAAAAAAATCAGTCAAATGCTGCTTTCATTGATGGTCATTTGTAATATTATACAATTAGCTACAAAAATATGGTTCTCCCAAAAACAGTAGATCCCTCTATCCACGGGGTACAGCAGAAAGCAATAAGGGGTGGGAGTATATAAAAGCAAGGGCATCCACAACAATGCATCCATGACCTTTAGCCCGTGTGCTGGAAGACAGATCTGGAGTCGGCAGTTCTAATCCACGTGGATTACGTGCACATGGGAAACACAGTAAAACACCACAAGGAAGTGTTAAGCACATTTCTCTCTGTTTTTCCAACTTGCCAAGGAAATACAATATTATATTATATTTCCCTTCTGGGACACACCCTCAAGGGCCTGCCATTTTACTAACAGTGTCTGATTGGTCATCCTAGTCCCTACAGCAGCGATTTCATTGGCATTCTATCATAAGCCTTTTCATCTCATCAATATTACCATCACCATCACTCATGAATAATAATCATTAACCTCTAAATTGCCAGCTGCATTGGAAGGTCATTTGCCGATAGCAAAGATAGGATGCAAGTCATTCAAGTTGTATAAGTAGCAAGAGAGGACTGTAGGCTGCTGACTGTAGTGACTACGAGTCATTTTGTATTCCCGTTGTGTTCCTTTTGTGTAAGTCACTCCTGGGCTGCTGGGGGTTTCTGACACTTGTTTCATCAAATGTTTCAGAACCGAATGTCCAGATGAAACTTTGATTAGCAAGAGTGTTGATGTATTAACAGTTAGTCTGTACATACACATGTATAAACAAAAACTTTTCACTAACAAAAACAAACAAACAAATACTTGGAGTACAAATACACGCAACAAAACAAAGTAAAAACACTGTGCGCTCCCAGTCAGCCACGCCCACAACCCCAGGTCTTCCTGCTTTATAGGACCTGGAGAGGCATCGAGGTGGAACAAATAACACACATATACAGACACACACTCAATATACATACTCACATGACGAATGGCTCCTACACTGATAACAAAGAAGAAAGTCATTGAAAAGGAACACAAGTTGCATAGAAAAAATGCCGGCCATTAAACATTACTGTTAGAGAATTCCAGGGTCACAGAGGCACAAAAGGATTAATTTTAACTCCACACTGGACAGAGCTACAGATAATACAATAATATTGTGTTTGTGATCTCTTACACTCCATTAGGACCACAGCTCACTACTAACTACTTTTTCTACTGTATTGATGTGCAGACCACATATACCAACACTTCCACATTGTGTACAATGCTCTAAATATAGAGATTACATTATAATTGCTGTAAACACAAAAGTTGTCTTACCAATTCCCACACATGACAAAATCTTGTGTTTGTGACAAAAAGGGTTGTGCGATCTGGCGTCAAGGTGGATGAATAGAAGCAGTTCAGAAGCTCAGTAGATCAAGTGTGCTGAAAGTCTTTATTATAAACAGTGCACAGTCCACACAGGGAAATGAACAAGCACAGCAAATGCAGTAGAGAAACCTGATTTGTCCATAAAATGCAATTCCTCTGAACAGAGATTTTAAAATTTTGATATCCAAATACAGCTCTGGAAAAAATTAAGAGACCACTTAACATTGATTTCTGAACTTGGAGTGGTCCCTTAGTTTTTTCCAGAGCTGTATATAAAGTGTCCCTGTGCATATTTCTACTGTCCAGGATCAAATCTTTAGGGAGAGATTTCAGCAGAAATAGAAATAAAACCAATGTCTCAGGAACAGGCAGAAAGTAGACAGACCTGACTGAGGGCACTTGTGCAGTTTCAAACATTGTAATATAACTACTGGGGACAATAATTAAAATCCATGTTTAAATCATTATCTTCATCATATACAACTGACTTGGCATTTGGCTTTATAAAACAGTCTGCACTGCGAAGTCTTCACTGTAAAGCAGATTTGAACTCATGTCATGATGTACATATAGCTTTATATTCAATAGACAAAATGTAGATGATTAAAACTACCTGTAAATGGATGCCAATAATCTATCTTTTTATGTAATAAAGCATGCACAGTTGGGCAAAAAGTAATCAATGTGCAATTCATCTTCAACTGCGCATGCGTCCGGGTTTCAGGGGATGCCAACGTTGTCATAACCGGCTGTACTGAGCAGCTCCTCCCACTGTGGGGTTGACCATCACTCAGAGCAAAAGGGGGGGTCAAAATAACAAACAAATACACGTTCTGGCCAGAAATAAACAGGTTGAATGAAGTTATTATAATTAATTTGCCATAATTTCATATTTGTTATAAATCACCATATACCACGAGTCATGCTATAAATAAGGGACAGACTTTAGGCTTCTGTTATTTAGCTAATGGTTCCTTCCCGTGTCTTTTAAAGAGTGCAGTGTGCCGCCACCGGCCCTAAGAGATGACGTCACGCTGCTCCTTGACGAGTCGCTGCGGCGCTTCATTCACACAAACACGCGTGTACATGTTCTTCATCGCGGTTAGCGTGACACAAACACACACACATCTCAATACTGTGATCAGACCAGGCAGTACAAAACCCACAGCAACATTTCACAATGCGGGTCCGTGTCAATCCCCGCTCTCCCCCTCTCTCCTCTGCGGGAGTACACAGCGCCTGCGCGGCCCACGACAGCAGGGACGGTGGGTCGCCAGATCAGAGGATGGGGTCGTGAGAGGCCACCTCGTCTTATTGTTATTTTCATTTGTATTATTATTATTATTTTGCATGTTGTCTGACCCACACTGCCAACATACTGTGCACTACGTAGCTGCAGCGACAGTGTAGCTATGGCTTCTGCCCGCGCAGTGTGACAACCTACCTTGGGACTGATCACACATAATTGTATGATCTCCGCCCCCTTACGCTGTCGTCTCCGCTGCACGTCATGCAGAAGTGTCTTGCGCTTTGTACGAGGCTCGTACGCTTGTGAGTGAGAAGTTTACAATCGAGCTGAAAACAGGGATGACAGAAAACGTGGACGAAAATATGACGAGTCTTTTCCTGAGTACGGTTTCACCAGTATTTTGGTTAAAAATGAAGAAAAGCCACAATGCCTAATATGTCACAAGGTGTTATCAAGCAAAAGCATCAAGCCAAATAAATTAAAACGACACTTGGAAACCCTTCACAAAGAACATATGGGAAAACTAGTGTCATTTTTCAAGCGCCGAAAAGAAGAACTTTCACGTCAACAAGTGACATTCAAGAGGGCCTTGTCCGTCGCTGATCGAGCTCAAAGGGCATCATTTGAGGTAAGCTACCGCATTACACAGGCTAAGAAGCCTCACATAATTGGGGAGACTTTAGTTTTGCCTGCTGCAGTCGATACGGTGAGGATAACGTGTGGGGAAGCTGAAGCAAACAAGCTCAAAGCCATACCACTCTCCAATAACACAAGGATTGAGGCGATAGCAGCAAATCACGAAAACACGCTGGTGAAACGTCTGAAAAACACGGATGCGTATGCACTCCAGGTTGATATGAGCACAGAGGGGCACGATGCACACTTCTGGTGTTTTGTGCGGTACATTTGGGATGGTGCAATTCTGGAAGACATTCTTTTCTGTCTCCCTCTGCCGGGACACGAGACTGCACAAGAAATATTGCACGTGTTACATGGCTACCTAAAGGACAACTATATTCCGTTTGATCGCATGGTGGGTTTTCGCACAGATGGAGCACCGGCTGTGGCAGGCAACAGAGCAGGGATGCGCGCCTTGTAGGCTGTGTCCACCAAAGCGTTTTCCGCAGCTGAAAATGCCCGGTGCTCGTCTGAAAGCGCCAGCTGTGAGGCTTCACAATGCCCTGGAGGCGCAGCGCTGTTTCAGTGCTATGATGCGGAATATCCGCGGAAGTCATGTGTTGAAGTGCTTAATGTCGCAGATAGAGAGAGAGGACGGACGGACGGTCGGTGTGGTATTTGTCCCGCCCCTCCTCCACTGTGATTGGACGGCTGAGTAAAATGTGACCGTGACGAGCGCTGCGTTTTACCCAAAGTTGAACATTTTTCAACTCTCGGCGAGCAGAAAAAAACGGTCAGCTTTAAAAACGCGGCGCTCCCATTGCAAACAACTGAAAAAAGATGCCGACCTCAGGAAAAAACGCTTTAATGGACACACGGCCTTAGTTACGAGAATTGCTCCTGCTGCTGCATGGACTCACTGCATGATACACAGAGAACAACTGGCCGCTAAAGATCTGAGCACTGAAGGCCGATTTATACTTCTGCGGAGGTCCGCGTCCGACGTCACTCCTCCGCAATCTCAACAGCGCGTCTCTGCGTCTCTGCGTCAGGCAGCGCTGATTGGCTGAGCAGGACATGCTGGGGGCCGCTGTGCGCTGTGTGTCTGTGTGTAGCGCCGCCGCAGAGGAATTATGTGGTGACATCCGAAAGTATTTAAAATGCATCCACAAAACGCATTTGTCCACATAATTTGTATTTCGTCCCTCGAACAGCTGTCTGCATGTCCGCAGTCTCAAAGATGTGCCTTCTTGCCTATGTAACCGCCACATTTGGGAAACTGAACGAACTGAATACAGGTGTGCAAGGAAAAAACTAACATATTTCATCTGAGTGATCGAATCACAGCGTTCATGAAAAAGATTACTTTCTGTTAGACACGTTTGTTGCAGTCAAACTATGAATCGTTCCCGGACCTTTGCAAGTTACTGGCCGACAATGGCAATGTCCAGCCTCCCACACAGGTGATTACTGAGCATTTCAGCCGACTGAATGGACAGTTTGCATCATTTTCCCCCGAATAAGGTATGTCCAAGTATGATTGGCTGCAAAACCCCTTCCAATGCAACCTTGATACTGTGGATTTGCCAGCATCTGAAATCGAACAGTTCATTGAAATTTCCTGCGATAGACAGCTGCAAGGAACATACGCGCAACATACTCTCACAGTTCTGGTTCAGAGTCAAGAATGCATACCCTGCGCTCTCAACACGGGCCATGACACTGTTAGTGCCATTTGCGACCATGTATTTGTGTGAAGCTGGATTCAGCGCACTTGTGTGCATCAAATCTCAGTATCGATCAACCTTGGATGTACCATCAGACATCAGATGTGCGATCTCAACAACACCGCCGGATTTTGACAAGCTGAGTGACAACATTCAAGCCCACGCATCCCATTAGACTTGGTGAGTACATAGGTAACATATTCATATGTTAGTTGTAATGTTACTTTGGTTGCTTTGTTGTTTTGTTACTGTCTGGGGTCGCGTATAGTTTTAAGTCTCAAAATTGGGTCATAGAGTGTAAAGGTTTGGGAACCCCTGAACTATACTATTGATAAAAATGCCTGTGGACACTTGTGTAGGAGGGGCCGTTTGGGACATAATTTAAACGTTTTGTGCACACACACAGAAATTGAATACTCATTCACACACACACACGCACGCACACACACGCACACGGTCCCCAAACTGACCTGCCCACCCTCCATACACACTTTTACAATCCCCCCATACCTTAGACTGCCCTGCTGGCACTCACACACACAGATTACCCACAGACACCCGCCAGGATTGCTACAATATAAATATAAATAAATAATCCTGCAAGAGGACAGGACTGTGTGTGTCGAGAGGGAAATACACACACACACAATCACTGACACACACATATACACACTGACACTGACACACACATATACACACTGACACTGACACACACAAACTACACTGCGTCTGTCATCGCGTGCTGACTAAAAAGATTTGAGAGAGGAGATGGAGAGGGAGATATATATACACACACACACACACACACACACACACTAACACAGATACATACACTACCACACCCACTAACAATGATACACACTAATATTGACATAAACACACTAACACTGAGACACACATTTATTTACAAGCAGGTCTCAAAAATGAAATACTTTGGAAGTTGTATGGTTTGTTTAAAGGCAAGCTCCATGATACCACTCCCTGCATGGAAAACAGAGAATCATGCCCTTTCTCATTTGATTGGTTCATTTACTTTCAAAACTAAACAAACCTTATATACAACAAACAAATGCACAATACTTCATATTTGATTTCATAAAACCTATTGCTTTAAAATTAAAATGGAATAAAATAGAAATTACATATTGAATGTCAATAACAGTGAAGAAATGGATTAACAATATAATTTTCTGTATGCAAAGCAAATAAAAAAATAGTTAATCAGTTAATTATCATAATGCACTTTATTGCTGTTATTTGCTTATTAATATTCTTTATAATAAATATTTCTATGCAGACACTTGATTAAGGGTGATTTACAATTGTTTCAAGATATTGCATTATTTTACATACAGTTGCCCATTTACACAGTTTATTGTTTCAGATAAGGTTGAACTTGCAGTGTACAAAAATGTAGATGACAGAATATATATATATATATATATATATATATATATATATATATATATATATATATACACTCACCTAAAGGATTATTAGGAACACCTGTTCAATTTCTCATTAATGCAATTATCTAACCAACCAATCACATGGCAGTTGCTTCAATGCATTTAGGGGTGTGGTCCTGGTCAAGACAATCTCCTGACCTCCAAACTGAATGTCTGAATGGGAAAGAAAGGTGATTTAAGCAATTTTGAGCGTGGCATGGTTGTTGGTGCCAGACGGGCCGGTCTGAGTATTTCACAATCTGCTCAGTTACTGGGATTTTCACGCACAACCATTTCTAGGGTTTACAAAGAATGGTGTGAAAAGGGAAAAACATCCAGTATGCGGCAGTCCTGTGGGCGAAAATGCCTTGTTGATGCTAGAGGTCAGAGGAGAATGGGCCGACTGATTCAAGCTGATAGAAGAGCAACTTTGACTGAAATAACCAGTCGTTACAACCGAGGTATGCAGCAAAGCATTTGTGAAGCCACAACACGTACAACCTTGAGGCGGATGGGCTACAACAGCAGAAGACCCCACCGGGTACCACTCATCTCCACTACAAATAGGAAAAAGAGGCTACAATTTGCACAAGCTCACCAAAATTGGACAGTTGAAGACTGGAAAAATGTTGCCTGGTCTGATGAGTCTCGATTTCTGTTGAGACATTCAGATGGTAGAGTCAGAATTTGGCGTAAACAGAATGAGAACATGGATCCATCATGCCTTGTTACCACTGTGCAGGCTGGTGGTGGTGGTGTAATGGTGTGGGGGATGTTTTCTTGGCACACTTTAGGCCCCTTAGTGCCAATTGGGCATCGTTTAAATGCCACGGCCTACCTGAGCATTGTTTCTGACCATGTCCATCCCTTTATGACCACCATGTACCCATCCTCTGATGGCTACTTCCAGCAGGATAATGCACCATGTCACAAAGGTCGAATCATTTCAAATTGGTTTCTTGAACATGACAATGAGTTCACTGTACTAAACTGGCCCCCACAGTCACCAGATCTCAACCCAATAGAGCATCTTTGGGATGTGGTGGAACGGGAGCTTCGTGCCCTGGATGTGCATCCCACAAATCTCCATCATTTGCAAGATGCTATCCTATCAATATGGGCCAACATTTCTAAAGAATGCTTTCAGCACCTTGTTGAATCAATGCCACGTAGAATTAAGGCAGTTCTGAAGGCGAAAGGGGGTCAAACACAGTATTAGTATGGTGTTCCTAATAATCCTTTAGGTGAGTGTATACACAGATCAGCCATATCATTATGACCACTGCCAGGTGAAGTGAATAACACTGATAATCTCGTTATCATGGCACCTGTCAGTGGGTGGGATATATTAGGCAGCAAGTGAACATTTTTTCCTCAAAGTTGATGTGTTAGAAGCAGGAAAAATGGGCAAGCGTAAGGATCTGAGCGACTTTGACAAGGGCCAAATTATGATGGCTAGACGACTGGGTTAGAGCATCTCCAAAACTGCAGCTCTTGTGGGGTGTTCCCGGTCTGCAGTGGTCAGTACCTATCAAAAGTGGTCCAAGGATGGAAAAACGGTGAACCGGCAACAGGGTCATGGGCGGCCAAGACTCATTGATGCACGTGGGGAGCGAAGACTGGCCCGTGTGGTCTGATCCAACAGACGAGCTACTGTAGCTCAAATTGCTGAAAAAGTGAATACTGGTTCTGATAGAAAGGTGTCAGAACACACAGTGCATCGCAGTTTGTTGCGTATGGGGCTGCGTAGCCGCAGAGCAGTCGGGGTGCCCATGCTGACCCCTGTCCACTGCCAAAAGCGCCTACAATGAGCATGTGAGCATCAGAACTGGACCACGGAGCAATGGAAGAAGGTGGCCTGGTCTGATGAATCACGAGTTCAAGGTGTTGACTTGGCCTCCAAATTCCCCAGATCTCAATCCAATCGAGCATCTGTGGGATGTGCTGGACAAACAAGTCCGATCCATGGAGGCCCCACCTCGCAACTTACAGGACTTAAAGGATCTGCTGTTAACGTCTTGGTGCCAGATACCACAGCACACCTTCAGAGGTCTAGTGGAGTCCATGCCTCGACGGGTCAGGGCGGTTTTGGTGGCAAAAGGGGGACCTACACAATATTAGGCAGGTGGTCATAGTGTTATGGCTGATTGGTGTAGACAAAGTACAGAAAATATGTATATATATGTTTTAATATATATAACAAGGGTTGGAGAGGAAGAAGTTTGTGTTTCTGCCTCTGTGCTTGACTGATATCAATACCACTGGTCGTAAACTTAGATAAGTATTAGTCCTGAACTACCCAATGTCAGGGCTAATTGAGGTCTGCAAAACCAGCTGTTAAAGTCACAATCACAAAGCAGGAAAAACAGACAAAATGATGATATGTAAACGTCAAATATGGATGATATCTATTATCCTTACATAAGTGATTATATGGAATCAAAATTGACTGCATGTGTATGATCAAATCTTCAAATAGAAAAGACTGGATATTTTATCAGGACAAAAGACAAAAGTAAAACTTGTGGTTTGATTAGGTAGTAGATATGCCACTTGGAAACATCTGGGAAGCAAATGACTTTCTCTATAGATCAGCATTATTTCTCATGAAGTATGGGTATCATCAGTTTGGATGCATAGAAGTGAAGCTTTGTAACCCTAAAAGTGGGGGAAGATTAATGGAAGTGGAAATTCAAAATCCTCGGAAAGTCATAAATGTGTCAGGATCAGAGATGATCAAATGGACCACGACCAGAAAGCTGGCAAAAGAAAAAACGATAAAGAGATTTATAGTTTAAATGTAAACATAACAAAGCCTGTGAAAACTCCAGGTTTCAACTAGATGAGTTAGAATTGGAAATCTCACACACACAAAAAAAAACGAATTTACATCAGAAACCATAGATGAATGGACATACCAGACAGAATGATGAGGAATGACAATTACACGGAAACTCTTTTTTCTCTTTTTTTCCTAACCCCTCCCCCCAACCCCCATATATATATAGAGAGAGAGAGAGAGAGAGGGTACTGTTTTCCTATGTGTAATGACACTGGTCATACTGTAACTTTTGAAAATTGTAATTGCTCCTCTTCAAAATAAAACTACAGAAAATACATTTGAAGCATTTAAGAGAAGGCAAAAAAGTAGAATAATTTACTGTACCATGACATTGAAATAATCTTTGAAGATGTTTAAGCAGTTGAATGTTGTGGTGTTATGCGCAGTCTGCTGTTGCCTTTTGTTGTTGTTGTTTTAATTTCCCTTAGCTGTTAGCTGTTTTATAGGATACATTTAAGGGATTGAATATGCTTTTTATTAACATGTATAATTGAATCTAAGCAAGTGGTTGCAAGTTTCTTTTTTTCATTATTTAATCTTTGAGGAGAAAAAAATGCACTTGTTAAAGTTATTGGAATTAGAAATTTAATTTGCTGGTATAAACTATTAACACAGGCTTTGAAGAGCATCTGCATTACAACTGTAGATGAAGAAGATGTAATTTAAAGAAAACATTATTTGAGCTGTAACTAACAGCTGAACCTTTTTTAATGTGTTTTCACACTGTAAATCCCTTTTTATAAAACCATTAAGTATATTCAGACTATATTAAATGTGTTAAAACATGCTTTAAACTGTTTGGTGTTATAAATTAAACTCTTATTTGAGTCTATGTATTCATGATGTGTCATTGGATGTCATTTCATGTCATGTTGGATTAACGCATCAGACAAAAACAAACAAATACACAGACATAATGCTTCTCTATGTTTTCTAACTTACTTTTATGTAATTACTTTTGTTGTCTACAATTGCATATTTATTTTTCTTAGAACACAGTAAAGAGAGAAAAAACAACAGAAAGTTAGAACATATTTTATATTTAAGAAATTAAAGGGCACTACAGAGTTTAAAGCTGTTTTATTATTTACATTTAAGTAATGGTAATACAGCATAAACAGAATAGACGGAAAATCCTAATGTAACCTAAGACGAAGCAAACTGTGCAAATGCTGTACAAACAAAATAATGTAAATGTGCAGAATATAAAAATCTAATCCTTAAAAGGTGCAGAACTCCTTTTGATATTCAGTGTGACACTTTTCACACATTTATTTAATATACCTATCTTTTTTCAGCAGGCCACCCATCATGCCTGCAATCTAAAAAACATATGGCATAACTTTTTTATTTTTTTCAGAAAGCCTTTGTGTCAACCCTTCAGCTAAGATTTGAAACTAATTATAAGTGAAACTAATATTCTCTTTAGAGGATGGATTTTATTACTTGTTTTACGTTTCTCAGTGAATTAGTTCTTTTACTGTACTTATAACATAAAAAAGTGATACATTTTGTTCTCTTAATATTTAACAGGCCTATTTTTCTTCACTCCATGGAGATATTTTCTGATATTGTCATTTTGACACTCATTACTCTTAGTCAATGAAAAAGGAGAGTGTTGACCACAGAAAATACTGAATTGCCTTTACTTGGAAATTTGTCCCAGTGAACAAATGCAAATGACTATTCCAAGTGAGCTGCCAAGCAGATAAATTGCAGCCCTCAAGAACCATGAACAATGTCCAAATCATCCTGTATTCAATCTATTGCTGGATTTTTGGAAATGGGGAACAGAAGACTATATTGACTGGAACTTTCATAGACAGCATTTCTGTGTGATACTATGTTGTATACTGCATGACATTTCAAAATTGTAAACAGTAATGCAAATATTTTTTATTTTAAAATGACATCATTCCAATTATATATAGCCAGGGGAAATTCTGTTGGAAGTACCATGTATTGCCAAGTACTAATAAGCTTTTTGAGGTTTCGTTTTGTTATTTTCAAGATTGTCTCTTTGCATGGATAAAACCACTCAAATTTCTGACTTTTTATACAATGTATCCAAAGAGGCGAACATGCGTGACTACCCATTTAATTACCATAAACATGCCCCATTTCAGAAGCCCTTCAGATTTTTTTTTTTCCTTTTTTCCTTTTTAATCAGCCTCATTTAACTTCAAGGCTAGTCTAAGATTCTGTACAGGTATAGAAATAACTTTCATCTAGTTTTAAACAGGTCAGATCACTGCAACTTATAAAAATAATAAAGAAATATGTATATGGATATGACTGTAGTTCTCGTAGCATATGGTTTTAATAACATCCCTATTTAGCTCATTCTTCTCTGTAACATTGCAAAATTAAAACAGAAAAGTAAAACTGAAAAATGGGTTTAAACATGCAGAGAACCTTTTTTTTCTTTTTTAAGATTAATATTTTTAAAGCGTAAGAATAGAGATTTGCTCTCCCATTTGACATTTATGAGATGCAAGCCAATGGAAATAACAGTTAGAAAACACAAAGGAAGGAGAGCCACAGACTCAGGTATGCACTCCAAAATACATTTCAAATTTGATTAAAGGTGTTGTGTTTAAACATTTTTTTAGTTAAAATGTATTTTGGAGTGCATACCAGACTTTACTTAATTTCTATTTTCTGAGATTTTGAGATTCACAAGATTGTCAGACAGAAGCATATGCAAGTCAAATACTAAAAGCTGTGAACTTTCCCTAAGTGTTTTAATTTGCAAAGTGCTATAAAAGAGTTTTCTTAATATGTAGCTAGAATACAAAGTACGGGTCTCAAGAACAAACAATGTACTGTGTTGTGACATGATCGTTTTGTCATAAAAAGACAACATTCCTGTTCATTTGGCTGATTATTTGGTTTGGAAAACAATACATTAATAACCAAAATAAATGATAATAGATGCTCAGAGTGTTGTAGACAAAGACTGCATGATTTCATTTGATGTTGAAAATGTAGCAATGATGATTTCAGTGATTGAATGTGGACAGTGCTTCGGATGTACAGTTTAAAAGCACAGCAGGAAAGGTCTGCTCCAATGTGGAAGTGCAAAAACTTGAGACTGGTGAGTTTTACCACCAGCGCTGTCTGTCTTGGAAATATATCTTTAAAAAAATCATAAGTTCAAATTACTGTAAAACTTTTTTTTTTTCTTTCACAAGAGAGAAATAATCAGAAAAAAAAAGAAAACAGAATAAAAAATGTAATTTACACTTTTTTCACCTTTGCATAATGAAAAGGTGTACAGCTGAGAAAAAAAAAAACTTAATGACCGGCACGAGTCAAATAAATGCCACTAATGACCAAATGCCAACACTGTGTTGTCCCTTTGGAAAAGTTACTGCTGAGTTTGACTCGTAAATCTGGCATGCTACAACTACAGCTAAAGGACAAAACAAAGAATTCTTTGGATGCAGGGGGAGCCTGATTCTAATTATTTGTAGTCTTGTAACCCTATACACCCATGCAGTAAAATGAAGGTTTAATAAAAAATAACATAAATACAAAGACATGAAATGTGCCTGCAATTCGATACCTGGCTAGACACTCTCAGAGATGTAGGAAACCAGCTTTTCCAGAGGACTAAAATTAACAGACACTTTCTGACTAACAAGGCGAGCTGCCTTGTCAATCCACTGGGGCCATGTTAGGTGCAGGGACAAGTATTAACACAGATGGTAGTGCTAAGGCCCAGTACTTCCTGTTGACATCATTTTAAAAGTGACAGTAAATATTTGGGGTCCCTCACACATTTTTGATTCTCTTTTTCAGTTTCTCTACTTATGATGATCAGTGGATGTCCTTGCCTACATTGTTCTATACTATAAGTCCTGGTTAGATGTATTATTTGCAAAGGTTTGAAGAAGCTTTGTGATGAATGAAGATGACATAATATATTTCAATATATTCGATTTCATCCACAAAACTGTCTCTTAGAGGACACAAACTTGAAAATGCCAATATTTTTGGGTTAACATAGCAAACCACCATTTATGTGATGTAATCTCGATGGTTTACTGAACAAGGGTAAACTTTAATGTGTGTTCTCTCACATCATGTTTCAAATGCATTTGTAAAACATCCACAAAGGAAGAGGGTTTAATCACAAATTAATTTAAACAGATCAATTTAATTAGTGAAGGATGCAGAGTATATATATATATATACACTCACCTAAAGGATTATTAGGAACACCATACTAATACTGTGTTTGACCCCCTTTCGCCTTCAGAACTGCCTTAATTCTACGTGGCATTGATTCAACAAGGTGCTGAAAGCATTCTTTAGAAATGTTGGCCCATATTGATAGGATAGCATCTTGCAGTTGATGGAGATTTGTGGGATGCACATCCAGAGCACGAAGCTCCCGTTCCACCACATCCCAAAGATGCTCTATTGGGTTGAGATCTGGTGACTGTGGGGGCCAGTTTAGTACAGTGAACTCATTGTCATGTTCAAGAAACCAATTTGAAATGATTCGACCTTTGTGACATGGTGCATTATCCTGCTGGAAGTAGCCATCAGAGGATGGGTACATGGTGGTCATAAAGGGATGGACATGGTCAGAAACAATGCTCAGGTAGGCTGTGGCATTTAAACGATGCCCAATTGGCACTAAGGGGCCTAAAGTGTGCCAAGAAAACATCCCCCACACCATTAAACCACCACCACCAGCCTGCACAGTGGTAACAAGGCATGATGGATCCATGTTCTCATTCTGTTTACGCCAAATTCTGACTCTACCATCTGAATGTCTCAACAGAAATCGAGACTCATCAGACCAGGTAACATTTTTCCAGTCTTCAACTGTCCAATTTTGGTGAGCTTGTGCAAATTGTAGCCTCTTTTTCCTATTTGTAGTGGAGATGAGTGGTACCCGGTGGGGTCTTCTGCTGTTGTAGCCCATCCGCCTCAAGGTTGTACGTGTTGTGGCTTCACAAATGCTTTGCTGCATACCTCGGATGTAATGAGTGGTTATTTCAGTCAAAGTTGCTCTTCTATCAGCTTGAATCAGTCGGCCCATTCTCCTCTGACCTCAAGCATCAACAGGGCATTTTTGCCCACAGGACTGCCGCATACTGGATGTTTTTCCCTTTCACACCATTCTTTGTAAACCCTAGAAATGGTTGTGCGTGAAAATCCCAGTAACTGAGCAGATTGTGAAATACTCAGACCGGCCCGTCTGGCACCAACAACCATGCCACGCTCAAAATTGCTTAAATCACCTTTCTTTCCCATTCAGACATTCAGTTTGGAGTTCAGGAGATTGTCTTGACCAGGACCACACCCCTAAATGCATTGAAGCAACTGCCATGTGATTGGTTGGTTAGATAATTGCATTAATGAGAAATTGAACAGGTGTTCCTAATAATCCTTTAGGTGAGTGTATGTATATATATATTATTATTTTTTACACCTTGCTATATTGATAGTACATATTTGTACTGTAAGGGCCTTATACTGTAGGTTCACATAGGTGATGATTTGAGATGTTTTTATTTTCAGCAGAATTAACTGGAAAATGTTGCGGATTGTGTTGCTCATACATCAAAATCTACCTAAATGTAAATGTAATATTTCAGTTACTTCCTTTGTTTTGAACAGAAGCCAAAGATGTTGGATATGAATCAACTAGACTAGAAGACTAGAAGTGCATTACAACCACACTCAAGACAGGTTCTCTATTAAAGGTGAAGCTACATCAATATATTATATATTTTATGTCTCGCCAGTGAATATCCATGAAACAGACCATGAAATTAGTCTAATATACATAACATGATCGGCTTTCACCTGTCTGCAAGTAAAGACTGAAGTGGGTGTTTTGAGTTCCTGGTAATGACAATGTTGTAATACTCTAGTAGAATTCTTCCATTTTATTGAATTTCATTGGATGTAGAACCCTTACAACATTACACAATTTTAAGTAAGTGTATTGAGTCACAAAATGGCATTTTTCTCCATTAGAGATGACTCAGTGTTAAAAAACAAAAAAGTATTTCTCCGTATTCCCTGTGGTAGGCTTTTCAGTTAAGTAGCATTTTTCTGCAAAAGTCCACATTATGAAGACTAGAAATACACCTCAACAGGACACCATGAGATTCAGTATTTGACATTCAATAATCCTGTAACAATTATTAAATCTATTTTTTGTTTTGTTTTGTATTCACACAAATGAAACCCCCAACCCCCATATTTTTCCTTGTTTGGTCACTTTTTGAAAATCCTAAAAGGATCCTAAAAGTTTGTTTAGAAGACCTGATATTATAAATATAAATGCTAAACTGCTATAATAAATACAATTGAATCGATTTTACATAAACTATAATAATATTGTTACTGGAAGAAAAAAAGTTATTTCAGATTTAAATTTCTATCAACTGCACAAACATTAATTATAACCAGATATACAGAAGGTGTAACTTGTATATAAATTATACTTAAAAAAAAAAAACGGAATAAAAAATAATAAAAATCTTGAGCTAAAATGATTTATTGTTGAAAAAGGGAGCTCTGAGGAAATATTTTCCAGTGGATGCTATGCAAACATTAAGTGTGGACCTTTCAGGCTTGAAGCTCCTGGGATACTCACAAAAGGCACCATTATGTTGTCTACATATCTACATTATGTTCCAGTGGGGGGTTTTACAAACAAACAAATTATACAAATAAAACTGTGATCTAGTTGAATTCAGTAAGGCCTCAAAAATAATCTCCCAATCCACAGCTGTTATTCTAACCTTAAAACCCTGTACAGTGTGTTGGGTCTTCTCTAATTAGGCACTTAAACTTAAAACTCTGGAGACATAAATCTTGCTGCATGTTTGTGTGAGAGTGACAAAGCACCATTTTCACTTTAGGCTGAACACATTTAAAAGGATCTCAACATTTTTTAGATTACAGAAAATTATAAATCACTATTAAGATTTCAGATGGATCTCAGAACAGTGTTCCATGAATTTGGTTCAGACTACAGTTTCATTGGTTCTGCAGCCATAAACATACCTTTCCTATATACGTGTTCCAAATTATAGATATTACAAATGATTTAATATTGCAAAGTAACATTGCAACAATGAATAGCCCTATGAATATAATTCAGTTATACCACTGGCAAATATTGTTGCTAGCATTTATGGAAAATATATGTTATGGCTTTAATTATATAAATAAATCTTAGAAATGTATTTTCAAAAGGGGCAAAGCACCAATACATTTTTTATGTCCATGACAGTATAAAACCAATAATTAAAAGCGTTCCAGTGTTTGAAAGAAAATAATATCCTTTATGCGGAAAGGAAATGTTAAATGTAATATTTTTTTTAATGCTCTTTGACATCATATGCAGTAGGATACCACAATAATCTATTGCTGGATTTGAAATTAGTTTATTAATACTAACTTGCCAAAAAGTCATGAAAAATACTGTGCTGACAAGATATTCTCTGCATGTCCAGAAACAATTGAATTCCACTTTTAAGCTCGTCGAACACATCAAATAAAATGCTAATATTTGGATTTAGAGTTTGGTCACGCGTGTTTGCAGTTTTCCAGATTAAAATTCTGAAAGCATCCAATGTTTACAATGATGTTAAAATTATTAAAATTTCTTAAATTATTCTAAGATAACTGTAGGTAAGCAAATACATACATGCATACATAACTTTCCTAACCTGCTTAACCACCTGACACCACCATACTCATGACCTCCACAACCTAATCACATCATGAAGATGAGAGTATTAACATCATTCATTTGAAACAATTGTATTCAATGATTTTAAGTGTAATAATATTGTTCATTTAAGTACATGCACTGATCAATTATACCTTTTACCTGTTATCATTTTAGTACTTTCCAAAACAAGAGCAATGTTTCTGATTTTAAATGAAAATGTATGGCAAGCCGTTGTCATTTAATCCATAATTGCTGATATCAAGAATACAATTGCTGATATCAGATCTATAATTGCTGATATCAGAAATAAAATTCTTGATATCAGAAATACAATTCTTGATATCAAAAATACAATTGCTGATATCAAGAATTAACTGCCAACTATGTTATATGCAGATTGTTAAGTAATATGAGCTGTTAAATATTAAATAATTTGACCCAATTGTAAATGGGTCAATGACGTGACGCATGCATTTTGGTGTCCCAAGCATATTACAAATATTACATTTATATATCTTTTATTAAAACGGCATAATATGTCTCAACACTCCTATCTTTATTCACTGATAGGAGTATTTTTCACAAGTATTTAAAATTTTAGGAGCTATTAATCCCCAATCATCCAAAATGTCATACCGGATAACTGTCCACACCTAAAATGATTTCTTTTTTTTTTTACAAAAACTCATAAAAACTATAAACCTTAGATCTAACAGTTGGGCTTAATTGTGTGAGTGTTTACATTAATATATACAAATATTGCAAAGACTCTTAATTTCATTTAATTTTTACATTCCGGACAACAGACATTCAGGAGCATTTTTACATCAGAATGCATTTTGCTAGCCATGTGACAGGACATGACATCATTCAGAAGATTATGAAGGACCCCCAGGCTGTGCAGGAAGTTTTGTAAGTCTATCCTAATTTGACCTTTTCTATCACCGGTACATAGGGTACAAGATTCTGTGTCATACTGGACAACACTTAAAAAGCATTTATAATATATATATATATATATAATCTATATTTAATGTGAAATATGACATTGAATAGTTGTAGGTCAAAGTAATAAATTTACATAAGTGGTCAAGTAATTGCCCGAACTTGGATTTTGTCATACTGGAAAATGATTTTGTCATACCGGAAAATGATCACTCGTTATCTGGAGTGACTTGCTTATAATTTTATTGTACCTTAAAAATATTCCTAAAAATGTGTAGGCATCACATTTACATTGTCATGTTGTATTAACAACATATAACATATTTATAACATTATTTCTGTAGTTTTAATCATGTTTCCTGTATAACCTAAAACATATTTATAAAAATATAAATCTTACAATGTTTTACTGCTAATGTTTTATCAAAGCCTATGCCTTGAGTGGAATTGTATTGCATCAAAGTGACTGCTCACTTCTGATTATTTACTGTTAATAATAAAAAAAATTAAAAAGACATTTAATGACTCTCACTCTCAGTTAAATACAGAATGAGTGTTTAAGTACATCTTTGTTGCTGAGACTGTCTTTATATATCATCCCATATGAAATCTCACATTATGTCATTCCGATTAACAATATCAGTCAGGTAGGACAACACAGATTATTCTTGTAAAAATACAGTAAAAAGTCAATGTCCTTGGGTTAAGGATACAACAATAATATAAATTTTACTAGATTCAGCATTATGTTTTGGGTGACTAACTTAAAAAAATGCACCGATGTCGATAGAAAAGCCCAAATTTGTGAGATTGTGTTTTTTATTTTTTTATTTTTTTGGCCAGAATGTTTGTTGAGATCAAACTATGAATACTTATAACCCACTCTATGCTGACAAAAAACTAAAGTCAAATAATTTGCATCTTCTATCATAGTTATCCGGTATGACATTTTTGATACTAGAAATCATATGAAGTATAAATTATTATTTTCAGAAATAAAACTTTTTGAAATATATACAGAACATTCTAATGAATGTAGAAAGAACTTTAATTGTATTTTAAACTTTTTTTCTTTTAACATTTTAAAATCCTTATTTGTCAATGACCCAATTACCTTCTTTCAGTGTACAAGATGCTTTGTTATTTCTCTTTTTAATGCAATAAATTGAAATTGAGTGAAAGTTTTAAAATGCTGTAAATGTGCTTGGCTTCACATTTTGACTTTCAAAAACATTTTGGCTTTAACGTGTTATAAAAGATTTTGTTTTACTGGGGTAGAGGTATATATATATCTATATATATATGAGGTATCTGGGTTTATTTTTAGACTAATGTTCCACTATGTGCAGTTAAAAACTGATAGGGATTTACATTCAGACCTCTAGGTATTGGCTCTCTGCCTCTTCCGTATTACCTAATGAACTATATGCTTCATTAGTCCTTGTTAATCTGTATTTATTTCCACTCTTTTATATTTCTGTGCTGGAGGGTATGTGCTTTATTTAGCTGTGCACCTTGTACCAGGAGGTGGAACTGACGCACATGCCCTTTTTCCACATTTAAGTCTTTTTGAAGTTATTTCTGTATGATACCTTTATTTATACAATACTTTATAAGCCATATTTTATTCCTTTTTAAGTATTTTATATAACTTATTACAGTTATTTTTAGACATGAAATATGATAACACTTTATAATGAAGCATTTTATGTGTCACAGGAGAAAATCAAGAGAAAAATGCATAAGCTCTTTCATAGCTAGGCTTTGATAAACTTTTAACCTACAAATGCAATATGGCACAAGCTTTTTAATTTATGACCACAGTAAAGAGGCTGCAGCAACCACAGCTGAATATTTGTGGTTTTTATGTTATCTGTTACAGAGGGGAACATCAATCAATAATCAATATATTTTGAATGCAGAATTCCTCTGAATGATTTAATGCAATAACACTGAAGTATAGTTTGTTTCCTTTGAAGGTTAACCACAAAAAAAAAGTAAGTAGAAAAGTTTTTCCTTTCACACTCCCTCAGTTGAAGATCAGTGATTGTAAACAATGTCACAGAGGGGAAGTTAACTGAGCAGACACCTTTTTCTCATTACAAAATCTAATGAAGTTTGTGTCAATGATTCTACTGGAGTATACATGTATTTTCAAGAACAAACTCTTTACAAATGGTAAAAAATATATAATAAATTAAATTAATACATTTACAGATTATGATATATGAATAGCTGAAAGAGAATGCAATACTATATAATAAAAGCTGAAAGAAAGGAAATTCAATTTATGTACATTTATTTGTAGCTTAAAGATGAATAAGCTATGGATGACTACAATTCATCTGTACAATTTTCTTCTCATAATTCTGCATTTATTTTTTTATATACAGTTCACAATAGATAAATGAGTGTAATCTTCTTAAAATTCTAAGAGACATTCTATCAATTAAACCATAAAAAAGCTACTTCCTTTTTTCTATTACCTACTACCTGTTTACATTTTACATATACAAGGTTACCAAGTACGATTCTGTCCAGTTCTTTTACGATTATTTTAAATTTGAGAAAGTGATTGACCCACCCTTAAAGATATGCCATCTGAATGAAGGCTTTACTTTATTGTGAAAAATGCATGTTTTTCAAACAGCATCACACAGTCATGACAGTAGAGATGATTTTCAAGTGCCTGTAAAGCCGAGCCAATCAACAAACTGCAATACCTCACAGTAAGACAGCAATTGCTCTTTACCTCCTCCCCTGAGGCTACAAATTCCCGGCTAAGACTAATTAATTCTAAGTTTATGCGAACACAAAATCGTGCCAACAATTGTGCCTTTTCTCCATGTTTAATATCTGACTAACGTAAAAATGCATAATTGTTTAAATTTTTCAGAACTAATTTCTCAAAGTTTCTTGTCCCAATCAGAGTGAAAAACGTGGGTGACCTGTAAAACACTCCATGTTAGACATTATACTTCATGGAATTCTAAGACAGGGTTAGGTTATGAAAATAAATGCAAGCTAAATGTACACCAGCTGCAGAAAAGTTTATTTATAATATGCCTTAGATCACAGCTGCTTAGACTTAATTAATTACTGGAATTCAATATTAATTCTTAATATGAAAACCTTTTTCATCCATCTACTTCAGCAGGATATGATTTTTTAAATTTAAACCTGGCAACCCAGACTACAACATATAGTTGCTTCCAAATATATTCATACTAATGACAATGTGTGTTTTAAGCTTTATTTAGCAGTCGAAAACTATGGGGTGCATTCAGCATTTATGACATATGAATCAAAATGGGTGAGAGGGGGAATGTATGGCTGTCAATATCATGTTTTATCATGTCACAGAACAACTAGACATTAACAGAACATGGTGGGTGTAATTTGGCATATAAGAAGACGAACTGTCTGAATTATTGTTTCTGTCCACATTCAGTCACTATTCAGGGATTCAGTCAAGATTTCAGGCAAAGGGTTACCAACCTGCAGTCCACCATTCCAGGAAGCGGTAAAAATAAGTATTACCTAATTGTGCATTTCAATTTATCATACCCAAGGCAATGCCTGCAGATATCCCAGGAGCTGTGGCATCATTAGGATACAATATCAGTATGCTTATATATATATATATATCAATCAAAATATGAAAAATAAGTATGACTGCTTTATTACATGAATATCAATCGCATATCTATCAACAAAGTCATATGCATTTCAAATCACACAAAGGTCAGTTTTATCCAGATTCTTCTTCACTTCTCAGGAGAGATTTTTGAGCAGTCTGCAGAACCTCTTCACTGCCTGCAGGTGGTTTTCTAAAGTTCACAAATGTTGATTTTATACTTCCATAACTATTTGGTTGTACCCCTGGATTTGTATTCAATTCGTTATCAAGAAGGAAAGTCAATTCACAACCAAGCTTGTGTCACTGAGGCACCAGGTGTGGCTAAATTATCATGGTAAACTTTGGAAGTCACCCTCTCCTCAACTCTGACAAGGATATGAGGAACAGAGGACCCAAAACAGCTCCAATGCTTCAAAGAGGGAATGACATTCTTCTCAACATGAGCTTTATATTTTCTGCACCAAACATACTGTGGCTGCCAAATATCTGTGTTTAATCTGACCGCAAAACCTGGTCCCAATCGACTTCAGAGTTATGGTATCCCAGTGATGCCATAGTTTCAAGAAGATCCTCTATCGTTGCCCTTGGGATTCAGTTTGTCTCCCAAACTACTCCTATTCTAACTTAATTTTGGTGTTAAGCATTCCTGGTGTCATCCTCCTCTTAGGCTAATCATTTTCCTACCAGTTTTGAATGTCATTATGATGGGCCATTGAAACTGTATTTAGTTTTTGTTTTTCCTGTAGCTGCCACCAGACTTGACAACCTTTTGCCTGAGATCTTTGGACAATTGACTGTCAACACATATATAGAGTGTACTATGTATGTTAAGGGGTAATCATGAATGGGAATCTTTTGTGTATGCTAATGCAAATGTATCAATCTCAATTTAAATAGACCAATATCGTATTACTAATAAAGTCATGCATTGGGGTTTAGTTAAATGTTCAGCATACCCTCATTCCAAACCTTATCAATTTGTTTTCATTGTGTAGATGCAAGAGGTCACTAACAAACTGATATTAAGCTAAATAATTTAGATCTATGTATTAAAGTTTGTATGTAATTGAGGCCCAGATTGTTATTGCTCTATTCTACAGAAAAATAAACTATTTTTGAATTAGCTTGTAAAAGCACAGTACAATTTTTTTTTTTTTACATTTTATGATTAGCTTTAGATTACTGCTGATTTGTGCATAAGATGTGTACTGTTTTACTGTGTTAAAAAAATGAAGATTTATAATTATATATTTTTAAGTATATAATTACAATCAAAAGGGACAAATATGTCATCACTGTTAAAGTTTATTTCCAGTTACAGACCCTGTACAGAAAAACAGAAAAACGAATACAAGGGGTAATATAAGACCATGAAGAGTACCAAGCATAATAAATGTTTTGATTGTTTTGGCTTATGGTATACATAATTATAGGATATTGTCCTTAAATATATACTTAGTTAATATTACAAACTGATTCAGCATTTATTATAATCTGTCACTGTTACTTTGTAATGGCCTTATGGCTGTAAAAATACATTTGTATTCTTGTTTAAAGGCTGGAAGCTGGCACAGCTGATCAAATGGGAGTTTCTACATGCTTTTGTGGCTTTTGTATAAAGTGACTTGCGGCCCGGATATTAAAAAAAACTAAAATCTAAAAATATGAATAAAAGATCAACTGACGGTGCTGTTCATGTGATGCACAAAGCACACATACATGGTATAACCAGCACATTCATACCAATGTTCTGGCCACACGTATGTGCAAGCACTGATCATGTAAACAGAAATATCTTCCATGTGTGATATATCACCAACATGATTTCATTATAACTGTAACTGGTAAAATATGTGAATAACGTTTGACACAAACGACACTTGTAAACACATCCTTTTTTTTAAGCTTCTCATTCCAAGTTGCTGAGCCTCAGCAAGCATCATAACCAGAAAAGACTTTCCATCCTACTCACGCCATTAAAAAAAGTTCCTTTTATGTATCTTTACTAAATTGAACAATTTGGTTTGGATAATCCCTCCTCCAGGCAACAACCCCTGACAGCTCTGATTGATTACATTTATAGATATCCAGTTTCACTTGTTAAAAGACATTGTAATATCACATTTCTCTGTAAAGGCTTCAGAAAAATGTGTGGGTGCTACATTTAATGTCTTGCCTCCAGGATTTTCAAACAGTTACAGATTATTTCAATGTTTCTTTAATTTAAATACACGACAGCATTTAATATTACTCATTTGTTTCAATATTGTTAGGTGGACACTGGACTCGATCATGATTGGAGTGAGACAGACAGAAAAAATAGGCTGTAGACTCTAGTAAAATCAAACTAAGAACTTATATTCACTAAAGAAAATAATACAAACTTAAAATAATAATATATAAATGTTAGCTGTGGCAATATTCAACTTCTGCTCCTTTCAACTGCTGTCTGCAACAGCTTAGTTCACCCGGCGTTCAATTCCATTTGCTTCAGCTACTGAACTACTCTATACACAGGGCTGCATCGCTATTTATATAACTAGTCTGAGGAACCTCCCTAAGTTCTTCCCTAAGGAATCTCCCTCAACTAAGTTCCACTCATACTGTATGTTCATATCAAGATTTGTTTTATATATATATACAAATCAATGGAGCTGAAGCCTAACCTACTTACTGAATATGTATGAGCTTTTGGAAAGGTCTATTATTGGAAGTAATAGGATGAGATTAAATTATGTAGCGAAAAGAACATATGAACAGTTTAGAGCATTCTATATAGAGAATAAGGTTGTTGAACATCCAGCACTTTCTATTACCATAAAACAATGCTGTTAATCTAAATACTCATTTCTAGGACTTTCTAAAACCAAAAACATTATTCATAGATAAACCTGAATAGAGATGATTAATACAAATGATGATATTTGCACTAAGCTTGAGCTAGTGACAAAGATTGTACCCACTTAATGGTAGCCTAAAATAGCGGGTTTAATATGTTTCAGCTGCTGATGTAGCAAACATAATAAGTAGAGAAGAGCTTCCCACTTTAGACAGTATTCTCTTGCTGTCCCACATGAAAATGTTCAGCATTACACCACTGTGATGAATGTATAAGACAGTGGGAACAAAGGCCCCTTTCTGCTCTCTTTTTAGCCTCGTTGGTTTTAAATGCCAAAAATGGATAAAAAATTGGTTAGGGTTTGTTAATTCCTATATACCACTGTCATTCATAACAATGTGGAATAATGGGGTGCATATGTGATTAGATATTAGCAATTCTAATCTTACGATTATTATTTTTGAAACAAGGCAGCTGTTGTAAAAATCGCTTGCGGAAACAGAATATATTTAAGATTCAAGACTATTTTGTATTCTTTTTTTTTTGGGGGGGGTGGTGCTTTTTACATATTTGAGTCAAACTTCAGGTAATTTTTCAGACTGTTTAATATTGTTACCATGACAGTCGTTTGGAATGGGGAAGGACAGATTCCACACCCCACAGCAATAAGCAAAAGGGAGGATATGGATTTTTGCGTTCAAAATCACGACACACAGTCTCTGCAATTGAAATGAAACATGCCTGCAAGTGAGTATCTTTTAAGATTAATTCTGAAATGTATGATGTTCACGGGCACTGAAAATAAAATGAAGCACGGTATATACTTTAGAGAGTTTGCACATACATTGAAATTCTATAATGGAAGCATAGTTATGTCTTTATATGACTATAGACATATACATAAATACTTGTTTGGTTTTCTTTGGGGTAGTTTTTATATGAATGTTTATTATTTTAGTGGTTAGTCATATGGATTGACTACAGAGTTTCATAAGACAACCCTTTCTTACATAAAAGAAAGGAAAAAAACTGGCGACATTACATTTTTCCACCCACCACATACACATTATTTTCAACTGTATGAGGCCAAGTTGCATTTACCCAGCTTTATTCTGTGCTTGATATATTATGACATATAAAAATCTAGCCAATGCCAGTAAGATTTTTATGGCGTGAAACATCCTGGATGTGAAAGTTTTAATGTTTGATTAACCTGAGCTTTGGAAGTGTGGTAAGAACAGTTATTTGTTATTAGACACCAAAATAGATGTACAATAAAAAGCATATTCAAGAAAATAATTTGGAAGTGAACTTCATAGCTTGTATTAGCAGACCCAAAAGGTTTGAAGTACTTGGCCTTGGTTTTAAGGAATTACTTTGTGGTGGGTTTCTGTACCATTCATATTGTAGATATGATTACCTTAAATATTTAATTAAATATGATATTCCACATATTGTGTCATGTCATATAAATGTCAAATGTGTTTATGGTCCTTTGTATCAGATGACTTACAAACAGGTTTTACCTGCCCAAAGAAAATATATATCTTTCCCCACTTATGAAATACAAGATTATATTTTATGATGGTCACTAAAGAATACATATTTAACAGCTAAAAGTTTAACATAAAATAAAACTGTGATTTTGAGAATTTTGAAAGATAACTGCTTCCATATGTTTGATATCAAATGTAACTTATGGACAGAAACACAGCAGTGAAATTAGCTTAAATTCACACAATGTACTATAAATTACAACAGACAGCACCTTTGAAATTGACCCAGACTATTACCGAGCTTGCTAAAAAATTGGTGAGTTAAAATAAAACACAAGTAACTCAACACGCTACTGAATTATCTCTAATGCTGCATTTGTTAGCATAGTAGTGTGCTATGGAATATGATTGTATTGAGAGTGCGTATGTGTTCGTGCATGTGTCTGTCCAACCACATTAAGTCCACAACATTTAAGCTCGGGGGTCAGATTAGCCACCATTAAAACACATAATAAATAAGTAATACAATTAAAATAAATGAACTAAAGAATGTGTGTGTCCAGAGAAACCAATATATTTAAAATGCAAGTGATGTATCTGGTACATAACACACTGCTCCTTTGTGCAGCTTTCGCAATTACAGGAGGACGTCTTGGGTGGCTGTTACACTTCTGAATCAACTTGATCAGCAGTGTCCATAGTATATCTTTAGAAGGCAGTAATGTTTGTTGAACAATGTTGACTGTTGAAAAATATGGGGGATAAAGTGCTGAAACACATTGAGACATTCAATTCAGCATTAACCCTTTAAAAGTACCATTGCTTATGTACCATCTTAGCAATAATAATAATAATGAATACAGGCTTATACTATATTTTGGATTACTTTGGATTTGTTTGCACTTATGGATAGTAATTTGATTGTAAGCAGTCCAGGAATGGTGAACAGCTGATCAGTATACCGGTAATTAAGGTAATTAAGCACCAATATTTTTCAAAGGTTTAATGCTTAATTAAAAAAGCAACTTATAAATCATATCCTTTTTCAAAGTATCTTGGCTACTATGGAGCCATATGGTCACTAATTAGTGCTAATCATGAGGACAGCATTCCAGGATTAGGTGGGATAAATCCTGCTTATTAACACATCCACAGCAGTGTGTCTCTGTCAGTATAGTTTATTTGCATTTTAATTTATGGTTAATACCATGTAGAAACCAACACAGTAAGGTTGTGTATATCGTAGTGTTGACTGAGTTATGCCTGTGTATCCTAAAGAAAAGAAGGATGCCAAAAAGTTAATAAATGTAAATATAAACACTTTAGTAGAGAACCTACAGCTATATAGTTATTCAATACTACTTCTGCTTCTAATAAAAACAAAGAAACCTCCTACAATAGCCTAAACAAGAACATACTCTAGTAGAAGCATGTAAAAAATGTTAACTTGGAATCATCACACATTTCCAATCAGTCCTCACAGTCATAACATGAGCTTACTCTGTTCCAATATAGGGCAGTAGTCTTCAAAAACAATGGTCGCCATATGCAAGTATTTACCATAAAGGTTATGTTTGTGTATGATGATGAAGAATGATCCTCTAGCAAAGAAAGATCGAATCCAATTCCTAAGCCAGTCTAAAAATGAATAATAATTTCTAATTCCCAATATTATAAGGCTAGCCATCAAAGACATTAGTATAAATATATCATTTGTGTGTACATTATATAATCAGACAGCTATAGGATGTACACTGATAAGTCATACATAACTGTTCCCATCAAATTACGTAAGTGTAACAGATATTTGGGGGTAAAAACGTGTTCCTCGCATTAAATCAGTAATGGATTGATCCACCATTGGCAGCAGGGGGCAGGTTTGGCAGTGGCATCTGATGAGCCGTTTGAGGTGTACTTGAGAGAACCAGTGCCATTACTGTAGGAGAGCCACGTGGGTGGGAAGTAACTCACAATATTAGAGATGTCTGCCAAGGATGTTTCAAACACTTTCTGAGGGATACAATTCCAGGGGCTCTGCCAGTTCAAGCAAGTCACCTGAGAACGTCATATAACCTTGGTCCAACTCGGTCGTTGTCTACACTGGTGTCACTTTACTCTGCTGTGTCGGGTAATATGTTTTTCTAGTGTAAGGTCAATGAGCTCTTGGACGGTCCATTAACTCGTCGTTTGTGTTCAGACTTGGATACATGTTTGATGAATTCATGTTCTTCTCCCTTAGTTCTCCAATGTCCAGCTTTTGGTACTAACTCCAGTTAGTTCATTTTGGCTTTTCAAAATACATATAGTAGTATTAGTAATAGTAATAGTAGAATATCCATGGTAGATATAGTACTACTATTACTATATGGTAGATCCATGACATTTCTAGACATGGGACTATATGTAGTTGACACCAGAGTCATCCAGTTATGGCTGTATATACTTCAGCTTGTTTTAGTGATGTCATCCATCTCTGAGTTTAGTTGAGTACAAACCCAATACATCAGGGAACGGGTCTTTCGGACAATCAGGTTTGTGACTCTGCTGGTGGAGCTGTGTGGATGAGGTTCTTGAAATGGTGGTTTGAATCTGCACAGGATTACTGAGAATCTTTAGTACTAAATATGTATTATTTGCACATATTCATTATTTATTCACTTGGTTATACACACATCTCTAGCAGATACCTAGTGACCAATGCTAGTTTATGAACCCCTGAGCTGCCTAACCTCTGTGTCAGAACTGTTCTTGTGACCAGTGAAAGGCATTTAGTGGTTTATGTCTTATACAAATAAACAGTGGTAGGTGGGTCCTCATTCCATAGAAACAAAAACAAGCCCAAAGACCAGCCTTATCCAAGTTAAATAATAACAACTAATATGCCACAGTGTCCCCATCAGTTTAAGGCTTAAGTAAAACAATAAGTAAAACAATCCTTGAAGAAAAGTGATTCAGCATTATTATGTGGTTTAAACATGGCTTTCAGCTGTTTGTTCTAAATATCATTTCCTTCACTGAAGGCTGCAGATTGTGCTGGTCACTGTTTCCTGTTATTGAGTCCTAACCTGTTGCCATTCGTTGAAACAATAGTTTGGCTAGATGGCAAAAAAGGGTGTAAATGTGTTCTATTACAAATATGATATCAAGGATGTTGAAGGTGGTACCTCATAAGGAAACAAGTACAAACCATAGATTGGATCACGTCATACACATCTTAATGTTTTCTGATACTGTAAATGTGTTTATATTTCTTATCAGCTATGAAAAGTCTGAAATGTGTGGAATTGTCTGTGTTGATTGAATTTCCTAGAGATCTGTCGTGTTCAGCTACCCACCTCTGCCTGAGTTCACCATAATTCCTACATTTTACTGTAAACCTAGCCAGAACCCTATGCCTACCCCCAACACTGTAATCTATAAATATAATGCCTACAGTTTTCTCTAAAGTTTTCTACCCACAAGCCTAATCATAATCCTAATCCTTGACCAGGCCAGAAGTTAACCACAGAAACTGCCTCTACTGTTCCTCATGGTGTAGCTCTTGAATGTCAGAGTGGGGATCCTGGCTGTCTGTGGACTGGTGTTGTGGAACTGGAACCTCTGTGGAGCCAACATGCAGAACAGCAAATCTCCCAAACCTCAAGTGGGAGCCAAATAATTTTCTCTGTTTGCCTTTTTGTTTTTTTTAGAAATTATAACCATTTCATGAAAAAGCAAGCATGGAATATTGCAGGAGGATATGTGCATCCATCGTCATTTAGCTTTTATTTTATCAGTGTTTGTAAAATTACTATTTCAAGGATTAGTGGGATCATTGAGCAATTACTAGCAATCTGTTCATAGCTTTGTATACATTTTACCCAGAATGGGGAAGAGAATGCATTTCATTCAGTAATTCATTAAAACAATACTGAAAATAAGACAAAATCATTCTCAGATCCTGTCATTTAAATCTCAGTTTAATATAAGTTTAATATATACAGACGGGTGACAAATTTAAGGAAAAAACTAAATAAATGAGTGGAGGAACATAACCAATGCAGATTCCTCCAAAGAGGTGAACTGCATGATGCAATTGCTGAGCAGGGCCAGTTGACCTAAATTTTGGATCAAGATGGCAAGAGGAAAGGATCTAAGTGACTTTGAAAGAGGGGTACGAATGTTGGGGGCACGAATGGCAGGAGCTTCAGTCACAAAGACTGCTCACCTGTTTTCGGGTGCATGTGTGGCGACACCCAGAGAACAGTACAGGCCTGACTGCTTGACCCCTACAGTGAGGGGGTCCGGAGGCTCTGTTATGCTGTGGGGGGCATTTTACTGGCATGGTTTGGGTCCACTTGTCCCCTTAGAGGGAAGGGTCACTGCAAATCATGACAAAGTTATTCTGAGTGATCACCTTTATCCTGTGGAGAAACATTTCTATCCTGATGGGAGTTGTCTCTTCCTGGATGACAATGCCCCATCCACAGGGCACGAGGGCTCACTGAATGGTGTGATGAGAATGAAAATGATGTGAATCATATGCTGTGGCCTTCACAGTCACCAGATCTCAACTCAACTGAACACCTATGGGAGATTTTGGACTGATGTGTTAGACAGCGCTCTCCACCACCATCATCAAAACCCCAAATGAGGGAATATCTTCTGGAAGAATGGTGTTCATCCCTCCAGTAGAATCCAGAGACTCGTAGAATCTGTGCCAAGAGCATTGAAGCTGTTCTGGGGCTCGTGGTGCCCAACACCTTACTGAGACACTTCATGTTGGTTTTTCCTTTAATTTGTCACCCGTCTGTATATCATTCATTCACCATGAAGACTACAAATGAATGTACAGAAAAAAGTTACCCTTACGTTTTTTTTAATAAGAATCAGTTTGAGGTCATTTTTTAGACATAATATTTAAGTCCTAAAGTACCAATGTGCCACTAACTAAAAGGGCATTTTCATGATTCATGTAAACAAAAACAAAAAAAGTGTTTGCAAGGGTGTTTATTCTATTGAGTATATATTAAAGATTGCGTGCAGACACACATAAACTATTACTGACTTTTCCAGACTTTTTCCCATTTGACTGCAAGGGCCATTTATTTGCACTTAAAACGTAATTTTGTTAAATAGAACAGACGGAAGTAAAATCAGTATCAAATTATTTATTCAATTAAATGTGAAATTCCTTCAGGTGTGAAAAAATTCAGTGTATCCAATGATCTCAGTTGTGACAGATAGAAATAGAAATTTGTAAAAAGAAAAAACTCGAGACAAATTACGTGTCTTATAGAAATGTTTGTAATAATCTTAAATAAATATTTAAAGCTTAAACATTGTACCACAGTGGAATATAACATGTTTGTTAATCTAAAATAATTTTGTTCTTTTGATACTGGACAATATCTCAACTCGCATAGTTGAGATAGGAATACCTCAAAAAACAGAAGGCAACATACAGGGTGTAAAAAAGGAGGAAAGCAAAGAGATGTAATCAACATCACTAAGGAACAAACATCTAGTTCAGGCAAAGGGAAATATAAAGGAGTATAGAGTTGCAGCGCAGATGTAGCACAGATTATAAAATATAGAAATCCAAGTCCATTTCTGAATACAAATACTTAAGATACACAATGAAAACTGCATTTAAGTAATTTGTTTGTATGACATACTTGGTTTCATAACATTGATTGATGCTGACATTTGAAAAAGAATCTCACAAAACCTATTGAATCAGTTCATACAATATCTCTTGTCGTCTGTTCTATGATGTATTCCATAGCACAATTTTGTTTTTCTTTTTACATTGTTTCTTGAAATAATTGGTTTGCCTTTTGCATGAGAAAGCTTGTTGTTTTTCTCCAGTTATATTTCATATTTAATGATTTGTGACCACATTTATACATGTTAAAAAAAGCCTACTACTACTATTATGTCTGCTTCTTCTTCCTTTCTTTTCTTCCTGTTTTGAAACCAAATTCATCCAAATGAAAAAATAGACGGTTCACATATGGGAATGCCATGTGTACTGTTAAACAACAAATCATGTTTTAAGAATTTGCACTTTACCTTTCTAACATAAAGTGTTCGATTTTGGTAATGCCGATTGTATTAAGTTCTTTTAAAGGTCTTTTAAATATGACCTATTTCAGGAAATACATACGGGTGGTTTCACAGTGCTCATGTATTTTGAAGGACGTACAACTATTTCAGTGCATGACAAGTTACAGAAATTAACAATGGAGTTGATTTAAAAACTTTGCACAAATGGTGTTTTTCAAATGAAAATAAACAAAACCCTTTAATATTAATTTGGAAAGGCCAAGACTGTGGACAAGATACACCTTTACAATGTCAAAGCCTCACATCTTTGCTTTTCATCACCAGAAAGGTAGCTTTTACCTAACACTAGATGGCAGCAATGTCTACTTAAGAACTGCTAGGCTCCTCTGACTTGGGGAGTGAACTAGCAGAGCTCCTTCCTATGCATTATGTTGCTTTCTAACATGCCTTTATTTAATCATGCTTAATTTTACACAAAAAAAATACAAAAAACTGCACAGCACAGCATGTATGAGTAGCTTAAGAAGGAGGCTGAGTGAAATAATAACAGTATCTGCCCAACCATGTTGAATACCAGGAATAAAGGAGTTATGAAGCTTTAAGTCACTCGCTCCTTAGTAAAAAAGAGAACTTGAATTGTCCATAAATGTGGGTGAAAAAGAATCACTGTGATTTGTTTCTCTCCTTTACACGTTTCACTGATGTTTTAAGTGGAAAAAGCCCCATGATGATAAGGTAGAAAAAAAAAAGATGCCTGGCTTTCATCATTTGGCTGAGGAGTGCCTTTCCTCCTTGTCTTTCAGCCAAAATCGCAGCAGAGGCTGTATCTGTGATTCGGTGACTGCTGGAAACAAAATTTATCTGGGTTTTTGTCCAATGTTAAAAAAAACTAAAAATGTAAAAAAAACAGTGCCCTCCTTGGAAAAATCATGCCATAAATCCACGTTGAATTTAGCCAGAGTGCTTGCAGACAGTAAGTAAACCCAGAGTTCTACAATTAAATTGTAATTGTGTTGCCCAAGAATGAAAACAAACTAAATATTTCCAACAAATAAAACAGTTTGTACCAAAGTTAAGTTCTTACATTTGTAAGCTCTCAAACCGCCTTTTTACCTTCAGGGGTATTCCTTATAAAATGTATGTGCATAATTTCAGCTGACTTCCTTTAATGTGTTTTTCTTTTCTCTTCAGCCTTTTTATAGTTTGTCATTAGTTAATTGTTCAAGCATTTTTCTTCATTCAAGTGTCTAGAGCACTTTTTCAGTTTGTATTTTTTTTAATTTCATTTATGGTTTAGTGTTTTCAAACTTTTAGTCAGCATCTGAAATTGTATCCCTTTCATCAACCACAATACAAGTTATATGATGTAATTGTAAACTTCAGAATCAAAAAATGTATAAATACCTGGGCATTCTGCTTTGTATTAAAACAAATATTACAGACATCAGATTTCTTTAACACTTAATTAGGCACATTTTCAGATATGAGATTGAGACGTATGACTACTGAATATTTATACTTTATAATTTAGCACTTAAAAAATAAACAAAATACACACACAAACAAAAAAACATACAAAAACAGTTGCCAACCGCAATCCTTTCTGAGTAAAGAAATGTGAAATTCCAGTTGTGTCGGTTGCAACAGTTCAAAGTTCTCCACAAAATCCCCTGGCAATACTTTTGGTATTTATTTTATTTCCTGGTATTTTTTTAAACTGCAACACCAAACTCTCAGGAGTATCGACCTAGAAGACTCAAAGCCCGTGCTTTAAAAATAATCCTTTACTGTGTGGTCCTCTGTTTGTTTGTTTTTTTTAAATGAAGATGGCTCTCCAATATTAACTTTTTCAGAATAAAACAATATAAAAGGCTTAGCTACTAATAAAACTAGGGTACGCTTATCTCTAGTGCCTCATGTGTCCTATTATTTGGGAAATGCATCTCCATGACACAGACATTTATAATGGCACTATATCCTTTAAAAGTTAAAACAAGAAATCAATCCGAGAACTAGCAGAAGTATGTGACATCATTGAAAGAGTGAATATGTTAAAATGGCAATGGGCCGGACACACCGCAATAAGAACAGACCAAAAGTGGACAAAGGAAGCAATAGAATGGATCCCAAGAGATGAGCAAAGACTTAGAAGGAGACTACATAAAAGACAGGAAGATGAAATAAGATTTGTTTTCGTGTGTGAGAAAACAGAGACAAAGAGATGCTGTACATCAAAACAAGTGGAAATATCATGGGGAGGCCTTCATCCAGCAGAGGATGGAGAAAGGCTGCTGCTGCTATCATGTTCTCCGTACGTTTTAGAAAGTATTCAACCTAAAATCCTGAAATGTATGTCATTTGCTTTCTGATTTACAAGATTATGTGCCATACACAATTCTAAAATAATGTAAGTCTAAGACTATATTTGTGTTGAGTTCAGAGCTATACATTTTTTTTCTTCTGTAATATATATTTGCTGTTGTAAGGGACCAGATGTAGTATGTAGTCCAGCCAATGCCTATGACTCTAGTATACATTGCTTGATTTATGTAATATCATTAGTAATGTCTTTAGAGAAGAAGTTCAAAATGATGAAAATCCAAAATAATTTTCCAAGCATCCAAATATATCCAAAATGATAACTTTTCAAATTGCAGCAATTGAAACAACGTATTATTTTTGGGGGGTCCTAAACCTTCATTCCTCCAAGAATTTCACTGCACATGACATTAACAGTTAGCATCATGTTTTCATTCTTTTCTTGAAACTTCAGTTTCTGATATGTTCTGGTGTATGTCAAATGATTGACTTTTACATGAAATACATTTTGTTCCAAAAGCAAATTGTGAAAGTATGAATCAAAACCATAAACATTAATTCTAAAGAAAAACTATGTTATGTGCCAATTTAAAACATTTCAATAATGCCAAACACCAATCAGGGTCCAAAATGAACATTTTCTGATGGGCATGTTTAAATTGCATATTTCTAGCAAAATCAAAGTGAGGGTAATCGATTTAAAAATTATAAAGACTGTGTGGAAACATTATGCTATGACTTTTTCACCAAGTCAATGCCAGTATGATGGGATAGTCTATTGCATTACTATACAATGTTGAAGAATCTGGAGAAAAATGCTCTATACTACATTTTTAAACTTTCACTTGGGTTTAAAAAGGAAATGGATCAGGCAACAGGTAACAATACATCTCAGATGGCACTCAGTGGTCATTAATTGTATATCCATTATCTTTAAAAATATGCTTTTTGTAACTTGTGTAATTCTATGTTAAATTTAAAATCATGTAATAATGCAATTTGTAAAATGTATTAACTGTCTTGACAAAGTTGTATAAGATGTATGCCTTTGAAATATTGAGGTAAATATTCCAAGATGATGATGTCATTATGGAGTTGGTGATGTAATATGAAAGTAAAGAATTTACATCTCTGAGAAACTACTATTGTTTTAGGCATACTTTTGTATACAGTATATGTCCTGGATATCTCTTTAGGTTTAATTTAAATATCCACCTGTGTTTGAACACTGCAGAAATATAACAAGGTCTAGTGCCATATTTAAAAGGGCAGCTTACCTGAGCAAATACCATCAATGAACAGAATTAATCTATCAGGACTAATTTTCATCAAGCACCCTAAGAAACACATTATTAATTTGCAAAGCAGCTCCATGTATCCACAACTGGGGGTAAAACATATATTTTCTATATCTTAGCTAAACTCTTCAGAAGTCCCAGTAGGGTTGGTCTTCAAACAGTTTCTAAATGGTGTGACATAGCTTTATTATGTGTTTTTGTCAGTTTTCTCAACAGGTTCATGGTCATTTTATCCATCTAATTCCCACAAGCCCCCATGTTTTTAAAGACAGGTCAGCTGATAACTTATTATTGAGGTCCTCTAGTCATACATTCATGATTTACACACATTTTTATGGTATACTTGACCTATGACTCGAGTGAATAAGTCAAAGCCCATAGATCACATCCAATATGTGAAATGAGCACCGTGTCTAGATTAAGATGGATTAACCAATGAAATGATTGCCTTTTTGTCATCGGGTTCTGTGATTACAGATCAAAATAGAATGCTGACATATTTAATACACATTTTTGTCTTCATCAAACTTGGACTCGTCTGGTGAGATTTTTTTTAAATGCTTGATTTACAATGAGAAAAAGCTCATGTATTTTTTGTTTTGTTGTTGTTTTAAGAAAAAATTAAATAATATAGTATTTTCCCATAAGAGTGCGGTAATACTAGCCAATGCAGATGGTTTCATTTACTATTGGATCAGAGAAAAGAGGCATGTGGGCTATCATTGTTTATGCCTTTCCAAAGAACTTTCATGGATGTAATTCCTAAATTAAGTCTATTCAACATCTTATTGCATTACAACCTTGATTCCTGTCATTTCTACCATCTTTGCTAAACTTGAAATGAGAACATAGGATAGATTTAAGATATATTTTTATATTACATCAATGGAGTCTGAATAAAACGCATTATACCAGGAAATAAAACACTGGTTAGTGGCATGACCTGCAACTGTACTGCAAACAGGATTGTGAGAGTAGTATATTTTTCCTGTTACGGAAAATATATCAACTTAATGACTGCTATTTGATTACAACCTTACATATAATTACATTTATATACACCTACAAGATTAACAATACATTATATTATTTAGTAATTGTCTATGGTGATGTACTAAAATCAAGACTCCATAATATTGTTGCAGGGACAGGGAAATTAATTAATTATTCCGCTTTTGTTAAGCTGCAGTTACATCTTGGACATAATTCAACCGAAGTATAGCACAGAGTACACTGAAACAAGCTTGTGGCACAGAATGTCAGCTCAGCAGATACCTTTAGGGTTACATGCAAATAGTGAGCTCTATGAATGTCTCTTCAGGTCAATTCTAAGCAGTTTGCAGATGTCAGTGATTGTCTGTTGAGGCAACATTTCTCCATTCGTTGTGTGTCAGACAGGGTCAGAGAAGACAGATGAATTCTAAATATTGTGGGATGTCTCCCCCTCCTTGTCTCTCCTTGTCTGACTGCTTACAGTATATCATAAAATCCAAGTTCATCCGCTGTCCAGCACTAAAACATGGTTGTTAAATCTCATAGGTGGTCAAATTCTGTTTGCACTCAAGTTGCCTGATTTAGGTGCGCTTTCTGTTCAGAAAAAGTGTTTTGTGATTGTATTAAGAGTTTTATGAATACTGCTAGTGTAAATAGGGCCCCTTGTATCCACAATATTTTGTTTTCCTATATAGCTTTCTCTCTAAGTGTAAAGCTCTAGTCTTTGCGGTTTGTTGTTTTTAAAGAATACATAAAACACCCATAATGAGGCAATGTATAATACTCACAAGTTGTATGTATGTGAACACATCTTAGGAACTATGGAAGCTTTCTAATGCTAAAATACAAAACAATACATATGCTAAAATCGAAAAATTAATTCTAAAGCGTATTGCTTTATAGGAAGCATTAGTATTCATTTAATTGTGACATTAAAATACTACGATGCTATAAAGCAATTCAGCAGGGATAAGACAAAAATAATCTTGTATTGTTTAACAACGTGTGTACTACATTTCATTATGGCATGACAAATTCGCAACATCCTATAAAGCAATACGACGATCATTTTTCGATGTCAGCATATGTATTGTTTTGTATTTTGGCACTAGAAAGCTTGCATAAAGAACCTTCAAGCTTCCCAAAATAAATATATACATAGGATGTATATTTTTTGTGTTTATAGAATGTACATTTAAAAACAAAGTATTCAGAACCTCTCAAAAGTTCAGAAGTCCTTAAAAAACACACTAATTCAAACCAAACCTAAATGATATAAAACAGGGATAATTTTTCACTTCAGTTATTCATTTAATACAGAACGACAGGACAGCAAAAAAGTTATAAAGTATCAGTCCCAACTCAAACACCTTTTTGGGTATATATGAATAATAATAAAAAAAATAAAAAACAAGGACATAGTTACAATGGCAAAGCAAACCCAACCAGAAATAAAGCTAGCTAGGTTTGAAACCTTGTCAGTCAGGTTTAATTGACCCCATTCAAGCTTTTTTGTTTCTTGAGGGCCCAGTTCCCTTCATTTCTTTCTATATCACTTAATTCTGCATTGCACACCATTCTTGCGGTATTCTTTCACTAATTTCTGCTCACTGCTTGATATAAAATCAAACTGGGAGGCAGAATTAGGAGTACGATTAACTGGACAGGGGCTCAATTCCATGTCAACTCCACATCCTCTTGTGCCCACTTCAGACTAATTCAGTTTAAAACAGGGTTACCTATGAGGATCAGTATGGGCTGCTGTGTTGGCGTTTGTTACACTTTTGACCGGAGGATATTGCTTGGCTGAGGTCACCCGCACCTCCCTTTGTCTTTAGCTAGATCAAAGACATTATGTTCTTTTTAAAATTGGAATAAATGAAATGCACTCTAAGGGGTTCAGATGATATATTTCGTAGTATTACTGTGACTAGAGGTTGGAGTCGGTCCCTGGAGTGACTGGGAGGCATTCTGTTTAATAGAAATGGACTTATATATCAGCATGTGTGAATATGCCTGATTATGTGTAGGTGTTTTTATGTATAGGTATGTATATTATTCCTTGCTCTTTATTTTTCATGTATCCATCCATTTGTATGTTCTCATAAGTTGTGTTCATGCTACTACTCTAAGTCAAAATGTGTGTGTGTGTGTGTGTGATAAGAATCGAAAATGTTCGAGGGGTCAAATTGAGGTTTTGATGGGGTGGGATGTGGCGGATAGGCAGAGGGTGGGGTGACTGAAGTAAATATGGCATAAATCATGGAATACCTAAAGATGTATGGTATGTTCTGTGCAATAATTGTATATACTAATTTGCCAATAAAGCAAAATAAATAAATATAGTCATACTGTTACACTGCCACAAGCTGTGGGGCTGTACAGGTTAAAATGGAACCACAAATGTAATTTATTCACATATAGTACATTTTGCATAACAATTATGTTAAATATTTAACATTAACAGTAACACATGAAACCTGTGACTTAATGTCAGACAATACAATTATGAACATCACAATTGATCAGAAACTGATAGAGATGGAATGTGTGCCTGAATTCAACATTCCAACTCAACGGTGTGCATGTAATATGTTTCTGCTTGTGTTGTGTCAAGAAATGCAAACGAATAACCAAAATAAGGATCATCCTCAAAGAAATACGTCTTTCCCATATCTCATTCATTATGTTACTCCGCTGGAGCTATACAGTGAGGGAAAAAAGTATTTGATCCCCTGCTGATTTTGTACGTTTGCCCACTGACAAAGAAATGATCAGTCTATAATTTTAATGGTAGGTGTATTTTAACAGTGAGAGACAGAATAACAACAAAAAAATAAAATAAAACGCATTTCAAAAAAGTTATAAATTGATTTCCATGTTAATGAGGGAAATAAGTATTTGATCCTCTATCAATCAGCAAGATTTCTGGCTCCCAGGTGTCTTTTATACAGTTAACGAGCTGAGATTAGGAGCACTCTCTTAAAGGGAGTGCTCCTAATCTCAGCTCGTTACCTGTATAAAAGACACCTGTCCACAGAAGCAATCAATCAATCAGATTCCAAACTCTCCACCATGGCCAAGACCAAAGAGCTGTCCAAGGATGTCAGGGACAAGATTGTAGACCTACACTGGCTGGAATGGGCTACAAGACCATCGCCAAGCAGCATGGTGAGAAGGTGACAACAGTTGATGCGATTATTCGCAAATGGAAGAAACACAAAATAACTGTCAGTCTCCCTCGGTCTGGGGCTCCATGCAAGATCTCACCTTATTGAGCTTCAATGATCATGAGAACGGTGAGGAATCAGCCCAGAACTACACGGGAGGATCTTGTTAATGATCTCAAGGCAGCTGGGACCATAGTCACCAAGAAAACAATTGGTAACACACTATGCCGTGAAGGACTGAAATCCTGCAGCGCCCGCAAGGTCTCCCTGCTCAAGAAAGCACATGTACAGGCCCGTCTGAAGTTTACCAACATCTGAATGATTCAGAGGAGAACTGGGTGAAAGTGTTGTGGTCAGATGAGACCAAAATCCAACTTTTTGGCATCAACTCAACTTGCCGTGTTTGGAGGAGGAGGAATGACCCCAAGAACACCATCCCCACTGTCAAACATGGAGGTGTAAACATTATGCTTTGAGGGTGTTTTTCTGCTAAGGGGACAGGACAACTACACCACATCAAAGGGACAATGGACAGGGCCATGTACCGTCAAATCTTGGGTGAGAACCTCCTTCCCTGAGCCAGGGCATTGAAAATGGGTCGTGGATGGGTATTCCAGCATGACAATGACCCAAAACACACAGCCAAGGCAACAAAGGAGTGGCTGAAGAAGAAGCACATTAAGGTCCTGGAGTGGCCTAGCCAGTCTCCAGACCTTAATCCCATAGAAAATCTGTGGAGGGAGCTGAAGGTTCGAGTTGCCAAACGTCAGCCTCGAAACCTTAATGACTTGGAGAGGATCTGCAAAGAGGAGTGGGACAAAATCCCTCCTGAGATGTGTGCAAACCTGGTGGCCAACTACAAGAAATGTCTGACCTCTGTGATTCCCAACAAGGGTTTTGCCACCAAGTACTAAGTCGAAGGGGTCAAATACTTATTTCCCTCATTAACATGCAAATCAATTTATAACTTTTTTGAAATGCATTTTTCTGGATTTTTTTGTTGTTATTCTGTCTCTCACTGTTAAAATACACCTACCATTAAAATTATAGACTGATCATTTATTTGTCAGTGGGCAAACGTACAAAATCAGCAGGGGATCAAATACTTTTTTCCCTCACTGTATCTACACTACGATCGTTCACAACTTTGAATCTGCCTGTGTCTGTCAGTCAGCAGAGCAGGTTCAGGGAGAAACTGGGCCCTTGATTTGTTCTGTTTGTTTGTTTTTTCTTCATTATTATACATTATTATTATACATTATTTGGCCTGTGATGGTCCTGACCACAAACCACAACCATTCTCGGCTGAGCCATTCTCATGGGGACAGGAACTAAGGATCACATTTAGATCAAAATATCATACATTATTAATTCAGTGGTTAGAGTAATACAGTATTTATGTGTATACATACATTGTTGTTGTTGTTTGGGACACTGTGTTTATTAAATCATTTGAAGTGTATTTCAAAACAATGAAAAATACTGAACTATTCAATAAAATTAGTAATCGTTCTACCCCTTGTGCATATTAAAAAACAACAACAACTGTGATTATATGGTGCAATAACAAAGCAACCCATAAAAGAACAACACTAAAATATCTTCATATTACAGTTTCATTACTGAAAACTCAATGATACACTTGCAACATATTGAAACTCATAAAAATGCAATTAGTTTAGCTAATACTTATTTACAGCTAAATAACAACTACTGTATCACAGCAAGATGCTATTGAAGACTGTATTTTATACAGGAACTTTACGTTAAGCTGTGAGCTGTAACCGATTGTTTACCTTATTAGTGACAGGAAGCTTAAAGCAACAAATTGTACTTGGACTGACTAATAATATTACAACTTCTGAATATCTGGATGATTTTATGGCATGCCTTATATTTATATGCATTTGCTGATTGTGAATGTTTCTTCTTTTCCTGTAGATATTCCCTAGAGTTAAGTATCTGGACATTTTCAAGGAAGAAATATCTGTTTAACTGCTGCTCGTGGTTTAGTACTGCCACAGTGCCATGGTTATCTATGCGTTCCTACAGAAATAAGTCTATTTAGTTGTTAACAGAGGGGAGACCTGCTGCACTAGTGAGTATATAGATGTGGTCAAGGCTTTCGGAAATCAGACTGGTTCAAAGATGTTTAAAGTTCTGTAGTGGGCTAATGCATATTCTATAGCAGGCTCTTAACTTGCTTTGATTACTGTTTCTCCCCCCTGTAGTTTCCTGGTGAAACATTGGAAGAATGGAAAGAGGACTGTGATTTCAATTGAAACGAATATGGAATACGTTTGGAAAACAAATGTAGAGCACTTGTGTTCTTTCATGAAAATGTGACAAGAAATCTGTTCTTGGCGCATCTCTATGGATTTCAGTGGATGTCAGTTGCTGCCAGTTCTGTTGAAAACATTGTTTGATTTGAAGGCTGGTAAAATGTATTGATTTCATTGCACCAGCAATGACTGAAGTGCTGTTTATTTTTAGGCTAAGCTGAGAGATCGAATGTTTATGTAATCGTTTTAGTTTTTTGAGGAAATACTGCAAATTGGTGTGTTTCAATAGGACTATGGTGATGGTGCTGCAGTTCTGTGGCATTCGGAGAGGGTTAAAGGTCATCAGAATGTCTTATTATACAAGTTAAATTTGGAGGGGAAGGGTGTGGTGTATACAGAGAAGAGAATTGAACTTCGATGCTCATAAAGAATGGAATTCCAAAAGCAGCCCATATAAGGTATTTATGCTTAAACATGAAGAAGCACATTTTAAGGAGAAACAGAGGGTTTTTCTAATGGAATTTCAGTGCATACAAAAGGGAGGTGGCTAGTGAGATATGAAAGATCAACATGTATTGCAAAGCAAGAATAAAGTTCACAGTGAGCATTAAGTAACAAAACACCAATATGGGAAGTTATTTTTACTAGGTAAGCATCAGCATCAGCTTTAATGAGCATGAATCCTGTTCTTCTTATAAACAAGTCTTGGCTATGCTGCATTGACTGCTGCAGTGAAGATTTTTTGGTGAGGAAAATATTTAATTTTAATCCCACCCTATCTGTAATTGGCACAATGCAGTGACTCGAGGCACAAAGTAACCCCTATACTAAAGTTTATAGAAGAACAAATATCGAGTGGATGCCAGATGTCCTACTGAAGGTAATTATTTAAAAAGTCGGTAATTAGCATTCCCTGAGGTAATCTGATCTAACTTTGTAATAACTATTTATTATATTACTTGAAAAGCAGCTGCAGGGCAGAAACAACTTTCTTTCTTTAATAACGATTAAACATTTTTTCCCCCGTTTTCTTATTCTGAAGCTTTCCGCGGGGCGCTGATTAGAAACTGATGCTACTTGGCTTTTCAGCTAGTGTGTGGAAGCCAGTGATATGGAAAACAAACGGAAAGACTTCAGCCTTGATTATACTTTGCTTATGAGACTGTCTTTGGAAAGAGCGAGAAAAAGAGAGAAGTGCTGTAGACAACATGTGGAAAAAACGCAATGGAAATGATTGGCAGTGTTTACAACAAAATAAAAATGATATCACGCTACTGTTGTGATAAATGTACTTTGTCTTTTAACTATTTGATAGGTTTATCCTTCATTCTGTGCTCATCTATCAGTCTACGGAATACAAGCTTCGCTATCATGAGGAAATCATACTTCGATAAGCCATTTTCAGGGTTTATTCAACAGCAGACAGAAAACAAATCACTGTGTAGCTAAGAGAATCATACTGATCTGGGCATTAGAAAAAGAAGAAATATATTTGGCTTTAAAAATGTTTATTTCATTGTGTGGGATGTGGGTGCTTTACTCTGTTTGTAAGAGGTAAATTAGAAGTCTTTTTAGTCAACAAGAAATTACCTGTTTTAAACATCAGAAATGCCCCCTGCAATGTTCTGAGAATACAAAAATCAGGAATAAATTAACTGAATCAAAATATTATGACTACATATGGAGTAAAAAATGGCCAATACGATCATTTCATTTACTGCAGACTCTTACGCAAACATCTTTGTGGCCTTATTTTTCTTCAGATTCTTTGAGCTGGGAAAGGGGCCAGGGATATTTACTGACATTAAATGTTTATACGTCATGTCCATTGCTTACAGCCAGGAATCAGGATTTTGTGTTTTTCTAATCTGTTGTGATGGGGATCAAGCCAAACATTTAATGCCTGCAATCCTGCTTTTTTCTGTACTGCCTATATATTTGTCTCCTTGAACCTTTTTTGATTTTTTGATATAAATAACTTTACATTAGGTCAATAGTTTAGAGTAAGGTAAAGGGAGCATAACATTGGAATACCTCATTGCTCCTAATTTAATTGTAAAGCATCAACGGGATGATTCAATACATTTTCTTCAGGTTATGGTACCAATACATTACACACGATATATGCTCAACTTCAGCCATGAGGCAAATTAAGATATAGATTAGTTTTCTTATGGCTTTATATACAATCGCACGTGCTGGCTTTAATAGCTTTTACAGACAATGAAGTGACCTTTTTCCCTCAAGTATTTCATTATAAATATATTTGTAAACCTACAGAGATTTATATAATATTTCAATGAATTTATCAGACACAGTAAAAATGTAAACTGTTATAACAGACTTTTTCAAAGTATGTTATTCACACTAGTCTAATGAACTGATAATCATGTTTTAGGAAAACTTTGCATATTCTCCCATATGATCCAGCTATTATTATGGGCAGAATTTCAAAGACTACACTATACCAATCTCTTATTTTAAAATAAATACTCTTTTGAAAGTAAAGTTTAAGCAAAGTTTTGTTAAATATATATTTTGTTTATATCTTCATTGAAACCATGTTAATTGATGATTCTTTAAGTTTAACTCTTAATTTAGCTCTTAATGATCACACTTTGCTTGTTTGATTCTTGTTACTTGTATGTAATATATGTAAAAGTTCAATCTCACCGATATACTGGAAGGCTATCAATGCAGATTACATGTGGAAGCCTGGTTGTGTATTCTAGAAGATGAGTTAAAACTCTGGTGTTGTTTCTGGGAAATGTTACAACTAATAAAAAATACAAATAAAAATGAGAAGATGACGAAAGATGAACAGAGGATATGCACTGAAGATTTCTTAATTCAAAGTAATTGTAAATGTAGATTTGACAGGATTCGACAGTCAACAACTGGAATATTTTGTGGGGTTATATGTAAATGTAGTGACTGCCACACATAGATGACTGGCCTGTGAAATATGCAAATATCTTCCCAGCCGTGTATATAAATTGATGCAGCACAATATGTTACCGTCTTGAATGATTATTCTTTCTTCTGTGCTGAGAGGAGCGTTTTCCAGGAAGACAATGCTCCAGTCCACGGGGCACATATTGTCAATGAGTGGTTTGAGTAGAGCAAGGACAAAATCACCCTTCTTTCATGGCCCTCAGTTTTACCAGACCTCAATCCTGTAGAGCATTTGTGGGACTGTCTGGAGAGGCGCCAGTAACTGTGATTTCCACCTCCATCAAACCAGCAGGAACTGGAGGAATTCCTTGTGGAAGAATGGTGCCAGATTCCTGCAGAACATTTCCAGACCCTTGTTCCAGACTCATGGCACATTGTATCTATGCCCTCCTGGCTGCACTCGTTGGCCAAACACCCTACTAAGTGTCATTTTTGTTTGGCGTTTCCATGTCTAGATCCCAGCTGTGAATGGGTCCCCTGGTCTCTTGAACATTTCATGAAACATACTGTACTTTGTTCATGAATATATCCTTATTGGTTCATTCACAGTTCTGTTTATTTGATCACCTTGAACAGCATGTGCTCAATGATCTCTGTACAGGAGTGTAAGATCCCAAAAGCAAGCAATTTGACCTTGAATGCTGCAGGTGTACCGTACCACAGAAATCATTTTTGCAACCGTTTCCTTCATATCCCACCAGTCTGTTAACAATCAGTTCTTCTTTTGTTTCCTTTTTTTTCCTTTTCTTTTTTTCTTTTACAACCCAAGCGTACATCTGGAACAGTCACAACAGATTTCAGAATTCTGGAGAAAGGATATTTAAAATTAAATTTATATGCAGATCATTCTCACAGTGCTGATTGTGTTCTATTTCCCAGCTGAGTGAGCCTGGCATGGTTTCTCTGACATTAAACTACTCTTTTCTCACTGTTGTCCTGGATGTATGCCCATCAAAATCATAGGGAAGCTTAATTGTCTCAAAGAAATACAGCTGAAGCAACCAATGGCATTGAAATATACTTTATCTGGGTTTCCCAGTTTTGTACAAACACTATAATGGTAGAAACTCTACTAAAAACTGTTTTCTTAAAATATATCTTATTTACAGACTAAAGTCCTTTCTCTAGTTCTTTGAAATTGGAGGTGACAATTGAAAATATTTTATTGTGAATGTGCAATAGAAAATTAAATCTGTAGACAGACAGAGTTTACACGAGGAAGTCCTCTAATAATCTAATCCTAACTAAATATCTTTACCATAGAACTAGTTCAATTTTAATCTTCATATAAGCACTTCATTCATACATTTTATTGGAAAATCCAGTTTAAAACCTCATGGTGAGTAAGGTGTTCTTATTCAGAAACCCATGTGGAAAAAGCTTTTATAATATATAGCTTAAAACATTAATCCCTAACCTACCCTCATGGGAAAGCTGACAGCTAGACTGCAGAGTGCTTGCAGGTGTTTGGGCTAAATCAGACTTCAAAGGTGCCTTACTGAAAATGACAAAGTGCATTGTGCCAGTCCCTGATCAAAACAATGTCCATCTTCAGGAAGTATTTAATTAAAGCCTCCAGTGACACTGATTTTAATTAGCTGAAAGTGGAATTACAATTACAGTCATATTATTTTACAAAACAATTATATAGTCGTGCTCCAGTAATTACACATATGCTTAAAAATCTCAGTCATCACACACATTCTGTAATGTTTCCACTTATTCACTCTGGATATCAAAACTATATCACAGGTATTGTGAGGAGTCAGAAGGCTTTGAAATCAGTGTCACTGCTGTAATCTGCAAAGGAGAGTCTTAAAAGTGTCCGTGGAGCCCGATGTTAACTATACGTTGTACCAAGCACACAGTAGACAACAGAGTAATCGGTACAAGGTATGGAAGCTGGCTGAGCTAATCATTGTGAAGCATTGTGCTTTTGAGAATTAAATATGTGAACAAATATGAAGGGAATATGTTATTATTGCATCTTGTTCTATGTCACAGAAAGAACTTCTTGCAGAAAAAACAAACAAACAAAAAAACATGATGCCATACAAAACCAATTTTCTGCTTGCTGAGCCCACTAGAGTTTCTAATAAACCAAAGCCCCACAAAACAGATGCTGTTAATTCTCAGAGGAAACAATTCTTGCTCCTTAAGGTTAAATCAGATGGCCATTTTAGAGAGAATAAAATGTGAACTGTTCCATGAGCCTATACATATTTATAGCTTTATGATATACAGTAACAGACAACACAGTGTCTTTTTTACCAATAAGCTAAACTAAATTCTCCACTCACTTTTCCATTTCAAAATGATTACACCATCTGAGAAGACTTTGGGCTTAGCATTGGGATGTTGTCTGATTGCTACCAAGTAATTCTTTACATACCTGTACATTAAAATTGCTTATGATTTCCATCAACTGTCAAGGAATTGACAGGAATTGAAAGATTATGACCATATAATGAAAGTAATATAATATGGCATGGTGGTTGTCACCTCAGGCTATTGCAAATACTAATGTATATTTTTCTTTCTCGTTACAATAATTATTGTATTTGTTGCACTCGTTTTTGAGTCACATGAGGTGACAAAGTGCTGTGTTTTCAGTATTTAATTTTACACTTGAATCATTATATGTTTATTTAATTTAATTTAATTTATTTTTTTCTTAACACAATTCTCTCTGCGTATCTACAAGCATTCAACTGTAGAATATAATACGAACTATGCTTATGTGTATTTAAATGATCACTGTACATTAAATAGACAAAATAAAATTGTATTGATAACAATAAAATGACTAGAAACAGTAATATTATTAGGGTGAGATTGAGGTTCCCCATCCTCGTTTAAAAACTGGGGTGGCATAGTTGTGTTTTGGGGGATTTACACTTCAAGTTATGTATACCATTGTACCAAAATAAACAACATTTAATGTTTTTATTTGTGTTTATATTACTTCTTGTTCATTTTAAGTTGAGCAGGCTGCAGCAAAATCTAATTGTTTTTAAAGTGGGTTAATTGAATATTAATTCTAGCGTTCCCTTATGCAGCATATTAGAAGATGCAGCAAGGAGTTTTCTCTCAGATATGTATTCAGGTTATGGATTCTTTAAGGACTTTAAAGTAAAAAGAAACATTGGGAACAATAGTATTCAAAATAATTCGTATACATTATCATTCAACTAAGTATAGCATAAAGCAAATAACTGATTCACTAGGACAGTGGTCCAGTGTTAAATAATATTTCTGATACAGAATTGTTTCTGGGTACAATGTTAAATGACAGATACCTTGGGTGAGGTTTAAACATGATCATTCTTGGGGGACAGATAACAATTGGGAATCTGAAATGCATGAGGAAGGTTAAGTCACTGCCTGGTGGATATGTATTGTTAAAGAAGAGATTTCTGCTACTATCAAATGACTCTTGCCAAGTCCATGTCATAAAAACAGACCTTCTGAATAATAGCTCCCTATATTCAAGCACTACCGATGTAACCTGCAAATCTTAGATCCTTTAGCAGTTTTCCCAGTCCACTGGTTTTGGAACAAGTTATCTCTCAGACAGTCCCCCCAGATTCACTTTATGTAGTTTTCCAAGCAGCGGCAAAGAAGAAGAGTAGCAAAACAGGATATCTAGAAGGAAAATTGCCAAGAAATGTCATGACTGATTTCATGCCGTCAACCTGCAGCATTCCTCCTTTGTGGCAAATATATCTGTAATCGAAGTGCATGGACAACAACAGCTGCCTAAATGTAAAACCAGATAGGTAACTAATGCCAAGTCAGTAGCAGATCAGGAATCATGCATACCTCCAGATCTGCTTAGAATGCACTGCTTAGAAATGTTACTGAAGCATTGCTGAATATTCAGATGTATACTTTATAAGAGAATTTAATTAGTTATAGAGAGTGGGGGAGAGAGAGGGATAGAGAGAGGTTTTATCCTATTGTTTTTTAACAATCCATTCAATATTATACTTCTTACTGAAGAATGATATGCGTTCATTTTAACTTTAATTATGATCCCATTTGCCCTTTAAATGTTATTGTAGTTTCTTGCATTCCAAATAATTAAATGTAAAAGCTAACCCTTGGAAGGGTTGGATGAGCATCAAACTCACTTCTCCAAAAGACCAGTCCCCAGACCCAGGGAGCTTGAACACTCTTTTAAGTCTAAGGGAGTGATGTCACCGCAAACGGCTTATGAACACAGCGAGCTCTGTTACACATAAGTAGGGTTTATCATTTACTAAAGTAGGTTGAAAGATTTTCTCAGGCACTCAATTTAGCTATATCTGGACCTAATTTATAGCAAAGGTAAATTATACATTTTTATTCACTTGTTAAATTTCCTGAAGGGCAATCAAGGCTATTTTGAGTTAAGTAATATACTTATCACACTTCCAGTTTAGTATTTTCATCATCCTTTTCTAGACATACTTTCAAACTGCACCTTGAGGAAGGATTACCAATCCCTTAAACCAAACAGATTGAGGCAACCAACCAAATGCTGAAGAGAAATTGGAAAAAAAGAAAGATTTCTGGTATGCAAAGGTGGACAGTATTTAATATCAAAACCCAAGTCCAGAATAGCAGGGCATTCTATTAAATATCAAAACTTGAACTTAATCAGCTAGTGAAGATATTTAAGTGTTTTAAAGGCCACGTTTTGGTTATTAAATAGAATTGATTCATCATGCAAAACTATATGCTATAATTTATTTGCAATACCTTACACTCAATATAATATATAAGGATGTTATGGTGAAAAAATGTAAAACAATTATTATTTAATTATATTTATTAATTATCGGTTACCCTCATAAAGAGAGAAAATAGAAGGAAAAGGAAGCTGAATATCTTGAACACGGGGTTCTTAAAAGTTAAACTGGTCAAAGTTTATTGCTGCATCAACTTCCTAAATGAAAAAGAGATACAAATACCAACAGGCTTTCAGTAAAGAACAAATCATTCAAACTCTATTATTAAACGTTTTTGTTCCTTCAATAATTAATTTCCCCGACAGACACCTTTTAATTTTTTTACATGTCTGGTGATAAGTGAATTATTGGATACAATGTGCAGAGACCTCACAGCATACTTGTAATTTAACTGCATTTATAGGCAATTTTATTTGGTGCCTGTTTGCAGCTAACATTAAATCAACTTCTATAAAAATGTAATACATTTTGAAAATACTTCTGTGTTTCCTGAAATTGTCTTTTGCCTCTGCTGATGACATCCCAAAAGATTGATTGCAAAGTTTCAATTACATCCTTTAAAGTACAGCAACAGTAAAGAGATCTTATAAAGACATGTAATATCAGTAACTATGCACATGTGGGCAAACAAACTTTGCATTACAGAAAAAACGGTAGTGCTCTTTGGTACCAACTTGAATTGTCAATCAGACAGGGCTTAAACTTTGTCTCTGTGCAAAAAGCACTTCTGTTTTGTAACATGTTCATCCTCAGTTCCTTGGTTGCTATGGAACTGACCAAGAGACTTCACATTTGATGGTCTGATGGTGCCATACACATTTGGGGCTACTGCAATGCATCAGAATAGGAAAAAAAACAGCTTTTCTTTGCATACTGTTGTGGCTTGCCAACACTCACATCAAATTCCACTCTTAATAATAAACTGCTTACCAGGGGAGCAGTTATTCTCTTATCCCTTGTCGTTTCATGCTCTGCAGCATGTCAGTGGTTGGAAGAAAAACAATGAAGGGAGACACCCTTTGTGGCAAAACAGATTCCTCCACAACAACTTCAGTGTGTTGCCACCTGTACAATGCACACAGCTCTACTACATGACAGCCTACATAAAAATGAAATAGATTTTTAATAAAGTGTTTGAGATCCAAATAGACTTTGCTGAAAGCTTTAAAATTGCCTTCTCAGTAAAAACAAAGCCCATACAAATATATTGGTGGATTTATAAGCAACAGACTGTGCAGAAACACTACTTGCATTTAACTTGCCTTTCCTGTATATATTTATATGTAATTCTATTAAACAAAGTACGGAAAACTGATACCATAGGATATTGCTACTGTGCATAGTTTCATGGGTGTACAACAACAATAGCAACAAAATATTCTTCCTAGATGCAGTTCCTTCTGTAATAAGGACATTTCTATGTGGGACTTGTTACAGATTTTTCTGTGAAGCCTTAGACTATAACTAACTAATGCCAGACGTATAAAATAACCAATTATTTTTTCCCCCTGTGCCAGCTTAGGGTTTTTTGTTACACTTGTACCTTGTAATTAAGACAATCAACAGAGGGTTCTGGGTTCTCATGTGTACCATTCAAGTAGGAAGGTTGTTCAAGGATTGCAAACCAGTACTAGTTTAAGAAAGAAAATATATACTGTATTGTGCATGTACATTTGCACTGTATCAATAAAAGACAATTCTTCACCCATTACATTTTTAACTTATTCTTAGCCAAGTTTGCCTCCTGCAAGATATGTTTTCATCTTACAAGGTTTCATCTACAGAAACAAAGTAGAAGCATATTGATCAGTTTTATTTGAAATACATATTTCAGAAGGGAGGGATGTAGTAGCTCTGAACCACCACCTTATTAAGAGTTTTGGTAGACAAAGAAAAGGGGGAAGATACATTTAAAAGTGTAATGAAAGGTATACATTGTTCTTCTGGACATACTTTTGCTGTGGAAAACCTTGGAGGGTCATGCTCAAGCATTGCGTGCATATGTGCATGCGAATACAATCACAAGACTCCCAACACAACTCTGATTTCATCCAATGTAATACTTTTAGGAATAAAACCTGTAAGGTAGTCGTAATGCTTGTTGATTTATGTCCCTCCCTCTTCATTTAAAATTCATTTAAAAGTATATCTTTCACTTCAGCTTTATGATTGAAAGCAGCTGCTGTACAATTCGTACCATATGTGAGGCGTGTTGTGTAAATATTGTATCACATGATCCCTGCTTTAAGTTTCAACTACTACATTTATACAGTCAGCAAACATGATACACAGGAAATGGGTCAGAAACCTGATTCTAGCCACAGATTCATAATTTATCAGAACAGTTTCATCAACTTTGTAAGAGTTAGGAGAAAATGTTGAGTTTCTTCTGCCACACTGTGTAGACATATGCAGCTTTGTTCGTGCAGGATTTCACAGACACTGCACAGTTTCCACATAATAACGCACATTTAAATTTCAGCTAAGAAATCAAATTGAAGCTCCTGTTTTTGCTATACATTGCATAAACAAGGATTTTACAGGGCTTCCAGCAGAATTCTTTATTAATAACTCTCAAGGGGCAGTCCTTTCATCATTAAGTCAGGTTGTGGCTCTCATGAATTATGAGTTCTTCTTGGTGGTTGGGATCAATATCATATTCCAGCAGCAGCAGGCATTACATTTTAGTGTGTTTTTTTTTTTTTTAATCTGGTGGGGATCTAGTAAATCATTGTATCTTTAATTTTTTTCTTCTGGGCTACAACAAACAAAATTTCGTGGTGATGAAACATTAGAAATAGAGATAATGTGAACACTTTTGAATGCTTCAAATTCTATTACAATGGATCACTCTGCTGAGGTATCCTCTGATTGAACACATTGAGAACATGTGACAAAAACAATGGTGTATGGTGCTAGAAAGTTATTTATTTTGTGAATTAACATTTGTAAATATTCATCACAAGAAAAAAAAGGCTTAGTAATATATCACATTGATTTAATTTATTTAAACAAACAGTTGCTAGTTGAGGCATCTACGTTAAATAATGTTTTGCATCAATAAATGTTTCGAATGCATCATTTCAAGTTGGGCAAGCTGCTATGTTATCTGCTTCAATTTCAATATAGCTGTGATCATTATTATAATAAATTATTGTCCTAGAGGATATTTTAGCTTCACCAAAGGTACCAAGAAATCAGAGTGTGACTTCTGACATCTGGCTTGACTAAATTATTATTATATATATAATCATCATCATTAACCTTTATCAATCCATTGCTGGATGAAGGCCTCCCCAAAATATTTCCACTTGTTTTGATGTAGTGTTTCGTCTCCAGGTCACGCCAGCAAATTTTACTTCATCAAAGCTTTCCGTTAATTCTCATCTTTAACAGCAGCCGGTACTGCTTAAGATGAAGAACAAATATATATTAGCAGCAGATTTTAATTTGCATAGCTATTTTAGATGTGATTTATTTAGCAAAAGGTCTCCGAAACTTGGTAGAGTCATCAAGTTTGTAATGACAAAGTAACATGTGCTTGCTTTCCTTTTTTTATTCCATAGTGTATCCACTGAAAACTAAATCATATGGATGTTATTGGAAGAGTGTGTGCAACTGATACGCTTGCTACATGATTCTGGCCAAATCTATACTAATAAAAAATGCATATATTCACACTCATGAACAGAGGAGTTTTTCTCTTCATATCTTTTAACAGCACGCTCTTTGGACAGGAACAGTGGGATAACACGTACTTTAGCCTCCACATGTTCTTGTTTCTGTTTTTAAGAAATTCTTAACTATTACAATATACAGCATTGATCATTTTGATGCAGCAGAGAAATCCAAATCATCAAATCGGGTTTTAACAAAATATGTTAAAGCATACAATGGTGTACCAAGACAGAAGGAAATCCCAGAGACTACTTTACTGTTTGAAGATGGACCATAGTTGAATGACTTACAAAAACTGTAAAATAAGGCACACACATTCCCACAGGATAGCTGCTGACAGCAACCAGTTAAATGTTATATACATGGTTAAATCACACCAAGATGTTTTTATTTGTTGTTAGCATTTTCCAAAAATAATAATTGACTTGTCAAATATTCCAACTATAGCTTAAAATAGCTGGGAGCTGTTAGCTATATTTTGGCATCTGGCAGTCATGACTTTTATTATCACTTCACTAGTCATTCATAAGAATCCCAAATAGACACAATCAAAGTTTTTAGATTGTCCTTCCTTTCCTAAGCTTCATTTCTGCTCTCTGTATATTTGGATTGTTTTAACCTTGTCATAAAAATAATATTTTCAACTTGTGTGGCATTGTTGCATTTATATAGGAGCAGAACGAATAAAGACTTTATTCTGGCGGTATTCTCTATGGGTCAGTGTAAGGGCACTTTAGTGTAGTGATGTGCCTTTTCATGCTATGTCTAGCCTGTGGATAAACACAGGGCCGCTGTCTCCAGCAATGTCAAAACCTCACTTTTCACAAGCTATAAATCCCCAAGCAAAACAAAACCAGCGTTCTTATTAATATAAATATATATGGTCACATTAAAGAATTTGTTATAATAGAATAAACACAGTGCAGGGCTTTCACACAAGGTTTAGTCAGAAACAATTCGCAAGTCTGAACCTCAAAAGGAGTTTAACTGAAGCACCTGCACTTTTATGATTGCCATGGCATTGATGGTTTCAATTATGTTTATTACTCCGCCTAAACTTTTATGTCATACTTACACATATGAAAAAAGTGGATGGAAAAAGGAAAAAAAAAGTATTTCAGGATAGTTAAGCTGAGCTAAACACAGTCTCAGAGATGTATCAGACAATATAAAAAGAGTTTTGCTATATTTATAAAGCAGTCTGTAGCACCATTGGTTGCATTGGTACTGTGACAATTTTTATTATGACATGATGGTCACTTTTGTTGTATGAACCTAATAGTTCAAAACAAAAATAGTATAGAATAGAACTCTGCTTAAATGAAAATAATTAACCAAAAACATTAAACAAGTGTAACACCATTATCTATATAAAACAGCTATAAAATAATGCAGATAGATCAAAGCTATAATGTTTTACATCCAGACAGTGCATGCAAATGTGTATTTGTATTTAACTATAGCCTTCAGTACCTTCTATTCAAGGTTTCTCTGAAATTCAAGTCATGCATAGATAAAAGGATTTTAATTATCAAATCAGAAACAAAAATATGCCATTAAAGTATATGTCAAAAGTTGATAGTGAAGTATCCACAAACCTCTTAAGCGAGGTCAAGGTTTATATATAGAAAACATAAACCCAGCACTTAAATGTGAGATCTGACAAAGGGTGTTCAATTGAATTATTTTTAATTTCCTATCAAACTTTCGAGAGTCTTACTTTTTAAATTTATAAAAACAGAAGGAAAATAGACTGCTTAATTCAATTCCACCCTGATGTGGAATCATGACCTTCTCTATCTCACAGTGCAATTAGATCATTGGCAGCCAAGGGGCAACTTAACATACAATCATTTTCATACATTTCACTAAATAAGCGGATTTTCAAAGCCATTTCTTACTAATTTCCTTGTCATATTTCAGTGTCTCGAAGCATCCAATACCAATTTATCTCAATTTCGATTTCACAATTTAAAAAAAACAGACTATATATGTGTTGTAGGCTTGTTAAGCTCCACAGCTCCTATTCCTAGGGTGAGATATATCTAAGATATCAGAATGCTAATGGACAAAGGTCAGAGCCCAGATGTGGAACAGTGCATTTTGAACCTTTAACACGCCACACGTTGTGAATATTACCATGGATAGGCCTCTAAGTAGTCATTGGTATCCACAAAGGCATTTCATTTTAAATATTATATTTTTTAGGACACATGTTTTTTCTTAATCAAAAATAACTCGCCTAACCTCGAATAGGCTTGAAACAGTGACACCAGACTTTCATGTTACTTTCATTTATTCATACGATTAACACCATTATGAAAGCAATGATGTGTTTATTAGACTTATACAACTTTTTTTCAAGACAAAGTCCTGTTTTAATAGAATTTTTTTTTTTTCACTAAATGCAAAATCTGCATCCTCCATTGCCAAACTACATTTCTTTCTTTTCTTTTTTTAGAAAAGTGAGACTTTAAGCAAACATTGTACAGCTATTTCTTTCTGTTCCTATGATATCATAGTTGATTTATTTTCTACTGGCATCTTGTTAATATCACCACCAGCTTTAAGGATTAAGGTGATATCATTTTAACAAGACAGACAGGTCATCCTAATTGATTGCAGCTTAAAGGTCCACTTTATCCTCTTAATATTCATCCTTTCCTTAATTCATTCATCCTTTTAAAATTAAAATTAAAAGGTAAACAATTATAGGTATTTGAAAGACTATGAGAATTATTGAGTAGCAGTTTGTCTGTAAGACCAATGCTATTTCTGTTTTTGTCATTGTAAATGTATATTAGTATTTTGTTCTTAAATGGTAGCTTCTGTAGTTTATTTTCTCTTTGTAACCAATAGTAATATGCAGATACTAGTAACATGTTCTACATATTGAAAATGTAACCATATTATTCTTCAGTCTCAACCTTTATCTTCACATAATGTTCAAAACTTTCTTTTTTCATCACTCCATAGGTAAGATGCAGGTATGGAAAACAATTTCAAAAGTGTTACCAAAATGTGTCGGCCTTAATTCTGTTGCATTGTATTACTGTGATAAGGCTACAACTTCAATTAAGTAACATTTGAATGCTACGTTTACAAATGTATTTCCTTCAATTAAGGGGCATGTCTGTCTTAAATCTGGCTTGTCTCAAAGTGACCTGGGGATTACAGAGCAGGTGGTAACCTTAATTTCTGGGTAACACATACAATTTGTGAATGGATACACCTGGTGCATCAAAGACCTATGTATTTCCAGGAACTCACAATTTGTTTCTTGGACAGAAGCCCATCCTTGACCTTTCAACAGCAGATCCCTTTTATGCCCATTGCCTAGAAAATATGAATTAATAAATATGCACTCAAAATTATTTTATTATGTAACAACAGTTTCTTTCAATAACTTATAATCATTATTGTTTTTAAGTACTTGGTTCGAGTCTCAGGGCAGACCTGAGGTTAATCCCTTAACACATATAGTGTTCCTGAAATTAAATAAGTCACGACATTGCACATAGTTATAAATAGTTACCTCAGATGGCAGGGACACAGCTTACTGTCAGGATATGAGCTATCAATATGCACTATAAGTGAGATACTGTATTTCTGCCTGTTCCCCTTGTGTGTGTATGTGTCTAGAAAAGCACTTAACTACTTACACTGTACTTGAGGAGATTAAAGGCAGTGGTCAACCTGGTGCCAATACCTAAAGCAAAGAGTAACCCAATAGCCTGCAGAGGATAAATATTTTCACTATGATCTATTGAAGTGGACTCTAGCCATATTCAAAAACAATTGTGTTGTGTTACACAGAGTTAAGGGTCTGCTTCCACAGTCCAGACATAGCTGCAGTAATGAGGGGCACGACTGTAAAAGCTGGTGTCTATCTCAGGGCCAGTACTAGACTTCATATTAATTACCAAGAAGAAAATGTCTAGAAGTCTATCTTTAAACAGCTACTCATGATTAAAAATGCTCTCAGAGATTTTTTTAATTGTGAGAGTAATCAAGAAACTTAAAAAAATAATAAACATGACAGTGAAAAACATACCCACTTAAAAAAAAGAAATTATAGTATCAGATTATCAATGCATGTTGTAGTTGTCTTTGGTTGCCAACGATCAGTTTAATTAAATATCTAGCAGGAGTATACTTATTCCCAGGCTTCCACAACTGCAAATGCTTTCTCTTTGTTTTATATCTAGGCTATTGTATAAAATAAGAAGAGAGGTATTATGGCCATTTTGTCCTTGCAAAGCCTGCAAGAAGACACATTTTCTTAAATCATGTTATAATATATTGGAGTAATACAAATGTATGATTTGTGAACGATACAAACTGTGACATTGTGCTACCAATCACAGGTATTTCTGAAAGGTAAACTAAACTACATTTTATAAATATAAATTCTTAAATATATTTTTTATATTTTATTTTATAAGCTTCTTCTCTAGAAAGTCTTCTAAGGGATGAAGGATAAAACCCTCTGGGTAGCCTGGAGAATAAATTATGTAATGAAGCAGGACTGGACATTAGAGTATAAGGCTGTCATGGTTTTTGACATTTAGAAGTTATCTTCCTCTGCAGAAGTGGGCTTCTTTTTAGAGAGCTTGACAACTGTTCTGCATTGGCTTGTTAAAGAGCTCAAGAAAAGAGCTCTCCCACTGTCTACTTCCCTCTCTTATATTATTTTTATATTACTCAGGGGATGACTTTGATATAAATATTAAATATAGAAATATTAAAATGAGTATTTGTTGGGAGTGAGGGGGTGGTGATGATGTGGAGGTTGTGAGGGGGGATACAATACATAAATAAATAAATCGCAAACTGATCATAACAACCTCCCCCCTGAAATAAATATATAACAGAGAAAACTGTTTAGCAAACACTGAAGTAATTATTAATAATAATAATAATAATAATAATAATAATAATAATAATAATAATAATAATCATGTTTGGGAAAACACCATGTTACTAACATGTCATTGTACACTGCACTCATATGGTGTACAAAAGAAGCAACCACTCGGGACAGATTAAAACATCGAAATAAGAAGGAACAAGAATGCAATAAAATAAACTGCAACTAGATTTGACCCTGCAACTCTTAGCTTACATCCACTGGAGAGATGAGGAATCTTCTGCTATGTATCACATTTATCAAAGCCGCAGCTAAAATCCTCACATGAATCCCAGTTCAGGAGTTGAACCATATCATAGTTGCTATGGAAGAATAAACTGAAGCATGCACAGTGCTATATTTAAATAAACCCTCCATGCATTATAATGAATAGAGTCCAAAGAAATGATTTATCTTGCCACAATTAAACCATGTTAAGGGATGGGTGAGCAAAATTGCACTGGCAAATAGGTGATTGTATTATTATATATTTTCAAGGAAGTTAGCTGTTTGTAATTATGGGTATTAGGATCAGCCTGGATTATTTGCACATCTACTTAACCTTGTGCTTTAGAGGTGAATTAATATAGATGGCAATGGAATTTAATCTGCACAAACACACACATTCTTTTTTTTAAGTGTACTGCTTACCCCTAAATCACACAAAAAAATCCTTAAGGATGTAACCATATCCATCCCCCAGCCTTTGCACATATCACTTCCAACAAAAAAAGAGAGCCTTCAGAATCAAGCCCCAGCGTTAATCAATCAAAATGTCAGATTCTCACTTTACTGCCACACCGTTTCACCAGTTAAACGGCTTGTCATAAGCATCACAACTATCACTGATCAAATAACCGAGGAGATTGTAGGACGCAGGAATCTTAAGCTTCCAAATAGGTTTGACGCTGAGGTCAGATTTCCTGCCGTGGCTGTTATGAGATTGCATTGCTTCTCCTGCGCGGCCAGGAGTGGACTGGCTCTTAACAAAAGCCCCTATGTGCTACTGAGAGGAAAGATTATGTCTCACTGAGAAGAATGTTGTGGTCATAACATTGCAGAATATTGATGATGATGATGATTATTATTATTATTATTATTATTTATACCATTCTTCTTAGTATTCATATACAAGTTAAGATATGTGGGAGTTTTAAACACAAGAAAAACAGTCTTCCAAAGGAAAATACCAAAATAAGAATATATATCCATGGGAATATATATTATGGGACTTTACTGGTGTAATTTCCTCAACAATTACTTTTTAGATGCCAACACATATTGTTCTCATGCTATGGACACCAAGTCTGGAATGCTGTTTCTGCATTTCCCTGGTACTAAATAATCTTCTCCACAGGATTCTTATTTGGAAGTAAAATTAAATAAGAGCCCCTCCTCCTATTTGTTCTTTGTCTAAACTGAAAATATTGAAAAAAAGAAAAAGAAAAAAGAAAATAATACAATATTTATTTCTTTACAGCTTAATTGTATCATCACACAGACAACACACATGTACCACTGATATAAACCAGACGTTTTTCATAATTTGAAACAGTGGTTGAATATTTTTTGATGGAATGCCTTAACACATTGGTTTAAGTTTTGTTTTAATGCTATGGTTGTTGCCAATACCAATGGTGACCTGGGGGGGTAAATGTGTTGTCATTGATGACCAAACTATATAAATAACACATACACAAATATAAGCTCTTACCAACATTATATAAATAACATGTATAATAATATAAACATTTACATGTAACTGGCTTTGCTTTTTTGTATGAAAATTGGCAAATTACCAAATCAAAGACTTTATCCAGGAAAAGCAATAGGCAGCACATTATTGCAGGTTCCTAATCTACAACTTCCAATTTTCATTGTGCAGTTTACAGAGTCCTTCTACATTGAATTTGAATTTGTCTGAGACAGTCTGAAACAGAAAATATGAACTTAAATCACTACAACAGAACTATCAAACGCAACAAGGAAACCCCTCTCCTTCATATTTTGAATATACTTAAAGTGTTTACTCACACCATTTCTAAAATCGTTAACTACATTTCTAAAAATTCATGCTATTCATATTATATTTTTGTAGATTTTTTTATTTTGGATGGGGTTTATAATGTGAAAATGAGGTGTAACATAAAAATGAAAAACATCGTACCTAGGTATTTGATTGTATGATTTTATTCTGTTTAGGTGCCTACAGAAGTGATTGTTATCATTTCAGTTTGGACAAAACTTTTTAAGCAGTAATATCTATAATGAATAATTATGATCATTATGGTAATACAAAAAAAAGTTTAGTTTTTCTTGTAGGTGGCACAGTCACCTCAGACTGGATGACCCTCACACAACATGCACTGTAACATACATTACAAACCTGCGTAAGTGGTATGATAAGGTGATGTGAATGTTGGAATGTACTGTGATTAAAGTGATTACTGCAGATTTCCTTTTTTATGTTTGTTTATTGGGCACTAGGAAGTACTAGGAAGTATGGGGAATATAATCCCTCATGCTGCCCCGGAGGGGGCACTTCGTGGATTGCTCACTTCTCTAGGAGAGTGGTGATTTCGACTCAAATGCAGCACACTGCAATGGGTCCCTCACTCGCGTCCACACCATGCCCCGGAACGGGGGTGGACGTGTTTGAACCTGTAGGGAGTAGCCAACTGATATAATTTGGAGCACCCTAGAGTCTTGGGTGCTAATTTGAGAGTTGCTGGGGGGTGTAAGGGTGGGCCAGAGGCTGCTGGAATGCCTCAGGGACGGGGCTCGGTGAGGTCGGGCCAGGTCCCCTCCTACCACGAGCTGGCGTGAGCTGCTGGGGTCCAGGGTGGTGCGCCTGGGGGGGCACCTGCCTGCCAGTGAGATGCTGGTGGAGATCGGCAGGAGGGTGGGGCTGTGGCCTGGGAGCCGTGATCGGTGGCCTTCACCGTTGGCGAGCTGCCACAGGCTGCCTGCGCTGCTGGGCCTGGGGTGCAATGGAATGAACCCGAGCCAGCTGCAAGGACTGCTCTCTCTCTTAGAGGGTGCACGAGTGCATGTCCTCCACAGAGGGGCCGAAAGTGAAGCCCGGCGAGATAGGGGCATCCATGAGGCAGTCCTGTCTGCCTCAGGAACCCACCATGCCTGGGACAGCCCCATGACATATCTCCAAGATAGGGGGCGGGGTTGGTGATGCGTCGTTGTGCTCTGAAGGCTCAGCCAGCTGGGCCAAATACAGGGTCGCTTGGGCTCCTGCCTCATATGCCTTTCAGAGCAGTGTCTCTGTGACGTGGCAGGCCAGGTCGCGTGGCTTTGCAGACAGTGGAAGTAGGGAGACGAGCATGGTGACTTCCCCCAGGAAGTCCACCAGGCCCGCATCTGCTGCACCCTGGGTCATGGCATAAGCCTCTGCTCTCCTGGCTAGGGCGGGGGCTGTTGCCAGATAGTCCCAGGTGGCCCTCAATTCCTCCAAGAGGTCAGGAAGCAGCGGGAGGGCCCGTGTGGGCCACTGCTAGCGCTGACCTCTCTCGAACCTGGAGCGTGGCGGTGCAGGATCAGACACTCCACGGACCTCTGAATCAACGCCCAGAACTCCTGGTCCTGTCCCATAGGAATAGGAGGGATGTCCTTGCTCAACGGAGGAAGAGGGGTGGGTGAGACCAGCTCTGCCTCAAGCTCTGAGTCCGCGTGTGGGGGCAGGCAAGGGGGGCGCAGCTGCCATGGCATGTGTGGTTGTGGCATCGCTGAGCGCACACACGCGTGAACAGGGAAATGTGCAGCAGGAGTGCCGGGTCAGTGTTTGCACCAGTGGGCACAAAACAACTGAAAAGCTGCCGCGACAAGTGGAGCGCCTAGAGGGCTCGCCGCTGTAAGTGCGTCTCCACCCGGCAACGTTTATGTACACGGGGGCACTGCGACACTGCAATAATAACTAATGTAATAAACAGAGACACACACACACACACACACACACACACACACAATAAAACAACACAGCCATGAAGCCAACCAACTGAAGCAGTGGTAATAATAATAACAATCTCTAACGCACAGACATGACACAGAGAGCTCACGTTCTCAGGTCCAGCGAAATGGCAAAAGAGGTCGACCTGCGCAGATATCATGTTTTATAGAACAGGAAGTGGAAGGGACCTGTTCTGAGTGACGAGCCAATGGCAGCTTTGATAGAGTGACGTATCGATCAGGTTCCTATGGAAGTGCACAGAATCCCCTCCCCCTTGGGCAGTGCTTCCAACTTGATAACTGTAGTTATCAAGAAGTATTGAGACAAAGCTGTTGTCTTTGATTTCCATTTCCATTTTGATTTCCTGCAGTACCACATTGTCAACAGCTCCTATCAGGATGTTCTGAATGTGGCTTGACATGCCGGAAAACACAGTGCAAGTCTCAATGCGATTTCCAAGTCTCTCATCATACTTCCTGAGAAGGTTAGCAAGTTAAATATAATTGCAATGATTTCCCCCAGATTCTTCCTCAAAATGACAGCAAAAAGGCCAGCTCCTGGGTTCTGAGAAAAATTACAATGTCAATGAGTCTTTTCAACGCATCCCTGTTTTTTGACACGCTCATTGTGTTGCTCCGTGGCAGCTCGAAAGTGATGGACAAAATGATCTGTAGTTTTGCAATATCAAGGGCTGGTGTTGATATTATTCCAATGGTTTCTGCGAAAAAAGGTACAGGGGCGAATTGTCCATCATTATGACAATCCATACAGGATAGAAATGAGCATGACAATGTGCACGTGTGGTGCCTAAACAACCGTTTACACATGCAGCTTTCCAGCCACCTTATAAGAATGTGTATGTGATGGGAGTTGATGCCCATCTATAACACAAAGTAGACACACACGCATGCACAAAACAAGCCAAACCACAGCTTTACCATCAGATATCGTTGTGCTGTTGCGTAGTACTGTAATTGCAAAATAAAGATAACAGCAGAAGAAAACATACTTACATGACATGAGTTTAAGAGAAATATAGTGATGATAAGATAAACTGATAGGAATAATATAATACAAATTCTATTGATATTATGCAGGCTACATTCTCTTGTCATGTTAATTGCTTCTGGCCAAGTACTGCTTACCTAGTTTACCACACATCACTGATGGAAACTTAATATAAATTAATAAATCCATTAAATGCTAACACTCAGCTGATGTGGGGAAACAAATCTAGTGATTCATTAGTCTTTCTGCTATCTAGGATGTTCTGACATGACACACCCATACGAACTGAGAGAGCCTACATGTCGGAGTTTGAAATTTGCCATTCTTGGGTGAGTTTTGGGTGAGCATTTGTCAAAGTTGGTTATATGATCTGGAATTGTGGTATGTATCTTATTTATACACGATAACAACACATAAAGAGGCATAAAAACATGATTTTAAGAAGTAGTATTTGATAAATGTACTACTTGTATTAGGTTTTCACTGGATTTATATAACAATCACGCATATGGTATGTACAGTTATAAGTATGCTCTATCAATAATTTTAATGTATCTATTTTTTTCACATCAGCAACAGGATGATATGAGTGTTACACAGTTTAATCATATTATTATTATTATTATTATTATTATTATTATTATTATTATTATTATTATTATTATGTAGATGCTGCAGGCTTGCTGTGGATTGGAGTTAAACAGACATGAAGTAGACAGAGGACTCCTCAGTATATGTGAAAAAGAGGAAATAAACAAATAAAAATAAAATAATAATAATAAAAAAATATTCTTAGACCAAAAACCAAAAAAGTACATGAACATTTAACATTTGATAAATATATTTTTTTATAGTAAAAAATACTGTAGTAAAATAAATGACCCTTCTAATAACACTATCTGTAATTCTATACAACCCAAGTTGTCACCAAAACCATGTGGCCATGTAGAATTAAACTACTGATTTTGTATGCACACAATTTGGCATAACCAGATTGCTTTCTCTTTCCAAAACTCAAAACATCTGAAAAGACAACATTTTGAGACAGATGAAGACGTCATTTCTGCAGACCATGAACCATCATTTTTCTTGGACAACCTCCAGAAAACGGCACACAAATAGAATGAGTAAATTGCAGGCCATGCTGATACGTGAAACAAATATTATCTGTATGTTCATTGAATGATTCAATGCTTTCTTTTCCAGTTCCAGATATATATATGTGAGTGTGTGTAGTGCAACTAATTATTGTGGCCAGAAAATAATACAAATTAATTATGCTGACATTCACCAGATATTTCAACTGCTTAATCATGAGACCTCTATAGGTATGTGTGAGTTTGATTTCCCAGGAGAATCTCCCAGTGCAGTTTTTTTAAATTATTTAAGTGAAGGTTTTGTCTAGGTTAAGAGGTGTTCTATACATTCTCTTGCTTTTTACAAGCTATTGTTATTAAATCACTATATTTTACCCACACACCAATAATAAACTAAACATTCAATACATGTTTACAGCTTTTTGTGCAAGATGTTTCTTGCTTCTCCCTAAGGATTAGCTTTGTAACTTGCTAATGGCAGATGTTTGATGTAATCCAGGCCCTAGGTGTTTATACCCATATGTCAAATAATAATAATAATAATAATTATACATAATAGTGTTGTTCTATTATTATTTAGATTTAATTGTATAAAAGTATAAAACATGGGATTGTTAATTATGTATTATAAAACATCATCTCCCCAAAGTTTTTAAACAAAGCATATATTTGTCAATAGATTGGTCTATGGTATTTTCATTGACCAAAATTATGACAAATTAATATGTTAATTATTTAAATAAAATTGGCTGACATTTTATTTAAAAGTTCACGTACCCCTGTATTTGCTGCTTGCTATATATCTTGGTCTCTTAGGTGGTTGATTGAACTATAAAATTAAATGTGATGCCATTTAACTGTGATCATGTAATTAAATTAGAGACATCTAAAACAAGCCATTTGGATTTTATTATAATATGATGTAACTTTACATATGGAGAACAAATTTGAACAGTGAACTAAGACAAATATGACATGCAGTTAGAATTACACATCTTAGTGGCAAAACGTTTCTTCTTAAAATGTGCATGTTTGAGATGTTTGCCCTTTTGAAAAGATTTACCAAGAATTAAGGGGGTCTAATGTGATAGAGAAAATGTGATCTAGATATTCTGGTACCAGTTGAGAGCTTCTGGGCTTTTTGCAATTAACATATTTTTTTAAAAAAGTATTCTCCTAAATGGGAATTAATGCAATTGGTGTTGAAATACACTACCAGTTTTAGAACACCTCAATTTTTCCAGTTTTTATTGAACTTTACGCAGTTTAATATCTCAATGTATTCTTTCTACAATGGAATCAAATATTGTTCAGAAAGTTCTTCCCAACACTGTTGCAGACATTCCCACAAATGTGTTGCACTTATAGGATGCTTTTTCTTTCACCCTTCTGTCCAGGTCATCCCAATGAATTATCTTGCATGTAGGATGAACCCCTGACCAACTAGGCGTATACCAGAGGGTATTGCATGGTACTGCAAAATGCTGTGGTAGCCGTTTTGGTTCAGGGGGCCACTCACTCTGGATCCAGCAAAAGAGACCCTGACCATCACCTCCTCCATGTTTAACAGTTGGTGTCACACGCTGAGGACCCATCCTTTCACCTACTCGAAGGTGTACAAAAAC